>NC_140777.1:73214657-73892020 GCF_044657685.1 Stegodyphus dumicola
CAAAACAGTTTAGAAACAAGAGCGGGAAAAATTTCGAAAATTGGTGGTTTCAGGGCGCGACCACCGCCCCTCAAAGGGTTAAAATAGACAAAAATTGGAACAGGTAATGAAATAATAGAAAAGGGTGTGTGACAATGTTTAATAGAGTCTTACGGCTATGTTACAACTTCATGACTGTATAACTGTGTTACAACACTATAAAGCAAAGATTTAAATAATTAAAGAAAGCTTAAGCAAAAGGCAGTTAAAGGATCGATATAAATATAGTGTTATCTTACAGCACTACATTTAATAAGGAAAAAGTATGTTTACAGGTATTATTAAATAATATAAAAAATTTTGTAACGTTAACCTAATGTGTTTTCTTACAGTAGTGGTGTTAAGAAGGAAAACGTGCATTTACAGGTAATATTAGAAAATGTTCAAGACGTTATTTATTCATTTGTAAGAAGAAAGTAACAAGAAGAGACAGAAGAAATTAGAAAATGAAACGAAACGACAGTAAATAATGTGAGAGAGATTGTAATAGGGATGTTGAACTATATTACAACTATATAATTGTATAATTGTATTACGGCATTATAAAAATTTCACGTAACAGTTATACTTAGCAGGAAATTATATACAATGATAATATTACTTTAATGCGCTAGATAAATTATACCAAAACCAGGTAACAAGTAATATAATATTTAAATAAAAATATGAGTAATCTGAATAGAATAATTGACTAATGACAAGGAAAGCTTAGTAATAATTAAATTTTCAAAGTAATAGATAACTTTTTGCAATATCATGTATAAAAACATGCATAAAGTTCATGTATAAAACTTGTGGGAAGAGCGTATAAATAAATATATAATCTCTGGTTGCATAGTCTGCAAATAAATAAAAATTTCTTGGATATATATAGTCTATAAACTCACAGTCTTTATCACAATTTTTAATTTAAAAGTTTATAAAAGAAGGAAAGCAGTATATAAATGTAATCCAGAATATGAATAGGCAAAATAGTTTAGAGATGTATAAAGTCTATAAAATTTGTGATAAGAGACTATAAATAAAAATGTACACAATGCATACATAGTTTGAAAAAAAGCAAACTTTCCGTAGGTAGGTATATAGTCTAAAAGTATTTCAGTAATCGTCCATGAATATATAGTCTTATATAGTCTTATAATCTTATAGTCTTATATCTTATAATCTTGTAGTTTTATCTTATATCTTATAGTCTTATCTTATACCTTATCTTATAGTCTTATCTTATCTTATCTTATATAGGCTTATCTTATAATTAACTTATAATCATAATCATGATCCCTCAGATATGTAAAGAGTCTATAAGGGTAAACCAAAATATGAATAGTGAAAATAGTATAGACTTGTATATTGTTCATATATACTATTTGTGGGAATGGTTTATAAATAAATATGTAATCTATGGATATATAGTCTATAGATAAATAAATAGACCTGGGAGGTATAATAGTCTATAAATTCGTAGTTTTCGTTACATAGTCCCTATGTAATAGTCCATAAGTTATGGAAGTAGTTTGTAAAAGTAATCCAGAATATGAAAAGAGGTACCTATTTAGATGGTGGTTTAAAGAAGAATGAAGACATTATTATTAAAAGATATTTTCATTAGTATGTTGTTCTTGATTTGATTTTTTTCTACCTCAAATTGGTAAGATGGGTATCTGTTGTCGTTTGCACTGCGAGAGACATTGAAATTCCTATGGAAGTGAATGTCGATGACTTGACAGTTGACACATGATGGAGTATTTTCTTGACACTAGGAGTCACCGCAGAACATGAAGTGTGTCCAGCTGTTGCAGTTATTATAATCATGTGAAAAGTCTAGACAACTGGCACAGCGTTTGATACAGTAGTATATTGTGTTTCGGAAAAATTTCCATCGTATTGTTATTATTTTCAGTTTTTGTACGAATTTAAAGGCTGAAGAAGGACATTCTATTATACATTTAGAAGAAGTTTCTGTATGTTCTGAGAGTTTGTAAAGTATACTGAAGTTGACTTGGAAAGTTGGCAGCTGAGATTAGAAGATTGATAATATCATGCTTCGAACATTGCGATGGGACATGATGGAGGTTGCATTTCGGTGGTCTGGGTATTGAAATTCGAAAATTGATGCCTTTTACGGAGCTGTTAATGATTTTCTTATTTAATAAGTATACATTATTATTGTTATAGCAGGATACGGCAATACCTCCACGTCTTAATAATGTAGTCTTGGCAATATTTATGTTTATACTGTCTAATGATAGATTCAAGTTGATGTCCTCAAGTTTAAAAATTGTATTGTTGCCTTTAGCGTAAGGAAGTAAGTTTTTTATTGGTGAAGTTCTTTGGGATGGTTATCCTGTACTGTGGAAAAAAGAAGAAGGGTAATCCATAACATTGGCTGAATGATCTGGATCCTGGCATGCAGGAAAGTCTGAACAAGAATAATCTTCAGTCTATGATTCTTGAAATTTGCATTTGGATAACATTTGAATATATTTATATGTTCTTTTGTCACTGGTGCTTTATTTTTGTCAGGTAAAGATTTGGAAGGAGATGATATATCGATTTGATACGTATTACCTGAAGAAAGCAGCACTACATGTTTTAAATTGCCAAAAATATTTTAAGAATATTTCCTGTAGTTTCAGAGGAATGATGTTATTTTTTGCCTTTCTTTGTTTTTAGAAATATTATTTCTTGATTGTAATACTTTTCGATTGCTTTAACCCGATCTGTCTTACTTAGGACTTGGAATTATTCGATGACGGATTTCAAATTGAAGTCATATTCAGAATTTGTATCTGAAAATGCATCTATGAAACTCATCATTGTGTACGGTAGATTGTTATTAAACAAGAAATGTATAACAAGAAACAAAAAAAATAGGTATTTGTATAAACTCACTTTGTGAGAGGAAAGTGAGCTTATACACATACTTAAAAGAGCTTAAAAAATTAATGATTCATCTATTATCTAGATATCTTTACACGAAATGTTTTCTTACAGTATTACATGGCGAAAAAATGAATTTACAGGTAATATTATAAATTATAAAATTTTAATAAAATTAGCTTTATATGTTTCCTTACGATAGTCGCAGTATGAAGGAAAATGTGTATTTACAGATAAAGCAAACGCAGTTCCTTATTTAACTCAGAGAGAATCTAAGGCGCTATCTAAATAATTTCTACTTATCATTGAGTTTTACAGACTGCTAATGAAAAGGGAAAATCCCAGGTATCTCAGTATCCTCTCCTTTTCACATAGTTGCTAAGGCCTGATAGTGTGTACATTTTAAAAATGCTATGTATTATTCATTATTTATTAATATCTTCGGAATTTCTAACAACTTTTTTACAGCTGCTAATAAATTCAGCAAAAGAAGCAAAACCAATCCGGCCTGAAGAATGGCAAAGCTTGAAATTAAGTACTTCCAGTTCTATCAGAGCAATTAGTAGCTTTTCAGTAATCACACACACAAAATTCCCTTCAAGCATATAGTACACCTAAAACTATAAACATGCACATAAAGTTCTTTAAAATATTTAATTGAATTTTTTCAATAATATGTATATAAATTTGTAAGGACATGAATTCTTATTTCGAATTATGTAAATTTGTAGAGGAAAGCATTGTAATAATAACAGAAACCTAATAGTTACTTGTTAATTTTGCTTTGCGATGCTGTAATTTTCAGCCAAAATGTTTGCAAAGTTTATTTTTATTTTACCTTTTCTGTATCTTTTATTTCAAAGTTTAAGAACATCTTAATCCATATTGATTCAACTGCAACTTTCTGAAATAATTTTCTCGAAGCGTAGGATTTTTTTAATAGCAACTTTCACTTTATCGCCTTGAAAGAAAATATTTTTATAGCGTATTCAGTGCTCACGAATTCTACTTTCGAGCTTCTCTTTCAGTTACTGATTTACTATTCGACACTCACAACACATTTGAACACATTTGAACTTTATACTTAAGAATTTTCTTTTGCAAGTTCAACTTCGCTTTTAATCTGCACCAAACATCCAACGTAAGAAAATCCGTGAAAATTTCAACCTGAAATCTACTTTTATTTCAATAGACTACAATAAAATTAAAAAATATCTAAACATTCGTTTTCTGTAACATTTTAAAACTAGAAATAACTCATTTTATGTTTACTAACTTGTATTTTCCTACCAGCAATATCTGAAATATTGTCCGCATTAACAGTTTAATAGTTATTTTGCTTCAGTCCTCGTAAATTCACAGTTTTTGTGAAAGCTGTTATAAATAGTTAATATTTACAACATTAATGCCCGATTTAATATAAAACAATTCTTTCAATTTTGTGAACACAATACGCATTGAAAGTTTCATTCGCTGAAGTAGCTTTTCACATGCTCTTTAATATATGAGTAAGTAATAGCTTTAATGATATATTTATTTAAGCGCCTGATCAAAAATGCAGTTAATTATGTAGTGTAACAGAACTTCAAATACACTCATTAATTCGATCTACAAAATCAAAATATCTAATGTGTACACCACGACTTCCTTGCACGGAATATTAAATTACACGCATTTTTTCTAGTATTTCATTTAAACTTATTGGATTGAATTAAATCTACATCGCCGATAGTGCATAAATCACAATAGAATAAATGCACTTTTTAAAATTCACTACATTTGTTTACCATAGGGATACTCTTGCGCTAGGTTCACTTATAAGCGTTACATTTCGTCGATATTATAACTCAGAATGCCTACAAATTTATATCATTTGAAGAATTATCTAATCGTTGCCACATGTTCTATTCAAATACTATAATAAAGCTAGAACTATGTATAAAAGAAATTAAGCAAACAAAACAAAAAGGAAACAGTTTTTCACAGACAATTCAGCATTTCTCATTCAATTAATTCAGTTCTCACTTCTCGACAAGGCAAAAATACATCAAAACTCAAAATATCTATATTGAAAATTACAAAGTAAATTTGAAACATTTATTTCCTCGAATAAATTTCAGAATGGATTAAGCATGATTTAAAAGCAATAATAAAAGAAGGCGTTATCTTTGTTGTTGCGAAACTTAGTTTCTCTAGATTGTCAAGAAATCCGCTATTATGACAAGTTTGAAATGTAAACAATTATGTCCGCCATCGCAAAATTCATCAGGCTTAGCTGCACTTAAACAACTTTTAAATTGTTGTTAACTCCACAAATATTGCATACAGATTTACTAAAGGCATAAAAACCTTAACCGGAAGATACAGGGTTGGACAAAAATATGGCAAAACCTTTAAGAAAACATGTTTCTTTGCTTAATATGGTGTAGGAAACGCGTTGGCATCCAAAACAGCTTGCAGTCTTCTCGGAATGGATAAATAGAGTTCCTGTATGTTTGCCAAAGGAATATTATACCATTCTTCCTGCAAAACGGTGGCAAGTTCAGATAACGATGTTGACGGTGGATAACGAGAACGCACTTTCCGTTCCAATGTAGACCACAAAGGTTCGATAATATTCAGGTCTGGTGACTGTGGTGGCCAGGGGAGATGGGACAACTCATCCTCGTGCTCAGAAAACCAGTCCTGGACAATGTGAGGTGTGTGAAGAGGGGCTTTGTGGTCTTGGAAGACACCATCACCATCGGGGAACAAAGTTTGTACCATGGGATGAACTTGATCGGCCAAAATGTTCACATAAGTCTTGGCAGTCATGTGCCCTGACACAGTTATCATGAGGCTAGCAGAGAACCACGATATGGTTGCCCATACCATAACAGAACCCCCGCCATGTTTCACTCTAGCAACAAGCAGTCTGTATTATAGGCTTGAGATGGCGTTCTCCAGCCGTAAACTTGGCCAGAAGTGGGAAACAATGTGAAAGAAGACACGTCAGACCATATTACTCGCTTCCACTGTTCTATAGTCCAGGCTTTTATGACTTAAACACAACCTTTTCCTGTTACGGGCATTAGCATCCCTGATGAGTGGCTTCTCAATTGCAGCACGGCCAGCAATTCTCTGTTTATGAAGCTCCCTTCTAATTGTTTTGGTACTCACAGGGTTTGGTAACACAACATTCATTTCAGCAGTAACTTTTGCAACTGTGGTCTTATTTTTCGTCACAATTGCCCTTAATGATCGTCTGTCACGATCACTCAGGACACACTTTCGTCAGCGCTGTGATTTAGCAGATGATGTTTTTCCGCTTTTCAAATATGCGGAATAAATCTTCGATACAATACCTCTTGAAACACTAAACACCTTGGCTACCTTGCTTACGGAAGCACCTACCATACGTGCTCCAACAATTTGCCCAGGATCGAAGTCTGTTAACTCTGACATAATGCAATGACAACCTCACATAACAGTACTCCGACAACAACTGAACTGTTTAGCACATTTACGAAGTTGTATAGGTGGCGTCAGTAGTCAAAAACGCCAGCGCCACCTACGTATTTCATTAAAATCAATCTTTCTTTTCAAACATGCATTTCACAAGGTGTTTCCATACTTTTGTCCATCTACTGTAAGAACAGCATAATTCAATCATTTTTAAAGCAAAAAAAAAAAAAAAAAATGCACAATTTACAAATATATAAGAATAAGGAAACTGAGCTCACTGAGCCGAGTAACAGAGTGTGTATATATATAAATTTATATATATACATAATATTTATGTACTTTTGGTGCGGCCAATTGCAACCAAAATAAGAGGTGCACATCTGAAAATTTTCGCGATTCCAATACTTCCTTTTTACTTCGTACAAGGAGGTAAAAATTATAATGTTTTAGAATTGTTTTTCTGTAGATAAAATATATGTTTGTTGCAATGCAAAATAGAGATTCCAATAAAGATCCTTCAGCTAAAAAAGTAAAATAGACTGATTTATAATTACATGGAATACTTTTTAAATAAGTGTAACAACAGAACTACGCAATAGTCATCAACGTTTATAGTGTTAAAATTAAATAAAATTTTATTACATTTTAAAAATGTCCAGTATGTCCTATCCTACCACAAGTATCTATGCAATAATCGGTTTCGTCCCATGCGAATATTACGTAGACCCATCAAGATAAGAAGCCTTCCTACATTTTCGAGCAGATACAGAAAGACAGAGACATCGAAGCATAAATTGCAGTCACAATCCCTACGTGAAAATGTTGTAGAGTCTCACTTTTTTAGGTAGCATACAGTAAGTCGAGACTTTTAGACCGGGTGTAATATCTACGTGTTTATCTTTTTTTGTGACAGCTAAAGTACGTGTAGGAACAACACAGCAGAAGGATTAAAAATACCTTTTATTAAAACTATTTAAAACTCACAATGCGTCTACTTGATGTTAACGAACTACGTCTCGCTCTGGCGGTAAATCAAGTAACAAACTCAAAATTAATAGCTAAGTAACAGTTGTTACGCCACGTTAACCAGCAATTAGAGCAGAATCAGAAGCTCACGCTACCGAGTACAGTGCTTACCCACACTCGCTAACTTTCCCTTCTTGAACTCGGTATTTAAACCTTTTCTCATGAAGGTAGACTGATAAAGGTAGAAATTTCAATATTCTCGCATTCACAATTAGGGGAATGAAGTCTTAAAGCAAAGCATAAAGTCAAATTTAAGGGGTGTTGTAAGCGCAAAATCTTCAAAAAATTGTGATTTCGGATTTTTGCATTTTCAAATTCTCTACACTTTTACCTTTCTAAAAATACCATTCTTTAATCTCTATGAAAATTAGAACTTTAAAAAATCTAGTTTCAATTTGTCATCGACTGCTTTTATCAATGAGGATTTTTACATAAAAACGCATTTTTCTCCGAACGTGATTTTTTTATACTCCATGTATCTTTTCTCAGGAACGACTGCTCACATTTTATTATCTAAACTTTTTATGGCTAACATTTTATGGGTTATTTATTAGGTTTTGTTATATTTACTGAAATGAGCTTTTTGTGATAAACTTAGATAAAAAACCTTTTTTTTAAAATTTTTGTGCGAGAAAAGTGCTAATTTTACTATGCCTAGCAAAATATTCTGTAAATTACTCTAAAATTCAAAATGTTTCAAAAACTCATTTAAGTAAGCGATAAGCAACGGAGGACGTGGGCACTGTCCCTTTACCAAAAGGTTAATCGGTATAGCACCACGTCCACCTATATATAGAGCCTGAAGAGGAATCACAAGACGCCACGCACCGGGCAGTCATTTAAGTATTTAAGTATAATCAGATAGGTATACTTTAATTACAAAAAAAAAAAAAAAAAAATCCAAGCTTGTATCTACAGCAGATTTTGAGAAAAGGTACATCGAAAATGGCCAATTTAACATTGCCGGTATAGGAGTTGCTGATACCCCTTAACTGGTTATTCAAAATAAATATAAATCCCTGCAAGAGGTAAGCGACTTATTGCTTTGTTTGTTCCATCACATATAAAAGTAAGAGGGGTGTAAAAGTTCCTTTTATTAAAAACTTGTGATTACAAGATCAGCCACCATCTATGACGCAACTCTAAAAGTAAGGTATTTATATTTAAACTAAATCTAAGTAGTAAATTAGCCAAAGGCTAAGCCGAAATGATTATCGCGAAAGTACGTTCAAATATACACCGTCATGACAAGTGCGATAGGCAAGAACAAAGAAGCGCAAAAGATAGAATTTTATCATAGAATTTCAACTAGTAACTTGTTTTCAGCAGGTGCTCTGTCTAAACAATCTAAAAACCTCTCTTTTAAGAGTAGTATCTCTTCCTACCTCAGTTGAATATGCGTGAGCTAATATTTGCATTCCAGCAAGAAAAATGTCAGGAAGAAATGATAATAAAGGTCATAACATGAAATAACTGGTAAGTAACACAAAATAACTGATGAGTTAGAATAAATTAATGCTTTACAAAGTCCTATGGCCAATGTCTATGGGCAGGCATCTTTTATCTTGAATTTCATATATTTTTTTCTTGGCACTGTTGAAAACGAGTGCAATCGTTTTAAAATTTTGCTGATATCTGAGCCAAAAGTGTTCATCGAATAACTGTGTATTTCACGCGAACATTGCGTGCTCACCTTTACATCTCCATATGAGTATGCTTGTTTCGCTGTAGTTTCAGAAAAGGTTATCATATAAATATCGTCTTTTTCCTATCTTAATTTTGTAAGCAAATTAATTCCGTAAGTTTTGCTTAATACTTAGATCACATGTGCCACAAAATAACTTCTGTCCAGTGTAAACGCATATGATACAAAACTGACTGTCTTCTCAATATAGTTGAGTTGTAGAATACGCCCATAAAAACATCTGATAGGGCAAATCATAAAAGGTTTCCTAATAAACTGTGTAGAACACGCTTTTGTTTTACAAAAAAATCTGATGTGTACACCACATGACTTCCTTGTACGGAATATTAAATTATATGCACTTTTTTCTTGAACTTCATTTAAATTGATTGGATTGAATTAAATCTACTTCGTCGACAGCGCATAAGCCACAATAGAATAAATGCACTCTTTAAAATTCACTATATTTGTTTACTATAACGACACTCTGAATGTACAAAATTTATACCATTTGAAGAATTGTCGTTGCCACATGTTCTATTCAAATACTATAATAAAACTAAAACGATGTATAAAAGAAATTAAGCGAACAAAACAGAAAAGAAACAGTTTTTCACAGACGATTTAGTATTTCTCATTCAATTAAATCAGCTCTAACTTCGCGACAAGGCAAAAATACATAAAAACTCAAAATATCTGCATTAAAAATTACGAAGTAAATCTTAAACACTTATTTCCTCTAAAAAATTCCAGAAAGGATTAAGCATGATTTAATTCGCAATAATAAATGAAGGCGTAATTTTTGTGTTGGGAAGCTTAGTCTCTCTAGATTGGCAACAAATCTACAATTCTGCTGTTTCAAATGTAAACAAATATGTCCGCCATGTTATTTCAAACTTAACCGCACTTAAACAGCTTTTAAATTGTTGATAATTGTACAAATATTGCTTCCAGAATTACGAAAGGCATAAAAACCTTAACCGGAAGATAAAAACAATATAATTCAATCATTTTTAAAGCAAACAATGTGCAATTTGCAAACATATAAGAGTAAAGATACTGAGATCACTGAGCCGGGTAACAGAGTGGATATATATATAAATATATTTATATACGTTTGGTGCGGCCGATTCCAACCAAAATACGAGGTGCACATCTACATGTTAGAGCAGTTCTATATACAAAATTTCAACGTTCTGAGGCTGCTCGTTTTTGAGTTATGCGAGATATGTACCTACGTACGCACGTACGTGCGTTCGCACGTGCGTACATACGTTCGTACAGACTCCACGAAAAATTCTCTTCAGAATTAATTTTAAAGCAGTTTTATATTTTTTTTGGAGAAAAGGTGTCTTTTATTCTGTCCTTACGCACAGATATCAGGCAAAAACATCTTTAAATTGCATTCGAAAGCGGTCAAAGTGGATATTTTCGTTGAAATATGCTGCCTGAAGCTTTTCGCGATTACAATACTTCCTTTTTACTTCGTACAAGGAAGTAAAAAAGAGATTTGCAGGCATAAAAATTTGCTTCGTGTTATATTAAATTATATATCACTGCAATATATATGTATAGTTTGAGTTAAATAGGTAAAAGAAATCCTGATTATAATATCTGAGGAAAAGATGTAGGTAAAAAATTATGGGATGTAGAATCGAACGCTTTTAGCTATCGTGCAAAGATAAGATCTTAGTAATAAGCCAGGCAACTTCTCATACAGGCATGAAGAACTAGAACACAGAAACATGTTTTAAATTGCCATTATTTTGATGACTCAGCAACCTAACCGGTGATAGAGTTTAATAAACGGTCAGAAGGCGTATCAGCAACTAACATTAACAGTAGGAAGGATAAAATAGCAACGTGCGCTATGCTAGCGAAATCAGGCTCACTCTAACTTTCCCTTTTCGCCCGTTTAAATAATTTTCTTCACTGCATCCTGACGAGGGAATGCGAGGGGAAATGAGGAGTTCAGGAAAGATAACAACAATTAAAATAATTGGTTATTCAAAGTAAGGGAAATCCTACAAGATGTAAAATTGTGAACTTGACAAAATGTCGAGCTATGACTTTTGTACTGGAATTTGAAACAAGTTGAAATAATATTGCGCTTTTTGAAATTAAAACAAACTATACTAACAGCAGTAAAAAGTGAACAGAAGACGCAGTGCAGATAGAAATATGAAAAATAAATCTAAAATCAAATTATTAGTCTTCCTTGTTTACTGTTTAAGGACTCATTAATCGGTCAGGCTATAAGGTATTTCTCCCGCCTTCCTAGCATGCCTTCGTGGTGTAGTGGTCAGCTCGCTCCATGCGTATTCAAGAGGTCCGTGTTTCGAGCCCGAGTCCCAGCGAGAGCATTGTCAATTTTTTACCTCTCCTGTTTTAAAAAGTACGTAATGTCTCGACAGTGTCGCCCTTTTAAAGGGAGAGTATACATGGTATTTCTTCCGCTTTCTTAGCATGCCTTCGAAGAGTAGTGGTAACCACGCTCGGCACGTATTCGAGAGGTCCGTGGTTCGGATCTCGGGGATTTTTCATCTCTCCTGCTTGCAAACATTACCTAATGTCTCTACAAGGTTTACTGTTTCAAACATTCCCCCATGATAAGTTCTATTCGAAACACTAAACAAAGGATATTAATAATTTGTTTTTTGAATTTTTGGTATATAGATAGATATAGATACATATGTGTGTGTGTGTGTTTGCGAGTATACATATTTGAATAATTTATTGTAGTTTAGCAAGAAATGTCGAATGGCTAGTTTTCTGTGACCAGTCCCAATGTTACGACAGATGCATTTTTTTCTTTTGACTTAGTTTCTATCTTATCTTGGAAAGAAAATGTCTTTTCCTGTTGATAAATTCTCTCTTTCTCCAAAGAAAAACCATTTCAAGTGAATATCTGTAGCATAAATCGCATTTCCGTCAGTCAGGCAGAAATACTTTAACTCTTCCTTTCATTCCTAGGACGTCTTTTCAATAAATTTTCGTACTTTTCGGTTTAATGGTATATTTCTGCTTGATTGGAAGCTTCAAAATGCATCCTTTTTAACGAACTCTAAACTGCATCTACTTTAAAGTAAATCCTTGTTTTTATGCGTTTTGTTGTACAAAGGAATCTCTTTTTTAATGTGGAAAACATGTACGTTTCTAGTAAAGAAAAAGTTTGCCGATAACACGTAAATAGTAAAGTGTTGGAAAAAAAAATTAATCTCTCTTTTCGAGAAATGCAGAATTATCTCTCAGAAGAAAGCTTTCTAAAGAAATAAAAAATGCATATAAAACAAAAACAAACTTCTTTTGTTTAATAAATTTCTTTTTGCTTTTGATGACGACACTTAGGCGGATGTGGGAGTAAACGAGGGCTATCTGATTTCTGGCTTTTTACTCCATATGCAAGACATCAAAATAAATGAATTCGTGGCTACATGTAAACGCTAGCTACATACATGTGGCTACATACATTCGTGGCTACATACATGTGGCTACATACATTCGTGGCTACATACATGTGGCTACATACATTCGTGGCTACATACATTCGTAGCTACATACATTCGTGGCTACATACATTCGTGGCTACATACATACATTCGTGGCTACATACATTCGTGGCTACATACATTCGTGGCTACATACATTCGTGGCTACATACATTCGTGGCTACATACATGTGGCTACATGTAAACGAATTGTAACGAAATGTTTGATTTAGAATAATTCATGATTAACAACTAGGAAGCCGTATATGCTATGCGTTTGGTTATTATTTTTCAGATACATTAAAAATAATATTAATTTTATTGTTAGCTAATATCATTACACAAATATTTGTTTGCATCTAGTGGGATATTTGGTTTTATTTATTTATCATTTCTGTACAGTTTCATTTACTAAAAGTATAATTTTATGGCGTTTTTATATAATGCTATTACAACTTTTAGTATATTTGTTTCGTATTTCGCTTTAATTTTTTTTCTATTTTATTAACGCTTGTGTGATATCACGCCTTTCTTCATCCTCCGCCTCATAGAGGAAGAACTACACCTTTTTGTATTTTGAACATTTATTGCACAAACACCAAACTAATACTAAACTACACTACTAATAACTGAAATATATAAATACAAGTTAATTTCGGTCTCATTAATGGCTCCCACGATCCTTCCCTATGACCTCTTTGTCGGTCTCCCTCTTGGAAACTAAACTTTTGTCGCCTTCAGATTGAGAGAAAGCGCCCTCTATACATCTTGTTGGTTTGCGTCACCCATACATCACAGCTTGTATATTTTCGATGTTTAATTTGTTCAATATTCTATTATGTTCTTGTACGAAGAATATAAGAACTCAGGTAAACTTTGCTGATTATGCTGCGAGGTAAAAATTTGTTCCTGTGCTGTGATTCAATGTGTATGTTCCTGATAATTGGATTTTTCGAAGTGCCGACCATGTGCGCCAAATTCAAGCCTATCTACAAGAAATCTTCTCTCTTCTATCGCGAATAATTGCACTGCCTATTAATTAAGCTTCTTGAAAGATGCTGATAAGTAATGTGCCATCGATGCTGTAGGATTAGGAATTACAGTATACCTGTGAGAGTCCCGTAGGACTAACGCTGTGAGAGTCCCGTAGGACTAACGAGTAGGACAGGCCGAAAGGCATTCATGAATGTAGTTTTTTTTGTAACATATAGAATCTAGGCTAATCAAGAAAAGTGTGTTTTTGTGATTTATCTAGGCTAATCAAGAAAAGTGTGTTTTGTGATTTAATAAATGTGTATTTGAAGGAGAAATACAGACTCATGCATGCCTTATTGGGTAAGTCATTTTATTCTTATTATTAAAGATCACGCAATGTACTAACCACTAAATTTTAGTTTAACTATTTACGCGAAATTAATTCGCATTTGATACTCTTAGTATGGTTACTGTTATACGATCAGGGCCAACAACACCACATCTATGTAATTAGCCATTTCCACTTTGCAAACAGCTTGAGTAAAGCTTCTGGCACCATGGATTGAATTATATCAACAAATCCACTTGGTTTCATAATATTTTGTGAAGTTTTGAGTAGTTAGAGTATATTTTAGAATGTTCCAGAAACATAGTTTTAAATACAAAGGCAATCTGAAGGCTCAGGAAACTCCGATTTCCATTTCCTGTCGTACTCCATGCATTGGAAAGATATGAGAGAGAGAGATTTCCGGAATGTCTGAATTAAGTGATCTTACAGTTCACCAGCGAATTCAGAGGTAAACAACTCAATGAAAATATTTAAATTTTTATTGAACCTTTATGAAAAATCGATGTTTTAAATTTTAATTTGCATCAGGCATATTGCACTTTTAGGCCTAATTTTCCCTCACTTACCTTCTTTTTAAAATAAAATTTGGATGATATCTTGGTATTACTGGAGGTACATTGTATTCACTCGCTTTTATTGCCTTTCACTTATTCCCCATCCTAGCGTTTTAGAGCAATGTTCTGCAATTTTTTAAATATGCATTTAATTTTCCACTTCCTATATTACCCTAAATTTCCTTAAATTTTAGAATGAATTCGTTCTCCTAGTGATTGTTGTCTTAGTAACTTACATGCTCTTGGATTTTCGGTCCATGGGCTCCGAATCATGAAGAAATTAGAAAAAACAGGGATATCTAAGGGTCTTGGTGTTTCTGAAAATCATTACACAACGAAAGACAGATTGAACGGTGACGAAGACAGAGACACGATAATGATCACATTTCTATCAGTGCTGAATGATTTGTGTGTGTGTGTGTGTGTGTGTGATTATGGCAAAGCCTCGAGGGCTATCTGCCTAAGAGGAGGAATGCCTTCGTGGAGGACTTTCTAAGGGAAACTGGCTCGTATACACGTTACACATGGGGAAAACCACGAAAACAGCCATGCAGCCAGCCTGTTCGCGGGATTCGAACCTCGGACCGAACTACCAGTCAGAACTACCAGTTCAGTGTTCAGCGACTTTACCGCTCGGCCGCTGGTGGGCGCTGAATGATTTGAGGCCTGGGAAATGTTGTGGACAAAAATAAGAGCGAACGAGATCCAAGGTACAGAGATATAGAAATGCAGATATCTTATTTATTAGTGTAATGCTAATATTACTATATACTCGTATTATTATTAGAATAAGTTTCCTTCGAGTAATTTATCCATGAATACTTTTCATTTTTTAGGTTCTTACCATGACCGCGTCCTTCAGAAATTGCAAAATTCCCATAATTTTCAACTCCAATACCGCATGATAAAAATAGTAAAAAACAGGAAGTTTTCTTTCGTTTCTCATGCGCATTTCGAAGAACAACGCCAGCCCTTCTCAGGATATAACAGTATTTAAATTATTAATCTGGGTGTTTGTAATTTCGTTGACTATTTTTATATTGACTAAAACCTCAAATGTCTTCACGACTATGGTGAAATATAAAAGTAGCTCGGAATATAAAAACAAATTGGTTCCCAAAACTGATTTATTAAATGATTTCATTTTGTCAAAATCAAAATCTGGTACATAACTAATTTGCATTTTAAAACTCAACATCACAAAGAGAAATAATTTCTAAGGAAAAGCACAGAATTTTTATATAACTTTTTTTTTTTTTGGATTAAAGGAATTTAGCTCTTGCTTCTTTAGTAAGATTTTCAGAAATAGATTAGAATTAAACGTTTTCGGTATACTTAAAAAATAATTCATATTTGTATTGGTCATATTAGATAGAAGATTATTAACTTATCATTTGTAAATGTAATTTGAGCTCGTTAATGACTGCCATTTTGAATACAATTCCAGCTGAACTACATTTCTCTGCATAAATAATTATTAGGATAGTAATTTTTCTCGGTATAATGTTTTGGGGGTTTTGCAAATATATAAAAAAAATCCGTAAGCTTCAGATTTGGTTTTCCTTTTGTAGTGATTATCGTATATATTTAATTTCTGTTATAATTGTTTTATTATTTTCCGTATGTAAATAACTTGAAAACTTACAGAGATTCTGAACAACCGAAGCTACATGTTGCAGAATTCGTTTCTTTAGATGAATTATAATACTGACCACCAGAAAATAAATATTAATAACAGTTATCCAAAAATAAATTTTAGGTTACAAAATTCTCCGAATAAAAGATAATTGTTCAATTGCGATAAATTTGGCATTTTAGACCGTTCGATTAAATTGTTCAATTGCGATTAAATTTGGCCTACAGTTGCCTCTATGGACAAATTATATCCATGCCCTCTCCAGGATACAAACCCGGCATCAGAAATATTAAATATATAAATATATAATAAATAATTAAAAAGTGATTGATTAAAAGTCTCCAATGCATATATTCACCTCTGGTAGCAATCCCTGAAGACATTTCGTCTGACACGACTTTTACAAGCATCATATTTTCCCCTTACTCAAGCGGTTTCTAGCCGTTTATAGGCGTTGACGACTAGTAAGGCCAGAAGCGGATTATGGTCTAAGGACTACAGACGGGTGGCCTACAGTTGCCTCTATGGACAAATTATATCCATGCCCTCTCCAGGATACAAACCCAGACCTTTCAGTAGAGTAATTAGAGTTACTAATCACTGTTCTGCCTGGGACACAATATTTTGCTAGTTATATACGTATATGCCAGTTCAATAAGGTTACTCAAATTTCGAGATTTTAGTAAGTATCACGATATATTGTACGGTATTGAATGGAGAAGACTTGGAGATCTATTCTACGCAGACCAAAGATTTTCCTTACGTACTAAATGTATCCAAGACACTAGTTCTTTGGACATCTTCAGTGTCTAAAGACAGTAACTATCTTGCTGAAAGGTCGCCTCCACGGACACGATAGCGTTGGCAATTCAATACACAAGTCGACGTGTCATCAGACAATTGTGTTAAATTTTTGCGAATGATCACTACACGTATCTGAGTGTTACAGCCAATAGACGCGAACCGATGTGCTTATATTCAAGACAGGAAGATGGAATGTTATCTTCACCAAAGAGTAATCGACATACCGTAATTGGGAAGACGTGTGTATTAAAATGCATTGCACAGGATTCAAAGAGCTATGAATGAATCTCAGAGTATAAAAGGATTAAAAAGCGCAGTAGATATCCACGTTGTATTAAACATTTCAATTTTAGGCACAATCAGTCACTTGTGTAAATGTTTCCTTCAAACGTAATCGTGAAAATTAAAATGGTTCTTGAAATAAAACCAACATCACTTCGTTCTATATGATGGCAACTTTTCTATATGATGGCAACTTAATCCTTCTAAAAAGAGTTATTACCCCTATTGTGTTAAAACTGCATGCATCTCATACTATTATCGGTCTATTCTACCATAATTTTATATTGCTTGACGTTATTTGTTATAGAGAAAGCCTGATTCTGTTATTCACAAAACATATATCCGTAACTCTACGTTCACTTGTTTATATAAAATTACGCGTTTATTTATTTATGATGTTTATATACAAGTAGGCACCTAATTTTTATTAAATATTTTTATGATGTTTATATAAATTGTTAATATACAATTAGGCACTTAATTTTATTAAAATTTAAAAGTCGGAGATAAATTTAAACATTTTAGTTAACTGCTTATGTACCATAAGTTTAAATTTTTCATTTCAGCTAATTTAAATGCACTGAAGATAACGGTTGGAACGCGTAGGGGTACTATTGTAACGGAGGACTAGAGCTAAAGCCCTACCGACCCAGCTGGACATACAGCGAGTTATTGCTACGTCTTAAATACTCAGTACTGAATAACGTTTAAAATAAACTTTTTTGTTTGAGTCTAAACATAGAGGCCTGACTATTGTTATAGACAAAACCACCACTTAGGTCTATTTAATTAATAATAACCTGAACTTAAATTCAAACATTGATACGTAGTCTAACACTTCACAAGGCTGGCTCAAATTATTTTACCAGCGCGCCAATTTACAGAATCGGCTAGCGAAAATGCTAAAGCCGGAATATCAATTTTAAGCAGATCTGTCGGAAATATAACTAACAGCAAACATGACTCCCAGAAGTTCTCTGAACTAAAAATTCAAAATCCTCAGCTTAAATATACATAATTAATTTGCATTCTAATGAGGAATATGGAAAGTAGAAGTTACGGCAAAGTTTAAAATCTGGTTAATTAACATAAGAAACTTTACAAATGTTTAAAGTAACTGTGTTTCCCAGAGTATTGACTTAAAAACCCAATTCCTGTCTGTGATTTAGTTTAGAAAAAATGAATGTTCTAAATACTGTTAACTTACACATTTGAAAATTCATATTTGATAAATCATGACATACGGATTAAATTTTATGGAGTTAAGAAAAGCAAAGATTTACAAAATTTATTGGTGCTCAAAGAGGATTTATTTTTTCGAATTTTCTATCTATGAAAATAAATGTTACGAAATATTTCAAAATTCCTGTTTACCTTTGCATGTAAAGACGAAGCATTTAACATTAAAAAAAATTTCTTGAGCTATATTTTATAATTTTTCCAAACTTTTTATAAATAACAAAATTCGTATATTAGTGTTTAGTCACGCTTACATTTTCTAAGCTATAAAAATAAAAGTAAAGGGATATTTAAAGTAAAAAAAAAAATTTGAAGGCTTGTTATTTTCATTCTGGTTCTTTTCAAATTAACTAGCTTTAACATGGTAACCTGCTTTTACAGTTGTTTCATCATGCTGAAAATAGTACCAATTTTTGCACATTCTGTGACTTGAAATAAATCGATCTTAACTAATTCTGCCTTCGAAATATTGCTACAAACTGCGCCACTCTAACTAACATAAACTATATTGGGATTCGATCAATATAGCTCATTATCCGTTATGTTCCGAAAGAGTTCCAGAAACGTCAAAATGAATAGCGTCCAAATGCTGTTATTGATCGAGATTTTGAAGCAATCAAACAGCACAAAGTTATTATTTCTTGCGCCATCTCGGAATGCTGTTTTAAAGCGGAACGAAAAACTCTTTTTAAAGGTTTTCTACTATTTGCAACCGTGGTTAATGCCGGTTTCATCCAAGCGGGGGGTCATAGTCAAAGGCTTCCTCCGAGACGCAGTTTAAAACATTGATTCTGAGATGCCCTACAGCTTTACGAATTCGATTTTGCAATTCCGTTCCATTCGAAGTTGTAGTTTCAGATTATTCAGACGTTTGATTCTTAATTTTCTGATTCAATTTTCTGAAATACGAATTGAAATTCGTAAAAGAAAAATTGTAAGTTATTCTTAATATTAGGACTGAAGAACTGAACCGTTAAGAAGCTGTACGTTTTTCAGGAAACAAAAACAATCAGTATTTTTTCCAGGAAACAAAAGAAATAACACAGCATAAGTATATTTGTCATTGAATTTGACATATTTTATTTATGGTTGATTCTCCTTACTTAACAGTAAAATATATACATTAGTATCTTCTTGTAGCTTGCTTCTTTAAATTTAACGTTTATTGTAAGCAATATTCAATGCATAAGTAATTTTTTCCTCCATTTTTGGAAAATATTTAAATGATGATTAGCTTATTGATTAAATTTTGTAGAAAGCTGCTTAAAAGAACACTGATGTTTTTAATATCTAAGATTTTTAAAATAAGTATTTAAAGAGCTGTATAATTTTTCTGAACAATTTCATTATGTTATGAAAGTTTCCATGAGTTTAGGAACGGTTACAGCCGAAAACATCGCGGCAAAAACATCGTGGACGAAAACGTCGCGGAGAAAACAACGCAAGGCGAAAACGTCGTGCTACAAAACACCGTCGTCGAAAATAAAGCGGTTCAAAAACTTCGCAGTTTAAAAACATCGTCGTCGAAAATATCGTGGTAAAAAATAAAGTATCTACAAATCATCGCATGACGATAACATCGCAGACATGCTTTTTTCAGGCATGCTTTAATAAGTGTAAATGGATATTCCCATAATGATTTGTGAGCGCAAGATGGAAAGAAGGATAATTTTTATTTTCATATTTTTTATTAATTAATAAATTTTTGCTCAGAAAATAAAAAAGAAACTTAAGATGGAAAATTAATGCAACTTATAGCACTTAATAGAATTTTAAACCGACATAGTTAACTAACAAAGGCCATTAATAAATCATTTTTATAAAGTTTTTACTGGTAATATTTCATGAAAAGTATAATCTAATTTACATAAACAGAAAATTACTCAGAGAGTTTTAATGAAATTTTGAAATACTTTGTTATGAGTTTTAAAGTACATAAACGAATAAGCTCTGAAGCAAAACAGGAGAAGAAATAGTAGTAGTATTAAGAAGATTTCATGCAATTGCGTGAGAAGTAACGACTAACATTCCATTAAGGGGACTCATACACCTTAAAACCCATAAGATCTTCGAATAGGTGACTGTTGCAAGAATTTGGATAACTTATTTAATTTAAAAGCAATTACTTCCAGCTTTTTACAGTTGAGTACATAATATAGCTGCTTTCTGAAATAGTAATCAGAAAGTTTGTGTTGCCAAAAATATTTTTATAATTTAATCCGCTTTGTGACAACATTTTTCGTCATTTTTTCACCTTGCGCGCACAGTTTAAGACATTCTGTTACATAATTTAATTCCATATTTAATATATAGCTTTTATAACATTTGGAAACTACTGTGAACCTAAAATTCTAAAAATTTCACGTTAAATTTTTATTTTATTTTGAGTTGAGTTTATAAAATATATTTTATTAAAAAAATTTAATGTTTTCGTCCATAAAATTTTTCAATATTAAAATATTCATCAGATTTTTGGTTCAGTTATAAAATAGTGCCCATATAAAAAATTCCATCCAATTTCAAGCATGTACCATTAGCCATTTTTAAAATATCATGCGCGCAAAGTGGAAACATGGCGAGATATTTTGTCACAAAGAGGATTAAATTACAAAATTATTTTTGGCAACACAAACTTCCTGGTTACTAGTTTCCAAATCAGCTATATTATGTAGTCAGCTGTAAAAGGTTGGAAGTAATTGCTTTTAAAATAAATAAAATATTCCAATTCTTGCAACAGTCACATATTCGAAGATCATAAGGGGTTTAAGGTGTATGAGCCCCCTTAAAACAAGTGTAACCTTACGGTGGTATCGAGAAATAACTAAGCATACGTTTCTAAAACATTTGAACATTCATTTGAAGAGAATTTAATTATAAAGACTAAGCTGCGCAATCCATATCCATAACTCCCGTCTCTTGAAAGTGTTGCCCTCCTATTTCAACTCTGTGTGCGTAAGAGATATTCTTGAAATGTGTATGTCTTTCTTATTTTCAATCCGCGTAAGGACGTTTACAAAAGTTTAAAATATTACGACTTTGTTTTGAAAGCTAAATTTTCAGTTTCTTTGCACACATATATGTATGCATCGTCTAACAACTGTCAGTAAAAATATATGTACTCTTCATCATATCACTCTCTCATTGTGCAAGCCTTTACATTCATTTCTAAAGGAAGAATAGAGTCTTAAATTTTCTTCAGTTCGTTCTATATAATTAATAGTCCAATTGAACAGTTTTCACCCATGGTATGCGATGAAGGACTGATCTGATTAATTACTGATCTTCTACATTGGAGAATACCGTCATGAATTTGATCTATAGAATGTTGATTCTGAAACAACATACCCGATAGTTTCTGTGAGATAATGTCTTCGTCAAATAAGAGTAGATATTCTGCTCCCTTTTGACGTTATTCGTACATATCCAATTTATTGTTGAATGCACATGATAATTTATAAATTTATAACAATTACAAATTAATTTATTATATTTAATATTTGCATGGATGTATTGTAGGGTTTATATTTATTTTAACTAACATTTATTTTAAGTTTAAGCTATCTTTCCTGTCAAGCCTTTACTTTCCCTTAGAATTGCCAATGCCAGAGTATGTAAATCGTAGTAGAACGTGCAGAGTATTCAAATTTTAGCAGATTTGAATACTCTGTCAAATTGAGTTTAAATAGAAGTAAATTGAGTTTAAATAGAAGGGAAACGAGATTGTGCTTCTTGAATCGCGAAAGTAAAGGTTGCTAGGGAGTAATTTAAGAACCGCTCGTTTCGGCCTGTGTGCCTATTTCGGCAGTTCGTTGAATCTTTCAACTTCTTAATCAGTAAGTTTGCTGAATATCAGCTGTATCTTAGAACGCGTTGAAGTTAGTTACGATTATAGAGCCTCGTAGGTAGTGATTTTCGTTATTTATTCATCCTGTCATTTATTTTTAGTTGTACTTTTCTATTTTGTTAAACCGACGGGTCGGCGTAGTTTGTGAGCGTCAAGTGAACGCAGCTGTATTTATTTCTAAAGTGGAATAAAAAGGCATTTAAACCCTTCTTACGAGTTTATGTAATTTACAGTTCAAAGCAGTCACTACCACTGTTGCTGACAAGCTGGGGCCTCGCAACATTATAGTATGAATGAAGTTTTATATAAAAATACAGTTCCTATTAATTTTTTAAAAATGAATAGCTTTGATTCACTTCCTTGTTCCCCCAAATGATCAGTTGTTCGAAGAAATTCGTCGGAAATGGGTAAACCCTATCTAGATGCACTATAAAGCTGCTCCCATAAAAGAAGGTTAAGGACATACGCATGCTGCCAAGTATTGCGGTATCTGGGGAGAATGAGTATCCTTTCGCTGAGTACCAGAAGAATACAGAAACATTGCAGCATACAGTCAAGTCAATGGCGAGAAATCTCATTAAACATGAAACCGGTCGAAGTTTCCAACATAATTAAGGAAATGAAAATCAAGGAAACATGTGGCTGTCATGGCTTCTTGAATATTGCTGTTTGAAACCTTCCAAGTGTATTATATGTAAATATACTACAATTATAAATGCCTGAAGATGTCTTACCTTCCTACCAAGTGGAAAAATACCAAAATTAATTTACTACTGAAACCAGTAAAGGACTCAAACCAAAGGACTACAGACTTAATTATTCTGCTATCTGGATTACTGTAACCACTGAAGGTAAAATTCTTCATAGAATGAGTCATTTGTCAACATGCAAGGGGTTTATTTGAAAACGAATTTAGCTAAATTTCGACAAAGCAATCATTTTGCTAAAATGTTCTTCATTACGGGCAGAAAATTCATTATATCTCAAGGAACTGCATTTCTAATGTCCAACCAATCAGAATAGGCGCACCCTAAATTTCGATTTTAGGGCCGGTTCATTTTTCTTCTTTGTAGCTGATTTTTGAGACCCAGACTACAAATATTTTTAGCCTGTTACGCTAAAATTGTAGCACTTGCTAAAAGTCAGCTAACTTAAATCATGCTGTTAAAACACTTCATGAGTTCATGCCAAAAACTAGACTTATGCTCAAGATGGCCCATACTAATTAATGTGAAAAGATTGCAGCTTTTTTACGTTGACGGAAAATCAAATAGCCTCTCGAGTGAAAACTTTAAGGCTAATTCAAATTGATACACCATACTAAAATGTCTGTAGTAAAGCATTCTAAGTGATAAATAACCTGTTCTCATTGCTGGTAAATACTCTAAATCAGGGTTTCTTAAACTGTGGGTCGCGCGACCTGCAGCAGGGGGTCGCCAAATACTTTAGCAGTTTTGATATCTCTATAACTTATTATAATAAATTTATAATTACCAAATATTTTTACACAATGTATCTGAAAATAGATAAATATAATACAGACAAAGAAAAACACGAAAATGTTTCGACGCATTCTTTTTATAGTATAAACATTCATTTACCTTGCTTTCCACGTGACGCTGTCATTTCGTCTGTTACTTATTTAAAATTTTCACATTGTTCTGTCTTAGAACTACAAATTAAAGTTAATAACCTAAAACTCCAATAGTATATTACAAGTGAAAACATTGACAGTTTCACTCCCTCGTGTGTCGGATTTTCGCAATTATGGGGTCCCACAAAATTTTTGTAAATAATATGCGATTTTATAAGGATTGCGAAAAATTCTCAGCGATAAAAAGGGGCAGCGACTGAAGAAAGTTTAAGAAACCTTGCTCTAAATTAAATATCAAGAAAATGAAGCTATTCTACACGATGCTCATTCTCACTATCTTGACCTATATACACCTACTTGGAAAACTGTCTCTACGAATAACACTATAAAATTACAAAGACCACGAAACCGCTATATTTGAATCATCACGAATGCACATTTCCTTGCAAAAGACCATAGACTACATGAGAACTTAAAAATACAGCTCTTATAGAATCTTTTTCCATAGACTGAACAAATATTTGTCCTAATATTCGGTAAAATGTAATCATTACTTCTTAAACATGCAAGTATTACTTCTCAAAGATTGTGACTTGAGACACGACCGTATCCATCTCAATTATAATGACCTTAATTTCAACCCTAGGCCTAAAATGATGCGAATTCCAAATAGCTTTGATAATTTTACTTGTTTTATGCTTTTTAGTTTAATATTTATCTCCCCGTATGTTTTTATTTTATTTAAAGTTATACATAGCGTGTTTACCTGTGATACGTAAAATTTGTATTCAATGATTGTAATGTAATCTGCATGGGCATCATATGCACTTTTCCCCGCAATGCCTATCTATAGCGAATAGCCAAATACTACGTTATATTAGTGGACCATGTTCCTCTCAGCGAAAGATACTGAACTCGTTTTCTAGGCTGTAGACCTAGCCGAGCCAGTATATAAGGTTGCTGCTCGTGAGGTCAAGAAATTTAATCTTGTTTGTTGATAGTAAGGTCAAGAAACCCAATCCTGTTTACCACGTTTTGTAAACACCCATATACTTCTGTTCCGTAATGTTTTTAACCTTCAGCTGCAGAAATGTCATTTCAATTCATTTTAAGGGTATTTACTTTTCTATTACTATGAATGAAAAAGGATTTATAGGTTACTATAGGTTACTCTGAACCTTCTTTATTTATAGTAGATCGCAGTTCAACACAAACCAGTCCATATATTTTAGCCATGTTTAGTTTTCTAAGACCCTCATTTTTCAAAGAAATCCTCCAGATTTTTTTAGGGTATAATAGGAATTGTTCGAAAAGAAATTTCTGTGTTATTTTTTTCGCTGTATGCTAAGCTCCTTATTCTATATTTGTTTTAAATTTTTACCTTGAAATCTTGCCTAAAATCAAACAGCGAACCCTAGGTGTGCCGATACCGGGCTCACGGATAATCTAGGACAACTGAGAGTCTGTATTCTTTGTTTGTCCGCATCTCATCGGTCAGTTCATTGACAACAATGTTTATTTCAGCATGCCTTTCGAATCTCTATTCAATCAGTGTGCCCTTTTGGGCACATCCACAGAATTCAAACGATAAGTACTATCTTCACAAAATTCTTATCGAACTTGGAAAACGAGATATTAAATATTGGAGATTTCAACGTTTAAAGTATAAGAACTGGATGGTTCGATACTACTTTATTTGAATGAACATTTACAAAGTTATCTGAAGCAAAACGCTATGTATTTTTAAATTCCTTATTTGTTTGATTTGAAAAATTCCTGAAACAGGGTGTACGTATCCAAATGATCAGAAGGTTGTTGATGCTTGTTCCTTGATCTATTGCACCAAGATATTTTACTGTACATTTATTTACAATTTATTTACAAGTTGTATGCCACCTGGCATGTTTACAAGCGTTATGCCTCCTGGCATGTACATGATAGACATATTCTGCCACCTGGCATGTGAATTGATACATCATACTAGTTTTCTGCCACCTGACAGATACGATGCAATTATCTCAATTAGCGGTAATACGCCCGACATTTTGGCGTGTCCGCTTCCCTTACGGTCTGTAACGCAACTAACTTTTTGTGCGGTGCGCCCTCTGGGCACAAATCACCGCAATCACCGAGGAGGCCAAAACACAGGGTATTAATAATTACAATGTTTTTAACATACAATGTATTCCTGTTCGAAAATTCTGTTAATTTTTCAAATTCCTAAAGAAGAACCTTTATGAAATGCTAAATACAAGCCTGTAGCAGATTTGTTCAAATCTGATGTAGTGTAAACTAATCGTCAGTACTCTAACAAAATTGTGAAACTTCTGTTTCTGCAATTACAGTCTAATTGCAGATTTTAGGTTGGTTGTCGATGTTTTAGGTAATCCTACAAACGAGCAAACGCATATTAGACTGAAAATTATTTTCTAAAAATATTGATTTATACGCCTTTCTTTGTGTGCCTCTTATGAGGACACGAGTAGAGGAGTGGTTTCCAAAAAAAAAAAATACTTAAGTTATAAAAAAAAGAGTTTTATGTGAACAGTGAACTAGTCGCATAAGTATGAAAGATGGGAAACTATCATATTTGTATCACTTCAGGAAACCTTTCATCATGTAAACATATTCACTCAAGACATTATAATATCCGAGAGAAATGGTGGAAGTGTGAAGACGGACCTATACAATTAGAAACCGGTTCCTTTCGACAGACATTTCACACATGAAAGCGAATAAAAGTCCATAAAATCAAGAAATATAAATAAAAATAAAACGGTTAATCCTAAATTTACTCTGTAAACCAGGATTACAACAAATTACTTAGATATGATGGTCGGACAGAGCCACTCTATTGGTTATATAGTTGCGAAATGCATAGAGGAAATACAAAGCAAAAGAAAATCTCCTTCACAGCAAAAATGATACACAGATCCGAAGACCAGAGTGCCACTTTATTGAAGTGTCACCTTCTTGTTTTTTATGCCCCATCCATCTTAATAGAAAGTTTAAGGGGACTCATACACCTTAAAACCAGCAAGACCTTCGAATATGTGACTGTTGCAAGAATAGGGAAAACTTATTAATTTTAAAAGCAATTACTTCCAACTGACTACATAATAAAGCTGCTTTCAGAAATAGTAATCAGAAAGTTTATGTTGCCACAAATATTTTAATAATTTAATCCGCTTTGTGACAAAAGTTTTCGTCATGTTTCCACCTTGCGCGCACAGTTTAAAACATTCTGTTGCATAATTTAATTCCATATTTAATATATAACTTTTTATAACATTTGGAAACTACTGTGAACCTAAAATTCTAAAAATTTCATGTTAAATTTTTATTTTATTTTGAGTTGTGTTTATAAAATGTATTTTATTAAAAAATCTGTAATATTTTCGTTCATAAAATTTTTCAATATTAAAATATTCATCAGATTTTTGGTTCAGTTAGAAAATAGTGCCCATATAAAGAATTCCATCCAATTTCAAGGATGTACCATTAGCCATTTTTAAAATATCATGCGCGGAAGGTGGAAACAGGGCGAAATATTTTGTCACAAAGAGGACTAAATTACAAAATTATTTGTGGCAACACAAACTTTCTGGTTACTAGTTTCTAAAGCAGCTATATTACGTAGTCAGCTGTAAAAGGTTGGAAGTAATTGCTTTTAAAATAAATAAAATATCCCAATTCTAGCAACAGTCGCATATTCGAAGATCATAAGGGGTTTAAGGTGTATGAGTCCCCTTAAGCTAAGAAACTTAATTATGGTTATGTCCATAGCCTTGATAATGACCAAGATTATTGCGAAAATGCAATATGTGACTGTGAGCCAAACGATAATCATCTATAAAAGATATTCAGAATTATTTTCGTTCAGCTCTGACTATACAGAGGTTTGCAATGCAATGGATATCGATGCATAGATGCCAACCATACTAGAAAGGTGGGCATAATAAGCGTTGTGAAGTATATAAAGAAGATTTAACCTCTATTACAGAGTGGAATATATCTCCATTTCAGTGCAATAATAATTAATAACAGTTCTCTATGAGGTTTCTTCTTATGACTTGTACAATATTTTTCTGATTTATGAATAATCTTGCATCATAATAGATTTTCAGCACTGACGCTTTTGACAGACCCGACATAACATGCTGACAAGAGCTTGGATGGAATTTTTCTATTTTAGAAGACACTATTCAGTATTTTAAAATTTTATGATGTATGTTTTATAGATGTTAAAATCTTGGACAGACATTTGTATTCACAAATGACAAATGCGCCTCTTCCACCCTTCTCCAAAGAAAAGAGTAAATTGATGACTGAATCCTTATTTGTAATATGCAGTATTAAGACAGTGGCAAATCATGATACAAAATTTATTTTATATTTTTTTTTCATACCTCTCTGTCTTCAAAACATTTTGCCAATAATGTGTTAATTTGTTTTTTATGGAGCATTAGAAAACAACAAACGTAAAATAGTTTGTATGTTTCATTAGAAAGGTATCGCCCTAAATATGCTAATGCCGCATTTAATCTTACACTACGTGCCAAATTCAACAGTGTTTCACGAAGCATGAAGTTCACAGCAGTCACGGTTAGTACGGAAATAGCAGATAGATTCAAGCTATTGCATAGACGGAATGATGGGACTGCAGACAAACGGTGCCGAGTTCAATACATAATTTATTAATTTCTTAGAACATATCCATAATTACTGCAACACTGGCACTTCTGGCATTTGCTGATGTATTAAACAGTTTAAATTACCACCTTCGCGTGGAAAACTACAGTTCCATATTCTACACGTTCACCACCTTCTCCAGACATCTCACCACCTTCGCGTGGGATAGCAGAAGAAAGTCTCTGTCGTACTCCTCTTTCACCTCGCTGCTGGCGCGTCGGTGAGGCCCTCTGGTGGTTGTGTCGCACTTACGGATACTACATATATATACAGGGGTTGGACAAAAATATGGAAACACCTTTAAAAAACATGTTTCTTTGCTTAATATGGTGTAGGAAACTCGCTGGCATCCAAAACAGCTTGCAGTCTTCTCGGAATGGATAAATTCAGTTCCTGTATGTTTGCCAGGGGAATATTATACCATTCTTCCTGCAAAACGGTGGCAAGTTCAGATAACGATGTTGGCGGTGGATAACGAGAACGCACTTTCCGTTGCAATGTAGACCACAAAGGTTCGATAATATTCAGGTCTGGTGACTGTGGTGGCCAGGGAAGATGGGACAACTCATCTTCGTGCTCAGAAAACCAGTCCTGGACAATGTGAGCTGTGGGAACAGGGGCTTTGTCGTCTTGGAAGACACCATCACCATCGGGGAACAAAGTTTGTACCATGGGATGAACTTGATCGGCCAAAATGTTCACATAAGTCTTGGCAGTCATGTGCCCTGACACAGTTATCATGGGGCTAGCAGAGAACCACGATATGGCGGCCCAAACCATAACAGAACCCCCCGCCATGTTTCACCCTTGGCAGCAAGCAGTCTGTATTATAGGCTTGAGATGGCGTTCTCCAGACATAAACTCGGCCAGAAGTGGGAACCAATGTGAAAAAAGACTCTTCAGACCATATTACTCGCTTCCACTGCTCTATAGTCCAGGCTTTATGACTTAAACACCACCTTTTCCTGTTACGGGCATTAGCATCACTGATGAGTGGCTTCTCAATTGCAGTACGGCCAGCAATTCCCTGTTTATGAAGCTCCCTTCTAATTGTTTTGGTACTTACAGGGTTCGGTAACACAACATTCATTTCAGCAGTAACTTTTGCAGCTGTGGTCTTCTTATTTTTCGTCACAATTGCCCTTAATGATCGTCTGTCACGATCACTCAGGGCACACTTTCTTCCGCGCTGTGATCTAGCAGATGATGTTTTTCCGCTTTTCAAATATGCGGAATAAATCTTCGATACAGTACCTCTTGAAACACTAAACACCTCGGCTACCTTGCTTACGGAAGCACCTACCATACGTGCTCCAACAATTTGCCCACGTTTGAAGTCTGTTAACTCTGACATAATGCAATGACAACCTCACATAACAGTACTCCGACAATAACTGAACTGTTTAGCACATTTACGAAGTTGTATAGGTGGCGTCAGTAGTCAAAAACGCCAGCGCCACCTACGTATTTCATTAAAATCAATCTTTCTTTTCAAACATGCATTTCACAAGGTGTTTCCATATTTTTGTCTATCCACTGTATATACTAGCGACCCGCTCCGGCTTCGTACGTGTATAAAATATTAATGTATATTTTAACAATGAATCGCAGCTCATAATCGCAGTTCATAATCTTTTTCTGAACTTACATACCTCACCTTAAATTACGATTTTTGAAAATAATTTCCCTAATATTAAATTAATTTAACTCTAAATTTTAACCAAGATCTTAATAGAAAATTCCAACCCATAAATTATGGTTTTATTTAATCTAATCTTATCTAACATTATGTACTTATAATTACTATAAGTGCGATTTAAAAATTAACCTTAGAATAGATTATCATTTATATTTTAAAACTACTATCATACAATTATTTATCGTAACTTACATATAATTACTGATACGTTGTCGCGCTGAAAAGCACGTCTTTGTTAAGTATATTGTTATTTTCCTCGCTAGAGAGCTCCGATTAATAAACGCGTCCGATCGCTGCTGAATTCAAAGTGCTATAGGGAGAACCGCGGCCTCCGACGTGCTATTTATAGGCACGCTCCCGCCGCCCCGGGCGGCCGGCACCACCGCAAACGCTACGTCCCGCAATTTTTAAATCTGTAGACCTTTTCAATGTGTACAATACTTAGTACATTATTTTGATAAATCTCGTAGGGTTCAGCCTGCGTTTGCAATGTAAGCGGAAAAAATGTAATTATTTACAACATTACATTAGAAACCTCAAAAATAATATTTCTCCACTATTTAATGGATGTTATTATACATATAAACCTTCCTCTTCAATCACTCTATCTATTAAAAAAAACCGCATCAAAATCCGTTGCGTAGTTTTAAAGATTTAAGCATACATAGGGATATAGGGACAGAGAAAGCGACTTTGTTTTATACTATGTAGTGATAATTAAAGAAAAGAGAACAAACTATAAAAGATCTACGTGGTCATAATATATATATACGTGTAATGTTTTCAGTTATTCCAACACATCGTGGGCGAATGGTGAGGCTATTCCATTACACGTTCTGGCAGCTGGGGTGATTGAAACACGGAGAAAATTGACGACTCAGGACTTTTCACTTTTAACAGCAAGCATATCTTTATTTTAATTTATAGCAGATGACTTTTTCCAGATGAAGTTAATCAAATAACTTATTCAGTGATTGAACTATTAGATACGACTGACTTTAAACTTTAATACATCATAACGTTCTAACAAATAAAGAGGAGCATAGCGGAAGCGTTAGCAGGACGAAGGCGAGAAGGCATCTGTCTAGGAGAACTTATGACTCAGCATTTATATGAATGGTTATGTAACAGAGTATCTTCTAGAAAAATGTAGAAAACTTATGACGCAGCATTTATATGAGGAGGTTATGTAATAGGCATGAATGTTCTAGCAGGTACTGGGTTAGGGGACGATCCTGAATTGCAGAAAAGTAATTAAAGGTTGCTAGTTCGCAAAGAGCAAAGCCATCGTATTTTTTTTTATATTTTACATCTCCCCCCCCCCCGTCAAAAAGAGAGGCCGGGGTGAGAAAAGCATTAGTACAGGATGTTGTGCTAAATTGCGTCATCATGCTTTCCACTCTGCCACCTTCAAACCACAGTTCCATTACAATAATATGGCGCAGACGATTTTCGACCCTACAGACGTGGAACTTCAGTGCAGTTTATTTCAACTAATCTCACATCGTTTAACGAATGGATAAAAAAAGAAAGGTAAACTATACATCTGAATTCCCAATGAAGCCATTACGGTCTTCTCGGTCATCTACGCAGTAGCGTAAGCTGTCGGGAGGTCCACTGCATCTACGCATTTGAAATCATTACATATATATATATGTATGTATGTATGTATATAAAATGTACTTAGGAGATAATAGAATCAATTAATCAATATTATTTAGTAAATAAATTATGTATATATATGTATATATATATATATATACATATACATATAGTATATCTATATATATATATATACATATATATATATATATATATATATATATATATACACACACACACACACATATATATATATATATATATATATATATATATATATATATACATAATTAAAGAAAAGAGAACAAACTATAAAAGATCTATGTGGTCATAATATATATATATATGTATGTATATAAAATGTACTTAGGAGATAATAAACAAAATTAATCAATTTTATTTAGTAAATAAATCATGTATATATATATACACATACATATGTACTTCAACTGAGAGAATGAAACCCCCCCCTCTCGTCCTGGTATAGTCCAACTGCGCGAAACAACATTTCTTCCCCGCATTGCCTACAGGGTTACAATTTTACCTTTCGAAGCCAATTGTAGCCAAGAGGAAAATAAAAATAAAGAAATAGAATTACATATCACAATCATAAGAACAAGTAAAGAACATGTAACAAGCAGGCTAATTACTTGAATAACAGTAATATATATATATATATATGTGTGTGTGTGTGTCATATTTTAGCAGTCGTGGACATGAAAGACAAAGCTTGGCATCAATGTCCGGACATTGCTGTGGCCGAGCGTTAAGGCAGCAAAATGATGACGCAGAAGGATTTTGCTTTTAATTGCACATCGTTATTCAATTCCAATGGCAGATAGTATTTCTTTTAGATGAAACTCTCCTAATTACATATCAAACAGCTTTTCAAACTAAATACGATGAAATCTAGGCTTTTGACGTCATAACTATTCTAGCAAAGGGAAGAAAGGTGAGAAGCGCCTTACAGATCTTAGCAGCAGAGGGAGAAAAGAGCTTCTGACACAAAATGGCGCGAGTTCTCTACTTATAGAAGCGGTTACGTAATAAGCTCGAATGTTCTGGAACGTACTGGTCTAGGGAGAAGATCCTCAATTGCAGAAAGTTAATTAAATGTTGCTGGTTCGCATAGAGCAAAGCCGTTCTATTTTTTATATTTTACATATATATGTACACACACATGCATATATATATATATATATATATGCAAAATATTTTTTACCGTAAAGATTATGCTACCCTGGAAATTTTAAGGAAAACTTTCAAATTTTAAGATTTAGAAAACAATTAACAACTATATTAAGCATTTTGAACAACGTATCAAAACTAAAAACTCTCTCTCTCTCTATATATAGTATATATTAAAACTATTTATATATATATAGTTATTATATATATATAGAGAGAGATATAGTTTTAATATATTATATATATATAATTACAGATATATATTATATATTAATATATATATATTGTTTATGTGAGTATCGTTTGCTTCATTTTATTGTTGCAAACAGCGTAAATTCCTTTTGTTTTTCTTCCTTTAGTTTTGAACTTTATGTGTGGCAACAAGATAATTGATTGATAGAATTGTGTTTGTGACAGCCATGTAGAATGGCTCGCTTATTTTGTATCAATTATTTCGCATCGTTGACATATTATTTATAATTAGTGTAATGAAATAAAAGTGTAGGAATACAGTCCATTTGTTGATTGATTATTGTTTGTGAAACATATTAAATTTAAGAACATATAATATATATTAAAGATATCTCATCAAAGCAATTAATGTCTTTTTCTCCATGACAAGAGAAAACAGAAGACAAACGGATAAAAACATAAATCAGATAAAAAAAAAAAAAAAAAAAAAAAAAACTTTAAAATTCAGAAATAAAAAAAAAAAAAATGATGAAAATTTACATACTAAGTATTAAAACGAATAATACATTCTTTTTATTCTAATACATTAAATAACAGAGCAAAAAAACTTTTTTCAAAGGGGGGGAGGACACGTATTTGTCATTTGTGAATGTGAATAATTTGAGATTTGTTGTATTATAAAACAAAAAATGTTGCATGGTAAAGTATGTTATTTTTTGTAAGAAAAAGAAAATAATACCAATTAAGAAAACTTAATTCTCTGAAGTCATGTTTCTAAGGAAGCAAATGCAAGGAGAAACAAACTGAAAAAGTGAAGAAAGAGAAACGGAAAAATCCAAAATATCAAAAAAGTAATCTTTAACATCAAGACAATTGTTAATAGTCAGCTGCTACCAGAACGCAATTAATATCTGGGTATATTGAAACATTTTTCACCAGTTTCCAGAAGTAGTAAAACGTTAATAACATTGTTCGTGATAAGGATAGGAAAAGAAAAAAAGAACATAACATGCAGGTTAAAAAAAAAGTCTTATACTAAAAACTACAATCAGCATTAGAATATTTTTCATAGTAATCAAAGTGTCAGAGAGAAAAAAAAATGTAAAATTAGATTATTTCCCAAGTGCTTTTTTTACGATGCATATAAAATTCTCTCAGATTGACTACAAAAAATGCTAAAATCATAATAAAGGCGATGAATAAAAAAATAATTTAATTATACACAAAATGAAAAACAACATGCAGGAAACAATTTTGAAATAACAAATTAAAACTTTTGATACTCGGTTTCATTTCAACGTTTTGATGTTATTCCCAAATATTTATACTACAGAAAAATTAAAAAATATATATACAGATACTTTTATGAAAACCATAAATGTGTCTCAGATTAAAAAAAAAAGTTTAAAATTAAGTATTAGAAAACAGAACATCTCCCTAATGAAAGAAAATTTTATTGTATCTTGTTGAGTCCCGACATTTCCTTAATCAATTAAATTACATTTTAACGGTAACTGATGTTTAATTTTTAATTGAAAATTAAATGAAAGCTTTCACACATTGCTTGTGTTTTGCTGTATACTGAAAATAATATAAATTGCGATCCTCAATAATTAATGCAAGAGATTAAATACTGGTTTGAATATTAGCAATTAGTAAAGTCTCATTTTTTCTCTTCCAACGTTTTCTTTTACTGAAGGCTTACTGCATTTCTAAAAGTAAATGAAATGACTGATTTTTCAAATTCATATACATTATTCTTAATTGCCTCTGAAGTATTAATGTTACAAATAAATGTATTTCAATCTAACTTGTCTCAAAGTTATATTAGTTAAGCTGAATATTTTGCTTCCTTAGTTGCTGTTATTGTAACTTACCTCATTTGTCTGACAGTAACATCAGAACAACCCCACGAAATTCATCGGGGCAAGGAGTACAATACTATGCCTATCGTTGGCAAGAGCCTTCAACCCCATACAGATGACAGTACGACTTTGCTCAGCTCCACCCCCAATTTTCACGAAGAACACCCCATGGAGGTAAGAAAGGATTGGATTGGATTATTCAATTATGGCAAAGCACACGAGGGCTATCTGCCTAAAGGGTTTGGTTTGGTTTGGTTTATTTAATTATGACAAAGCCCATTAGGGCTATCTGCCTAAGGGGAGGGATGCCTTCGTGGAGGACTTTCTAAGGGAACTGGCTCGTATACACGTTACACATGCGGAAAACCACGAAAACGCCCATACAGCCAGCCCGTTCGCGGGATTCGAACCTCGGACCGAACTACCAGTGTTCAGCATCTTTACCGCTCGGCCACTGGTGGGCCGGTAAGAAAGGAAAGAGTGGCCAAACCGGCATTAGAAGTGAAGCACCGCTCTGAAGCTTCGGTCAACAGGTGGTCGTTCATTTTGTATTAAAAATGATTGAATTATGTTGTTTTTATCTTCCGGTTAAGGGTTTTATGCCTTTAGTAAATCTGTATGCAATATTTTTAGAATTATCAACAATTTTAAAATTGTTTAAATGCCGCTAAGCCTAATTTGATGGCGGCCATTGATGTTTACATTTGAAACAGGAGACTAGTGGATTTGTTGCCAATCTAGAGAAACTTAGCTTCGCAACAACAAAGATAACGCATTCATTTATTATTGCCAATTAAATCATGCTTAATCTTTTCTTGAATTTTTTCGAGGAAATAAGCGTTTGAGATTTACTTCGTAATTTTTAATACAGATATGTTGAGTTTTTATGTATTTTTGCCTTGTACTGAATTAATTGAATGAGAAATATTCAATCGTCTGTGAAAAACTGTTTCTTTTTTGTTTTGTTTGCTTAATTTCTTTTATACATAGTTCTAGCTTTATTATTGTATTTGAATAGAACATGTGGCAGCGATTAGATAATTCTTTAAATGATATAAATTTTGTGCATTCAGAGTTATAATATGAACGAAATATAATACTGTTAAGTAAACCTAGCGTCAGAGTGTCGCTATGGTAAACAAAGTGAATTTTAAAGAATGCATTTTTTCTATTGTGGTTTATGCGCTGTCGGCGAAGTAGGTTTAATTCAATCTAATAGGTTTAAATAAAATACAAGAAAAAATGCGTATAATTTAATATTCCGTACAAGGAAGTCATGTGGTGTAAACATCAGATTTTTTTCTAATGCAATTAACGAAAACTTGGGAAAATATTTCAAATTAAACCTTTCTGAGCAAACTGTTCTGTGAAAATTATAGCATTTAATTCCGTTCAGAATGAAATGTTGTTTAAAAAAATGTTGTATTCACATACTTAGAACTCTGAAGTATTGTAGAAAAAGAAAATATATACATTTATATGCATATTTACGACGCAATTACAAAATATTTACATCCGATCGTGTCAAAATACGTTGAACTCAATGGTAAATTGCCCAATGTTTTGGTCACCAAAGAATGGATCGCCAGTGCTTCAAAGCAGGGTATGGGTAAACCGGTTTAGGGCCACTCCATCTAACTTCCTAACTTCATGGAACACCTCGGGGGCAATGGAATCAAGGGTCTCCCATCCATCTTCCCCTACCACTACCTGCTTCTAGAGAAAACGTTCGGCTCGCCGTATATTTGGATTGTTCCTATGTCGCCAGACACTATGCATTTACAAGCATCCAAGCCTTCTCCGGAATTTGAATAAGGGGCCTACGGTTAGACAATCAGCGTCGCTAACACCATCCTGGCTCGGTGGTGCATTATAATCATTGAAATTCAGAATAAACTGCCGTACCCACAAGTCAAAGATATTTTCGTGATAATTAAGTACATAACAAACTTGGGATAATAACTTTCAACATAATCAGTACATGACTTATCCTAGATATTAATTTAATAATTTATTATTTCATTTTCCTGTTATTTCATTTTTAGTTTGGGCAAGTAATTTTTGTAAAGGGAATTTACTCGCGTTAAAGTGCAAGTTGAATTTTGACGACAAATTTAAGATCTCTGTTTCAAATATTAAAATAAGAAAACATTTTAAGCCCTGAAACTAGTCCCATTCATTATGTTTGCAGTATATCTCAAATGATCTGGAACAAAATTTCTGCCAATGATCTAAAATATCCGAAATTTCAAACCAGTTAAATTAAATATTTTGGAAATGTTAATAGTTTCGTTCTTTATCATTAAATAAATAGTGTTTATTTAATGGCAAAATAGGAACGAAAGAACTTCGTATAATTCTGCAATAAGAATTTCAATAATTCCTCTGTTAGCCAACTGCAGTTTTCATTGACTGCAAATATCTTTTAATTGAAAACCCCAGTTGATGCGCTAATTTCAACTTACTTTGCCTAAATAATAACATATACATAGTTTATTCTATCTACAACCTTAGCTGCTATTTTAATTCGATCGTTTATATACGGTTCTAGTAATAAACATCTCTTTGTTATAAATACAGTCAAATTATGCAGCCTTTCAAAACGGCTTACTTTAGCGAATATTACAGAAAGCGTCGTTATGCCACTCATAGTAACATTACCCAGGTGATCGTAAACATCTGCCCTTCCGAATCTCTGTCTCTTCAAACCATTCCAAACGACTGTCAAATTACGGGATTTAATTCTCAAAGCTCATCTCACGGTGTACAATAGCTACATCAAGAGGCTGTTTCTAGAATTCCAAGTCCAATGAATACAATAACTACATAGGGAGATTAGTTCTCTAAACCTCACGGAATACAACAACAATGGTTTGCACACGTCACAGCTCTGCATTATTTTACTGACATAGTGACAGGAGAGTACCGGAGAGATGCATTTGCATGCTCTAAGCATAGGACTGATACCAGATTTAGAGCTCAAGCTTTACGTGCTCCTTCTAATAAAATACATAACGCTGAGCTCAGTAACTTTTAAATACCGTTGCATTGACATTCAGAGCTTTGTTTGTTCAAAGTCCATTATTTAAATATTAATTAGTGTTTCCCGGTGAAGATTGTCAATAATGAGCAAGATATTGATTTAAGTTTTTAACAACATTTTGTTTCCTTTTTAATGAATTTTATATTACTTAATATTCAATTCCTTTTATTATTGCCACTGTCTGTTTTGTTCATTCAACTGCGTGTTAGAAGTTGCTTTGAAATTTCAGTTTATTTTTTATTCCTTGTACGAAGTATAAGAAGTATTGTAAGCCCAAAAATTTTCGTGTATCATATTTCAACAGAAATGTCTATTTTGAAAGCTATCGAACACAATTTAACGATGTTTTTGCCTAACGGCTGTATGTAAGAACAGAATAAAGGATACCTTTTCGCAAAACGGATTGGATTCATAAGAGAATTTTTGTAGCTTCTGTACGCATATATGTAAGTATCTGTACATCATAACTCAAAACCTAGTAACCTCAGAACATTGAAATTTTGTATACATAGGGCTGATATAACATGTAATTCTGCACCTCCCTCAGTTATTTTTATTCTTATATATGGGTACATTATGCATTTTTGGATTTAAAATGTTTGAATTATGTTGTTCTTACCTTCCGGTTAATGTTTTTATGTCTTTAATTAATCTGCATGCAATAGTAGAAAAATTATCAACAATTTAAAAGTTGTTTAAGTGCAGCTAAGCCTGATTTTTTTTCATAGCAACCATATTTGTTTTTATTTGAAACTTAGCAGAATAGTGAATTAAGTCAGCTTCTGCCCCTTCAGTGCATTTTGCCGAGTGGGACCAAAAGAGTAAACTTGCAGTTTTGTGCACCGAAAACTTTGCCTTCTTTCCCGCTGACCCAATTGCTTGTTTTTGGGCAGAAACTCTAATTTTAATTTTAAAAATTGTTTTTTAATTGTTTAAACTTTGTTTGATGTTTTATATTTTTCAATTTTTTATGAAGATATTTTGAGGTTTTATGAATTTCTGCCTTGCCACGAAGTGAGAATTGAAATGCTTGAATGAGAACTATATCTCAAGTGATGTTCGAGAAAATAAGCTTAAAGAAATTCAGCAAAAAATGCGTATAATTTAATATTCCTTGCAATGAAGTTATGTGGTGTAGAAATCAAATTTTTAATACTAAATAAAACTAAATCTTAGTCTTTCCATTCCAAAAACTTAGAAATGAGCCCTATGATTTTCATTTCCAGCTAAGTGGCAACAACGCAAAATTACTTTTATAGGTATTTAATATTCACTCTGCAACTTAACGGCATGTGCTTTCTTTAAAATTTAAAAGCCAGAAATTTCTGCATTATATTTGAAGTAATCTTTCATGAAAAATTTCTAACCAGACGCTGTAAAATTTTCAGTTCTGCAATGAAAGGCGCATCTGGTTTCCAGACGTGAAAAACACAATTTTTTTCCCAAGTAAAGCCTCGATGAAATTCTTTGGATTCTGGAAGAAAGATTCGTTGTTTTATCAGAACCGATCGGTTGGAATTTCTAAGGATGACGTCATTTTCCTTCTTTCAAGCAGTTCACTCCATCTCTTGGATGGGCATAGAACTTGACGATTTAACTGTTCGAGGGCCAAACGCAATATTTCTTTTTATGGTATAATAATTCTTTGCTTGGTAAAATAATGGAGTATGAAACCGATGAACAATTTTGTAATCAGTGTTTACAACTTTCAAGCTACTTTCAGAGCATGCTTTGCAGTTTCAATAAACTTCTTTTTAACCAACATAATTAAACTTTTGTAATGAAACAGTTTGTAATAATTCCGTTTGTCTTTCTTGCATTGAAATCCGTATAAAACAAGAAGAAAACACTATTAGATTTCGTGAATTCCAATTGAACTCAATATATTGTATTCCTTTTACTAATTTAAAAGTTAAATATGAAACTTGTAAAATAATTTCGGTACAAATGCTGTATACTAAATATTAGGCATTTGGGTTATAAGGTATTTCTCCCACTTCCCTAGCGTGCCTTCGTGGTGTAGTGGTTCTGCACACTGGGCCGGTATTTCAGAGGTCCGTGGTTCGATTCCCGGCGAAGGCGGTTGCATATGTTTCATCTTTTCTGCTTCCAATTAACCTAATGACTCTACAAGTGGCACCCTAACTAAAAGGGTTGTGAATGATGATTCTCCGCACCCAGGATTTGTCGACTAGGTCCCCTAAAACCCTACTCGCCCTTTAAAAAGGGGAGTATATAAGGTATTTCTCCCACTTCCCTAGTGTGCCTTCGTGGTGTAGTGGCGTTCTGCACGCTGAGCCGGTATTTCAAAGGTCCGTGGTTCGATTCCCGGCAAAGGCGGTTGCATATTTTTCATCTTTTCTGCTTCCAATTAACCTAATGACTCTACAGGGTATTATCAAAAGATACATCACTTTTGTGAAAACACAAATTTTACAGATTATCGATAACTTTACGTAAATTATACCTGTCTTTAATTTCTACTTCCTTGCAAAAATTTTTTTGAAATCTCATAAAGGAATTAAAAAATTATTCAAGTTTAGATGATAATTTACAGCAGCTCGTAGTTTCTAGGATTGGTAAAAATCATTACATTTTATTGATTATTAAATATAGAACAAAATATTGGTTAAGAAGTATGTTTCATAGAAATCTGTAACTTTTTTAAATATAATTTAAGTTTAAGAAGTTAATGATGAAGTTATAATTACATAGATTAGAACTGATTTGTTGAAGATAATAATAAAAGAATATAGACTCTTCTTTTATTATTGCTATTAATATATCAAACATCTAAAGCGTGCATTAATTGTTAATTCCAGTTTTCAGAAAACGAAGATAATGTTCATTGAAGCATAGAAGATAATACTATAAGGTTATTAAGGCACATTTGGTGCGTATTCGAGAAGTCAGAGTTTCGTGTCATGGCGAGGGCATTGCTCATCTTTCATCTCTCCTGCTTTAATAAAAATGACTAATGCCACTACAGTTGCACCCGAACTCAAAAAGGTGGTAGATGATGATTCTTCACCACCAGGATTTGGCAATTGGTTCCCATAATCCCCAGTCGCCCTTTAAAAGACTGAGTATATAAGTTATTTCTCCCGCCTTCTTAGCATATCTTCGTGGTATAATGGCCAACACGCTCGGCGCGTAATCGAGAGTCCGTGGTTCGAGTACCGGTGAGGGCATTGTTCATGTTTCATCTCTTCGACTTTAAAAAAATATTCAATGTCTCTATAATACTATATGAGAAATTGTAGTGAACAATAATACGAGGGTTGGAACTTTAATAGTGGCAACTATTTATTTACAAGGAATGCAAAAGTGATTCATGTCACCATGTTTTACAGTCCTTCAGTATAGTCGCCAGCATTGTGTACAACCCGTTTCCAACGATGTGGAAGTCGCAGAATATCTGTAGCAGCGCCTGTTTTGTTGATAGTTTGAATGGACCGGTCTACTGCCGCAAGAATCTCAGGAACAGATTGGAAGCGAGTGCCACGAAGTGGTTCCTTCATCTTAGGAATTAAGTCCTAGTCACAAGGGCTTAGATCTCGGGAGTATGGTGGATGGTAAAGCACTTCCCAACCCCATTGCTTGAATAAATCAGTCAATGCTTGCGCTGCATGCGGCCGAGCATTGTCATGCAAAATGAGAGGAGCGTTCTGCAGAAAGTGTCGCCGTTTTTTTCTCAAAGCTGGTCGGATATTGTGCTCCAAAAATGAGCAGTAATACTGCGCAGTGACGGTTTGCTGTGGGGTAACGGTATGCGTTAGGATGACTCCATCACAGTCGTACACGAGAATCACCATAACTTTCACATTGCTGGGGTTCTGACGAAATTTCGAACGTCGTGGTGACCCGTGATGATGCCATTCGTTTGATTGGCGTTTCAGTTCTGGCTGGTACGATAGGGCCCAAGTCTCATCCAGCGTAATGATACGGCGTAAAAAAGCATCTCCTTCACGCTCATAGCGCTCCAGGTGGGTTCGGGCAGCATCGTATCGTAGCCATTTCTGCATTTCCGTCAATTGATGTGGAACCCATCGTGACGCAATTTTTCTCATGGACAGGCATTCCTGTGCAGCACAGTCGTATGTGGTAATCCTGTTTGTCCGGCCAACTGAGAATCGTTTGGTGGCGATCACTGTCCATTAGTACGGCAACAGCTTGCACGTCTGCATTGCTGACTTTCGGACGACCTGGCCGCAGCATGTCTGCCACGTTTTGGCGTCCTTCATTGAATGCTTTCACCCATCTTGCTACGGTTCTGTGAGGCAATGCAGATTCCCCGCAAGCCTCGTGATGACACTGTCGTGCTGTACGACCTCTGGCACATTCAATTTTTATCCAACATCGTTGTTCTTGTTTTGAAAACATCCTGACACTTACTTTAGACCGCGAGCTAATACAAGTATTCGTTCTTAGCGTCACTCCGCATGCGCGTGACGTAGGCAGGACAAGTCCTTTTGCTGAGAGGTAAGGTAGGTATGTAGTTTACGTGTGGTATACGCGATATTCTTTGGTTTTGTTGCGTAGCGTTTTTTCAGCTGTGTTGCCACTATTAAAGTTCCAACCCTCGTATTTCGTTAGTTACATTATTTTTCTCATACATTTTGTGCTATCAATACTCAGCCTTATATGTGACACACTGAAGAACCTGTACTTTTTATTTAACTCTCGATGTATTTTTGTATCTAAATATTTCACTAGTTGTCTCCTTTTCTCCAATAGAAAATTATTTTCAAAAATCTTTCCAAAGTCTTAAATATTTATGACAGATTTCAGATATATAACTCAGTCTGTTGAGAAAATATAATATAAAAGAAAACACAAGCTAAACCTAAGCCACGTATCGCTGTGTCAAGTATGAAGACAAAGGAACTTAAAAAGGGTGTAAAATACCCTTTTATTAAACTCACTAATTTAACAAAAGTCTTTTCTTATGGTTACAAAACTAGCATTTATGGCTGTTAAAATAAGTTATAAGATTTGTGTAATGTTATAAGGCACAAAATGGGGGTCTGTGGTAATAAATTAAGAGCACTAGAATGCAATAGAATATTTGAATTTTTCAATAGTTAGCTATTACTAAGTTGTGTTAGCAAAAACACGGGAATTTTTATGAAATTTGAGATGTGTGACCGAAGGAAAGAAACATTTAATTAAGGAACTTACCCCAAACCAGAGAAGCCAGATGCAGAATTATGACAACCAAAATTCACATGTGAATATAATTTTATTTTCTTATTTCTAGGCATGACTATTTTACCTGAATATATGTTAATGGGATGCAAATTAAATTCAGCTAGATTAACAAAACTACACTCGTTGATTCATAATTTTCACCAGATCTACGGAAGGCATAACGAATGGCATAACGCATGACATAACGAATATCGCTTCGCTACTGTAGAATACATTGAAACAAGATTTGATTGTTGTACATCTGTTCAAAAAAGAGTTCTGACAAAGCAAAACCGGGAGACATTTTGGTAGAGTGCAAGTAGAACTTAAAACTCGGATCATTTTTAAAATGATAGAAGAAGAACGTTAATACAACCACTTATCCTTTTGTGAGAACGAAAGTCTCTCACACCACGGATTTTATTATCATTGATTCTATCGTACGATTAATCGGAATCGCAAAACTAAACGTGGAAATAAATACTCGCCAAGCAGCTTTTGCACCTCTTTGCTGACTACGACGCGAACGCGGTGTGCGGGGCTGCGGATCGTGCATCACTCACACAATAGAATGTGGAACGTCACGTTGCTGGAAAAAAAAAAATCAGATGTGTACATCACATGACTTCCTTGTACGGAATATTAAATTATACGCATTTTTTCTTGCATTTAATTTAAACTTATAGGATTGAATTAAATCTACTTTGCCGAAAGCGCATAAACCACAATAGAATAAATGCATTCTTTAAAATTCATTTGTTTACCATAGCGAGACTCTGGCGCTAGATTGAATTAACAGTATTATATTTCGTTCATATTATAACTCATAATGCATAAAATTTATATCATTTAAAGAATAGAATTATCTAAACGTTGCCACATGTTTTATTCAAATACTTTAATAAAGCTAGAATGATGTATAAAAGAAATTAAGCAAATAAAACAAAAAGGAAACAGTTTTTCTCAGACGATTGAGTATTTCTCATTCAATTAATTCTGTTTCTCACTTCGCGAGAAGGCAAAAATACATAAAAACTCAAAATATCTATATTAAAAATTACGAAGTAAATCTTAAACACTTATTTCCTCGAAAAAATTCCAGAAAGGATTAAGCATGATTTAATTGGCAATAATAAATGAAGGCGTTATCTTTCTTGTTGCCAAGCTACGTTTCTCTAGATTGGCAACAAATCCACTAGTCTGTTGTTTCAAATGTAAACAATCAATGGCCGCCATAAAAAAACGCTTAGCGGCACTTAAACAACTTTAAAATTGTTGATAATTCTAAAAATATTGCATACAGGTTTACTAAAGGTATAAAAACCTTAACCGGAAGATAAAAACAACATAATTCAATCATTTTTAAAGCAAAAAATGTACAATTTACAAACATATACGAGTAAAGAAACTGAGATCACTGAGCCGGGTAACAGAGTGGATATATATATATATATATATAAATATATTTATATACGTTTGGTGCTGCCGATTGCAACCAAACTAGGAGGTGCACATCTGCATGTTATAGCAGTCCTATATACAAAATATCAACGTTCTGAGGCTACTCGTTTTTGAGGTATGCGAGATACGTACGTACGCAGGTACGTACATACGTTCGTACAGACGCCACGAAAAATTCTCTTCAGAATTCATTTTAAAGCAGTTTTATAATTTTTTTGGAGGAAACGAGTCTTTTATTTTGTCCTTACGTACAGATATCACGCAAAAACATCGTTAAATTGCATTCGATAGCGGTCAAAATGGATATTTTCGTTGAAATATGCTGCCTGAAACTTTTCGCGATTACAATACTTCCTTTTTACTTCGTACAAGAAAGTAAAAAGTGATGCTAGCTGCAATTACCTAAAGTTTCCTAAAATTTGTTCATGTAAAAAGTTTTGTTTCTGCTAAAAATTTTTCCTGCTGTAGTTTGGAGGAATTTCCTTACGTGAAGAGAACGGTGAATTGGAATCTACGCATCGACATGCGAGTAGCCGAAATACCATTTATGCAAAATAGACTCAATGGAATCTAGTGCAAAATAAACGTATTATGATGAACTGTATAAAATCAGGACTTCGTGTGTAAAAAAATATGTATTTTCAGTAAAAAAATGCTGCGATGTCAAAAGATTGGTTTTTCAGGTCAGTATTGTTCCACGAGGTAGTACTACCTGTAAAGGTACAGAACTGTTCATATTAGCGTAATACAGAGAATAGCCAAAGCTATTAATAAGTGTTTAAAGTGATTGAAAAATATGTGTAAATCGTAATTCCTGAATACTCATGTCAGCATTGGGGTAAGTGAAGTATTTTGTTTTGTTTCATGTCTCGGGTTAACACGCGCAATGTACTAGATATAGTTGTAAGCCAGAAAATATTGGGCACCTATATCATTAATTTGCATACGTCAACGTATCTAGCTAAGTACTTATTTACCTCAACACCACACCGATGAACCACTACGATGTCGATGAATAAGAACACTAGTGAAGCTACCTTTCATGTTTATCTCAATCGCAAGTGGAAATTAATAACTGCTGTCGTATACGAATATGGAGTTTCAAATTCTTACGATTCACCAGCTCGTCGATAAGTTGCTCACGAAATATCGCATGGCTTACAGCATGGTGACAGGAGAAGGAAACAACACGGCGACAGGAGAAAGAACAGGCCGAGGCCCGACCTTCACCCCGAACTCCATACGCAGAAGAGGCACAAAACGGGTTGGAAAAGGTCTCTTCAGTGATTGTCTTGATTCGATGACGATTAAAACCAATACGAAAATACAAAGTGCAGGCTTGCTTGCACAATGGCATATCTCACAAGTGAAGAATTCAATTTAAAACTAAGTTATAAATTGTCCAAAGGCTACCCAAAATGAATAACCCGCAAGTTGACTCAAATCTAAGCCAGCGTGGCAAGCCTAATAGCGAAAATAACGCAACGCCGCAGTCAGACAGCTATCGAAGAGTTTCGACTCGTAACGTATCCTTCAGCAGGCGGAACATGCTTGGATTCAAAAATCCAGAACTTTCCTTTAAATACTATCTCGTTTGAATACGCGTAAACTAAAATTTGCATTATGGCAGGAAAATGTAAAAGGAGAAGTACAAAAATATCTGGTTAGATAAAAATAAATATGTCCTTACCATTTTTATTATGTAAGGTTATAGAGTCATCAGTTCTAATGTATGAGAAATGGAATTCCTCCTTCTGGCTTCAAATTATGTAAGCGCTCCATTTATCGAACAGCTTATTAAATACTGGTTTAACAGTAAAAGAAAGGGACAATCAGCAGAAATACTTTCGAATTTATCATTTAAATTAAATGTTTAGTTGTTCAGAAGTAATGTAGAAACTCTAATAAATGACTACTTATGTAATGGATATGAAGCAACCCCTAAATTAGAAGATGTCTGTCTAAAAGGATTATTAGCGTCGTTTTATCTTAAAGGAGTACACGTTTTCTTGAATACTAAGCAGCTTCTTTTTTAATGTGCTTAAAATTATATACTGTGATTTAACAAGCGTTTAATCTTTAAAAATATTTGTAATATCTTTAGCAATCTGGAATATCTTTAGCAAATGGTGGAATCTGGAATATCGTTTTCTTCGTTTAAATAATTTATATGTCCATCAATGCATTCAATTTATTCATAGCAGTGATTACAGAACATTTAATTTCAAATGAATTACATTCACATTTTCAAACTGTAAATAAGAATATATTTAGTACTGAAATTAATGTTATTGCCTTTAGATGTGTTTCTTCTTCTGTATTTTACAAATGTTTCTGAACTTAACTTTGTTTTTATAGAAATAAAATTGGCTTTTAGAAGAGAAAATTAAAAAATTTGAGAAAACTGAAACTTTTATTTCTGAGTTTTATTTTGATTTTCTAAAAGAACGAAGCATTAGTTAGATTTTTAGCGCTTATATACTTCAGATTCTTGGCAAAAATAAAAGAAAGTGACTATGGAATCAGTTTTCGGAATTTCATGTGCAACACAATCATTCCTATAGTATCACTTTTTTGTTTTTTTTAAAATGTATTCCGTACATACATAATTCTTATATAAACTGTCCTCGATTTTGATGTCATCTTTCCCTTAACGACGTCCAGTCTATCCGATGCCAGAAAATTGCATTCAATGTATTTGAAATAATGCTTGATTTAGAAATCTAATCTCATGTTCGTATTAAATTATATAACTGTTAATAGTAAAGAGGTTAACTCATTTTTCTTTTAAAAATACTATAACCGCTGGCAATTTTACAAAAATTTAATTAGTCTCTAAATAGACGTTAGTGTAAAAGTTAGCTGTACAAGCAAAGTTATAGTAAAATGTAATTCTAAACTTTTGCAACTGAAAGAGACTTAGCATTTGTTTGTATCTGCATTTCAACAACTCCTTTGCATCAGATTATTTGCATTATACATAAATTGCATCTATGCACAATTTCATACAAATATGTAGCTACATATGACAGAAAAATTAAATTATTAGTTTACTTATGTTGTTGTTGCCCATCCTCAGAGACTAGTAGGGCTAAACAGGTCCACAACTTTGTGCCCCCTAAAGAAATCCATAACCAACAAAGGATTGTCAGTAAGATCCTGCCTGGAGAACCCCAGAGGCAAGCAAGAATATGATCAGAGGAAGCTTACTCAGATGAACACTTGTCGCAGACTTCAAAACACTTGGAACCCTCAAAAAGTTTCAACGATCTAAGATGCCCACTGAGAAAGCGGGTGAGGGTGGTTTGATCTTGCCTGTTGCAATCAAGTACCGGAGAGCGACCTTCCCGTTTACTGTGATACCACAGATGCACCGGTGGAATACGCCAAGTGGTTTTATTCTTGCACTTAATCATGGAAAAAACTCCATATTGGTGACAGGTGTAGAAAGCACCAAGGCATCTCCAGCACCAGCCTTAGCCAGTATGTCTGTAGTCTCATCGCCCAAGATATCAACAAGGGAAGGAATCCACTGTAGATGAATCTGAGGAGACAAAGAAAGATGCTTCAGGTTTTTTTTAATATTCACTGCTATATTATGTATATATAACTTATAAAGGCAAATTGTTGAATAGAACTTCCGCTATCAGAGAGGTTCCGGATTTCTTTTCCATCAGTGAGTGACACAAAAGAATCAAGGTCTTCATTTATGGCAATTAGCTCACTATGAAAGACAGCAGTAGGTGGGATTCCTCATCTGAATCATTATCTCTTGATTTTGTGATTTTATATAAATTCCACTGCCAGTATTATCATTATCATTCTTATTACCATCCATATGCACCTGATCAGCGCCCACTAGAATATTATTAATTATTTCGAGAGCCAGTTACCTTAAACAATTATAAAGATGTTTTTGCTTTTTTACGTGAATAGATAAGTTAGTAAGGAAAACGACATCAGAGACATCCTCCGAAGGATGGATACAGTGTGTCAGGTGGTACTATTTCACAGTATTAGATTAGATTACAAGAAAGATTAGATTAAATTCGATTAGATTACATGAGTTTACTAAATTCACTGTTTCTCCTGCCTTTGATTGCTGCGTATTGATTGCAGTATTTATTTTTGCAAGTTATACACTTCTCCTAAAACCCACTGATTACATAAATAAGATATGCAAATCTCCTAAAACCCACTGATTGTATAAATAAGCTGATCTCCAGTGAATATTTATTTACAAGCGCGCGATTTCAAGATAATTTCATTTTTTAATTAAGATCTCATAAAATGTGATTTGTTTGCTCTTACGCATGACTTCCTTAGAATAACTGATTAGAACTTTCGAAACATTTCTATGAATTGTGCGAGCACTGTATTTGTATAAAATGGACATTATTTTGCTTCTGACATAAGAATATTTAGAATTATGGGTAAACTTGAAATCATATGAACATTTCAACTTCTGTCTCAATGTCTCAACTAAAATTATGATTATTAAGTACACAGTATTGATTAAATGCGTAAATATGCATTCTTACGATTTGAAAGTACAAATATATTTTCCGATTTCCTTATTAGTATTAAAAAAATGTGTTTTTACAGAATTTTGAAATTAATTACATCAGTTAAAACTTCTCAAAATTATAATTTTCCTCACTGCGTACATGATGTCTCTGAAACCGCTGATCAGAATTTCCAGAAATTTTGACCAATTGTACAAATTCAGTGTGATTATAAAATGAACAACTATTATGAATCTCGCATAAAATTTTAGAAATGCCTCTAATTTTATGTTAAAAATAATGGATTTTAGTATCTAAGAATAAAAAAAGTAATATTACTTAATTCGATACTTTTATATTAGTTTGTTGGTAATTATAATTTCTGACTTTTTATATACATTTTATAGCTATAATTCAGTAGTTTTGTAAAGGTAATTTTTTCATTGTTGTAGCTATGATTTGATACTTTTGTAACTATAAGTCTTTCATTGTTGTAGCTATAATTCGATACTTTTGGAACTATGATTCGGTAATTTTATCACTTTTGTAACTATAATTTGGTAATTTTTATATGCTTTCATAGGCCATTTTAATTATACATTATTTTTGTAATTTGAAAACAAATTATCTGAAAAACGCAATTTTTTTATCCATAATCCACTGCACAGATTACGATTGTGTGTCGATGATGAAGAAGGCACATATATCTTATTATATTTAAATATTGTAAAGAAACTGGTAAAATATATCTCTGCTGGTAATTATGCTATATTTTTCCCCTCCTTCCAGCATAGCTTTGTGGTGTAACGGTAGCACATCCGGGGCTTATTAAAGAGAACCATGTTCGAGTCTCGGTGAGAGCACTGCACATTTTTCACATCTTTTGCTTCAGAAAGCCCTTAATGACTCTACAAATGGCGCCCCAGCTAAAACAATGGTGGTGGACAATAATTCGCATCACCAACATTTGGCGACTAGAGTCCTCTAATCCCCAGTAAACGCCCTTTAATAGGGGAGCTGGGGATAAAAGTTTTTCTCCCTCCTAGCATATCTTCGTGGTGCAACGGTAGCACAATGGGAGCGTATTCGACAGTTCCTGGCGAAGGCAGTTCGGGTCCTGGCGAGAGCATTGCACATTTTTCACATCTTATTCTTCATAAATACCCCAATGACTCTATAACACAATATCTGAAAAAGTCAAATACCTTTAAATAGACCTTATATGCTTTTATATTGAAATTAGATATAATACAATTATTCTAAAAGCCAAGTAAGAATAAAAGTTAGCTCTACAATCAATGTTACAGTAAAGTATAGTTCTAAGCTTTTTCAATTAAAAGAGATAGTATCTCTTTTCCAACTGTAAAAATAATCTGAAAGAGACAATAACTGGATAAAAATGAATTGAAAACGGGAACATAGTATCAAGTATATGGAAATAAGTATACAAAATTTCATGATCTTAAACTTTGTAAGTCTTATCATAACCTTACAGAAGTTTCTATATGGATATTGAGCTTTAAAATGTGTTATACTTTAACATAATTTGATTCCTTAAATAATGATAATGGAGGATGTTTGGAAAAGTACCAAACCTCGATATTGTATCTGAGAGATTCGACAAAACTTTTACTTGGTAAACCAGGTTTTCATCTAACTGTTGGTTTAAAGAATGCTATTCTTCAATGTTTACTTTTACTGCAAAACGTCGGAGAAAAGCTGATAAATAAACAAAAACAAATGTCTGCAGAGTTTCGAAAAGATTGTCTTAGAATGCTACCGCAAATACATAAGGATAAGCATGAAACATTTCATAGAACTTGGGTTTGTAGAAGATGGTAAAAATTTAATAGAAATAATTGACACAGTCACAATTATCAATAAAAAAAGAGTGAAACTCTACTTTTTTACCCCTTGCCTCTTGACATAAAAATCGTTCATATCAAAACGTGAATAAAAATTTACTGAAAAGGGTTAAATAAATATAGATTATTCTTAACGCTGAATTTATTCAAACTTGTGTTGCATCACTACTGTGTTTCTTAAGTAAGATTTTTTTTCGATTACTATGAAGAAAATGCCGAGAGTTAGTTGCTCTGCTTGATATGTTTGTTGTTTTAAGAATTTAGGTGTTAATTCGAATTGTTTGTTTAACAACAAATATGTTGTCTTAACACCTGGCAAATCACTTCAATAAGTACTTCGTACGTAACGATAAGTCATTGTTTTAGCCTTCATGATCATTTTAAGTAAAGCACTAGCAGTAGCTTTGAAACCTCCCTCGAGGGTCGATGTAGAGAACTCTGCGAAGCTACTAGCTAGGATCTGTACCTCGACAGTCTTGGTCACGGTGGTTTACAAATTATGAACCTAGTCGTTCTAAAGGCCCCTGAAAGATCACTTATTGGTCAGTCTGTGGGTCTGGCAAGTCATAGAAATCAAGGCTCTAGTATGGCGTCCTGAGTTCTGTCATGGAGTGGCGCCCCGGGTGTTCTGGGAAATGCCCTTGGGCGAAGGGTAGCCCGTGTGACTGATGAGCAGCAAATCGACCACCAGTGACTCCCTAGATCTATGTTACTCCCGTTGCGTTGGTGCCAATCCCTCGAAGGTTCGAGGACAAGGCTTGAAACCCAGGCCTGGTCCGGCGAGGGGTGTGGACTCGTAGTGCCCTATTTTTAGGTGGAACGAGGAATGCGCAAAAGATTAAAAGTAGCTTTGAAATTTGGAACTATCTGTTGTGTTAACATGTAAGCATTTCTAAGAAACGATAACGCAACATATCAGTTAGACAGACCCTGTAATTAGCTGTTAGGTTGTGTGATCACTTTTCACATCGCAGCTCAAACAAACAAAAAAAGAAACCAAGTTAATTAAGCAGGCAAAAAGCGAAATGGAATTATTTTCACCTTTACTCTATGGCATGTATAATGTTTAAAGGTACTTTCAAATGCACAGAACACAAAAGATTTTATTTCAACATTCACGTTATTGCGGTGGATTAACACTAAGCCTAAAATAACTAAAGATGTAATCTATTTCTATGTTTGTATATGTACAAATCAATGACACATTTTATAAAAAATATTTATCTCTAATAAACTTTAAGATTCATGCAAAGTGTTAAAACTTCTAGTAAAGATTTCGAAATAACTTTCCGATCAGGTCATTACTTATTCATTTCAAAAGCCGGAAACTCCTGAAAATATTTTAACTGAGATAATTTTCCAGAAATCTAACCTTGGAAAAATACGACTTCATTTTGAATGGGAAGAAAGTTATAGTCCGCATGAATCGTATTTTTTAAACTGAGTAACTATCTCACTGAATTCAAGATTTTCTGCCGCTAAACATATAAAAATATAAAGCAAACTTCAAAAAGTGTCTGTAAAATAAATAAATTATTTTTATTACTATGTTCGTGTTCTAATTTGTAACTTCTGACTCAATGGAAGGGATATTTATGTACCTATCTTGAATTACGATTATTTAGTTATGAATTTCGAATATGGGCATAAAAATAAATAAAGTTCAAACATTTGCGAAAGTTTATTTGATATCTTTTAAATGACATATGCTTAAGACAGTTTTGTTCGTCCTATAAAATTTCATATTCTTCCCATACACCGTGTCCACAAAAGTTCTTACCCAGCCTTTGTTTTGGAAAAAGCATTGGTTGCAGGCATATACTCTTAATTATAGAGGGTGCAATATATTTTTAGATAAAGAACTTAAAAAAAAGCAAACTTTTTGGAATAGAAATTTCTGGTGATAGTTTATTACTTGAAATACGAAATATTATCTATTGCTGTAAAATTTGTTCTTCTTTCAAAATGCAGCATGTAAATAAGCTGCGAATTGAAGGATATATTTTTACTTTCCAAAAATAAATATTCCTTTCCATAATTCAAATATAAATAATTCAATAATAAAATTTCTAACTGCAGTATAAGCAATATTAATAATCGAAAAGGGAAACACCCGTCGATCATTTTGCATGGAAAGAAGAGTTCAAAATAATACCCGAAAAAGGTACGCAATGTTCCTAATGTTTCTAAAGTTAATCGTTGGTAACAAGAGAAAAACTGTTAACGCAGAAATCAGTTCTAAAGTCACATATGCAGGAGTGCGTTCGAATACGCAGCCAGTTTCCAATATATTTTATCCAACAGCAATAGCTTAAGTGTCGTGCCATACCCTAATACCTTACGTTTAATAATTCACTCATGTTGCAAAAACACAAATGCTTACAACCTCGAAACAAATAAAACAAAATTCAGAAAGTAGTACTAAAGCACTTTATCTAAACCCAAGAAAGAAATATAAATACAAACCTAAAATCTGAAATGAAAATCCCAGATCACCTGATAGAATACGTTTTGATCTTTCAGAATCAGAGGAAATGGGGACTGAATAAAATATGTCCATTCCTCAACATCTCGTTCCGCGAAAAAATAAAAAATCTGATGTGTACACCACATGACTTCCTTGTACGGAATCTTAAATTAAAAGCATTTTTTCTTGCATTTCATTTAAACTTATTGGATTGAATTAAATATATATATAACAGTTAACTTATATAATAATTATATAACGGAAACTAAGTTAGCTATTATAAAATCCAATTATTATATAACATTTAACTTATATATTTCGTTCATATTATAAATCATAATGCACAAAATTTATATCATTTAAAGAATAGAATTATCTAATCATTGCCACTTGTTCTATTCAAATACTATAATAAAGCTAAAATGATGTATAAAAGAAATTAAGCAAACAAAACAAAAAAAAATAGTTTTTCACAGACGATTGAATATTTCTCATTTAATTAATTCAGTTCTCACTTCGCGAGAAGGCAAAAATACATAAAAACTCAAAATATTTACATTACAAATTACGAAGTAAATCTTAAACGCTTATTTCCTCGAAAAAATTCCAGAAAGAATTACGCATGATTTAATTGGCAATAATAAATGAATGCTTTATCTTTGTTGTTGCGAAGCTAAGTTTCTCTAGATTGGAAACAAATCCACTAGTCTCCTGTTTCAAATTTAACATCAATGGCAGCCATCAAGAGAAGTATTAGGCTTAGCGGTATTTAAACAACTTTAAAATTGTTGATAATTCTAAAAATATTGCATAGAGATTTACTAAAGGCATAACCGGAAGATAAGAACAACATAATTCAATCATTTTTAAAGCAAAAAATGTACAATTTACAAACATATAAGAGTAAAGAACCTGAGATCACTGAGCCAGGTAACAGAGTGGATATATAAATATATTTATATACGTTTGGTGCAGCCGATTGCAACCAAAATACGAGGTGCACATCTACATGTCCTATATACAAAATTTCAAAGTTCTGAGGGTACTCGTTTTTCAGTTATTCGAGATACGTACGTACGTACGTTCGTACGTGCGCACGTACGTGCATACGTTCGTACAGACGCCACGAAAAATTCTATTCAGAATTAATTTTGAAGCAGTTTTATAATTTTTTTGAAGGAAAAGAGTATTTTATTCTGTCCTTATGTACAGATATCACGTAAAAACATAGTTAAATTGCATTCGATAGTGGTCAAAATGAATATTTTCGTTGAAATATGCTGCCTGAAACTTTTCGCGATTACAATACTTCCTTTTTACTTCGTACAAGGAAGTAAAAAGCAGAAATATCAGACATTTTCGTTTTTGCGATGCCTTTTTGCTGCTGTTCTATTACCGCGACCTCTCTGATAATTATGTTGGCTTTGTCTCTGGTTTTCGACCCCGTCTCCCTTCCTTTTTTTCCGCCTCTGATACCTGCTTATTGAGCTCTTGCTGCTCATCTTTCTTATTTTCATCTGCTGGACAACATTTTTCCTGGCATTCCTTACTGTACTATCTTCCGCACTCCTCTCCAGCACGTTTGGCTGCGTTTCAGACGTTACCTCTAATTAAACTCTCAGTTCCTTCAAAAAAGGCATTATCCTCTTTAGTTCTCTACATAAGCGTAAATCATCTGCCCTACCAATTTCTCTTGAATGTTTGTGGCTGACAGTGCAATGTTTTACTTTTAATACCTTGTTTCCAATTTTTATATCGGTCACTCTGCTCTTTGCATCATAATACATTTTTTGCTTCACTCTGACCTTATCCTATGTTCAGAATGCCTCTTCAGCTAATTTTTTATGTTGTTTTGTTTAAATTCCACCTCCGTCTCCTGCACATAAAACGGAACTTTTGGTAGAGAAATAACGGAACGTTTAGTAGGGAAAAAGGCCCCTTAGCCACTTTTAATTTATACTTATAGTATTTTCTTTAAACCCTAGTTGGGACCTGACTTTTCTGCCGGAAATCTACATTCAAACGAAAATTCACTTGCAACCGTGTTTGAAACTTGGAATAACATGTTTTGCGTTTCGTGCTTCGGCTATATATTTTCACATTTGGTCACCAGCTGACGTAATTCATTCAAGGATTGGGGTTCCCTGAATTCCACAGGTACGAGACCAATTTGTCTAATATTAATTTATTGGTCAATTCCATATAACAGTTTATAAAGTTCTGATTTTCTTGGAATAAACTTTACGTCCTCACACTCCGAATGAAATCTATTTAATAATTCCGTTTCCAACTTTGTTCTATTTCTCCCCGCATTTGTCCTATTTCTTACCGACTTTGTTCTGTTTCTCACTGACTGGAATGCTTTCCACACGATTTTCTTAGGCCCCTCATATGTGTAATTCCTTGCGTCATCGGTATCTAACAACTTTCAAATAGACTTGTACTAGTTTAACCGCTGTTCTTTTATCGCCGACATCACTATCATTACATTCTGAGTTTCCGGTACTGAGTACGGTTTCTGAGTTTCCGGTACTGAGTCATAAAATGATTTTCTTATTCTTCCAAGAAATTCAACACCGACCCCGTCCTATCAAACGTCACGTTTAGCTTGATTGTCGCCCTAAATGCGTTTCTGTTATGTAAAGAAATTATCTGATAGCGTTATAAAAATTAGGTGAATGATTTTATGATTTATGGAAATTAAAATTTTATTTGATCATGAATTATTTATTTTAAGGCTTTAATTTTGGGAAAAAACAGATGCTTCTGGAAATAGTATTTAGTTTAAAAGAATATTATTTATTTTCCTCTATTTGCAAATCTTGTACAAACTTTTATTCATTGTGAAAGAAGCAGGGAAAGGGAGGCAATTTTTGCCAAGTCATGATTTCGCGCGCTTGTCCTTTAGAATGTTCGAAAGAATTTTCATTGTTAGTTGACCTTAAGAGAGGAAAGAACGTGACAGAAAGGTCAAATGTTGCTACTTGTCTTTCAATGTAAGTCATTCAGGTTTTTGGCGATTGAGGGTCCGGTTGTTGGCTAAGTGAAGAAAGGCGCGCATGCGCGATCACCCTTATTGCCGCATTCTGGAGTTGAAAACGAAGATTTTGCCATAATTAAGGAGGCGATAAGTGAAGCCATAGTGGGAGCCCGTTTTGTGAAGGAGACGAAGGAAATTCGAGTAGGATTCACACTTACTCTGGACTCACTCACTCTTGGACTCGCTGATTTTCGGGCCGGCTGGACTAGTGGACGTTGCTCTTGAAAACTGGCTTGAAGGAAATTCGAGTTGGATTCTCTCTCTTACTGACTGGCGGGTGGAACTTACTTGGGACGTTACTCGTGAAGCTTGCTCTTGGGATGAGTAAGAACAAGCGAGCCATAATTGCCATAATTGCCTAGAAAAAAAAACGTTTCTGACCGGAGGCTGAAAACCCTCTTCCTTGCGGCGTGCTGGTAAAGAGGCGAAATTTGAACGAGTTACCTGCGTGTTGACATAGGACTTTCAGGACCAAGCGGATAGCCGTCCTGGGCAGCAGTGCTCCTGTTTCTGTTCTACAGTGAAAAAAATAAAGTACCAGTGTCAAGATGAGCCCGGCCGACATCAACGCTTGATAAGATACGAGTCTTCCACTTCAAGATGTCCCCTCAAGATAAGTTTTATTTTTTTTTGGTGTGTTTGAACTTTAGGCAAGCTTTTCAAAAACGTCCTTAGCAGTAAAAAACAACGTCGAATCTAAAATTTAACTCTCAGGCCTTAAATTGTTTCCCTTTCCTTTCTTTTAAATCACCAGACAAACCTTAAGTTTTTTTATGAATTTAAATGAACAGACTCTCAGATGAGGTTAAGATTTTTCTTATTGTGTTGTAATTGAATAAACTGATATTTAATCTGGAACCTCTTACAGTATGTTTTCTTTATATATTTAATATGAACTTTTCCTTTATATCTTGTATATGTTTTATGTTTTCGATCCTCTCACGGCGCGGTCCCGGAATGCATTTTTTTCACAACGCAAAAATGCTGTACACGTTTCACTATACGATCACTACCTTTCACGGCAAGTAGTTTCATATTTAACATTTAACATATAGGAATTTCAGATATAACATGGTACCTTGAAGTAAAGCTATTTAACCTTGAAGACGAAACTTTCTATATAACATTTCTTAACCGGCCTAGTCTCTCAAATACATCATTTCCTGGCTTAAGATCAAACCTTTCTGGAGCCTCTACACACCTTTCAAATATTACGACTTCACTAGGCTTTTGAGCTATCGCTCTTGTATTTGCAAACTAGTTGCATCAAAAGTTGCACAACATCAATTTAACTTTAAAAACTCAATTCTCTTACTCAACTTTTACGTTAGGTGCAACTCTAACACTCGATTCTTCTGATTAACTTGTAGGGTTTATATTTATTTTAACTAACATTTATTTTAAGTTTAAGCTATCTTTCCTGTCAAGCCTTTACTTTCCCCTGGAATTGCCAATGCCAGAGTATGTAAATTTTAGTAGAACGCGCGGAGCATTCAAATTTTTAGCAGAAGTAAATTGAGTTAAATAGAAGGGAAACGAGTTTGTAAGTGTGCTTTCTTGATTCACGAGCATGAAGGTTGCTTGGTAGAAATTTAAGAACCGCACGTTTCGGCCTGTGTGTCTACTCCGGCAGTTAGTTGAAACTTTCAAATTCTCAATCCGAAAGTTTGCTGAATCTCAGCTGTATCTTAGAACGCGGTTAAGATAGTTGAAATTATAGAGCCTCGTAGATAGTGACTTCATTAATTATGCATCCTGTTATTTATTTTTAGTTGTACTTTTCTCTTTTTATTGAACCGCCGGGTCGCGTAGTTTGTGAGCGTCAAGTGAACGCATCTGTAACTTCTAAAGTGGAATAAAAAGGGAGTTCAACCCTTCTTAAGAGTTTGTGTAATTTCCAGTTCATAGCAGTCACTACTACGGTTGCGGGCAAGTTGGGGCCACGCAACACCACAAACTAATACATTAAATTCAGAAGTCAAACAACACAAATCAGCGTTATACCTACAAAATTTTCACAGGACTAGTTTCGATGGTTTTACCGAACCATCATCTTCAGCTGCAAAACCGCAAATGAACAAGATAGGAAATAATGATTAGATAAGATAAGAAAGCCTGAACAAGAATAAGAAAGTGGCGTCATCTGTTGGCGAAACCAGAACTAAAACATAATTTCTCTAAAAGCCGAAGGCAAATTTGGATTGGAATTAGGATCGTTAACTAGAACAGAAAGAATTTTATGAATGTGAAATGCCTCTAGAAAATCCAGTTCTCCAATGGAAGATGTTTTTTGAATAATTTTGGCAGCAGAAAAATTGAAAGTGTGATTTTCGGACCAGCAATGTTGAGCAACAGAAGACTTCTGTGTTTCCTTTTTTCTAACATATGCCTCATGTTCTTTGATGCGAAATTTTAAGGCTCTCTTAGTTTGGCCAATGTAAATTAAACCACACTGGCAAGGAATCTTATAAATACCCCAGGAATTCATATCCGGAATGGGGTCCTTGAGTATAGAAGTTGTAATTTTATTGATGGGAGAATAAACAACCCGAAAGTTAAATTTCTGCAAAATATGTGCAACTTTATAGCTAATTGATGGAAAGAAGGGAATGACAACAGAATTTTTATAATCTCCTAAAATAAGAGTGTGGCTTTTAGTGTGTTCAGATGAGAATTTTTTAACTGCTTGATTAATAATGTTGGGTGAAAAGCCCCTGTCAATAGCTATTGCTTTTAAATAATTTAGTTCTTCATCAAGGGCTAGTTTGGAGGAGCAAACTTGAAGAGCACGGAAAACATAGGAATAAAATGAAGCTAACTTTTGTTTAGTCGGATGACATGATTTAAAGTGTGGTGGAAGGCAAACCGATGAAGGTTTACGGTAAACTGTAGTACTGAAGTTGGATGTGTTACGTGTGACCAGAATGTCGAGAAACGGAAGAGAATTGCAAGTCTCAAGTTCAAAAGTGAACTGAATAGCAGGATCAATAGAATTCATTGTTGAAAGAACTTTATTTAAATCATCTTTATTACCTTCAAACAGGGTAAAAGTATCGTCTACGTAGCGGAACCATGCCGGGAAGTTTAAAGTTTCAAACAATTTTGATTCATAATAATGCATGTAGATATCAGCCAGGATGGGACTAAGGGGGCTTCCCATGGCTAATCCCTCAGTTTGCTTGTAATATTTATTTTGGAAAACAAAATGTGTTTGTTTCAAACAGAGTTGAGTGAGAGAAATTAGCTCCTCAATTTCGATGCAAGAGAAATGAAATTCGCGAAGTCTGGTTTCTAGACATCTTAATGCACCCTCCACTGGGACATTGGTGAATAATGATTTTACATCAAAAGAAACCATGAGTAAATTACTAGGAGAAATGTTTTTAACCTTTTTTACAAACTCTATTGAATTTTTTATGGTGTAAATGTTGTTGTCTAATAGAGTGGAAAATCTAGAAACTAAATATTTAGCTAAAGGATACGAGGCAGTACCTAAATTTGATACAATAGGGCGGAAAGGAATACCACTTTTATGAATTTTGGGAAGAGCATATAATCTGGCACAATTCGCAACAGATTCATAAAATTCTTTCTGTTCTAGTTAACGATGCTAATTCCAATCCAAATTTGCCTTCGGCTTTTAGAGAAATTATGTTTTAGTTCTGGTTTCGCCAACAGATGACGCCACTTTCTTATTCTTGTTCAGGCTTTCTTATCTTATCTAATCATTATTTCCTATCTTGTTCATTTGCGGTTTTGCAGCTGAAGATGATGGTTCGGTAAAACCATCGAAACTAGTCCTGTGAAAATTTTGTAGGTATAACGCTGATTTTTGTTGTTTGACTTCTGAATTAGTATTTATTCGGCGTGTTATTGTGTCTTAATTAATACATTAAAATCAATCTATCACTCCTTAAAGGTTACCTTAAAGCTCTGATGGGAGTTAAGTTAAAGTACCTTTGAAAAGAAAAATAAAGAAGTAAAAGAAAATGTAACCATATTCTACCGTACCATTTGTGAATGCTAAAATGAAATATTACAAAACAAAAGCGAGTCTGCTTGTATTTACAGAAATAATCTAGACGTACAATATAGCTTGATGCAATAAAATACAAGCATTTATACTCAAAGAAACAACACTCTGAATCAGAAAGTCCTAAATTAACCTACCACTTGGACTAACGTTCTATCAAATTTCCTCCATCGAACAACGGTTCTTTTGGATTCAAGGTAAAAGCGTCAGCCTTTTAGGCAACCAAAAATCCATTAAGTACAAGTCAAGCGATTACGATTCTTTTTTTTATATTTATATTATGCCACTTGCCAATCAAATCTGCATAAATATCTAGTCTGAGCGAATATATGACGAAACGAGGCAAAACGGATAGATTTAAATTAAAATTTTAACTTTAAACTCAAATGAAATGTTACAATGTGACTTATTAAATATGCACTCTGTCTAATATTATTACATACAAAATCTAAACATAAAAAATTAAATATTCAAAAAAGTAATGTATTGTACGGTGATTTCCAGGTCATTCGGAGCGAAAGTAAACTATAAATCTTTTGAAAATATGAGTCTGTTATCAGTTCTGTTATCGAAACCCTGTTAGCTTCAGTATATTACAAATAAACTTATGCACGAAGGTTTCACTACGAAAATCAATGACTAGACGTACCAATACATGATACACAGTTTAAAGACCATTGATGAAAATTAGGCGAGAAACGAATGAATATTTAACAACACTGTAACAAATAAATAAATATTCCTATACTTGCTAGAAAAAGGTGTTCCTATAATTATCCAAATACATTCATTAACAATACATATAAGCTGCAATAAAATTCATTGTTAATGTCTACTGTATTGATGTCTGCTTTAATGTTAATTCTTTGTTAATGTTACTGTACCTTAATTCCTCTTTAATGTGTATTGCAAGGTAATTGTTAATAATTAACAATATAAACCTGCATTTAGGTTTCAAGTGAATGAATGCCCATCAATTTTAAAGCTAAAATGGTGCAAGCTGATTTTACTTTTAAATTAGATTAGCTTTTAAAATTTTAAGGATATTTATTATTTTCGCTAGTATACTAAACTATTATAGCATAATAAAATAAGCATACCAAATGAATTTGTACCTTTCTTTGCGAGATCACCGTGACATCTCCCTATATTAATAAAATAAATAGTACTAAGATTAACAGCTATGATGTGTAAATGTTGCGAATTTATACTTATAAAAAGTACAAATTCAAAACACTTCTTATTTTAATATTTTATTGCCATTGCACATATTTCAGAATAATTATTTTTGCTTTTTCACAGCAATTATTAATTACGTATGTTCTCAGAATATTTCCCTTGGTTCTTCATAATCACTGCAACAGTATTACTAAAACAGACTTGTAAGGTAACATTATGCAATGGCATGGTCTAATGTTAGAGTTTACAGCCAGCATTTGAACTACGTCAATCACTATGTTAATCAGTAATAACTAGAATGCACTGGCTGCTAGTTTACATTTACAGTGCTAATTCGTAAGAGGAAGGTGCACTTTCTGCAGACCCTTAGCAGGTAAGCTCACCATATTTCATGCCAAGTTGTTACCAAATATATTTACATACATCGAGAATCATTTCTCTGTTCATCACTGAAGATAGCTATCGGCTGTGAGTATATTCCCAAACTAGTAATAATCCTTCTAGCTTCCACGCAGATGTTAATGGAATACATATATAGTCTGCTTGACAACATCAAACAGAGCATTATGGGTACAGTAGCTCTAGAGAACCACGTGAGATGTCATAACTTGATCAAACAAACCCTCTTAACGTACTGCTGATATATTCCATTAAACAATTGCATGATAACGTCTACACAGATCATCAAAACTGATAATGCCCTTAAAAACTATTCAATAGACATAATCAACCATCGTAAGAATGTGCCATATTTCCGTGGTAAATGCATTTATTCTTTCTGTGCATCACAAATAGACCAATAACCAGAAATACTATACTAAGTTTGCGTAAACAGTGATTACTTTCGTTCCATCTATTAAAATTATATAAAGATTTTCTGGACAAACAAACAGACACCTAATTAAGACATGAAATATAAAGTTACTGTATATGATTTATTGCATTTAAAAACATTTTATTTAAAGAATTACACATACAGAATAAGAAACTCAGTAGGTTTCCTTACGGTTTTCAAATGCTCTATGCATGTCCCAATGGTCACATGACATACATCTAAACTGTAGCCGAGTTCGCATCCTATCTCTGTTGTAAAATATCTCCAGAAGTCTCCTGATCTGAAGCTACGTGACTTCTTCCGTTTTCAAAATGCCACGAGCTGTATTTTTGTATTCATCTCCATAACCAGTAACGCTGACAAGGATCACTAAATGCTTTAATGTTACTGTGATGACCATTGACAGCGCAATGCTACAAAAAGTATGGATTGAACTCGATTGTTCTTGAATGCCTGTAATGTGACAAACAGAACACACACGGAATATATGTAAAGTGTGAGAATGGTAAGTTTCGTCAGTTATTATTTTATGCGTAACATTTTTTTAATAAATTATGAAGTTCGGTGAATTATGTATAACAGTCTTGTACTCTATTTGCATATTAAAGTGTAGGCTTTGAGCATATACACCAATTTCAAACGAACTCGGATGTACCACAATTTTATTCCATGGTATCACATTGCTGAGATATTCTCCAGATACTTCACTATGAAATGAGTTTAATATGACAAACTTGGAAATAAACACTCATTAAAGAAGTATTCAGCAATTCATTTATTATAATTTATGTTATTATTAAATTATACATTAATCATATACCACGAAAATCAAAGGTTTTTCTGCTAGCACTGCAATTCAATTCCTCTTTATTTCACCTAATAGGTTAGCGAATTTCACATGATATATTGACACAGGATGCAAAATCTATCACACATCAATTCATCTAATGCACATATCGTATACATAATTTAATTAAATAGCATTATTTTCGGATCACAGCTGGAAATTCCAGTACTTAACACAATTATTAAAGAACTATTAATAAAACAACTTTTGAGTAAGGCCATGTCTATGAGTTGCTTTCTGTGAGAATATAAATGCCGAAAACACTTAAAACAAAAACAAAAATTGTCTGAAGTAGTCTTTGAGATTTGATATTACCCCCAAAGGGGCGTTTGTGTCTTTACATGCACACATTCACGTTTCGAGAGCATTTAGGTTAATGTCTTTTTGGGCTGAAATTATTTAAAAACAGCCTATCTTTAGAATTTCCAATAGATAGTCTCGCGCGCTGAAGATGAAAATTTTTTTTTCGCAAAGTGTTGCCATTGCTCGCATTGAAATCGTCGAGTTTGTTAATCTAAAATTTGTTAAAGTTTTACAATTTAACTTATAATAATATTTATAACAAATGTATAACTAATAAATATGATGAATTCTTGTTGTATGAAATAAACTAACAAAAGAAATGAACAATATGTAGGGAAACAGCAAATAATTGTAAGTGACCAAATTAAATAATTTATATTAAGAAATATTCTGAAAACAAATTTCATATTTTTTAAATTTTGTTATAAATGAACAAAAGCTGATATATATATAAAAAAAAATAAGAAGAAGAAACTTAACTTGAGATGTAAAGATATCATACCCCCATACCGATATTTTTGTTTCTAAACAATCCCTATTGTGCATCAAGACTAGTAGACAATCAATGTTTACTTCAAAAGTATAATGTTTATCCTAAGAAAGTGTGTGAAAGATTAACAAGTTACATGGTTTTAGTTCAAAGCAGTAAAATCTGAATAAAAAGTATAAATTAATTGTAACATTTTCACCATGAACTATAATTAAAATTAAGATCACTGAACAGGAAAAAATAACTTGCTTTAAATTATTGTTGGAGATTCACGATTGGACTGCAAAAATTAACTTAAATGAACAAATGAATTATATATAATATGTTTCGTTTCTATACTATTTCACTTCTACTGTTCTTTGAAATCTTGTGCAATTCATGTCATCACAATTTTATTTCTAATCACATATAACAGTTGCCCTAAAGTGTAAAATTACCTAGGTAGTCTGTAGATTAACTAGGATCATCAAGTGCCGAAAATTGTTTCATTTCTCAAATTACCTAAATAATATGCACATTATCTACTACGCTCTCGTTAAAGTGAAAATAAGATCTTTTCTAGGACGGGAATTTTTCTCTACACTTAAATTAGCATAATGTTATTTATCTATTTTCTGATATCTAAAGAATCAAGTTAACCCTTCCGCCGTCCTCTCCTGTCCGCGAAAATTTTCCCTCAGCTGTCGTCTGTTTTTCGTAGCGTGTAATGCTGTTTTCTCTGTACATCTTAACTTTCCATACATGACTTTCGTAGTGGATGAATGTCAATGAATATTAAGTAAAATTATAAAGAAATAAAGCGTAATAGAAAAATAATACTCTGCTTATTTCTAACAGCAGGATAATTTGATAACATCTGATCCAGAAGGTCCACTCCTCCCATTTTGTTGTTGTAATCTTTTACAATTATTGGTTTTTTTACAGTTCTTTTCCATGTTCCAACATCAATCATCGAGTTATTAAGGAATGTACTCATCAAAAGTATATCCTTCTTTTCTTTCCAATTCACAACCTCATTTTTTCTCTTTTTCTGCTGAGTAGACGTTGAAGCCATCTCTCACTGTCTTGTATCTTATGTAAAATGACGCGAATATTCATAAAACCCAGGGCAAATTCAATTAGAAATAGAATGCCTGATTAGTGCTACCCTCTAGGAGGTATTAGAACAAACAAAAGTAAAAACTCAAACAAGTAAACATTTAGAAACGTTTAAAAGTTTTAGAATGTAGAAGAACGCTCGAGGCGCGTTCCGGCCGCCCTGCGGAAGTTTCACTTAAACGCGCTAGACAAGTTACGGGCGACGAAGAGGTTAATACAATCAAACAATCAACAAATTCGTTGATACAATCCGCTTCAATCAGTAAAAAACTGTAATACAAAGAATCAAACGTTTAAAATATTATTACAATTAAAGAAAAGAATTTCCAAAATGTATGAATGTAATATTACGTAATTAATATGACTGTAATATTAACGTGTGATTGTAATATTGGGCTTACTTATTAGCACAGTCTAAAGACTGGCGATACTTTAAACTACATAGCAAATGGTTTTTGCGACAAGCACACCTATGTGTGGTACATTTAGGTCTGCAATTACATTATTTGAAACCCTGTTCAATGACTGTATTATTATGGATTAACTGTATTATTATGGATATTAAATTTCTGTTGCAATCTATCAGTTCTACGATTTCTTTTCATTGGATTAAAGCCCATGTGGGGTTTTTTTGTAATGAGAGGGCTGACAGTCTGGCCAAGGAGGCATGTACTTCAACTAATGCACCCATTATGGAAATTTCTGGTTCTAGACAAATTGCATTGTATGAAGAAATATTATATAAATATATGGAAAGATGTGTGGAAAAGTTCAACAAGGAAAAATAATTTGTTGATTAATATTGAAATTACAGATAAAGTTTTAATCTATGATGACATTGATATGAATCAGATTATCACCGGACATGGTAGGTTTCCTCATTATTTAAAAAGATTTCATGTACAAGATAATGATCTATGTCCAAATTGTAATGTTTTGGGTGATGCCAAACACTTCGTGGTGGACTGCCAATTGACGAAGTTTTTGTGATATACATTTTGATTTATTGAATTTTGATTTTAAACATTGGAAATTATATGCAAGAGAATTGATGGCCTTTATTAATGGCAATAGACATGCGATTGGGATTTTAACTAAGTTCATTTTATTTTCAATGTGTTTATTTTAGGATGCCTTTTTCGTCGTGTTTTGATGATATGTGTGACTGTATGTCATATTTTCGTTGTGTGTTTTCCTTCCTTATTTTATGCTATCATTTTTACTAATACAGTTTTCTTGATTTAGTTGTTTTTGGTTTTCTTCTTTCCTGTTGCGTAGGTAATCCAGCCATTTAAAAAAATAATAAATAAATAAATAAAAATTATATAGTTGTATGGCAACCTTGCTGGATGTATAATTAGTATTTTCTTTAGTTGATTATACTAACATTTTTAGTTACTCGGAATACCGGGCTTGGAGCTTTGAATTTTAAGTTAAATGCTAAAGTTGCTTCGTGTATAATATTTTGGATTAGTTGTTCTTTTTTACTGATCTGGCGTTTTGACTTTTGTTGGGGACTCTCCGGTTGCCTTCGCTTGTGGTGTGAATGGGACACAGCTTTTTGGACCATAAGATCACTTTGTGATCAGGCTGGTTGGGGCGTTCTAGCAAAAACAAAAACAAAACCCTGCCCAATGAACAGTTTAAAAGTGAAGTGGTAATTGTTTGCTTACATTTGAAATTCTTAGTAGAATAGTGAATTAAGTCAAATGGCGGAACAACTTCAGTGCCTAATTTGTTTTGCCAAATTTTGCGAGAAATCGCCAAACGTCGGCAAATCTGGTGATTATTTAGTGAAACCAAACTAAAAATGAAGGGAGCGCGGGAAAAAATGGGAAAAGGAAATGAAAGAAACATTTTGAACATTAAACGATACGGAAGTTGTTAAGGTGCACATGACCTAAGTAAAATGTGGAAAGCAATTGATTCCACGCACTAATGAAGCAAATCGGCTAATCTACAGATTACCTAAGCAAAATTATTTTATAAACAGATTAGATACAGAAAAGGAAGAAAATCATTCTTTTAAAGACAAGGAAATCAATATTTCTAATCTGGAATAAGATCATATTCAAATCACTTTGACTTCTGCTTGATTTAGAAAGATAATTTCATTATTTATTAAAATCACAAAGAGTGAATGTTCAAATCGTTTGACATAAAATTCCATAAATTTTAGTTAACGCACGTAAAAAAAATCTATTTTTGAAAATTTTCAAAATTCGTTAAATTGTCTTAAAATTCCAAAGAATATGCACCTGGTGGATACGTTTTAGATTAACTAATGGTGATAACATCATAAATCTTCATTCTTAGTTTGATTGTTGAAGAAGGATTTGTAAAAACATTGTTGTGCTATATACATATAGATGTATAACCTTACGAGTATAACTACTTTCTTCAAAATGTTAATTCTGGTTTCCTAAAGTCAGTCAGACGACTTACCATCTCCTCATAATCTTCCAGTGAAAAATCACTGAATTCAACAGAAGGATTAAAACAAGCTTTTTGATTAGTTCTTTGACTTAACAATTTTCAAAACCTGTGCTAACAAAACAGTCTCCTATACTTATAGAAATAACAAATACTTAAGTCAAATTAAAATTTATCTGTTAAAATATGCGATCCACAATACAATATATGCTTGTACGTTTTGGTTCGGGCCCTCGACGTATTCGAGCAAATTTAAGTACATTCAGAGAAAGTAATATCAGAAAAATGGAGGAAAATAATATCAAGGTCGTCAGTGGCGCTTCTAAAGAATGTCTCTTCAAGTATAGAATTTTATTTTTATATGCATTAACTAAATTGCATTCTAGTGAAAGTCAACTAATGTAGAAGTGACAATAATGGAAAAAAAATAAGATACCTAGTTTCTAAAACTTAAAATTTTACATGAGACCCTATATAATTGGATACTTTTTCATTCGAATGCATTATTGTTATCGCAATTTAGAAAGATACATATGGAAATTTTAATAAACTCGGATCGGTAGAAGTGACTAAAAATAAATTTCACGATTTGGTCAAATAAACAAACAAGAAAACCAGGTTAAAAAAAACTGAGTAAAAGAAGCTTAAAAGTTTCCAAAAAGCAACTATTCATTATATAAACATAAAATTAGCAATTCAGATTTTCGCTATTAAACTGGAGGATTATTCAGACACAAATTATTCTTATCCGAAATTTGCGTGAATATCACTAATGGTAGGTGCTAAAAAATGCAGCATCGTCCTTTTCAAAATAGTTGAAGAAATAATAAAAAACGTATTACTTTAAAGCTCGTTTTAAAGTGGTGAAATTCGCAGCAAAATAAAATATTTCATTCCTATAACATAGCAACACATACACGAAATAGAACACGCACTCTTCATAGTAGCTTATTTGCGTTCTTGGTAACTTTTCCATACCTTCATCTCATTAGAACTTGAGTAAAATAAGAGAAAAGAATTCGAGTTTTCAATATATTATAAAATGAAAACATCATTCGTTTTCCAGTTGCAGCGAATATTTTACGTACATATCAATTTCACCAAAACATAGCTTTTATCAGCACCCAATATGCATATTGACTGAATCAAATATTGAAATTTAAAATATGTAAAAGCTGTTTTGCGAAAATATGCAGGTTTTTAAAGCAAACAGAATACAAACATCAAGAGTTGATAAAAATTAATACGTATTTTACTAGAACGATCATGAATTGAGAAGACGAATTACTTTTGAATACGAAATTATTAATCCGATTCTCGAATATGTAAGTAAGGTATATGTACCTTTAATATTTTCAAGTTTAATAGCTTCATACCTACAAATCGTTTCTTGATATTTGCCTGTAACAATTTGATTAGCTCATCTTTTATACTATGCCAGTTTAATGACTGTTGATTTATGTCATGCACTGTGTTTCAGCTGAACTTTTTTTACAATATTTGAACTACATATATACATATCTAATGACAATATGTTCTTTATATAGTACGAATTTAGATCTGAAATAATGTATATCCTTCATTTAGAGAATAAGAAAATATGGTTTTCATACTTAAATTTATCCATTTTGCCCATTAATAACTTAGCACTAGCAGCTGATTTTTCTTTATTCCCATTTATATTTGGCGCAACATTTATTAGTCCAAAGGGGCTTTGTTCCTGAAGGACTATTGTTTTCGTCTTGCGATTTTGCGTTGAATCACTATAAATGTCCGTTTCATTTTTCAAACTGTTGTCACCAAATGTTAGAGTCCTGAATTATAGTTGAAGAAATTAAATAATGAAAAACCTGCCTAAATGTATGCATATTTCTCGCATTGTGATAAAACAACGGTACATAGAGCCATCGAATTTTGAATGACGTAATCCTTCTACGAATATGGACATGTGGAAGACGAAATTTGAAATTTGGAATTTGTTTTATGATCGATTTCCTATTTTGTAAACTTTTAATGAATTTTTGATTAATAAACTCAAGGATTTCAAAGCGAGCAATGGCAACACTCTACGGGAGGGGGGAACCTTTTATCTCCAGCACGCGGAACTGTGTATCGGAAATTCTAAAGATAGGCTCATTTAAAAATAATTTTGCGACATTGCTATTGAACTGAATTTTATGGTTTAAGTGCAAAGAACATGATATTTAATAAATAAAGGTAACCCACAAAACGTTAAAAAACGTCCCTTTGGACGTAATTTAAAATCTGAAACCTTTCAGATTTTTAACGTTTTATAATTTTAGTGACAAGTTCGAGATTTTACCATGGAGTATGAAGTTTTCAGAACCAAATTTTTAGTTTTCATCCAGTTTAATATCTGATAAGATAATTTCGCCTTCCTTTCTGCATGCCTTTGTGGCGTAATAGGAAGCATGATATACGCGTATTCAAGAGGTCCAGTGTTTGAGTCCCGGCGAGGAAACTGAATATTTTTCACGTCTCCTGCTTCAAAACAAACCTATTGACTCTACATTTTTAATGGCAACATCATACGATATATTGAATGGTAGCACTCTAGGAATTGGCTTTTTATTAGGCAAGTGTAAAATAAATTTAAAATTTTATTTTGTGCAATGACAACACATGCCAAATCCGTGTACTGCCGTGGAAATTCCTAGCAGCATATTCTAATATAACAGAACATAAAATTTGGAAAGAATCCCATTAAGACGTTATTGTCCAAACTTAAGAGTTCTCGCATGTCATGAAGTCTTACATTGGGATTACAAATATCTTTTATTTATTTGCAATTCTGTTGCAAGTGGTTGTAATTATCAACGATACATATTAATTTTTTTAATTGTATCAATTCAATATTAACATAGCTAAGCAATATGGATCTAAATTACTCAGAAATGCTTTCATTGTTTTTAAACTTACTATTTTGCTAAATAGTTACAATTTAAACAGAAATTCCGTTCCTCTGCCACTTCGAATTGTGACTGACTGGAAACTAAATGTTTGCCTGGTCTTGCTAAAGGGAAATTAGATAGCTGAAGTCTCACACAGTTGCAAGATTTGGCAGATCAAACGAATAATACATAACATGTTAGCGTAAGGTAGCGGCCCCCAAAATTAAAAGGACTCACCGTTAAGGATGTTTCTGATATCAAGATGTCAAATGGGTGTAACTCCAGATGTTTTATCAAATACAATGCAGTCTTCTAAGAGGAACAAAATTGCTTTTTATTCTCTTTGTACTTCAAAAACAAGAGTAAAATAGAAATACTCCTTAATTTATAAAACTTTTGAAAAAAAAATCGATTCAATATATTCTTTAGAAATAACAAGGAATGTTGGGAAATTTCCCATGAATAATGCAAGCCTTTTGTCGAATTTGGACCATAAGTTCATACACCTAGAAATATATAGCTATATTACAAAAATATATTCAGAAGTTTTCCTGCCCGTGGAAAAAGTTTATATCAACAGATAGATAAATGTCGAAGAAAACTTCTGTGGAATTTTATTTGTCAAGAGGAAATGTGAAATAAGTTTCCCCCAATTTATATTGAATATTATAATTTTGCTCGTATTGGTATTCATATATTCGTAAAGGTTACAAGTGCTTGAAACTATATGTAATAAGTTTTGAGTAAACTTTTGTAATATTTCTACAATTATCTCTGATTTACAGTTTTCTTTCTCCGTTTTGTGAACTTTCAGTCAACCGTTGATGGTTAGAAAACACAAAATGCATTAATTTAACAATTTATAGCAAGACATTTCAAAAACAGAGCCTTTAATTTTTTTTAACTCTTTATGTTTTTTACACCTACGTAGAATATTATTTGATAAACAAAAAGTGGCATTTGTAAGAAATGCAATTTTTATCTAGATTTTAAATGAAACTTTTTAAGAATTATTTGTGTTTGCTTTATACACATATCTGCTAAATTAAAGTTTCATACATATTATTAAACCGTGCTGAATGCAGAAATAAAAATATTTTACTGTCTATTTTTATTGGACTTTTTAATGCTAATAACATCTACAAATTGGTGTATTTGTTAATCAATAGTTGATATAAGAATATTAGAAAAATAAATGAGAATTTTCCGTTATATGTTTCTTTACCTGAGCTCTTTGGACTCACATTTTGTTCCCTAAAACTTGAAACAATAATATTGTGATGTTTTATTATATATGTAAACGTTTGTATAAGTATATACGGCGAAATTATATACGTAAAATTTTATGTAAGTATATGCGGCGAAATTATATATGTAAAAGTTTATATAAGTATATACGGCGAAATTATATATGTGAAAGTTTATATAAGTATATACGGCGAAATTATATATGTAAAAGTTTATATAAGTATATACGGCGGAATTATATATGTAAAAGTTTATATAAGAATATACGGTGAAATTATATATGTAAAAGTTTATATAAGTACATACGGCGAAATTATATATGTAAAAGTTTATATAAGTATATACGGCGAAATTATATACGTAAAAATTTAATTAAACTTCAAACAAGTACTTTTGTTTTCAAGAAGTATATATTTCCTATACTAGCAAAATGAAAAAATTTGTAAGTGTAACGTAGCGTTTCTTAGCCTGTGGTAGGCATATCCTTAGTAATATGTGAAATGTGGTCTCAATGCGTACGCGGGAAAAAGGTATAATGGTGACCATTAATGGATTGATTGAACATAACAGAAAAGATATATTGCTGTTGTAAAAACGAGTATTTCCATTACAAATATTTCATTATGAAAATTTTAAATAGTTAAACTGAATCCAAAATAATTTTAATTTAGAAAGATAAGAATACTTTAAATTCAGTTTAGATATAAATTTTATCTTCCAGGCCAATATCTGCCGAAAGGGATAGAACCGCAGGCCGACACAGATTAACAGGTGTATGTCAAGAATTCCTAAACAAAGCGTGTAGGCAATTCGACATTGGTTTCTGCCATGAAATTATAATTCTACGAAGAATCTTGAATAATGTAACATCTGAAAGGACTGAAGGTAATTTTCAAAAAATATTTTCTTAAATGTGGAATAGGTTACCACTGGATTGCTTACTTCCAGTGTGCATCTTATTCAGTCCAAGAAAAGGTTAAATTGATTGAACTGAAATATTAAGTTCAATAATCACTGTTCTTCATATACTCAATAAGATAATTCACGCTTCTGTTAACATTCTTAAGCACCATATAAGTAAAGGTCTTTTCGTCCTACAGTTAGCTAAAAAATAAGTATAGAGACAAATTTACCAGCGTAAGTTCAAACTTGAGACAGCAGTTTTCATCTTTCGATCGGGAATCTAAATAACCGAGTGTTGCCAAAAATCCTCAAGGTCGCCTTTAAATATGCATTTATGTATTTTTTATTTTAACTAAATGTGTATAATTATCAATGTACAGCATTTTTGCATAACTGCTAAAAATAAAAATGTCTCTGTATTACAGTTATTATTATTATTACTCTACTTGTAGGTGTTAGTAATTATTCAAATGGAAGGCACGGATACGTAGAGTAATGATGATAGATTAAGAGATACGCCAATAAAGTACAGTTCAGAAAAGCTGCTCTAAATAAGTGCATACCTCATGCGAAAGAGCCAGTTTCCCTTAGAAAGTCCTCCACTAAGGCATCCCTCCCCTTAGGCAGATAGATCTAGTGTGCTAGACAATGCCAAGATACAAACTTACACCGACGATATTATACTCATAATAAACGGAGGCAATAGGACAACAATAAGGCGTAAAGCAGACGCAGCACTCAAATTGCTTACAAAATGGAGTCAAGACAACAAACTGTGTTTCAGTATTGAAAAGACACAGATGATAGTCTTTCCAAAAGGTTCAAAAATAGACGCGAATCCACCACGCATAAAGTGGGAAGGGCATCCTCTGCGACGCCAGGTTACCATTAAATACCTCGGATTCACGCTTGATAAGAAGCTCACGTGGGTATCACATCTTACGGAAGTCCGAGATAAGACCCATCGAATCATCAATAAACTATACAGGATAATCACAGACAAGTGGAGCCAAAAGAGGCGCCTGTTAAAACATCTATACCTTAATGCAATTGAACGCATGATCCTCTACGGCTGCCCAGTCTGGATGAATGGCACAGCAAGAATATGTCAAAAACTACATCAAATACAGCGAGTAATCCTGTTAAAAATCACCAGTGCATATAGCACCACGTCAACCGCAGCACTTCAGGTTTTAGCTGGCACGCTCCCACTCGACCTAAAAGCAGAATTCAGAATTAGAAAGATCAATCTATCGACTTCAACATTACAAAGAGGACCTTCACACTAAAGAGATTTACATCTATCCTATGCCAGCATAGAAAGCTTCCAAGATCCCCCTGACTTACACCCAGGAGATCTACCCATCCTTTCCTGGTGCAAATCGCCACCCTCAGGACAACAAAGAGAGTTTTTTCTGACGGTTCAAAAATTTCAAGACAAGTAGGGGCAGCGTTCACGGTCTTTTCGAACAATGAAAAAATTTATCAAGCACAATTCCGTCTAAGCAATCATGCTTCAGTCTTCCAAGCCGAGTCCATAGCATTCAAAGAAGCAGCACTATGGTTAGGTTTGCAACCAGCAGCTCACACTTCATTCTTCACAGATAGCATGAGCGTTCTGAATGCGCTGAATTCCTTTCCTCCAAAACATCCGCACACGGCAGCACTTAGAGAGATCTTCTTGACGTTAGGCTCTTCCATACCTTTAAAGATCAACTGGATAAAAGGACATACCGGGCAGAAAGACAACGAACGAGCGGATGAACTAGCTAAGACTGCAGCTCTCAAACCAGAAATTGATAAGGAAGTTCCGCTTTCCGCAGAAGTTGCAAAAAGGCTCCTCAAGACAGCATTTCAAGAGACATGGTCATCACGATGGCAGGAAGAAGAGACAGGAAGATTTACTTACAACATCTTCCCGGTACCTTCTCTCAAGAGGCTGAAATGCAACCGACTCTTCCTCCAAGCCTGTACCAACCACGGGAAATTCCCAGCGTATTACAGACGATTCCTAAGACGGGACGTCAACTTGCGGTTTTCGCGGGGAAGACGCGGACGCGCTTCTTTACCTGCTCTCCAACCCTCTGATAGAGCACCTTCGACAGCAGTTCTTTCCTTCCGACTACATCACATATCCTGTGAATAGACTGTTCACGGACTATTACTGCAACAAGGGCATCTTATAGATAATGAAGCAAGTGAATGAAAATAATTATATCCAAGAAACTACAGATTAATGTAAAACGTAGAAAGGCGGCCTAACCGTCAGATTGCTAGCAATGACTAGGATGACTTCCTAACCCTGTAGTGCCATTAACTCAGTTTGGCGGAACAGGTTAAGTAAAGTGACCATATATATTGCCGTATTCTCAATACACACACACCTCATGCGCAAACTATCTAAATAATAAATTCACAGCTGCATTTTGAATAATTAAGTTTTTTTTCTTATTAAGTATTGTACAATGAAACAATATTAGAAAACAATTCTGAAAGCTTTCAGATATATTACACCCAAAGGGGCGGTTTATTAACGTTCTTTGCGTTACCTTCATTTATTAAGTATTATGTCATTTGCACTTAAACCATAAAATTCAACTCAACAGCAAAGTCACAAACTAATTCAAAAAGAGCATATCTTTAGAATTTGTGATACACATTCTCAGAGATAATTTTTTTTTCGTTGCCACTGCACGCTTTGAAATCATTAAGCTTGTTAATAAAAAATTCGGTTAAGTTTTACAAAATATGAAATAGATAATAAACAAATCTCAAATTCCAAATTTATCTTTCCAGATGGTAGAGAACAATATTACTAAAATTTGATGTCTCTAGGTACCGTTGTTGTTTCACAGTGGGAGAAATATACATACATTCATGCAGATTCTTGATTATTTAATTAAATAATCTTGATTATTTCTATAAATTCTTGATTATTTCTTTAAATATAATGCAGGAGTCTATTATTTGATGTCAACAATCTGCTAAGTGAAACGCCGCGTTTATAGTGAACCAACGCAAAATGCCCAAACGAAATTAATAGCTTTTCTGGGCTAACGCCCTTTGGACTAAAACTTTTTTCTATTGCTTGGCTGTGCCATTCGGAGCAGCTCATTCTACGGGGTGGGGGCTATTTCTTAAACTAGTAAGCTTATCGTAACTGCTTCGTTTAGAATTATTTAAGACTTTAAACTGAGATTTACATACGAAGATTAAATTGTTATTTACGTCTGATTTTTTATGATTTCACATCTTTTCTTACGTAAATATAGTTTTAACTTTTAAAAACTTTGGTAATAAAATCTTCAACGTTTTAAATGGTAAAATAAATCCAAACTCTCATTACTTCTTGTTAAAACACGTTCGATTTGTTTTTATTAAAGATAGATCCAAACACTATTGAAGATTTTAATTTATCAAAATACACTGAAGTGCCACTGAATTAGGAAGAGCAAATCAATAACGAGTAGCGTTTTTCCTAGCCTTGATAATGGCTTCCACACAACAAAGCTTAGATTCAACCATTTTGCGGAAGCTATCCACAGGAATGACTTGCAAAACGTCAGCTAGATTTTTCTACAATTCAGGAAGGGTTGCTAGTATTGTCTGTTATCCTTTCTCTAAAACATCCCAAAGGTGCTCAGTAGGATTTAATTCAGAACTTCTAGATGGCCAATTCATGACAGAGAAGACAGAGCGGTGCTCATCCAGCCAAACAGTGGACAACAGCTATCTTGCTCAAATACTCCATTTCTATGTGAATGGCAGGACAACATAAATGAATGGAAGTGATCGTTTAGCAACTCAAGGTACTAAATCGCGTTGAGGAAGGTTGGAAAAAGCACCAGATCCCAAAAACTACAGACAAGCAAAAAAAAAAAAAACACTCCAGATCATGATTGAACTGCTATGACCTTGTGTATTTCCAACCTGGCATGCACGATCCATGGCTTCATGAGCCTGAAGCCATATTCTCAGCCTCTCCTCTGAGTTAAGTAGTAGGAATCGAGACTCATCCCTCCATGCTACTCGTTTCTAATCCTCTAGAGTTTCTTCTTTGTGTTCTGTTGCCCAAGCGAGACGTGAAGTCTGATGACGTGCACTGAGCAATGGTACTTTTGTGGGCATACGGCTTACGAAGCTAATGTGATGAAGAGAGCGTTGCACAGTCCGTTTACTCACTGTGCAACGGGCGTCCTGAATCAGCTGGGCGGTAATTTGAGATAATCTTTGGCTTCGCTGGCTACATACAATACGGTTGAGCCGTCTTACTTAAAGCTCGTTCGATACTAATTGTCCTTTCCAGTTTAGTCGATTGTAAGCTTTTTTTTCATCGAGGTTTGTGTAGGAGAAGCAGAGACTGGACTAAAATTTTCTCAATCCAGAGATTCCAGCCTGCAGTATTGTTTGGAGAAAATCAACTCCTTTATGAGCGAAAGACATAAAATTCTTGACCGAATAGAATCCTGGAGAAATCATCTCGGACATCCTCAGCATGTGAATAGTATCAGTATACCCTACCCTGTATTCCATGCAAAGAATTGTGTTCAAATCATTCTCAATACGGACTGTCTTTGCACATGAACTTTCTTGTATGGGATCACTACATCATTATTACCTGAAGGTATGTGATATGTGACTTTATTATGCAAGCGGTAATTTATGCTTATTGACTTCGGTCTTTGTTTTCTGAGTAACCTCTGCTTGTAACCTCTGTTTATAAGATTTTAGTTCTTTGTACCTTTTTGACTATCCATTGGAAATAAAAAGTAAATAAAATTGTGCTTTTCTTAAATAGTTTTGGTATTTTATAAGTAATCCTGGATATAGCAAAAATTTAATATCTTTTACTGTTCATGAGACAAAATAAATGAAAGTTAAACCTTTTAAATATTGTACGTATTTTCGAAGATCTGTTAATGGGCTGTTCAGATATACTTTAGAGGAAACTCACTTTTACTTATATGTTTGTACTAACTATTGAATAAAAAATTCTTGATCACTATTTTTATTTAAATGTCTTTAAATTACATTTTTTTTAAAAGGCACAATAATTTTCTTCGTATCACGAGCGAAGCAAGTAAGAAGGTGCTTGAATATTCCAATTCCTGATTTAGCGACTTAGAATATTGGCTTCTGACTCTGACCTGTGATATACGATTATCTGGGCTTTGTGTTCCTTTATACGAAACTTTTATAAGAGACTGTTTCGAAATCATACTTAAATAGCTACTCTTAATGTCGGCTTTTGAATGTTATGAAGTATAAGAATCCGGAAGGATGTTCCTGTCTACAAAGTCTAATAAAGCGATTACTCCGAACTGATATTTAGCGTCATGGACAGGATGGCTTACCTCTGCAAACAATAACGAACTGTATTAAAAACTATAAGTTCCTGTGTTAAGAAGAGCACGCATTTGCAGTCTGATCCTCCATATAGTACCATTTAACATCGCGAAAGTTTTTTTTAAAATTCCGGATTCTCAATGTCTGCTCACGTAAGCACCCTTCCCCTCCTCTTAGATGGTAAAGTTGAATATGTAAATCAGAATTTTTGAATGCCACTGTGTATTAAGAGGACTTTAGGCCCATGGTTAGAAAAGAGTCATTATTTGTGAGTTTATTGTTAGTTTAAACCATTAATGTAAGGACTTATAGATAAAAAATTATATACGCATAGCTGTGATATGTGTTTATCGCTCTACCACAGTACAGCTAAAGAATTTTAAATTCTGTTCTTTAACGAATTTACTATTTGTGGCTGTAATAACTGCTCAGAAGGTTTATTTGGACGAAACGGTAAAACTTTGTGTTTAGTGTTTAATTATTCAGCACCTAAATTCCTCTACACAATATTTCTATCAAACAGAATAGAAAAATATCATAACAATATCAAAGCACAATAGAATTCTAGCACAAAGGAACTATTCTATCAAACGAGAACAGAAAAATGCGTTTGCACCATTAAATATTCAATCCACTCACCCAACATTTAAATATTCCTTCTAAAAGAAACGCAGTGAATAATATGTAAGTACTACATGAAACAAAGCATGTAAAACAGAAAAAAGTTCCATACGATATACAAAAGAAACTAAAAGTCACTCGGATGGTATAGCACTAAGGGGCGTCTACTGCGGCACCGAAGGGCCCGGTTTTAAATCCTGGAGAATTCATGGATGCTTGTAAATGTATAATGTCTTTGCAGAAAGGGGGCACTCTAAATACATGGCGAGCCCGAAAGTCCTCTAGTGTTGTTTGGAGATAGCGGAGAGGGGTGAGAGACCCTCAAAATTGGGGTTGGCAACCATTTTTCCATGACATTTCAGGGATAAAACAACAATAATAAAAGGAAACAAAAAAAATTTTGTTAGAGATCACTCTTTTTGTAAAATCTCTGATTAAGGAAAAGATTTAAACCTTCAGGTAAGCAAGAAATTAAGACATAATAGCTGTTACTTTTCTAAGCAATTCCGAAGGAATTGCTACGTAAGGACTACTTTTGTATCTAGAATTGAAAATATTAACTTTTCCTAATAATAGCTTAATAAGGTATAATGATAGCTTGACTAATAATAGCTTTTGACTACAAGTTAAAATGTTTTTAAGTAGTATGATAAAGCAATGTATGTTATCGTGTTAGAAGAATATCATGATTCATTAAATAAGTAATTGATAAAGCCTAGAAAAAAGTTAACCTGATAACGTTGTTTACCAATTTTTTGTTTAACGTGCTCCAAAAGAATTAAAACTGAAAAAAAATACTGTAACGAGTTTCAAGACAAGAATACATTCTGAAACAATGTATTTTTCTAGTTAAAAGATTTACGAAACAAATCCTCTTAATAAGGAATGAGGTAACACACATGTAATACAGTAGAAGATATATCTACTAAGTTTGTAAACGATTCAGAATTCTAAGGAATTTTATACCTGAATGAAGAAAATTTAACGACAAAAAAAGTGTCAGTTGGAAAAGGAAAAGAGGATGAAGTTCTGATTCCTGTTTTTTTGCATTTAAAATGGCTCATTTCTATAGTAAAGTATTTAAGGTGGAAAAACTGGAAACGTAATGCCCTAGTTTCCATCTGCATTCATATTGCATGTTTCCAAGATTTTGATTATCATTCAAATGCGGAAAATCTTATTTTTCTCAGTGTCTGGAAACAACAGAAAGTGAATTGGTAGTATACTTGGAATTCTATTCGGATGAGCAGAATTTGAGGTCTTTGACATTTCTGGAGAAAGAACAGATGTTGTTTGCCTGCAAAACTTTTGTTTTGTAGTGAAAACAAAATTTGCGAAGCATAAAAGTCTAGTGACAAGTTATTGACATCTATGGGAAATAAATTTATCATGCTCTGGCTTATGAATATAAGCATGAATGCATTGCTGTTGATGCTTTGAAATTCTTATGATTCGTGAGAGAGTGAGTACGAGTGTTACGAATAAAGCAGACAGACAGGTAAAGATCTGTCCCTGAAAAGACTACAGCTCAGGTCTGAAGACTGTATTTGAAAGACTATTACCGTATTTATGCGAATCTAATGCGCCATCGAATCTAATGCGCATCCCCATTTTAAAACTTTAAATAATAAAAAAATTGTTTGTCGGCGAATGTAATGCGCATCAATAGTATGAGGAATTTATTGAATCTTTAGCTGCAAACATTGCCAATTTCTGTTGCCGTCACAAGCGAACATTGCTCTCAGCTACGTTGAACTCTCTCCCTGCCTTTCTATTGCCATTTTTTTCAGCATAAAGAATTACTTTACGTTTGAAAGTAGCGTCATATGACATTCTTCTCTGTTTGTCCTCCATTTCGTGACTACGTACTCTGCAGTTTGTATCCTCTATGCAATAATGCGTCAACGATAAATGTAACGGTAAATGTAGTCGAGAAATACAGTAATCCATTGTTACAATTTAAATTTGGTTGACGTCATCGGCGAACTTTGCACTCGAATCTAATGCGCACCCCAATTTTGAATACTTCATTTGGCCAAAAACGATGCGTATTAGATTCGCGTAAATACGGTATTTACATACCTAAAACTATATTATTTCTAAAATTTTGCGCACCATTTCATTACTTAAAATACGTTCGTATTATTACGTATAATTATAAAGTATTTTCTTCTTTCCTTCTGCATGTCTTCGTGGTTTTAATGGTAGCGCACTCGGCGTGTATTCGAGAGGTCAAGGTTTGAGTACTATAACGACTATATCTCGTCACCACCGGATTTTGCGACTGGGGCCCTTAATCTCCAATCGGCCTTTAAGAGGAGGAGTACATAAATAATTTTATCCCTCCTCTCTGCGTGCCTTCCTGAGGCAACGGTAGTACACTCGGGGGGTATTCGAGAAGTTCAGATTCGAGCCCTACCGAGGGTACTGCACGTTTTTCACCTCTCCTGCATCGATAATGCTAATGACTTTACATAATATGTAACTTTGAAATTCAGAGAATTTGAAAATAAATTTGAAATTCAGAGAGTAACACGTTTTATTGTTTTAAATTTTCCCTTAGATGCACTTTTCATATTACACGTTTTTTTATTTAATTCACGTATAAGTTAAATGTGTTATTTTAAACCTAAACTAAAAGAAATAAAATTTCAAGATTAGAATGTTAGCTGTTTACAATAAATATATTTTAAACTACATTCCAAATGACTGACAAATTTTTTACAATACGTAGAACAAATGGTGTCCATATATTAAAAAATAACATTAAAATAAGTATCGGCATAAAATTGTTGAGGCATTAGGATTTTTCAGAAGCAGGAAAGATGAACAATTTGCAACCCCAACACGGACCTCTGGAATACGCGCCCAGTGTGCAGACCACCACACCACGAAGGCATGCCAAGAAGGCGAGAGATCATATATACTCCCCCTTTTAAAGGGCGACTGTGGTTTTCAGGAGACCCAATCGCAAAGTCCTGGGTGTAGAGATTCATCATCCACAACTTTTTTTTTTTAGATCGGGCGCCACTTGTAGAGTCATCAGGATTTTTTAGAAGCAAGAGAGATTGAAAAATTATCAACACCTTTGCCGGGAATCGAAACCAGGATCTCTGGAATACGCGCTCGGCGTGCAGACCACCACACCACGAAGGTATGCCAAGAAGGCGGGAGAAATACCTTATAAAATTAAGCAAATAATATTATTTATAAAATTTTAAAAACGTCTTTTTACTGCCTTAGAAACTAAACCAGATAACACGTAACTTTAAAGTTGGACTTTATATAATAGAAAAATTTCGACTAATATTCAAATGTTAATTTTTTTTTGTGATGATCATGTTCATATGAAAGGACTTTGAAATTCTTCACATCAAATCAGGTCCTTGGTCATCAGAATCAGATCGCTGATCATCAAAATTCTATTTAGTTGAAGAGAACTTTAGAGATTGAAGAACTTTAGAGATTGAGAATTGAAGAGAAATATTGGATTGGTTTTTCATGGAAAACTTTCAAAGAAGTCAGACATGAATGCCTTAATTTTAAAGAAGCAAAAATTTTGTGCTAAGGCAGAAAAATGTCTGAATTTTCTCCTTCAAAAAGAGGGACCATTACTTATTTGCCTCGAAATGGATAAGATATTTCCCTAAACCTAACATTAGTATGAGGTTAATTCTTTAGTAATTTTATATTTCCTACTAGCGTGCTTCTCTTATATATAATAGGAAATATTTAGACACATACAGATATGTTACAAATGTGTAAAACGTGTTACATAGCAGCTTGATCGTAGAAGTTAAAGCTTCCCCCATTGCATAACTGCTCTATATAAAGAAGAATTCTGTATAAAAAGAAGAAATTTTGTACGAACAATATTTCTTTTTCCGCTAGGAAGCAGGTTTCAGGCGCTGTGAAAAAATATTGCGCAAGAGATTTTTAAAACAAATAAATATTTTTTTAGAAATTTCTCCCATCTTAAAAGTCAGGAAATTGCTTGCTTTGTAAGATTTACTTGTCTCTCTTCTAAAGTGGCAAACACAAAGAAGAATGATTAAAAGTACCCTTTGTTAAGCTCTTTAAAGCTCACAATGCGTAATCTTGTCGCTAACACATTACGCCTCACTCGTGTGGTAACTCAAGTAATAAGGACTAAACTAAAATTCGAAGATATTAACAAATAGAAAAATTACGCTACAGGGCTCAGATACTCTTGTTATTTAAAAACCACGTCGAAATATAGCGGCAGCGAAGGTAATAGCTGTTACGTCACGTTACCCAGCAATAAATGCAGAAATAGAAACTCACGCTACAAAAAATGCAGCGCTTTCTCTCTCTAACTCTCCAACTTTTAGTTCTAGAACTCGGTATTCAAATCTTTTCTCCTCAAGGTAGAATTTGCATTCCTTCACGCGCGCTACCAAATTTAAATATTCTGGCATTAACAATTAGGGTAATGAAGGCTTATAGGAAAGCTTAAAATTAAACTAAACTTGTTAGTGAAAAATAAGTATGCAACTTTCTAAGTCTCGTAATTAGATTCTTCGTTCAGATGAATATGATGAACCACAAGAGATTGCCTGGTTTCGTATCAGGTAAAAAAATACCAGTATTCAGCAATCTTTAAAACACTCGGCCATTGGCAAGGCATTCGTTTAAAGATAGAAATACCTTCATCGAGGGTTTTCTAAACGAAACTGTTTCGTATTCCGGTTACAAAAGGAGAACGCTATGAATGCACCTACACAGATAACTCGTTCATGTGGTTTTGAACTGGATAAATTGCTTTTATTTGGTTTATTTAATATTGGTAAAGCTCTCCAGAACTATCTACCTAAGGGGAGAACTTTCTAAGAGAAGCTAGCTTACATACTTGTTACGCATGGAGAAAAACACGAAAACGTCTATGCAGCTAGCCCGTTTGCGGAATTCAAACCTTGGACCGAGCTACCAGTATTTAGCGATTTAGCGCCTTTATCTCTGGGCCGCTGGTGGGCCCCGAGCTTCGGCAAAACTACTAGTAATCAGGAGTCTTAATCGCTGCCAGTGAAAGAACGTTGCTTTGGAAAAACTTGCTCTCTTATGCAGATTTGGCTCGATCTGTGGAAATGGCAAATGGATCTAGAATTAGGATAACTGTAAAAAATGGACGAAAATCTCCTATAAGTTTTGGGAGAAAAAAATTCCTTTTTGCATTTGCGGTTCAAGCTATTGTAGGAATTTGCGTTTGAACTTGCAATAAAAAAGTTTGTCAACGTAGTTTAGTTTTTCAGAAATTTTCTTCGGGATGCAACTTTATGTCCCCTTCACACACTGGATTACTAGCGAATCAGAATTTCTATGTTAGGCGATTAGGTGTGCAGTCGCAGTTGTATCACGTTTGCTTTTCCTCGTAAGTTCATTCCATTTGTCAACGTAGTTTAATTAAAAAAAAAAAAATATTTCGCGATGGAATTTTTCTCCTTCCACGCACTAGATTACTAGTGAGTCAGGATTTCTATGTCAGGCGATTAGGTGTGCAATCGTAGTTGCATCACTTTTGATTTTCCCCGTGAGTTGACTCTGTTTTCATAATTGGTCTCCAGGAGAGGTTACACGTTATCCTTTTAATAATGAAAAATATACGTGGTTGCGTTACCTGTCAAGTTTTATTGACGGTTGAAAAATTTCACACATAGTGAGAAAACTGTTAAAGGGAAAATATCAAATGCATAAAGAGAGATGAATGATGCACAGATATGCCCGATTGACTTGTTTTGATATAGAACAGAAACGAGAAAAGCAGACTGCACAACGAAAAGGGGTGACGCGTAGAAGAAAGAATGTTCTGAGGACTCTCGAACTGAGTTGCTTCCTTTTGATATGAAGAAACCTGATGATAATGGTTTCCGGTTGTAACATATGATTTTAGAGTTATTGAATGAAAACAAAACTGAAAAAAATCATTTGGCTTATCAATTGCTTAGTGAAAACTGCGTAGAGGATGTGAGATTAGTATCCGACTGCATGGTATGTTGCTTTTGTGGCATCTGCATCTAGAATATGACTTCACTTAGTCGAGAATCTACTTTAGATTTTTGGATTTACGCTTCGTAAACTGCCCAGAGCTTGTAAGTTTGAATCCATATTGCTTCTTGTGATACATTAGTGGGCTATAATTCAGAACTATTAACTTTGTACAACTAAAAGACTTTCACAAAGGTAGTAGTCCATTTAAACTTCCTTCATTGAGATCTTTGAAGACGGCTTTGAAGTAGTATTTATCTTATCCAAATGTGCAACGTAAAAATATATATAAAAAGGCTATCATTTGAGATTTGCTGAAGGGCTTAGTATCTAACGAAATATTATCATACTTATACAAATCCGCGTTCATTTAAAAGGATTAACCTTCCTGATATATAGATCATAATCTAAAAGAATTACTAAATCTAAAAGAATAGAATTCTTTAGACCCTAAAAGAATTCCTAAAGATTATTGTTTTTATAATGGTAATCTCAAGGCATTATTAATGTGATCATCTAAATACATGAATGTTCTGCATTTTACCTTTCTATCTGAATAAAGCGAATCAGAATTCAATAATAGCTTCGAGCCTGTTCTTTTTTCAAGAATAGCACAAGACATACTTAGATTACGAAGAGATGCAAAAGTAACTCGATATACTAATTAATAGATGGATTGCAGATTAATATAGTATGAAATAATTAATATTAATGAAGGTATATTTCGAAGATTAATTGATAGATACATGCAAGAAAAAGTATAAATATTGCTGAATAAACATCTTAATACTTATTGTATATAAGTCAGTTAATATACAAGTCAGTAAGAGTATATACATATAACCAGCATTCATAAAACAAAAGCATAAATTAATTAAATTAATTTTATATTTATTCTGATCTAAATAACTAAGTTTTCCGTATAAAGAGGTACGCGTTTTAGAATCAAGCAACTTAGGGATAAGCTTTTCTTAGTTTATCCATTTAATGTATTGTGGACAATGCTTTTATCGTTCAGATATGCAGTGCTTCAATAAAACATATTTGACGGATATTTCCCGATTCCCCGGTCCTATACCAGTCAGACAGTGTTTTCAAAGTTTCCCGTCCACACTGGACTTCAAAGGGGCAGAATGGTTTTATTTAAGGTTGATAAACACATTCCTCTAGAGACATTGTTAAATGAATGGGAGTTCTTTCTTGAATACCAACTGATAAGAGCTCGAAGTGCAACTTCTGTATCCCATCTTTAAAGGTTTCCGCATTCAAACTTTTCAATACATACATAGAGTCATAAAAAATTAACGACATGCTCCTTAACACTGCAATACATTAACAGATTTTGAATGAAAAGGAATTAACTGTAGGCTAAAAAAAAAGGAGGGAAAAAACTGATTGTTTTTGAAATCTTGAAGTGGCAGATCAACTAAACAGACAAAAAGCAAACTTTCTGCTATCTAGAAACATAAGTCTTAAAATGTGAATGGAATATACTAGAAGAAGAGTGTTTTTAAATCGCTGTGTCTTAACATGTAACATGCCGAAACCGCCTAGCCAAAAGGCTTAAGCCTGACATAAACGGATAAACTGTTAAAGTATATTAATTTTCTTAGTATTTGCAGCTAAAGGTAAATAGAGAGTTTCCTGAACAACATTCTTCAAATTATTTAAAAAAAGGAATTATATTTAATGAACAACTAAAACAAACGAAAGTGTCGCAAGGACTCGCAAAGAAGACAAAAAAATCGCTAGATGTTTAAACTGCTTTTCTAAATGGCTTTAAGCTATAAAAGTAAAAATCATTCCTATTTCTAGAGCATTCCTTCACTAATTAAGTGTTTAGAAAGAATTTTGTATCAACTAGCAGATGGCTCACAAACTGCCGAAAGGGAAACCCAACGTTTTCAATCAAAACTTGCATTGTATGAAGGAAGACGCACATCTCCATGTGGCTGACAAACGAATAAAACACGTTTTATTTCAGATGCTAAATGAACACACGCCGTGTGAAATTTATGCTATAAATGAAACTGGACTATGTTACAGAACATTACAAGAACACATATTAATACTTAAAAGCGAAACAACATCTGGTTTAAGGAACTGAAGAAATCAGTTACTGTGTTACTAACGTGCGATATGGAGCTAACAATTAAGAAGACAATACTGATTATTGACTCGATGTTTGAAAGGTGTCATGATTACCTCCAACTTATCACAGGAACAAGAACTCGTGAATGGCAATTAGTATTTTTACTGATATGCTTTGAAATAGGAGAGCGAACTGAAAAATAATTTTATTAGTTAGTGTATATAATAGTTAATATAGAAATTCAATCACTTCAAATCAGTTACAAATTAATTTTAAAATGTGGCTTTAATGTAGAAGAAGACTTAGGTGAATTGTTAGCTACAGCTAATGCTTGAGACACGAGTGGGAGAAGTTATGAAGATTCATCTTTGTAATATGTGTCAGTTCGCAAAAATATTGAAGCAACGTGTGGGAAAACTGACTATGAAAATGTTGAAAGAACTACAAAAACTGACAACGAAAGTGATGAAATAAGTGTTGATATGTCAACATGAATCGAATCTATAAAAGATTGTAAATTTTAATGAAACCTTTTGAACTGGAAGATGCTGCTTTAGAAAAGCTAACAGCAGTTTTACAAAATCGAGAATATTGTTGAAAAATTTTGTATAACAGTATGAAATAAACACAAAAAGGATGGTATTGAAAGATAAAATTTGAAAAATTTTGTATAACAGTATGAAATAAACACAAGAAGGATGGTATTAAAAAATAAAATTTTGCTTCTAAGAGATAAAATTTCATCAAAAATGTAATTACAAAAGTACTTTTATAAAATCTTAAAAAATGAATTTTGAAAAAGTTGCGTAAATAGTTTAGTTTTAGCACCAGTTTTAAGTTTTATTTTGGGTTTAATTATTGAATTTGTTATTATTTCCTATTTTATTTTTAACACTCTGAACTCGTATCACGATTTGTAGTTTATAAATCTCCGTTTATTAAACTCAGCCGCCTAGTAAAATGAAATCTATTTGAACGGAAGTGATTTTAATAAGCAGCACTACGGTCCACTGAAATAATGAATATTTCCCTATAGAAAATTTAAATAAAATACTACTGTTATTTAACTAGAAAAGCAACAAACCTGTGTTTGGCATAGATTTGAGATCCTAACTGAATAAACGCTAAATAAAAACTTGTTCGCTAATTTTACGTTTCTCTTTGCAGTGTTTCTTCGGTTTTGTTTCACTACAATTATTCATAAACCAAAGTCAATTTTAAATACGTTTTCTTAGATGTATGTTAGTTGCCATTTCATCCGCTTTATTTTCAAAAATTGAAACACTGCAAAGGTTGAATTTAAAGTAAATTTTGGGATGCACGTTTTAGAGTTAATGAAACACAGCACAAAGTAAAATCAACAACTACAACAGATACATATTAAGTAAAGTAATGTGAGTCATATCCACGTAGGAATATGTTTACATGCACACATATAGAAAGAAAGATTTTCATATATTCAATACACATGGACTCGAAATAAGCATGTTTATGTAGAACCATAAACCGTTTTCTCTTTAAACGGTTTTCTTTTTATGTATCTGTTGTAAAATTTTATAAGTTCGTAAAAAGGAACAAAGCGAATGATGGATAAAACATTTGGCCATTTTCCCTGCAGAGCTCCTCTCTTTCCAAAAAACTAGAAAGCTCTGTTACGAAACTTGTCAAAATCTTAGTTTTCTGGAATTCTCGTTTACTTTTTATAACCCCAGTGATACATCAAAACTTAGATCTCTCTTTTATGAGCTTTTGTTTGTTTTTATTCTTCTTTAGCAGCATGTTTTGCTTGTTTGGTAAAGAGAAAACACATTTGCAAAGTAAGCATAGAAAAAGCAATTCTCTCTCCCCCTCCAAAGTAAACAGATTTTTCTTGTGCTAGTATTTGGGATTATTAATAATTTCTGCAACATGTATATTTTTGGAGCTTAACCAGCGGGAAGGTGCGTGAGGTGTATCATACCCCAACCCTAACTTGTGAAACTGAAATTATGTGCTGCTTTCAGTAGCTGAGTTTCTAGTTGTGGTTGACTTTCAGAACCGCTTTTTCTTTGCCTGTGTGTTTCAGAAAAAGATTTATCGGTATTTTGTTGGAACTGGGGTATGACACACCCCACGCGCCTGTCGGTGTAAGTGTTTTTCTGACTGAATATTTAGTTCAGAAATTTATTTCTAGTGTGTAACAGTAAATATTTCTACTCGCAAGTGATTTTAAAGTACTTGACATTAAATTCTTAAAAATTTCTAACTGCATTATGGTAAAAAGAATGAGTTTCTATGAACTGGAGATGCAACGCATGTGAGATTTATTAGAAATATTTGAAAGCGATGAAGATTGCATTTCGGAAACTGAAGATGAAACTAAGAATATTTTCTACGATGGTTTGGTTTCGAAAAAGATAAAACATTAATTCCTGATGATCCTAAAAAAAGGAAAAACTGTTCTTATGCTTTCAACATTATATAACGATCATACTGTAGATGATACTATTGGAGAAAATAAAACGTCAGGAATTATATGTTTTAATAATATGACTAAAGGAGCAGTGGATATGGGGGATGAAATATCAGCCAATTATTCAATTGCCAGAATAACAAGAAGTTGGCCAATGGCAATTTTCTTTCCTGCACTGAATATTGCTGTAATAAATGCTTGAATTATATTACATGCTAATCCATTCAACTGCTAATCCACCAACAAGAAACATAAGTCTGTTTTTGAAGGACTTAGCATTACAATTAATGAAAAAAAGTATTGAACAAAGGTCAGAGATTAATACTTTTCCAAGAAATTGACGTACTGCATGCAAAACAAAAGCAGAAGTTTCGATGAAGAATTAAAACGAATACATGAAATTCGAAACAACTAAGTATGAAAGATGTGTTAAATTTTTTGCCCTCGCGCCAAGGACAGAAGAACGTGAATGCAATGTTTAAAATGTGAAAACATTCTGTTCCAAGAACACATGAATGTATTTCGTTCAAAATGTGAAGAAATAAAATAAGCATGGTGTATTAGAGATGCAATGAAACTTAAAGGCATGATGTTTATTTTTTTCATTTATATTAATTTTAACTCTAAGATTATTTCGGAAATTAAATTTTTGAAACCCAATTATTATTCACTTATTTATAATACACGAGAACAACAACAACAACAAAAAAAAAAGTTTTAAAACTAAATAATACTATTTTTATTGTATTTTAAATATTGGGGTATGTGATACCCCACGCGCTCACTCTAGTAACTTTTCTTGGTGCGACTTCCGCCGAGTTAATAGATTAAATAGATTTTTATTGTTAATTTTAAATAATTTTCTTAGTGAACATAAATGCTTAATCTTACTCCAAGCCCTTAAATAGCTTTTTATTATATCCAAATAATAAGTGGGTTTACCTGATGAAGGCTGGTTGATTTTAATTAATAAAATCGGTTTACCAATGTGATTATTTAAAATAAATCATTTCTATTTCCCCACACTTTCAGACATTAATTAATCAATCGACACAACCTAATATTATAAAGTTTTGAAACGAAAGAAGTAATTACTCATAAATACCAGCACTTCCTTCACAGAGACTGATACATTTGTATAATTTTTAATATAAAAAGAAAATAAGCACTCGAGGGCTACCCATCTAATGGCAAACATGCCTTCGCTTAAAGCATTCTACAAAAACTTGACTCGTATCAATATTAGTGATGAAGAAAGGTTAGAAAACCGCATGAGGCCATTCCGTTCAATGGGTTTAAAACCTAAGTCAAACAACGTTCATGGATTTTTTCTACTTTATGGCTGCTCGTGAGCTTTAAAATAAAATAAGCAAAATTATTAATACCTTTATTATTATATATCTTCCGAAACTGCATTTAATTTCTATAATTATGAATATCCAAAACACATATCATTGCAAAACGGATCTTACGAGCGTGAGCTAAGTAAGGTATTTGCCATTATAAAATTTTTCTAAGAAGTAATTAATTTTATAAAACTACCTTTAAAATAGTTAAAGGATATAGGAGTTTCATATATGGAGTATTTTTTAAATAATAACAGAATGCATAGGGTTAGGATTAGGATTAGGATTAGGAACGGGGGACGTGGGCAACATCCCTTTACCGTTATGGTTAATTGGTTTAGCGCCACGTCCTCCAATATCCAGAGCAAGGCCAGAATAGGCCACACGTGAGACTCGCACCAGACGCCCAGACCCAGCACCCTATTCATCCGGGTAGTAGTCCAGTCGACCAAAGTGCCCCAGAGGATTGTTATATATAAAAAAAAATTATGTTTTTAATACTTTTAACTTTAAAACTTAAACTTAACTGATAACTTTGCTGACTGTGGTGCCGGATAAAATTAACAAAAAAAAAAAAAAAAAAAAAATCATCAAATACTAAATTCTTTACATTCAAATTCTAATTCATAATATTCATATATCATTTCGACATTCTTATAAATATTCGTATAGTAAATCTATCAATCAATCAAATCATATCTATCAATCAATCGTATAGTGGTAGTACTATCTAACTTTTAGGTTTGCGTTGTGAGTAACCTATGTAAAGGGAAAATCAGTAACTCCAAATTCAATTAAACTCCATGTTTCTTAAAAGCCTCCCGGCTCAAACAAATGGAGGGACATGACAGACCACAGTAAATTATACGCTACATAAATACACAAATGCAATTAAATTTTAAACATACAATTTTTAAATTCTTGAATATATTATATAATTAAATAATGGATAACTGATCAGTATCCTACAACATATTTTTACTCTGTAAAGTAACACGTAATGTCACACGCATTTACAGCTTACAAAAATTAATATACCCTAAGATGGAAAATAACACATATCTCATTCCAAAATTAACATTACTCATATTAATTTGTAAGTTTACTACTTTTGACGTTCAATAGCTCACTAATTAAGCCGGTAAAACAAATCTTTAAACCTTCCTTTACAGACTTTAAATTAATTAGTCATTATCCAAAATATTCTAATCATTTAGTAGTTTACATATATAAAATAAATAATTTCCGTTTAAGTAATTTGAAAAGATAGAGAAGTAGACAAATTTAAAAATCACTCACAGATGGAAGACAGTTTTTCTGGATTGAAGAATCTTAAGTGTCCAATCCACTTGGAAATGAGCTAAAACAATTTTTCTTTTTCAAAACACTTTCAGAAGCGTCCATTGATTCAGGAACCGCCTTAAATATGTCCATTAAGTGAGAGACAATTTCCGAAAGAAAAGATCTTTAGTGTCCAATCTTTTTTCTGTCAAAACACTTTCAGAAGCGTCCATTGATGTCAGGAATAAGGGAAGCATGATACCTCCTTCTGGAACAAATCTGTATGTCATGACAAATTTCTTCAAACATGACTATTCAAGTTCTCCAAAATACACGATGAAGCGGCGAAACTAAATTTTGGGTAGAACACTTTTGGCACAAACTTCTTAGTTGTAACCAATCTCTCCTATGACGAACAATTCCAACTGGAAAGCCTCTAACATGACAATTCAAAGATCACAAATTACACGATGAAACGGTAAAATCAAATTGTTCGTAGAGCACTTCTCCGTGCGAACAAATTCTCATCAGCGGGAAAGCGGCGAGAAACCTCGCCTCAGACCGAGTCGCAAGCCCCCCGCAGGAGGTAAAGCCGCACCGAACTTTTTCTTTTACTGCCTTACATCTTCGCAACTCAAATGTCTCCAAATCCGACGCAATAGCCGGCGCCCGCGAGAGCAAGACCCGCAAGGAGTCAAGCCCCTGCTCCTCTTCTTAGTCTTAGCTTGAAAGAATCAGGAAACAGAATCAGAATGAACTCTAGCCTGGTGCAAGCACCCAGGAAAACTCGGTTTCTCCGCCTCTGTGAGTTCATAGGCTTTCAAAAAAAATCATAAAATTATATCTTACCAATCCCGGAATTTTAAATTATCTAAATTGAGAAAACGACACACCCATGACGAACCAAACACCAGAAAATCTGACAATGAAATCCGAAAAACATCTGCACATATAACGTGAGAAAAAGAAATACACCCCCCAACTAACAAGCGAAACTAGCTTTTACGAGTATCCAATTATCTAACTTAGTACACCTCCCACTGTCTTGAAGTAAGAAGACTGCAACCTTACAAAGCGACAGGAAAGCGCTTTCCGTTTCACACGCATTAGCTAAAAAGACCCTACTGCCTCCACTGTTAGGAGAAAAAAGGCTATAACCAATAAACCAGATGTGTTTCCTTGCAACCGTCTCTCGCCTTTGTTACAATTCCTACTCAAGAACAACAAGTTAAATAAAACCTTAAGAGCCTAAGAATACTTTTTTCCAGATTAAAACACACATGAATACAAATAAAAATATTAGAATAATAATAACTTAAAACACATATTAAAAATTGAAATTCGCGACATAACAGGATTACTCTAAGCCGAAACGCCGGATCCAGTATTTTTGTTTCCAGGAATAAGAAGTACAGTGCCAAACAAGGTCAGAATCTTTACATAGGTTAACATACAATTATATAGTTGACCACAATAAGATTATAGAGTTATGACATTAAAAAAAATTAGCATAATGCATAGTAGGTAAAAAAATTGTAATGCATATAATATGCAGTGTTGTCAAGAAAATTCTTTCCCGACTTACGAGCCCCTGGCGGCCATCGGCTCAACCAATCGAAATAAAATTTCAAATATTTTTATCGAAGGTATGCGCTTGAGATTGTGATGATTTAAAATGATAGAGTTCTCACGGTTACAGTGAAAATATTTTAACATTTTCGAATGACAATTCTTTTTTGTCGCTCAAATATTCATACATTTTAAACCCGTAATGAAGAAAACACAAATAAATACACCTTTTTAACAAAACAGTCAACGTCTTACATCTTAATAATTCAGTTATTTTTGCAAGCTCTAATAACCGATAATCTACATATTATTGCTATTTATTGCCAGATGAATATTTACCTTTTGATTATTAATGAGAAAAATCTGAGGAAAATTTATAACGAAATATTTTTCTTTAATGGATATTATATATTTAATGGATAATAAAATATTTTTTCTTCAGTGGATTGCATTTCTTAATATTTAGCTTTAAATTTGTAGGAACAAATTACTGGTAAAATTTAAAAAAGCTCGTTTTCTAAATTTTGGCTATCTAAATCTAAGACGAAATACTTCACAGCATGGCAACATACTCGTATTCCTGACTATGAAATTTTTAATTCATATCTTCTTTGTTTGCATGCAAAACAATGGTGGCATTTCTACAGGAACATTTGACTATAACAGTCAAACTTCTCGATAAAATTTAGAGAAAGTAAGAAAGAAAAGAACCCGATGAAAGTGCTAAAAGTGCAAGCACGATCTTGTATAATCCATTCTAGATTATTTTGGGAATATTTTTTATGAAAAATAGTTCATAAACAGATTTAGTGTGTTATGTAAGTAAATATTGCCTAGTCATTTTAAGCTACAGCTCGCGTCGAATTTCAAAGCAGAATTTGAACATTTGCATCTATGAAATGATCCTCAGGAGAAAAAAGGCCTTAATGAACATGTCTCTTTACAGTAATTATTTTTCTCCTTTTTCTAATAAATTCTTGAAACTCGTATTTTATTTTCAAAATTTAATTAATATGATTTAATTAAAGCGTATAATTTATTTATATAGTATGCAATGTTAACAATTAAATTTTATGAAGCAAAATACAAATTTCTTAAAAAGAAGTGTTCATTCTAAAATAATATTTAAAATTTTTTGCTCATCTTAAAATTTAAATCTAAAGGCATCAATGTCCCTCAGCATAAATCAGTGGTCAGCATAAACCTCATCGGCTCACAAAACCCTTAGAACTTTAAGGTTTTTTCGAAGAACGCCCTTCCACCATTAGGAAAATGGATCATAAAATAATACTTAAAGAATTTCAATATGTTACAGGTACACTGTGAAAAAAAAAAAAAAAAAAAAAAAAAAAAAAATTGGGGATGGGACAGTTTTATATCTCCCGTTCTACTGAGCCGATTGAAGAATTGCGTTTTTCCTGTCTCGAAAGCGCGACTTAGGATATATATTAGATTTATATATAGCATTGTTCTAATATAGGTATTTTGACACAAAATCGGACTTTTTCTGAAATGACATGCCAATGTTTTTCCATATTTCGCTTCTACGACTCAAATTATGTTTAGGTATTAAATTTTGTAATTTTTGGTGAAACATTTATGCAGCAATTTAAAAATTTATCTTGACGTATTTTTTTCATCATTATCTTATCTTGCGCCAAGAATAATTTCCTTGGCGAACTTCTTAATTTATAGCAACGCATTTTCCTTTTCTTTTTTTATTGTAATCAGGGGGAAAAAATCATCGTTCTTTACCTTAAAAAAATTTTAACAAAATCCCTAAACCACATTTGGCGCTATTATAACTCAAAAACAAGATGCCAAATTTCAAAACGCGGCAATATGTAAATTCATTGTATTTTATGTAAAGATAGTTAAAGAGAAAGATCGTACTTTTTATTAAAATGCTTTAACATAAAATTAGTGTAATTTACTCATTAATGGCATCAACACGAGATCCAGGAGTAACCTACCCTTGCATTATATATAGTGACGGGGCTGTGCTTGTATGTTTTACGGAAACTGTCGAAGTCTAGCTACACTGATGTCGCATTTCAGATTTTGCATTTAATTTGTTTGTAAATTTTGTTTTCTTGCCACATACATTGAGAAAGATTTTTCGCTTAAATATGTTGTTCCGAATAGCATTCGAATGTTTATAACTGTGTAACAAACTTCTATGTAAGTCTGCATGAATCTACAACCAAAACAAAACGTTAGGAGCTATTCTTGCTTAAATTTGAATTTTAGTGTCGAATTTGTTGATATGCCGAAGGGTTGTTGCCTTATATTACTCGAACGGACATTTTGTCCAGTTATACTTAGTTTTGCTTCTGTGGAATATTCTTTTATAGTTTTCTTCAATTTAAAAAAGGTGCTCTATTGTATAATTTCAGACACAGTAGTCTAAATTTAATTCATTTTCTATTAGCAAACGGTTAATTTTACACATCATTTTTTCTGACGTATGATGATCAGATGGTTAATTTTGAAACTGAATTTTTATAACTGAATGTTCCTTTACATTTTTTAATTAATAAACACTAGTCAACTGCTATGATTGCTTCATAATTTTAATTCATGGAATCCTGGGAATTCGAACTCATGGAACTCGCACACCCCCAGCGTTCTGCGGAACTCAGTTTGAAAACCACTGGTTTAAATGAAGACCAATAATATTTAGTTGAATTCTCCAAGTTCCAAGTTCCACTTATGCCGAGATTATCAAGCAATCTGCTTGATGTGTTTCGGCTGTCATCAGATTTTTGCTCTATGGACGCTGAAGAGAGAATGAGTTCGAAGTGTGAGTCCAGAAGGGCAGGAGTTAATGGCGAAGTTGAATTCTGACTCAGAAATCTTCTTGTATCATAAATTATAATACGACGTTTAGCTTAAGAGCGATTTTCCTGACACATGCGCCGTGACGTAACTGTTTATTACGTATGTATGCATATGTATGCCTTTTCACTTCTTTGCTTTTCTTTGCTATACGGAACTATATTTTAAGTTAATTTTTCTCATTAAAAATGTTCATTGATGTTAAAATCTGTTTAGGCTCATTTTTTTTATTCAAATCTTTTTAGCGAATTTCTTTCCATGATTTTGAAGTTGCAAAATCGTTTACCCCAAAGGAACAATTAACCCAGAAGGGCTATTAATTTCGTTTTGTCACTGTGTCGGCTGACTATAAATGTCGGTTCATTTTATAAGGTATTTCTCTCGCCTTCTTAGCATGCCTTCGTGGTGTAATGGCCAGCACGCTCGGCGCGTAATCGAGAGTTCCGTGATTCGACTCAAGGTGAGAGCATTGCTCATTTTTCATCTCTCCTGCTTCGAAATAACAGAACGTTTCCATACACTTTCAAATTGTTGCTATCAAATACTTGAGCACGGCATTATATTTAAAGAAATTAAATAATGAAGAATCTGCATGAATGTTTGTATGTTTCTCGCACTGTGTAAAAACAACGGTACCTAGAGACATCAAATTTTCAATAACGTAGACATCCATTCGAATATGGAAGGCCCAGATTTGGAATTTGGTTTATTACCTACTTCATATTTCGAAAAACATTAAAGAATTTTTGATTAATAAACTCAACGATTTCAAAGCGAAAAATAGTAACACCGTACGAAAAAAAATCTCCAACCCGCGAGACTATGTATTGGAAATTCTAAAAGTATATTCATTTAAATATTTTGTGATATTTCTCTTGAATTGAATTTTATGTTTTAAGTGCGAAGAACATGATTTTTAATAAATAAAGGTAACACACAAAATGTTAAAAAAAAAAAAAAAAAACGCCCGTTTGGGCGTAATGTAAAATTTGAAAACTTTCATATTTTCTTAATAATTGTTTTAATATTTTTTTTATTAATTTTGTACCTTTACTTTATACTACGTTATCACGAACACATCATCAAGTTCCTTTGGCATATGCTGCCAATCTGCAAAATGTAAAAACTTTTAATTTATCTTCCATGCATTTCACACTTAATTATTTCTCGAAGTACTCCGGCTTCACTAAAAGTGTTTACATTTTACTTCATAATTTATGTTTTGAATAAAATCAATATGCTATTTCTTAACCAATCGGGTTGCTTAAATGCAACAAATTTATTAGTTCATAATATATATCTTCATTTAATTTTGAATAATGTATTGAACTGATATAAATTAAAATATATTCTGTAATTAAGAAGATACATTTCTAATGCAACATATTATGTTAAACATTCAGTTTTCTCTACAAAAAAGTCTTTGGTTCTGGGACAGATTTGCAAACCTTTTTCCATTTACAGATCTTGCCTCAATACTAATCGAAGAATTTTTTGAGTATCCTCTCAGCGAATTCTTAATCTTATTTGTTCACGACAGCCTTCAGACTTTTGAGACGTTTGTCTTTTGAAAAAAAAAATAAACTCCAGTTGCAGAAGTTGTTTTAAAGTACGTTGAATACATGAATTGAATTCTATGTCTTCATAACACATCTGATGTGGACGGCCTGTTAAATTATGCACATTTTTGCTGCATTTAATTTAAACCTATTTCCTCGAATTTCATTAGAGATATTTCTCATTCAATCAGTTCAGATCTCACTTCGCGGTAAGGAAAACGTATATAAAAACTCAAAACATCTTTATTAAAAATTGTAAAATACAGAATATCCTAAAACACCAAACAGCGTTAAAAACCGTTTAAGTTGTAGAGTTCTTCACGTTGTATTTCTAAGTTGCTATTGGAAGTGAAGAATCTTAAGAACTGATAAGCGAATAAACGCTTGAGTTCGTGTGACAGGAAACAACAAGACAGAAGGGTAACTAATCCTTTATTATTCCAACTATTGTGTAACAAAACTCCGTCTTGGAGTATACAATAAAGCCGACACTTGGGCTTTGAACTTAAGATACTAAGAATTACCTAAACTAATCTAAGACTACTAAACATGCGTGCAGACAGAATACCTGGTATCTCTCTAACTAAGACCGAAGAACTTCGCGGTTAAATACCGCTCTTCCTCATTATGTATTCAGGCGTGATTCTAAAACTATGTTCTGGCCGGACGTGGTAAGTTGAAGTTAAGAATCGATAGGAATGAAAATTTAACTGTTAATAAAATTAACATAATCCTTACATGGTCACAGGTGGTTAGCATATAAGATTACTATATTTACCCGTGGATTGAGGAATGCATTAATTTTCATAAGTTGTTAAACATAAATGAAATCAAAAGGCACCATAAATCATAGCCATTATCACAGCCGTCACACAGTGACAATTAAACGCATAGTTACGGGTAACCGTCAAGGGCTGTCATTGATTATTTCTGACCTACCGGTCTAATTCCCAACGTTGGGCAGATCGACGTTGATAAATAACAACGTATATCAACGCTATGGACAACAAGCTCCTGTTAGCATAGCACTCTGTAAAATAGAGGTAACATAACGAAACGTAACACTGTAAGATATAAAAATAACTCCTGCGGTTAAGTCCTAAAGCGGTTGCATGAAAATTAACACCTTTAAAAGAATTTTTGTCCAGTTAAGAATAAATTCCTGTCTGCTAATTAACTCTAAATAACTATCCAAAATACGCTGCTTCAGATAATCGTTTTCGTCATATCAAAGTCCACCTACAACCGGTTGAATAAGATTGGTAAATTATGGTACAGCCAAGGTTCTAAATTCAGATAAACTTTCCGCATTAGACTTTTATATTTAGTGGATTGAAAATTCATGATATTTTCCCTCAAATACGTCCTTGACAAAGATATCTCTCTTTTACTCATTTACCCTGCATGCATTTTCCATCAGTATCTTCAATCAGTCAACCACGCAAACATTTTGATGATTAATCGCTAATAAAAGCAAATTCCAAATTTGGACTTTCAAATACCCATATTAGGGTGGAAGCGTACGTAATTAAAAATTGGTTAGCTCGAGGTACCATTGTTTTATCACAATGCGAGAAACATATAATGTATGCAGATTCTTCATTATTTATTTTTTTTAAATATAATGCAGTGCTCTAATATTTCGTGGCAACAATTTGAAAAGTGAACCGACATTTATAGCGAACCAACGCAAAATGCCAAAAGGAAATTAATAGTCCTTCTAGGCTAATTGCCCCTTTTTGCTAGTTAAAATAATTTTCAAATGCTTTCAAACATTTGCTGAAAAATTCCTAATATTGCTGCTTCTTTATATTATCAGCTGCTCTAAAATAAAAACGAATATTGGTGTTCACATTTTCTATTAACGTACAGTTTGCAAAGCCTTTTTTTATTTTATTCGAAATATAATTATCCCTTTCCTAACTTTTTTTTAGTATTCTTTTATGTACCAATAAAATATATAAAATTTTTTAAATGCATCCAAAATTTTAAAAAAATAATTATTAATTTTTGCTGTTATAATATTCTTAATTTATTAATTCACATTAATGTGACCATCTGTCAAAAGCCAGAATAACCACCTTTCGCAGAGCGGACTGCTGCGAGACGTGCAGGAAGAGAGTCACATAGGTCCCTGAAGGTGTTCTCTGGGATGTTGAGAATCCCAGAGCCAATGATCATGCCCTTTTGGAAGTCGGATAAATCGCTTCGTTTCTGCATTACGCCAACGATTGAAATGTTTTCCGAAGCCCTCACACACTATTTATATACGCTCAACTGCACTGTGCTGCCACCTGCCTTCTGTGATTGGTTATTTAACTCTGACATGGAAAGTACGTTGTGGTCACATTAATGTGACTGGACTGTGTACATATGATTAAAATTAAATCTATAACAAAGCTAGCCGTGTCAAATTCTAAACTAAGTTTTCAAAGTGCATTTGTAGAGACATCAGGTATTTTTTTGAAGCAAGAGATGTAAAAAATGCGCAATGCCGTCACCGGGACTCAAACCTTGGAACACCCGACTACGCGCCGAGTCTTTATTATAGCACGAAGGCAGGATAAGAAAGCGGGAGAAATAGCCCACACATTCAATGTTATCATTTTTAAATATATAGCGTACGTACTGTCATTTAAATTGTTCTCTAAAGTTTTATGTGCTAATGTAATTCTTTGACTCAACGATATTATTTTAGTCTCACATTTTCAAGATTTTTATATTATCTATATCTTTTTACCTTTGAGATCTTTTCACTAAACATGTCCAATTTAAAAGCATTTATACATTTTATTTAATGCATTTTAGTTTCTAGACTGGTGGAAAATTAAATAAAGAATAGCCTTTCTTTATTTCCCTTTCAATCATCATAGCAACGAATTGCAGAAGGCATTATTCCCATTTCCAAGATCTTTTCGTCATTGACGTAAATCTACATTTAATTCACTTAAATTTCTATTTGATTTAGAAGTCACTTCTCAAACTAAAATGATCTTAAGTATCTTAATAAAATTTTATAATCCTCTAATCCTTTAGTTTTGTCCTCCGTGCTTGTTAAGAAAGTTTAATTTTATTTTAACAATCTCTTTAAATTTACTTCACTGTTCTATATCGGTTACCAGGAACTTTCACTAGTCATCGACTGCTCTTTGATTAGTCAGAAACGTAGCTCAAAAGTGATTAACCATTATGGCACTGGTGATAAAATAGTTTGAAGGGTCTCGGTGTCCTTTCGATTTTAGTTTATAAATTTTAATTACATTTTCTTTTATTTCAAAAATCTGATTTTCTGCATGACACAAAGTTTTAGAAAACCTTTATTCAAGTTTTTACTTCTCTCTACTTCTGATTTTAAGTTAAGCTTCTATTCAGTGCAAAGAAAAAACCCGTCGGAGTTGGGAAAGGTTGAATACAGTAAATTAAAGAGCTATTAAGGGGCGACAGGCTTACAAACTTTTTCTTCTTATACTATAAATAAACAGTAAAATACGTTCTTCTATACTAGTATTAGTAAACGAATTAGTATTAATAAACTAACTAGTATTATTAAACTAACTAGTTTTAAGAAACTAATATTCAAAAAATTACTAATCCACATAAATATATATAATTTTAAACAAACGTTTCACAACATACTTTAATGATATTCCGGACTTCTTTCACTCTTTATTACTTTATAAATGTTTCTGTTCATGGATTTCAGAAGATTTTGATAGAAAGTTTCTTCGATATTTCTCATTTTGTAAGGAGTTGTTCCAAAAGTTCCTTTCTGTTGGAAATTTTAAATTTGTTAATTCTGTCTTGCAAATTATCGCAAACATGCTCAGTAATATTGAAATCTGAACTTATCGAAGTCAATAATAAATATTGTAAATATGTACATTATGCATTATGCTTGAGTTTGTTGTCCTGATAATGTTCGTAATGCAACAAAATGCCCTTTCTGTGGGCCCTATTTCAGATTTTGTTTTAAAATATATAAATACATAAATTTATCCATTTTTCCATCATCTCAGATCAAGTTACCTAAATCGTATTTTTCTGAAGAAAAAAGCCTCTTCATTTAAACAGTATTGAGTTTTTTCCGTACCATTTATTTCGGCACTTCGAAAGATATTAGAATTGCATTTGATTTTAATTGCATATATATAATAGAATATCTAACACAATTGAGCTTTTTAATGAAAAAAGTTCTTAATATATGTCTTTTTAATGTATAACAATTTTCTAGAGGCAGCAAACTTTTAATCCTGGCTTCGATTCTTTTCAGTGAGAAATACTTGGAAAATTCTCTTCTAGATATTCATCCATGAAAGTTAAATTTTTTAAAATATATTCCTAACTATCAAAATCGTAAAAACAACCTTGTATTTAGCGTAAGTATATTGAAACACTCAATCGATTTCGAGGGCAGCTAAAGGTCCCTCCTCATCAGGAGAAAGAAATACCTAGAAAGAAGAAAATAAAGGGGAAGGAGTCTCAGAAACACGTGTTTCTTATCACCACCGCACGTGGTTATAACTGGATTTTTAATCAGAGTTGCACTGGCCGCCTACTTTTACTGAGCCAGGCTATCTGATTAAGCATAAAGGACAAGAAAAATTAGCGAAGTTAAAAATAGGGAGCGAGGGGCAAGTGCACCTTCACGCTCAAAATCTGAACTTCAAATAATGGAAAGCAACCACTGAACGGATTTTTATACCCTCTGGTAGTACCAAACGCGAGGAGGTAACGCCATCTATCGGCAAAAATAACTGAGTTAAGATAGTAGAATTTTAAAGGCATTAGGAAGGACTGGATTGGACTTCAAATCATTAAGTTATCTGCTAAATCTTTGTGAATATGAAAAGCCTCAAGAAAATCCAATTCACCTATGGAAGAAGTCTTTTGGATAATTTTTGCAGACCCAAAGTCAAAATTATGCTTAAATGTCCAAGTATGATACGCTATTGAGGACTTGTTAATTTCGCCTTTTCTGACATAAGATTCATGTTCCTTGATACGAAACTTCAACGCTCTAACTGTTTAACTTAAATACGAAACTTCAACGCTCTAACTGTTGTTTTCCTAACTGTTTGCTAAACAGTTGCGAGGTATTTATATTAATCAACCAGTTATTTTATGTTCCAAATCTACACTGTCTCTTTTCATTTATGATAGAATGCAAATAAGTTCCCGTGTATTTAAGTGAGGGTTTGAAATTTTTTTAGTCACAGTGTGTTCTGCCTTCTGAAGGCTACGTTACTAGTTATTACTCTACGACAAGCATTCTTCTCTACGGCGTTTCTTCATTCTTGCAGATAGTGCTGTCACGGCGGTGTAGATTAAGAGTCAACTTGCGCGTTTAAATATCTCTGAGTAGCCTTTGGCTGTTGAGACGTAAATTAATTTTAATTTAAACTTCCGCTTTTGAATTCACGCTATAAATACTGGCTGAAGCACCGGGATTGTCTACTGTTCAACTTATTGAGTCCTTAATAAAAATTGTTAAGCGTGCTAATGATCTTTTACACGCTTAGCACGTCTCTACTATACTTTCTAAGACTTAGCGATAAGTCGTTGCCAGTCTTAGGAGTCTTGACTAAATGTTTGTTACCCAAACACGTAAGTCTCTAAAGAGACTTCATAAGTAGATTTGGAGACCATTGTATGGATTTCTAGAGTTAATTTGATTGCACTTGTTTTAGAATTACAAATAATATCTAATGATCTAACTTTCTTCACCTTCAGTAAAACGCCGAGAAAGCTCTCTTCGGTTTTTCTTTCCAACCAAATTTATTTTAGTGGATTTCGAGATTTTACAATGAAATATTTAATTTGCCAACACTCAATAGTTCACCTATTTTTCTCTCTCATGTATTCACAAATTAACATTTTAGTTTCAAATTTTATCTTTTCCAGATTTCAAAATCATTCTTCCAGGCATTCATAAGAAAAGTCTGCTAGAACTGTATGTTTGTTTCCTCTAGTACCGCAATGAGCCACTAAATGATTCAACATTTAAACACGATTTTTATATGTATTACTTATTAAATAGTTTTATATAATTTATCCTTTATAATAAATTTATCATTGTGCTTAAACATAGAAAATATTGTTACAAAATGTCCAGGGGCATTAAGATAGCTTCTCCGCAAAGCAGGTTTAGGGTTGCGATAAATGACAAGGTAAGGCAGGGTTGCCACATTTGGCGAGAAAATTGGAAATATGCCTATGTTCTCGAGCACAAGCTAGAAGCTGGACAAACCCTCCAAGTACGCAGTTAGTCAGTCAATGCGGAGTCGATCGAGTTGATAGTCGGTTAGCGAGTGAGAGTTTCGTAGTCTAGTGCCGAGTTGGGCGTCGAATGAGTTTCTTAGTGTATCGCGGTTAGTGCATCGTCGAGAGAGTGTGTTGAACTCCGGGAACGACTGAACCGATGAGTCGGGAGCTGTACTCTAGAGTATTTTCGAGTGCACTACGTGTTGTAGCGTGGAGAGTCTCTAGGGTACGTGGAGTTCCGAGAACGACCGAACAGAGTCAGCAGTTGTATTCTGGTGCTTTGGCTCTGCAAGCTGTCTCCACCGTTATAGCCTGATAACCTGGAGGCTGTGTCGCTGATTGTGTCAGCGGGTTTTAGTTTTTCGACGACTGTAAACGTGATTTTTGAGTTGTCTTGAAAAATACTGGCCAATAAAGTGTGTTTCGATATTCCATCAAGTGCTGTTTTCATTATTCTCTCCAAATCCACACTAACCCCGTACGTAAGTGAAGTAAAGAAGAAGAAAAATGTTACAATATTTTTAAAAAATTTAGTTTTTAATGAAATTTTAATCTTTATCTTTGAACGTTAAACGTTTTGCACTTCCCAGCACTTTTTTTACTCATTGTACATGCAGTTTAATGGCCAGAACAGTTTTGATGGACACTCGTATCTTTGATTTTACTCTAATAACCTATCTAAATTTACATTTCATGATGGTGGCTTGCAAATTGAGCAAAAATGATTATCAACTCGTAGATCAACGGTAACTAACTGCTTCTAAACGCACTGTGTCCTCCGATTTAATTGCATTTAAAAACTTTCACTAATTTTACTGCATTACCTCATACAAATGCTAAGCATGATAAATGGCCAATAAGTGTAAACTAGCTGTTTCATTAAATGTCAGCTAAGTGTTGGTCCTAGGTTGTTCGGAGTAGCAGCTTCAAGGGCCATCGGAGACTTTCAGCCTCAATTTTAATTTGCCAATCTCTCTAAATTTATTCCACTGTCCCTCACCAGTTATTTAAGGGTTGACCGCCAGTGACAGTCAATCTGTACAAGTACAGTCAATCTGTAAGTCCGAACAGAAAATGTAATTTTTTAAAATTATTATTCTCCCTTAACACTAAGTGATACAATTTTAAATATATTTAATCTGTATGTTCGTAGGGTTTATATTTATTTTAACTAACATTTATTTTAAGTTTAAACTATCTTTCCTGTCAAGCCTTACTTTCCCCTGGAACTGCCAATGCCAGAATATGTAAATTTGAGTAGAACGCGCAAGGATTCAAATTATCAGCGGAAGTATTATGATTTAAATAGAAGGAAACAAGTTCGGTGTGTGATATTCTTACTTAGCGAGCGCGGAGGTAGTTAGCGAGAATTGAAGAACCCCGCGTTGCGGCCTATGTGCTTGGCGGGAAGTAGTGTTAATCGTTCCAGTGAGCTTCAAGTCTGCTGAATTAGCAGCGGTATTGTAAAACGCGGTGAGTTAGTTATTTTAGAGAACCTCGTAGTTAGAATCGTGTCTTAGTTTCTTTTCAGGTTATTATTTTTATTTGACTGCCGAGTTGGCACCGTCTGTAAGCGTCAAGAGAACGCAATTGTAATTTATTACGTTGAATAAAAAGGGACTTAAACCCTTCACAAGGCTCTATCTTTTATACAAGTTTTCACAGTCACCTCTTGGTTGCGTGCAAGTTGGAGGCGCGCAACGTTATATGTTCACTGAAAATTTTATGTATGTTTCTAGCATTAATCTAATTAATAAAAAAATTTGCTAACTACAATATTATGTCTAATTATTATTATTTTTTTTTCAGTGAGTGATTTGTGTTAACTCGTGGAAGATTTAGAAAAATTTTAAAGTACATCTTCTTTATTTCTGAAATCGTATCCTCAGAAAAACTTTTTAATACTTTACCTGCTGCAAAATACATAAAAGCTTTGGCTAAATATCCTACAATTAATTTTTTAAGTTACAAGCATATTAAGTCTGAATACATTTAATGATGAATTTGCAAATAAACGCTTTTTAGTAAAGTGTATTTAATTTTTTTAAACATGCATGTTTAAAATTCATAAAGCAAATATTTCGATTAAAAACGCATGGCATAATTCTGATTTTAAAATATTTGATTCAACTGAAATAACTACGTTGCAGTTGCTGCATCAACATTTAACTTTCAAATGTACTCAGAATTAATACGGACTGTAATTTCAAACGTATTTTGTAATACCTATGAGTATAAACTAACACCTTTAAGTGAGAGTTTTTAAATTTGAAATCTTAATTTCTTTTAAACTTTTAATGGTAAACATTTTGTATAAGGTGATTATTGTTAATTGTAATTTTTAGACTCTGGTTCAACATTAGAAGTAATATTTTTCACAACGAAATTTTTGTCTGATGCGAAATAGTATCTGTTGCAACTTCAGTTGCGAAAAATAAATATGCAAATGAACTTATAAAAACCTTTTTTTTTAATTTAATGACGGATACTTGCTTATTTAGCAGTGGCCAATCCTTAGGCGAGCAGTGGTGGCCATTTTACTGTGGAGGCACGTAACAGGCGGCCTCTTATGAAGGGACAGACAGTTAGAACCATATTTTCTCCGGTATTCGAACCCGGGCGTCTGGACGTCTACTTATAAAAATCTGCTCAGCTACATCTTGAGTAATTAAGTCGTTTCTATATTAAATTAATACGAAAATCTTCAGGTGGCGTTTGTTTATGACGTAATAATATAATAGTATTAAAGAATTATCACACATCCCGTACATGCTCTCATTGTATGATTAATTAGCTCAACCAACTGGCAGTTGGAAAATATGCAGTTCAAATACCGGCAAATGCGCGATGGATTCTCTTTCCCCAGGTTTTAAAAAGTACAACACCTCTACATTTGTCTCCAAACTAATGTGTGAAAGAAGGTAATTTTTCTTCATCCGGATCTGGTCGAAAAGGTTCCGAGACTTTCTTCGTCACTGCAGAAGGGTGCGATAGTATATGTAATTATCACTTTCCCTAATGCACACTCTAGTAATAGGATTTAGGATTTAGGAACGGGGAAGACGGGCATCACGCCTTTACCATTTGGTTAATTGCTTTAGCGCCGTCTCCCCACTACGTGATCCCAGTCGTTTATTGATATTAGCAGACAGATACATAATTTGAAATGAATACAAAATTTGCAATGACACATAATTGTAATGAATACATAATTTGCAATGATACACAGTTTAGAAGGTAAAAAAAAAAAAAAAAAAAATGTATATGAACAGTAGGAGAGTACGGAACAAACAAACAAGTCATCTGTATAAATACTAGGCTCAAATATGCAATAGTTAAACAAAAACATATACAAAGACAGAAAGTCGCATACAAAATAAAGAAGAATTTGCGGAAAAAGCTATACTTGCTGACTGAAACTATCCATATTGTCAACAATAACTATAGTACCGACAGAACTATATTACTGACTGAATGCGATATTTGCAGATCGACTAGAATTATTTACTGATAATGCTATACTTGCTGACTTAAGAACGAAACTAGCTAACATGAGACAAGAAACAATGATATTGAAATTGTGTACTAAATAAATGTAGACAGATTCTTACAACATGAGACAGATTTCAATGTAATTAGATTAACATGATGCCATCAAATAAACATTTACAATTTCTGTTATAGTACAAAGGCTCACTATACATTACAATACAACATACCAACATAATTTACTAATAATACTATACTGAATGAAGATACTTGTAAGCATGATACAATGATTAAGATAATGATTGTCTTATAGACAATCAACTTAATAAGAAAAGCATACTATCGATAGAAGAGTACAGTACAATACACTCTAGTAATATAAATTATTAACACGTCCAACTAGCAAGGTGAGAATTCGAGATGTGGATCCCGTTGAAAGCGCAACGGATTTGTGATGTTTCCCGGCGCATTTTATAAGCACTTAAGAAACATTACATAGCAAAACTTTTCTCTCCTTACCATTTACTACTGTTGTTTGAATAGCTAGTTTCACATATATATTTTTATACACTATATTTGTATATGTGTGTGTGTGCTGCGTAATAAATACAGATGCAATACATATGAAGTTCTAAACTAATATCTAGTAAGCTGAAACAGCTGGTGGTAATATGTAATATTTAAACATTTCGATCTAAAACATATTCACCCTGAAGCATACTAATATCAAAAATTTAAAAAAAAAACAATTGTGCAAAAAAAAAAAAAAAAAAAAAAAGCAGTAAAGCACAGCAAACAAATCCACTAATCCAACAGTGAAATCCATAGTGCATAAATTTTAAGAAAGGCAAAAATTTTGCAGAAATTAAGAAGTACAAAAAATGATGCAAATAATCAAGAATAGAAATATAAAATCGATATGTTTCATCACATCGTCAATCGTTTATATATCAAAAAACGCAGATGGGTCAGCCTTTTTCTGAGCTGATAACGACACAAATTTACTAAATTTAAAATTTCAATAAACTGCAAATCAATTTTCCATCTCTGTCAGTCATGCCTCCACAAGTTTAAATACGAGTATTAAGAACATTTTGCCCAATTTCCTACGAATTCAAAATCCTTTAAGATCTTAATAATCGCATAAAATAGAAACAAAACATTTCATTTGATGTAAATGCAAAAAATTCTAATAATACAAGTAATCCTAATTCTATAACCAAATATACAAACAACACAGTAAATAATAAACATTGTAGAAGGATTCAAGTTGTAGCTTGTAACAAACTAGTGTGATTAAGGAATCAATTATTGCGTTAAAAATTAACCCGGCGGAAGTCGCACCAAGAAAAGTTACTAGAGTGGGCGCGTGGGGTATCCCATACCCCAATATTTAAAATACGATAAAAACAGTATTATTTAGTTTTAAAGCTTTTTTTTGTTCTCGTGTATTATAAATAAGTGAATAATAATTGGGTTTCAAAAAAATTAATTTTCCAAATAAATGAAAATAATAAAAAAATAAACATCATGCCTCTAAGTTTCATTATATCTCTAATACACCATGCTTATTTTATTTCTTCACACTTTGAACGAAATACATTCATGTGTTCTTGGCACAGAATATTTTCACATTTTAAACACTGCATTTACGTTCTTCTGTTCTTGGCGCGAGGGCAAAAAATTTATCACATCTTTTATACTTGTTTCTAATTTCATGCATTCGTTTTAATTCTTCGTCGAAACTTCTGCTTTTGTTTTGCATGCGATACGTCAATCGTTCAAAAACAGACTTCAGTTTCTGGTTGGTGGATTAGCAGTTGAATGTAATATAATTCAAGCATTTATTACAGCAACAATCAGTGCAGGAAAGAAAATTACCATTGGCCACCTCCTTGTTATCTGGCAATTGAATAATTGGCTGTCATTTCATCCCCCATATCCGCTGCTCCTTTATTTATATTATTAAAACATATAATTCCTGACGTTTTATTTTTTACAATAGTATCATTTATAGTATGATCGTTATATAATGTTGAAAGCATAAGAACAGTTTTTCCTTTTTTAGGAAAATCAGGAATTAATGTTTTATCTTTTTGGAAACCAAAACATTGTAGAAAATATTCTTAGTTTCATATTCAGTTTCCGAGATGCAATCGTCATCGCTTTCAAATATTTCTAATAAATCTCACATGCGTTGCATCTGCAGTTCATAGGGACTCATTCTTTTTACCATAATGCAGTTAGAAATTTTTAAGAATTTAATGTCAAGTACTTTAAAATCAGTTGCGTGTAGAAATATTTACTGGTACACTCTAGAAATAAATTTCTGAACTAAATATTCGGTTAGAAAAACACTTACACGGACAGGCGCGTGGGGTGTGTCATACCCCAGTTCCAACAAAATACCGATAAATATTTTTCTGAAACACACAGGCAAAGAAAAAGCGGTTCTGAAAGTCAACGACAACTGGAAACTCAACTACTGAAAGCATCACACAATTTCAGTTTCACAAGTTAGGAATATTCTACTTTTATGTAGGGTTGGGGTATGATACACCCCACGCGCCTTCCCGCGGGTTAAAAATAACTTAGATTCAAAAGAACAAACTAGAAACTCTGCATATATTAGATAAGTCAATGATCGGTCGAAGCATGAGCTGAACTAACCCTAACGTGTTCTTCGAAACAAAATAGTTTCAAATGAAGCTGCTCAATTAAGGGTAAAATCCTTCTTTGGCAAAAAGTATCTTTAATGCCGTAGTGTAAAATATAAGTGCAATACCAAAAGAAAAGTCTCTTCGTTGATATTTAACGAATTGTATTCTGTAGACTTGCTATCACACACTATCAGAACTCAAGTACGTCTCAAACTTGTCATCTTGACGGAAACTCATTTATATTCTTTTAAAAGAAGTCTCGTAGTCTAAAGAACGGTGACTCACCAAACACGGGGAAAACTCGAATTTCATTTTGTTTCACGAAAGTACCCCTCAAAAAACATCTACGCCGTTGGAACTTCAGTAGCTACCAATTGAAGCTCCAAGCGCACGCTAGAAAGTCTAGCTAATTTCCATTTGCACACCGCCTCAGCTGAGTGAGTAAAAATACAATTTGCATAACATCAAACAAGTGAGTTTACCTTAATTTGCTTTAGTTCAGATGCCACATTGTTATCCATCAAGCATAGAAACCCGCTAACTGAGTCAACTCATTCTTTAAAATGAAGTAGTAGAACTTTTGAACGAAAGAAATAATGGCAGTATTTAGTTTTCAAAAATAACGTTCCGTCAGAAATTAAAGACCTGAAATGTGGTGTGGTATGTATGTTCAATGTTTAAGAGAAGACTGAGCATACATATATATATATATATATATATATATATTGCATATATATATATATATATGTGATGTATCAGCTTAGTCAGAAATAAATAGATTGTTGAAGAATCATAAATGTAGTCGTAGTTTAAATAATCAGACGATAATTTTAAAAAAAACAGGATCCATTTATTATTATGCAGGAGAAATAGCAGTTACAAAATTCATATCTCCGGAGTAAATAAAAAGAATTACTAATAACTTTTTGTATGAAGTTTACTGCATCGTGACATTAAAAGAAAAAGCCCCGATATTCCTTTCGCGAGTCTTTTTATAGTCTATGGAAATCCGGAGCTTCCATGAAATGACGTCAGCCTCGTCAGCCAATCCAGTTCGCTTGAAATATTTCCAGAACATTCTAAAACTGTACATGTAGAAAAGGCGGGAAAAACAACTTGACTACGGGGCTGTGGATTTAATTCCACGTACTTTCAAAATAAGAGAACGTCGCCATTAAAAATGAAAAGAACATACAGTTAGAATTTTAATTGTATTCTTGACTATGGAATTTTATTATTACACACACACACACATATATATATATATATATATATATATGTATTTATTTAACAAACATTCTCTATTCGTAAAAAGCAAATTTAAAGTTAATTAAATTTTAAATGAAATTGAATTACAAATAAATGATTAATTATTGCTGCGAACTAATCTACAATATCACTTAAATTCTGACAGCATATGTAAATCAAGTGCAAGTATCAAAATTTATGAAAAAATATATAATTCCAAAAATGTTTTTAATCCTAAAAATTTATGAAAATGCATAAGTGAATAATTGTTGAGCAGGTTTTTCTATATATATATATATAATTGCAATTTTTCATTTTTTTTTTCAATTTCTAAATCTTCCTCAAGAAAACCAAAAAAATAAACAAAAGATAACTTTCAGTGACAATTAATATATAAAAGCTAACATTAAAAGATAAACCTTTAACGGATAACTTAAAGTGACAAAGTTAATAATATTAATTTTTAATATTATACATGCGAGATATAAAATGTGTAATTATAAATTATGATTTAAATTAGCTACAGACCTTAATTCCTCTTTTATTAATTTGGGTACCTCCCCTCTCTTTTCTAAAAATAGTAATAATAATAATATAAATTAATAACTTTTTCTGGACTGCCTCTTTTCTAAATCAAGCCCCACATATAACTTAATGACGCTGATGACGTTGCTAATTCAGAATTTAAACCGAAACTTTGTCTTAATAAGCTCCCATATTGTATAACTACCTCTGTTCTCAGTAAAAAGTATTTTTTTGCTTTTCTTATCGCCACAAAATCAAAAATATGACTGTTCTGGAACAGGCATGAGTAGTGTGTCTAGTGAATTGTGGCCCCAGAATGTTTAACTACAATGAAATAAATATGATTTAATTCTGCTACGACTGCATCTTATTGCATCTATATGATTTCCAAGTTTCTTTTTCATTCCAGATTTATTACCGTGTGCTTCAACATCTATCAACGCCATTACCAAATCATCGCATTTAATTAAAGTCTGAAAGGAAAGAGCTGTGAAAAATGAGGTTTGCTTGATAGGAAATTGGTCTACGGAATTAAATTGCAAGTATAAATGTGCTAACTTGTCTAACTGGAATTCTAACTTCTTCGAAAGCAATATCTAGAAGGAAAAAGAAAGAAGTATAATTTTTCTGTGGTTTTTTTAGTCCTTAAATTTTTCAATCTACATTTGCTTTTCGTACCTTGCCGCTAACATTTATACCATATTCGTAATTCTTGAAATAGAAGTTCAGTCATAACTGTTTATCTTAAATTGTTTTAAGTTTTATATTTACGAATACGCGGTTCATACTGCAATTTTTCTTATGTCAGCAGTTTTGTCTTTATATGGCTTTTTTTTAATTAGTAATTCTAGAGATGGTTACCCTCTGCTTCTCTTTTTTAATACATAGAGACGATTTCCTTACCTTGAAATATAGTACCATAATACATAACGCATATCATATTTTAAGCCACAACCATCAGAACAGTGTATTTACATGTATTTCAGTTAGAGATATATTTTGATCTAAATTTACTATTGATTAGATCTATGAAACTAGGCTCAAACTCTGTGCATTGCATACTGCTAACATTCACTCAAACTGCTCTCCAAACTTTGTGAATTAACTTACTTTGAAGTCAAATGTTTGAAACAACTAATTCACGCGAATGATTGAGTCCGTAGTAATTCACGAGAATATTGAAACATCCGTTAGAGCTTGTTTATAGGTTAAATGTTCGTTGTGAAATGTCGTAGTTGAAAGCGTAGGATGTTAATAAGAAACCAAATTGTTAACGTTTAACTAGAGGTTTGTAGAAACTAGATACCACACTGTATCTGTACATCTAGTTATCTATTATACGTGTGATAATTTGAGGTTAAAAAATTATTTTTAAAATGTATTCATGCTTAATTGGAACAAGAATGTATTTTCATTAAATTTATTGCAAAGTTGGTACAGGGTCAACGGAAAGTAAAATTGTATGTATAGAAACATGTCACTCACAAAGTGTTAAATATATCAAAAAGTATTACCTTGAAGAGCTGTTATTATAATTTTCATCTAGAGATTTTACGCGGCATTTTCTGCATGTTTATTTCATTTCTTGCATCATAATTAACTACTGACTCATATTTACCAAGCCAGTTTTTTCAAATTTTAAACATACACGTATCTACAGGGTGATCTTCTGGACATGAATTATTCACGGTATGGAGAGTTTTGCGGCGCGTTATTGGATTTTACCCCTACAAAATCAGCCGCTTGCACGAACTGAAACCAAATGATTATGATAAGCGAGCGACATTCGCTCTATCGTTTCCTGCCAGGGTAGACATTGATGATGCTTTCCCATGGCACATTCTGTGGAGAGATGAGTGCCATTTTTATCTCAATAGGTCCGTAAACACACAAAATAGCCGAATTTGGGCTTCTGAGCAGTCCCACACCGTGCACGAAATCCCATTAAATTCCCCAAAAGTCACTGTTTGGTGTGGTTTCACAGCCGAATTCGTAACTGGGCCATTCTTTTTTGAGACCATCACTCCGACAGGACCCCAAACGTGCACCATAAATTCAGAAAGGTACCACGAAATGCTGCAAACGTTTGTTATTCCACAACTTCAGCAAAGAAACCGTCTCCAACAGACATTCTTTATGCAGGATGGTGTTCCGCCACATATTAGTAATAAGGTAAAGCAGCTGTTGCGCCAAAACTTCACTGATGATAGAGTCATAAGTCGCAGTTTTCCAGCTGCATGGCCGCCTTGTCCCCTGACCTCACGCCAGGCATTTTTGGCTCTGGGGTTATTTGAAATCGGGCCATCTGCATTCTTAGTTTCAGATAATAAAGGGTGAGTTTAACTAGACTTTATCTCTTCACACTCGGACTCAGCGAAAAGTCACCACATAATTCAACTAGGTTTCTACAATGTCAAGCATAGATAAAGTAGTTAGAAACTTTACACCCCCTTAAAATGATGCTAATTGTTACAAAAAAGAACGTAGTTCGATACGGGTGCGGTCGTGGTTCGTAAATTTGAAATAAAAGCTTAGTGCTTTGGCTTTGATGATGTTTAATATTGCAGTAAAAATTCTAAGCAGTTAAGGAAATATATTTTTTGATATTTTCGATTTTTAAATGAGTAAGTACTGTGCTGTTCCTTATAAACCAGGGAACACTGGCTAATTCTATGAAGGTTTTACTATTCAAAATTTGAATTTTATTTATTAACAGATATAAGATCAGAAAACGCTAGTGAAAGTTCGTTGCCAATCGACACCGCCTAAAATTGTGTTTATATTCCATATTATGAAAGTACGTGTCTAAGCAACATAGGAAAGAAAATAATTGTAATCGAATTTGTTCTTAAAGTCTGTAATACAAGACTAACGAAAGTTCTGATTAAAAAACAATATACTCCTGTATAGTAGCATAACTTAACCATAATTGCTTTAGATAAACTGCGAATTAAAAACTGATTAAACTCAATAAAAATGCCCACTCAGACGAGAACGTAGTTAGTGACTCTGACTGCCGTACTTAAGGGTCAAGTTTCGAATTCCTGAGAAGGCATGGATGTAATTTGTCCATCCCTTCACAGGAGGCAACAGTGGTCCATCTGTTAGATGCCTCTATAATAAACATATCACAGCTTTCGAGCTTAGTAGTTTCCAGCGCCTATGGCTAGAACCCAGCATTGAAAATAAAAGAACTCAATAAAAATAATTTGAAAAATTGTTATTATAGCCTTAAAAAGTAGTAATTTCAGAAAATATTGAACTAACTGAATTATGAATCCAAAAACCGCCAGTTTGAGTTCAAGTAAATAATCTTATAAAAACAATCAAATCAATCTGTAAAATAATTAAATAAAGCTCAGATTGGCGGTTTTAGGTCTACATTTTAGGTATAACTACAGATTATTTTGATTAGAGTAAGTTTAATTAAGATAATCTTGTGTTTATATTATCCACTTATTACCTTTACAATGCTAATAATACTTACACATTAAAAATATAATATATTTTTGTTTTCTCCACTGAGTTTCCTCGGTATTTAATTAATAGTATTTTACAGCTAGCATTTAGACGATAAGGAATTCGTATCCCAGCAAGAGCATCGCTGATTTTCTGCTTTTGTTCACTACAAAAATTCTAATAAATCTACAATGGAACTCAACTAAAATCGGGTGGTTGGTAATTCGTCTTCAGTTGGATTTGAGTAGAACAGGAATTCTCAAACTTTTCTGCCCTATGCTCGCCCTTCACCACTGTTAGAATACCATTCTCCCTTCCTTTCCAAAACTCGAAAAATAAATATATTTATTTATCTACATTTATATAATTTTTAACGTGTTTTATAAATTAAAAAGCAAAAAGTGTAGAAAATGTTGATTAAATAAAAAATCTTTATTAGAAGTCGTCTTTTATACTCATGAATTGAAACTAAATACTTAATAGTTAAGTGAAAGGCTGATTGCATTCTCCCCTCGAAATTATGAAATTCCCCTAGGTGGAAATTCCCTCCTGATTGAAAACCCCTTGTGGTAGAGGGATTTCTCTTTCGTCCGATGCCGTTTGAAGAGGGAGGTTTTTTTGCCTTCATTGCTGTATGAATTAGTGTATTTGATTACAGCAAAACACAAATGAGTATATTTGAATTAAATAACGAGAAATGCTGTAATTAAATACACAGATTAGTGTATTTGTATATTTGCTCTCGTCATGTAATTAGTGTGTATAGTGTATTTAATTATGCCAAAACACACAAGGGCTCTCTAAGGGGAAAGATACCTTCGTGGAGGAAGTTCTGAGGAAAATTGGTTTATATAAACGTTACACAATGGAAAAACCACGAGAACTCCCGTGAAGCCAGCCCATTCGCTACCATTCGAACTCTGGACCGAACTACCAGCAATCAGCGACTTTACCACTTTGCCACAGGTGGGCCTGTCATGGAATCAGTGTATTTGATTGCAGCAAGGGTTCTAGTTGCGTCAAAAGCACAGTTTATTTTCTCACTTTTTTCAATGCACAAATCCTAATAACTCTACAATATTACTAATATTTTAAGAAATTGTTATTAAAATATTAAATTTTTCTAACATTAATAAACTCTTTTTATTAAGCCCTTGTGGGTACCCTGTATACAAAATAAAGTTATTTTAGTTAGACATCAGTCTAACAGCAAATACAAAAACTGAAAAATTTTGGGTGTTATATTTCGACAGCAGTGTCCATTCTGATCCTTCCTAGACTCCGTACATATGTAAGTATGTACAACTAAATAAATATTAGCCGTAAAATTTTGAAATTTTGTGTATGAGACTGCTATAATATCTAGTTGTGCACTTTCCGTTTTTTATTGCAATCTGCAGAAACTGTAACAAAAAAGGGAACTGCAAAACTAGATGTCATAGCAGTCCCATGCACAAAGTTTCAACGTTCTACAGCTACATACAGACGTATGATCGTAGTCATATACTTCTAATTACAGAAGTGTTTTAAGTAACGGTAATGCTCATGTTTGGAAATGTTGAATTTGAAAACAAAATTTAATTTTCGACTAATAACTAAATCTAACTTTTAATGCAGTCTACCTTTTCCTATACTTATATTTGTGAAAGTTTTAAACTCGTTATGAAAATATAAAATTAGAAGAAGTACGACAAAAATTATTCGAGATATTTAATTTCAAAATTTTCAATTTTTGACTTCCGTTTCAATTTGTCCTGAGAGATCAGTTAATTAAGTTAGAATAGTTCCAGGAAGTAAGTTTAAATGAAGTGCAGCAAAAAGTATGCATAATTTAATATACCGTGAGAAAAAGATATGTGTTGTCCGTTTTTTATCTTTATTAATAATCATCAGTGGCAGCCGACATTTTTTTTTTTTTTAAACCAATTTTAAGGTGTGCGTTGACTCCACTGGCTACAGTTTCTTTTATTTAACCAATACGAAGAAGCGCTTACTGAAGCATAAATTATTGTATACATATTAATTATACACATATTTATCTACTTCCTATATGTAAAATATTAAATTAAATCACTTTTTGAAGGTTGTCTCGCAATTTTGGTAGGTTATAATTTAATCATTATGTCAGTTTTTTCCACAGCGACAATAACAAAACTAAAATTCTTAATTGATTGGCAAGCATGTATCCTTTTTTACTTCCTTGTACGAAGTAAAAAGGAAGTATTGTAATCGCGAAAAGCTTCAGGCTGCATATTTCAACGAAAATATCCACTTTGATCGCTATCGAATGCAATTTAACGATGTTTTTGCGTGATATCTGTACGTAAGAACATAATAAAAGACTCGTTTCCTCTAAAAAAACTATAAAACTGCTTTAAAATTAATTCTGAAGAGAATTTTTCGTGGCGTCCGTACGAACGTATGTACGTACGTGCGTACGTATCTCGCATAACTCAAAAACGAGTAGCCTCAGAACGTTGAAATCTGGTATATATGACTGCTATAACATGCAGATGTGCACCTCGTATTTTGGTTGCAATCCACCGCGCCAAACGTATATAAATATATTTATAAATATATCCACTCTGTTAGCCGGCTCAGTGATCTTCAATTTCTTTACTCTAATTTGTTTGTAAATTGTACATTTTTTTTCTTTAAAAATGATTGAATTATTTTGTTTTTATCTTCCGGTTAAGGTTTTTATGCCTTTAGTAAACCTGTATGCAATATTTTTAGAATTACCAACAATCGTAGCTTCGCAACAACAAAGATAAACGCCTTCATTTATTAATGCGATTTAAATCACGCTTAATTCTTTCTGGAATTTTTTCGAAGAAATACTAAAATTTACTTAATTTTTAATAATTTAATTTTTAATAATTAGTAATTTAATTTTTAATAATTAGTAATTTTTAATAGAGATATTTTGCGTTTTTATGTATTTTTGCCTTGTCGCGAAGTGAGAACTGAATTAATTTAATGAAAAGTACTCAATTGTCTGTGAAAAACTGTTTCTTTTTTGTTTTGTTTGCTTAATTTCATTTATACATTGTTCTAGCTTTATTATGGTATTTGAATAGAACATGTGGCAACGATTAGAAAATTCTTTAAATGATACAAATTTTGTGCATTCTGAGTTATAATATGAACGAAATATAATAATGTTAAGTGAACCTAGCGCCAGAGTGTCGCTATGGTAAACAAATAGAGTGAATTTTAAAGAATGCACTTATTCTATTGTGGTTTATGCGCTGTCGGCGAAGTAGATTTAATTAAATCCAGTAAGTTTAAACAAAATGCAAGAAAAAATGCCTATAAATTAATATTTCGTACAAGGAAGTCATGTGGTGTACACATCAGATTTTTTTAATCTTTGAAAAGTAGTAATGTAATGTTTAACAGCCGTGCAAGTATATTTGTTAAAATATTTTGATATTTCTCGTCCGCTAAAATATTATTAATAAATTATCTCCTTCGAAAAGAGCGTTTCGAATTTTTACAGTTATTGATAAATTTATTCATCTCAGACTTATTATTATTTCTCAAAAAAGACTTCACAGAAAAAAAAATAACCAAAGAAACAAGGCGTTTCAAAAAAGAGAAACATGCTTCACCTATTTGAAAAACTGTTATTTCTTCTGGTTTAGAAGACGAAAAATCTTCCCCTATAAGGTTATTCTCCCGCCTTCCTAGCGTGCCTACGTGGTGTAGTGGTTCTGCACGCCGGGCCGGTATTCCAGAGGTCCGTAGTTCGATTCCCGGCGAAGGTGGTTGCTAATGTTTCATCTCTCCGGCCTCCAAAAAATCCTAGTGTCTCTACAGGTTGCGCCCGAACTAAAAGGGTTGTGGATGATGACTATCTACATCCAGGATCTGGAGATTGGGTCCCCTAAAAAAACCCCAGTCGCCATTTAAAAGGGGGAGTATATAAGGTATTTCTCCTGCCTTACTAGTGTGTGGATCTGCATGCTGGGCCGGTATTCCAGAGGTCCGAGGTTCGATTCCCGGGAAGGCGGTTGCTAATTTTTCATCTCTCTGGTCTCCAAAAAAATCCTAATGTCTCTACACCCTTAATACGGAAATGATGAAGTTTGCTTATCAGATATTTCATTCCTTAATCTCCTTAAGTCCACATACATCAAAATGATAATCAGTGTCATATCAGCAGTAATATAGACACAAAATGCTCTGTTAAATATGTTACAATTACACAAATGTTTTTCCATATACGGGGGGGGGGGGGGCAGAAATCGTGTATCGGTTGCAATGCCTCATATATTATTATTATTATTATTATTTTCCCAAATGGGCATTAGCTCAGAAGGGCTATTAATGCCGTTTTGACATTTTGCGTTGTCTCATTAAAAGTCTGAATCACTTTTCAATCATTGCCACAAAAAATTAAAGCCCTGCATTGCAGTTAAAGAACTTAAATAATGAAGAATCCGCATGAATGTATGTATGTTTCTCACATTCTGAAAACGCAACTCTACCTAGAGACATCAAATTTGAGTAACATAGGCCTTCAGTCAAATATGGGCATCTAGAAGCTCAAATTTGTAATTTGCTTTATTATATACTATTCATATTTTGTAAAATTTTAATAAATTTTTGGGCAGCAAACTCAACGATTTCAAAGCGTTCCATTAATATAAACATCGCGCTCATCTTCAAGCACGGATTTTTATACGCGAGGTTGCAGTACATTTCTTATTGGTTTTATACTGCTATCGTAGTAATGCAAAGACGTTACAATATCAAACGGCATTATGCATCGAATGACTTTGAATGTCAATATCACTTTTTCAAATCTCGTTTTAAATCCCCAGTGAAAAAAATGCCCCTTCGGGCGTAATATAAAATCTAAAAGCTTTCAGATTTTTTTTTTGTTTTTATTAATTATTTAATTTGATTTTTTTTTTGTAATTAGTTTACTTAATTTTTTTCTTTTTTAGAACTGTGAAACAGTACATTTGGAAGATACACCGTGGAGATTGAAGATTGAGTATTAAACAGCGCAAGAAATTGGTTCGCAAGAACTTTATTTTGAAAAACCTCACACAAAGACGACACACATTAACCTCACACAAAGAGCATACTGTCGGCAGCTGACTGTGGAACCCCGATTCATTCAATGTGTTCAATGTCTTCGTCTTGGAGCATGCTTTCGGCAATATTATTCAGTGAGAACGGGTAGAGAACGGAGAAACCCAAAAACAAGGCTATCATGAATGCTGTCCTTCACCCGTTGAATGTTTTCGAGGGTTTCAGCCTGATAGTCGAAAATCTTATGTACTAATTTTTGTCTAAGGAGTTTTTCTAACTCTGGATTCCCTGATAGGAAATTGGTCAGCAAATAAATGGACTTGAATACGAGTTAAGAGGTATCGAATAAGGCCCTTTTGCTGCCTGCTGATAAAGACTTGAAGGGAAAAGTTAAGATTGTTAATGAGCAGGTAGCTTTGTAAAAAAATCTGATGTGTACACCACATGACTTCCTTGTACGGAATATTAAATTATACGCATTTGTTTCTTGCATTTCTTTTAAACTTATTGGATTTAATTAAATCTACTTCTCCGACAGCGCATAAACCACAATAGAATAAAGGCATTCTTTAAAATTCACTCTATTTGTTCACCATAGCGACACTCTGGCACTAGGTTCACTTAACAGTATTATATTTCATTCATATTATAACTCAGAATGCACAAAAAGTATATCATTTAAAGAATTATCTAATTGTTGCCACGTGTTCTTTTCAAATACTATAATAAAGCTAGAACGATGTAAAAAAGAAATTAAGCAAACAAAATCAAAAAGAAACAGTTTTTCACAGACGATTGAGTATTTCTCATTCAATTAATTCAGTTTTCACTTCGCGACAAGACAAATATACATAAAAGCTCAAAATATCTGTATTAAAAATTAAATTACTAATTATTAAAAATTAAGTAAATCTTAAACACTTATTTCCTCGAAAAAATTTTAGAAAGGATTAAGCATGATTTAATTCGCAATAATAAATGAAGGCGTTATTTTTGTTGTTGCGAAGCTTAGTCTCTCTAGATTGGCAACAAATCTACAATTCTGCTGTTTCAAATGTAAACAAATATGTCCGCCATGTTATTTAAAACTTAACCTCACTTAAACAGCTTTTAAATTGTTGATAATTGTACAAATATTGCTTCCAGAATTACGAAAGGCATAAAATCCTTAACCGGAAGATAAGAACAACATAATTCAATCATTTTAAAGCAAAAAATGTGCAATTCATAAGCATATAAGAGTAAAGAAACTGAGATCACAGTGCCGAGTAACAAAGTGGATATATATATAAATATAGTATTTATATATATTTGGTGCGGCCGATTGCAACCAAAATACGAGGGGCACATCTACATGTTATAGCAGTCCCCATATACAAAGTTTCAACCTTCTGAGGCTACTCGTTTTTGAGTTATGCGAGATACGTACGTACGCACGCACGTACGTACATACGTTCGTACAGACGCCACGAAGAATTCTCTTCAGAATTAATTTTAAAACAGTTTATAATTTTTTTTGGATGAAACGAGTCTTTTATTCTGTCCTTACGTACAGATATCATGCAAAAACATCGTTAAATTGCATTCGATAGAGGTCAAAATGTATATTTTCGTTGAAATATGCTGCCTGAAACTTTTCGGGATTACAATACTTCCTTTTTACTTCGTACAAGTAAAAAGACTTGAATGAAAACCGTCGTCAATCTTTATTATGCATCGCTTGATCTGTGATGCAAACAGAATATGTAGACAAAAGTATTGTTCATCGTAAAAGACGTTTTGTCGGGGCATGATGTTTTTCGATTTTTTCCTCAGAAAGAGGAACGTAACCTGAGGTTTTCGCACGCCATTGATAAATAAAGATGTGCAGCGCATACTGAAATTTTTACGGAGTTAATATTGCCTGAAATAATGTCGTGACAGACTGAAATTGACTAATTAATTTGAAATGAGGTTTGGTTGCGTCGATCGTTGTTATTGCTGCAAATGGAGAATCGTAATTTGATGATAGTTTCGCACATTGCTTTGCAGACGGTATGTCCTTTGAGTGAGGATCTTTGATTTTTAAAAATAAACATTCTTGCAGTTTCATGCGCTGTTTAGTACTCAATCCCTCTATGATATATTTCCCAAATATACTTCATTGTCCTGAATGAAAAAATTAAATAATTACATTACAAAAGAATTATGAGGCATAGCAACCCATGTGCGACTTCTGATCCACACTGCATACTGCAACTATGGTATAACAGTTCGTAGTTGAGTTTCTTATAATGTAATCGGTAAGAGAGGTATAATAACAATGTGCGATAAATTTTGCTAATCTTACTGTGAGTGGCAAAACATGACGTCGTGGGTCATACACTGATTACCAATAAGTATTTGGACACCTGTGATAGAACAGAAAAACCAACTTTATTTAAAATCAATAGTTGGTAGAGCCTCCACGAGAGGTAATTACAGCGTGGACCCTCTGGGGCATACTTTCCACAAGTCTTTGTATGACAGCTAATGGTATTTTCTTCCACTCGGGTTGGAGAAGACAGAAGTTCCTTCACCGATTTTGCACGGGTAGTGCACCCTGAATTCGGCGATGCAACTCGTCCCAGAGGTTCTCGATAGGATTCAGGTCTGGACTTTGGGCAGGCCAGTCCATTCGATGAACTCCATTGGCACCATGCCAAGCCTTGGTTAACGTCGAAACATGACAACTGGCATTGTCGTCCTGAAAGTAACAGGGGTCCAACACATAAAACTGCCACAACGTAGGAAGCACATTGTCATCCAAAATAGTGCAGTAGGCATCGGAGTTGAGCTTACCATGAATGGGGACCAAGGGTCTCAGCTCATACCAGGAGAAACACCCCCAGACCATAATTCCACCTCCGCCGAACTTGACTGTTGGCACAATGCATTCTGGCAGGAGACGTTTTCCAGGTAGACGCCAGACCCAGACCCTGCCATCCGAGCGATAAAGGGTGAACCTTCATTCGTCACCCCAAAGAACCCGTTTCCACTGATCTGCGGTCCAATTTCGATGTGCTTTGCACCACATTAACCGAGCAGCGCGGTTGGACTTTGTGATCAAAGGCTTATGGGCAGCAGCATGACCATGAAAACCAAGCAGATGTGCTTCCTTACAGATGTTATTCATTGAAACAATACGCCCGGATGCCCCTTGAAACTCCTCGCAGATGAAGGCCATCGGTGGGTGAGGTTCTTCCGAATTTCTCTGGACAGCACTTGGCGGTCTCTATCCCCCCAGGTCTGCCGACTCGGGGCACATTTCGACAATCACCGCTCACCTTCCACTTCTTAATCACATAGGCCACTGTCGATTTTGGGTACTTCAGATCGCTAGATATGTCCCTTAAGGATCGGCCACATTTGTGATACCCGACAATTATACCTTTCTCGAAATCAGAGAGCTCCAAACTACGAGGCATCTTGCATGTGACTAAAGCCGATGCTGTTTCCTACACGCTATATACCGGCGTAGTCCGTGACGTACCTTAGAACCGCAGATATCGTCATTTGCATAGGTGTTCAAATATTTATTGGCAGTCAGTGTATGCTGCGAGGATTACCAGTTGACAATCACTCGCATGTAAAATTATGATACATTAGCTTTAAATTAGTTGTTTAAGAGTTTCAATCATTTGTATTTTACATTTAAAGCTGCGACTACTTTGTACTAGTAATAAATTGTTTGTTCTTGTTTTCAAAATTTATTTTCATTTAGAATATTGAGCAAGACCTTTTTAATTATCTGAAATGAAACTTTACCAAAACGTTAATAATGAATCAATGGAAGACTGCCATATTTTGCACTTTACTGTTAGACTCATTATAAATCTGGTTGTGTAAAAAAATACAGCGTAGTTTAAAAAGGTGTTGTCGACCATTTACTTCAATTTATAGGAATTATTAAAGTATGAAACGCGGAAAAGTTTTAACTGATTATTCTCTGAAGGAAAAAACATGCAACCCTTTTCTCAGGTTGTCTGAGGATTTTGATAGGTTATAATTTAATATTTTAGAGCTTTATTTTTTATTTTAATAACTTTTAATTTAATTTAGATTTCATTGTGGATTTTAAGAGTTTCTAACTTTTTTAAAGTTTATGTATGTAGTTTGGATTGTTATTGGTTATGTACCGTTATTAATAAGTCAGTTGTATTTTCAAATATTATAAAATATAATAAAGTCGTCAAAGACATTTTCTAGAATCCGCTGTATACTTTGTTAAATGGGACTAATTTTTAATTCCACAACCAGAAATAAAATATTTATACTATTAATTTACGAAATATGTTTCGTCAGAGGCAGAAATACTAGTACAAATTTAAGTAAGAATAAAAAATTAACTAGTTCAAAAGTAGTAGTTCCAAATTTAATTCAAATAAATAATTCCAAATTTGAGTAATTCAAAGCATTGTCTTTTTTACTTCCTTGTACGAAGTAAAAAGGAAGTATTGTAATCGCGAAAAGTTTCAGGCAGCATATTTCAACGAAAATATCCCATTTTAACCTCTTTCAAATGCAATTTAACGATGTATTTCCGTGATATCTGTATGTAAGGAGAGAATAAAACACTCTTTTCCTCCAAAAGAATTATAAAACTGCTTTAAAATGAATTCTGAAGAGAATTTTTTGTTGCGTCTGTACGAACGTATGTACGTACGTATCTCGCATAACTCAAAAACGAGTAGCCTCAAAACGTTGAAATTCTGTATATAGGACTTCTATAACATGTAGATGTGCACCTCGTATTTTGGTTGCAATCGGCCGCGACAAACGTATATAAATATATTTATATATTTGTAATAATAAAATTCCATAGTCAAGAATACACTTAAAATTCTAACTGCATGTTCTTTTCATTTTTTAATGGCGACGGTCTCTTATTTGAAAGTACGTGGAATTAAATCCACAGCCCCTTAGTCAAGTAGTTATTCCCGCCTTTTGTACACGTACAGGTATGGAATGGCTAACGAGGCTGACGTCATTTCTTGGAAGCTCCGTCCTTCCAGAGGCTATAAAAAGACTCGCAAAGGAATATCGGGGGATTTTTCTTAAATGTCACGATGCAGTAAACTTCATACAAAAGTTATTAGCAATTCTTTTTATTTACTCTGGATATCTGATTTTGTAACTGCTATTTCTCCTGAATAATAATAAATGGATCCTTGTTTTTTAAAGTTATCGTCTGATAATTTAAGCTACGACTACATTTATGATTCTTCTCCAATTTATTTATTCCGGACAAAAGCTGGTACATCACATATGTATCCACTCTGTTGCCCGGCTCCGTGATCTCAGTTTCTTTACTCTTATATGTTTGTAAATTGTAAATTTTTTTAGGCTTTAAAAGTGATTGAATTATGTTGTTCTTATCTTCCGGTTAAGGTTTTTATGCCTTTAGTAAATCTGTATGCAATACTTTTAGAATTATCAACAATTTTAAAATTGTTTAAGTGCCGCTAAGCCTATTAATGTTTTTGATGGCGGCCATTGCTCTGGTTTACATATGAAACAGCAGGATAGCGGATTTGTTGGCAATCTAGAGAAACTTAGCTTCGCAACAACAAAGATAACGCCTTCATTTAATATTTAAATCATACTTAATCCTTTGTGAAATTTTTTCGAGGAAATATTTATTAAGATTTACTTCGTAATTTTTAATACAGATATTTTGAGTTTTTATGTACTTTTGCCTTGTCGCGAAGTGAAAACTGAATTAATTGAATGAGAAATACTCAATCGTCTGTGAAAAACTGTTTCTTTTTTATTTTGTTTGCTTAATTTCTTTTATACATCGTTTTAGCTTTGTTATAGTATTTAATAGAACATGTGGCAATGATTAGATAATTCTTGAAATAATATAAATTTTGTGCATTCTGAGTTATAATATGAACGAAATATAATACTGTTAAGCAAACCTGGCGCCAGAGTGTCGCTATGGTAAACAAAGTGAGTTTTAAAGAATGCATTTATTCTATTGTGGTTTATGCGCTGTCGGCGAAGTAGGTTTAATTCAATCTAATAATTTTAAATGAGATGCAAAAAAAAAAAAAAATGCGTATAATTTAATATTCCGTACAAGGAAGTCATGTGGCGTACACATCAGATTTTTTTTTCTTTTAGAGCCTATAACAACAGAACAAAAATTCTCAGCGTTTTAAAACATTTTACTGATATTTTTTGTTGACTCTAGCAGTGACAGAAAAAAATGCAAGAAAAAAAAATCAAACACGATAAAATATTTCTGGTAATCCGGTTTTCGAAAGCCATAAGCATCAGTTTTAGAAAAATATGCTCAAATCTTTTTGTTTTACTTAGAGGATAAGAGTAAGAATCACGAATGCATTTCAATTCTTAACACATTGTCGCATATTATAATTATTTGCTATGCTATCATTATAAATACTAAAGAATGGATGCAAAAATACGATCATTCGGAACAAAACGCGTTACTTCTATTATATTAATTTTATTTATTTATTTATTTTTTTTTTTTTTTGCTATAATCATATATTTCAACAATTGCTTTTCAGGAAACATTAGTTTTCTTTTTAAAAATAAAAGGATTATACATTGGGCAATAATTATTTAAAAACCTCAGTTAACTATGCACCACTTCAGTACAATTAAAGTCATTTCATTTTTATGGTACCTGTTTTTCATGCTCTTATTCAAACTGAAATTATTGAGCTACTGAAAACATCTTTCTTAATCAACTCAATTTTCTTTATTCTTTATTCAATTCAAGAAGAAATCTTTAGACGGAACTTCTCGTGCTTATAAACTTAGCCAATACCTTTGGCTGCAACTCAAAATAAAAATGTAAACTTAAAACAAAGTGAAATAATCAGCTGAAGCTACACAGGGATTATTAATGCGAGTCGGATGTGAGTTGGGTCCCTACCACTGATGTGCACAAACGGGCAATTAATATGTATGGCCGTAAAATAGCAACCTTAAATCAGCGAAACAATGTGGCTGATTATCAGAAACTCTCTATATTTAATAATTCAGCAACAGCTTAAATAGCATCTTTCTACAATGCTTTGCATAACACGCGAAACTGAAATATCATTCTGACAGAAAGTGGAAATCAGAGAAGATAGAAATTATAAGTAACTGAACAAAAACTGGTTAACTTAGAACTAAATACTTCTTAACAGTCTAATATACGACTTAATTTTATTGCTGTATAACATTGATTTCAATAGCATTTAGTTTTCATTCGCAAATGCAAAATGTCAGATATTTGTTAGAGCAAATGTTGTCCTAAATTAGCTGTATATTAGATACATGGCATACATATTACTGATCTTAGACTAATGCCTTGTCAAATATAGTATAATTGGCAATAGTTCCATCGCAGCTTTTTATTCCTGAGATGTTTGAGTGTACAAAATCTACTTTGGCTTCGTTTATGCATAAAATTAAAAGTCAGATTTTCAATTTCAGAGTTATTTACAAAACCAAAACTCAAAATTCACTGATTACCTACGTTTTAAATATTTTTTAATTGCTTCCTTCATCATATATGGAAAAGGACACGATGTTAGATATCAGCCTCAGTCTTACTGGGTTTAAAGTGAAGTGAAGTTGAACTGAAGATAGAGTTTGTTATCTTATATTCTTTTCGGTTGTGTACTCGAGTGCGTGACGGAGCAATGTGAATTTCGATCCTTTCTACTGTATAATTCCTTAAACTTTTAATTAAACGTAATTTATTTGTTAATGGCTCTCCGTCCGAACTGCGCAGCAACTTTTGTACCTGGCAAGATCTTCAAACATTTGGCGAAATATGATGATGGTACAAACGCCATGCACGGCAACCCCCAAACGACGAACATAGAAATCTTCACGGGAAGGGATTTCCCGACTACCAGCATTTGGCGAACGACGTAGTTCAACAGTTAGCCTTCAAGGCCACTCCTTTGGGTCAACCTCCTCTCTGCTGATGGAAGGGTGGGAAAGCGCTAGTTTCGCCTAGGGTGCCACTCCACTATGGCGAGCACCCTATCCGACGACTTTTCACTCCACATAAACCAACTCCCAGTAGAACATCTCTATGCTAGAGAGGCCAGAGCAACCAGGGTCCCGAATATGCAAAACCGTCCAGATGGTCAAGTCCTCAGCACATGTGGTGAAATGCTTGGCAAAAGAATTTCGGGGTGCAGAAATCTCCAGATAAGGAATTCTGAGAAATGAATTCCCAGCTGACAAATTTGGATGTGAAAAATTACAGAACCAGTGAATAGCTTTTAAACACAATAAACGAATTTAGTACAGTAAAAATTAAACTATTATTTAGCAATTAAGTTCGTTAGAATGTCAACACAATATAAATTATTTCTTCAGAAGAAATTAAGTATACACACTCATTAACCAGATTGAGTTTCATTTACAATTTATTAACCTTACCACCAGTCAGAAAATATGAATTCGATAAACTTTAATAGAAAGAGGTGTGCAGCAACAAGGCTTTAAAATAATTAAAGTTAAACAACCTTAAAAGTCAAAAACAACAAAATACAAAAAGTAAACTTAAGTCTCTAAACTCAAATTAAATTAAACAACTAAAAAAATCTTTTAAAGCAACCAAACATAAATTTAAAGCTTACAAAAAAGTTACAGTTTAAACTTACAACCAACTTTAAACAATTTTAAAACAAAAAATTAATTAAAAAAAATTAATAACTTCAATTACTGATCAAAACAGAATTAAGTAAGCAAATAACTTAAAGCTTGAAAAGTAATAGCAATTAATACATACCACTGACGCACCCCGGGGCCCAAGGTCAAGAAGCAGATTTTGGGCACTGCTGGTCGTGGTTCACTAAGACTGTTGCATCACTGAGTTTAGTTTTATTCTTTAAATATAAATCCATTGCTTGTCTTGTAATCTGGATGTTAGCTTTTGCAGATAAAGCGCCCAGTGAGAATAAATGTAGAAAATTTGGAGAAATTTCATTACCGGAGCGAGAACATGCTGAAAAGGCTCTAATTAAACGGATACAATCAGAACATTTACCTGTTTCTATCGGTAACGTATTTAAGATGAAGAGGAAATCATTAGAATTAAAACGCGAATAACCGAGCGTATCGATTCCCATCCTTTATCTCACATGTATTATTGCCAGGGAAATGCATTTTCACTCAAAGTTTAATTGAACATTTTCATGAGATGATCTGTCATGCAGAGACACAGATTCTGATCAGCATTTTAAGTGATAAGTGAACAATTCTGGATTGTCAGAGGTAAGAGAACTTCGTAATGTCATAAAAAACTGTATGAAATATAAACATTTAAATATCAAAAATCACTTTGGACAACATGTTCCCTTGCCAGCTAATCAGGTGAAAGTAATCAGCTAATCAAGTCTTCGATGTTGACGGGATATGTCTTGCAGGTCCCCTATACATTAAACATGGAGACAAGGCTTGGGTAGTTTCGTTCACCTGAGTTATTCGCTGAGCCACTCACTTATAACTAGTTACGTCGTTAACCACCGACTCTTTTTTTTTCTTTCTCTGAGACGTTGCATCGCCAGAAGAGGTCATCCGAGGATTATATACATATTTCGACAATGGAAGCAATTTCTGAGGTGCATTCAACGATTTTTGTAAAATTGACTGGAATAACGTTTATACAAAAACTGAATTATACCTAATTCAGTGGAAATGTATCCCACCTACTGCCGCTTGGTGAGAAGGATTCCAGTGATTTAATTCCTTCTACGCCGGCTATGTTCCTAGTTGAAAACTCTGAAACTAAGATGACTGATAGTGATTTTCACTATCGTAAACGTGCTCAATATCGCACTAAGCTCTGAAGGAAATTAAGAATGAGTTTTTCCAAAGAGTTTCTTGTCTTATTAATTCAAAATCAAGGACAGAAATGTCATTATTTCAATTTGAAATTAGGTGATATTGTATTCGTCTGAGAAGAGATTCACAAACGTCTTACTTGGCCTTTGGTCAAAGATAGAAAACTTATACCAGGAATAGACGGTAAAGTTCGGACTGCTAAACTGAACACTCAACTGTAATATTTTAATCAGACTTATGCAGAGAATCGTTTCCTTGGAGATATCATCAAATGAATTTTTAGATTATCTTTTACAGGTTCAACACATTGATGCAGGGTACAGTACAATTGTTCCAGAATTGATGTTTGTTGGACGCTTTTAGGCCTTCTTCCAATGTCCAGACCACCCAATCCGGAAGAGTTGTTAGAGCGCCTCATCGCTGTTGTCTTTGATTCTTTTCGGCTGTGTACTGTTAGGTGGAGGATTTAAGCTTATACCACAAACATGTTATAATTTTCCTCAAACCTAACATAGTATAAATGTTTTCTTAGAGTTTGCGCTGTGTTTTATTAAACGAACAACGTATTCCATTTCAGACTGGGGAAAGTCATGTGTAATAATAATACAAGGTAATGAAAATAAACACATACTAAAGTTTATCCAATGAAATGCATGAAGTTTCATTCATCTATTAGAATTCATCTGAAGCAATTAAATTATTCTATAAAAAAACTATCTCCCTGGAGTAATAAAAAAATTTAATTACACATCTTAACACATAAAATCAGACTTTTTTCAGACTTAGAAAAGAGCTTTTACCAATTTAATATTATGTTCTTGCTACACATTATTAATGCAAAATTTCTCTTGTACTTTCTTAATTAACTATCTTATCATATTTTCTTAATTAAATCTGTTTATAAAATGTTATCCGAACAAAATATTCTCCCTCATATAGCACGTTCAAAAACAGTAACCAAAAAAAAAAAAAAAAAAAAAGAAACAGAGCATCAGCAAAAGTTTAAGAGAGATCACCAACAGTCAGCCAATAAATTTAAAGTTTTCTTTTGTTAATTTCTACTCTTGCACTAACCCGGGGATGCTGAAACGTATGAAATACCGGGATCCTGTAGATTAATTTAGAGATTTTAAATCGACATTTCCGCCGTTAAATTCTGTATCTATAATTTAACTTTAAAACATTCCGGACTGAAACACACATTTTATGATGCTTAACACATCACAGTTCTAAAATTTATGAAAATTTAACTTATCCATTTGGTATCTTGGGCTCCAGAAAACTGTGTCACGCAGTCCTCAGTCGTGTGACGTTTCGATGATAGGAAGATGGATACAGCCAAAAAATCTTAGGAGGAACCATTAAACTCTGAGTACAAAAAAGAAACCGATGAAATCCACATTTCAGGAAACCCCTTCTAAAACGAACTGGTCCTCTGGATCACTCGAAGATTTTAGGTGGTACATCAGGCAAATGCTCGAAAGAGAAGGAACCGCAAAAGAATAATGATGAGGCTACATATTTCTTGAATTCTCCATAAGTCAGGAAGGACGGCAAACCCGGAGACAAAATCCGCCAGTCTACTAGTTGTCTAGGCCTGACAAAACCACCGCTGACGGCCGAGAAGTCGTTTGCCTTCATGAAGTTCGAAGCTGCAGGAACTACTGGTTAAATATGTTTTCGTTCTTAAGTTTTAACTATTCCATTTTTCTTGAAGCAGAAGAGTCGTAGTTACTATGAAGAAGCTGTATATTAAACTCTTACATTTATTTTACACGCCTAACAGGAACAGAGACTTTCAGCATTTTCATACCGAAGCCTGAGGAGCAACTTTGCCTCTCGTTCTCATGACGAAGGAACCAGCCACAAGAGAGGAAAAGCACGAAATTCCTGTCTGCAACTCCTTTTAGACATGAAAGTTTGTCACATTTGCCAACAAGCACTAGAAATTTTGGAAAAACTTGCTTTTTCACCCACCACCTTACGCACTGTAAAAATTTCTCATTTTTCAAGGCGTTAATTTAACCACTAATTCACGAGTCTCCAAAACGTCCGCCTAATAACCACCTGTCCACGCAAAGCTATTCCCCCTAGCGCAAGACCGGATGTTACTCTGGCCTTGATCCCTTATCTGTAAAAAAGAAACAGCTTAAAATTTGACGAGAAAACTGCTTCACCCCTTTACCCAGAACAACGAATATTGCAAAAATTAGTTAAATAAATTGCTATTACTCAAAATCTATTCTTGTTATTGACTTAAAAGTATTTTTAAAATGTAGTACAAATTTTCTGCTTCCAGCAGTATAAGTTATAAATAGGTAAACTTGTATTAAGTATATTTTTAACTTCACAATATTACGTGGGAATTTACCTAATTCCATTGTCTAGTCAGCACGTTCAGAGAAAGAACGAGTGAAATAAAAGTAGGAATTTTAAGTACGAAAACCCCAATTAAAGTTAAACAAATTAGAACAGAGATTGATTAAAACTTTACGTTGTGTAGCATAATTTGGATATACGTTGTGTAGCATAAAATACACGTTGTGTAGCATAATTTGGATATAAAGTCATAAATGACTTAATTATCTTAATTTCGCTACACAACAGTACGTGAGTGTACCACGCTGCAATGTTAATTTCGATCTCTTCAACTGTATAATGTCTTACGCTATTAATAAAATGTAATTTAATTGTTAATGGATTTCTTGGCGATTTATGTAAATGATTCGACAGCTGTTAAACATTGGTTAGATGCACAAGAGCCCCTTTAGAATAGCTGATCCTACACAGGAGAATTAACAGCTAATAGGAAGAGTGGTTTCGTTGAGGAGTCCTAAAAGAAATTGAATTACATGCAAATTATATATGAACTAAAAAAAAAGAACACTCATTCAGCTAACTAATTCACCTGGGTCGAGGTATTATTTAGCAGGCTTACCCATTTTGCTACCGTGGGTGTCTTAAAAACTGTTTAAAATTCATATTTAGCTTATAATGTTTATATTTAAAGAGGTTCTACAGAAAGCTGCATTTTCCAAATCCGATTTTGTACAAAATTATTGTGTATTTATAGCATATTTTAGCGGTTTGGGAAAGATTAATGGAAGAGGAATGTAAACATATTTTAACTCGCCTTATGCTTTCAAATCAGGTGTAACTAGGAGTAGTATACCCACATATCTTCCTTCCGTCAGCCTGCATTACCCTTGTTATCATTTCCCATACGAAAGGGTAAAACCACTGCATTAAATGCCATCATACGATAAACTGTTTTCCGCATCGATAATCATTATGTTAGTAATTGTCTTCCTGCCACCATCGATACGCTTCACCGATCATCGATGTGATGGACGGCGACCTATTAGGAAGACTTCTCTTAATGAATGAACAGTGTTGACAATTTATCCTGACTGCAGTTTCGAATTCCTTCAGTGAACGGCAGACAAGTTGACAGTGTTCATAAACTAGTTTGACATACAGACAAATAATCATAAATAGCAATATAGTTACTATAATTAGATTAAAAGAAATACGTGATTTTCACATTTAAAGAAGTATTGAACCAAAACAAAAGTACTTGTTTGAAACAGGTTTTATCTAAAACAGGAGTATTTAACTTCTGCTGAATTTATTTAAGCTTCCAGTATAAAATAATCCCTCAGAACTATATGAGAACTCTAAAACATGATCCAATAGAACATGAATTTAAAAATTGTAATCCAGCATAAATCATTTGAATTTTAATGAAGTATTATCTGCTCTACATTATACATTTTATACTTCATGTATGCTGATTTTTCAAGGTTAATTAATTATGACAAAGTCTCGAAAGTTATCTGCTTAAGGGAATATATATTTTTGTGGAGGAATCTTAAGGAAAACTGACTCTCCAGGGAAAAAGACACGACAGTTTGATTCAACCAAAATTTCTATTGGAATCTAACAAATTTTGTACCTGTTGGCTCGTAAAAGAAGGTTAGATGGAATTTTTGAGATTCTTAAACTCAATCATAATTTTGATCTCTAATATTATTCAAGTTTTATAAAACTTTTCGCTAAATCGTCTTTTACCGACTTTCCTTCAGTTGCACAGATCACATTTACACACACACACACACACACACATATATATATATGTATATATGTATATATACATAATATATATTTTCATAGATGCACGTATGTTTTAATGTAAGATGTTACTTTTTTTCTAAATGATCCATGTGAACGTGTTCGAATTAAAAATTCTTCCGCTCTCATTTCTTCAAATTACATGTTCCACTATTTCTGTAAACTTTTCATCACTACTGCATCAGTTCCATCAGTTCTAATTACCACCTTCTGTTTTAGCGACGTTCCAGAAAAAAACTTGTTAGACTGAACATTTCTTTCTGCGTCACATTATAACTGTGACTTTTTAACCTGTCGCCATATTAATTTAACATGGAAACTTTTCTTTATTATGTTATCAATTTACCATAATGGACCCAAATCTTTCAGCCTGTTAAACTGCCTTATTAACAATGAATAATTTGTAAACTATTCAAGTTCCATTCATTGAAAGAATTCAGTATTAGTTGCTACCTAGACAGGAATCTCCCTGACTACTTATCTTTCCAGCTCAGAAAAAAAAAAAAAAAAAAAAAAAAAAAATAGTAGCTTCTCTAAAATTCAGCTTTACATTTTCAGTAAAGTTTATGAATAGCTTTAAAACGAAAATGCAACATGTGCCACAATTCTGTCTGCTTCTTTAGTATTTACAAAATTTAATTAATACCATCGGTTAGACATATCTGCATTTTAACAAACACAATAATTAATCTAGACATTTGACAATACTTAAATTCATTACGTATGCATACATTAAAAAGTCCTCCTAAATTTCAGTATTTTTAAAAATATACAGCTCTTTTATATATTCAGAAAAACATTTCTTTCCCAAAACTTAACTCTGCTGCTAAATGAACAAAATTATATTTTTTTTAAATTTTCATACGATAATCATAAATTTATTAACCAGCTGTTACACGCATATGTTTTGTTGATACCAGTTTTATAGAAACTTATTCTTAAGGTGAATTTATTAGAATTCTTAAAAAGAAGGAACATATGAAAAGGCTTTAAGAATATTAAAAGAGGATAGTTTGTTTGAGGCTTATAGTACACTCACTTCCGAAAGGTAAGCACGGAGATGAAAAGGTTAATTTCCGGAAGCCAATCAGAATTAAAGAGGATGAAATTCGCTGCAGAGGTAGATGGAAGTATGCAAATATGTTAGGTAACAGCCGATCGCGCTTTCATGTCAAGAAATATGCAAAAAAGGCAGTCTTATAAGAAGCCAACGTTATGATGGGTTACAGAAGTTGATTTTTTTAAGTGCTGATAGAAGGTGTTTAAAACTTTCGTACAATTTGTTTTCTCAAGACATACGTGTTTCTCTGACTTCTAGAAGACGAATGGAAGATTATGAGGGCTGTCGTGCTGTGGAGCGCATTGAAGCAGGACAGTCGATCACAGATGTTGTTCTTTTCTTCAATGTTCATCATTCTGTAATTTCACGTTTATGGAAAAAATTCCAAACCACACAGACAGTTGTCCGAAGGCCCTTAGCCGGTCACCCAAAGGTTACCACCCCACGCGGAAGATCGATATATTGCTATTGTAGACAAGCGGAATCGCAGAGCGACCTACACACGTATGACATCTATGGTTACAGCGTTCATTGGTAAGGCGATATCTGCAGTTACTGTATGCCTAAGATTACATATGAGTGGAATGTACGACCGGGTACCTCGAGTTTGTATTCCTCTATTCGTCCAATCAAGAGGGGTACGATTACAGTGGTGCCGGGAACATGTTAATTGGAATGTGTGACTGGGGCAATGTCATGTTTACTGATAAGTCAAGATTTGGTCTGGAGCCAGACGACAAGCGTATAGGGATATGGCGTGAACAACGAACACGCAATCAGTCCCAAAACATCACCGAACATCACGCATTCCGAGGCAGAAGCATTATGGTATAGATAGGGATTTCATTAGGATAGCGCACTGACCTGCAGATCTTTAAACGGGGTTCTTTGACGGCTGTCCGGTATCGAGATGAAGTCCTAGAACCCATTGCGAGATTGTACGCTGCAGTAGTTGGCTCTACTTTGGTTTTAATGGACGATAATGCACGCCCCCATAGAGCTGACATCGTCGATGACTATCTGGAGAGTGAAGAGATTGCGCGTATGGCGTGGCCAGCATATTCGCTCGACCTTAATCCCATTGAACATCTTTGGGATGCTCTCGGCCGTTATGGAGCTGGAAACTGCTCTACAAGCATAAGTGCGATTGAGTAATTCTGCGGTGGTTGACCACCTAATTGAAAGCATGGTCACAACATGTAAACTTTGTATACAGTTGAGGGGTGATCACATACCCTATTAATCTCTTTTTTTTCATTTTATGCTGTTTATTTTCACACTATACATAATTCTGTTTAAGTCTCCAGTATGTCATTATCTGATAACTTACAAAAATTTAATATTTTTTTTTCATTTCTGTATATCATCATTGATTTTGTTTAATGCATAAATATATATGCTACCTTCTTGCCGACGTTTGTGTCAATCAAAGCAGTATTTGTTGATTTTTTGCATTTTGCATCTTCGTGTTTAACTTTTGGAAGTGAATATATTTTCCATAACTATAGTAAATACGTTTTGCATTATGATTTATTTTATTGAAGTAATAAATTCAAGGTCATTTACACGTCTGGTTTTTGATGGAAAAACATATAGTTATTTTATTTAAACGATTTACTTCTTGAATGATAAATTATTTCAGTGAAAACTCCTGGAATCGTACAGGCGTTTGCTGAACTAAGTTCTGGGTGTTTAATCGAGGGGAGAAAATGCACAATTTTTGAAAATTATTACTTAACACCTTGAAATAGGTGTTATTGTTTTCATTATGTCAAAGTATCGTGTTTTATCAATATAGAAAATGTTGCTAATCCTTACCTCATAATGTTTCGGATATATGTTGAATAAGATATTGATAGATTATCATCCACTGTATAACAGTTTCTAGTTTCTGTAAATCTTTAAATGGGAAACGTTGCTAATGCCTATGTCATAATATTTGATTTCGTTACTTTTATAAAAGATTTAACAAACAGGATACTTCCAAAACTCGTGCATGAGTGTAGGTTTCGGAATCTCATATTTAATTCCATCATGTCACACATAAGGCCATTAGCCATTATTCATGGCAGAGATCGCTATTACAAACGGCTTAGTAAATGATGCAGATGTTACATTAGCAATCGCATTTGCGAATTTCACCGTGTACTAAATTTCCTCCTTTTTTACCATCTACATTCGGAGTATAATTAGAAGCACATCCGTTTGGCAATCTGAAGATCTAAAGTTCGAATCTTGGCCAGAGCGTTATTGTCTCAGTTTTCCTACTCCAAAAAGAATAATGTAATGACTCTACAATCGCAAATGTCGCAAATGATTGTATTTGCGATGACGTGTGAACAGTTGCCTTAAAATAATCTTCATGATAACAACTAAGAGATTATCAATAGTTTAAAAACATTTAAAAGTAATTAAATTTAAACATTTCTAAAGTAAAATGCTAAGTAGTTGCATTCCACAACACACATGGACAAACCGCTCATAAACTGACATTTACAATAAATGCAGAAGTAATCAAAATTCATCATAAAATGAAATAATTAGGAGTGATCATCGACAAGAAATTTTTCTTGGAATTCTAATTTTAATTAACTGAAATTTTAAGTAAAATACTCAGAGAGTAAGTAAAATACTAAAACCAACAATTTAAATAGTTGTATATAGCCGTAAATAAGTAACAAAAATTTGTCGATAAGATAATTCGTTCTGAATGTATGAAAGTCCTAAAAAAACAGTCTGCCCTTCCGTATTGCCGATAGTAACAGACGTAATTCCACTGTGTCACCAGACATACGGAACTAGTAGCATAATGTCCCGACAAATGTTATTTATAGGTTTCATTCCAGGCCTAGTATGTGTATAGGCAAGCTTCCACATTTATTCAACATCAAGTCTCTTCACTGCGAGCGCTCAATGACAGAGCGAGGTTGACCATTACAACCGGTTTTCTCTCTCTTCTCCTACTAGACTCCGAAGGTGTAACACGGTCTTCTGTCCGTCCTCACCGCCGATGATGCGTCTCTGCAATTTTGTTCTTTTTCGTGCCTTCCTGACGACCATCTCAATATAGTTTCAATAGAATGCATTTTGTCAAAAAATAGTAGTAAGTGGTAAAAAGATTCAACTAAAATTGACCTAGATGCTGACTTCTGCGGTAAATGAATGATGCTTACGACTTCTCGAAAGGAAATTCCGTGCACGTGTCTCGGCTCGATGCTAATATTGGCCGGGTGTTTCCACAAAAATATATTGAAATAATATTTCAAGACAAAGTCCTTCGCTATAAAAATTGAATTTTGTTATCATGCAACTTTGTGTAGCGAAGATGAACTGAGATTTTTTAGATTGGAACTTTACGCATTTTGTGCACGAAAGGCTAGGACTCAAAATGGTAGGACTGATTCTTACTGCTGCAGTAGTTTGCCGTTAATTGTCTTCTGTCTGGCTATGTTTTCTTAATTTAAATTAGTATCGATTTAAAATTTTACGATGTCAAGATATAATAAATTTCGCATAATTCACATTAATTTAAGTGTCATTATTTGGTGTTAAGTTATTTTAATTCTATTTTTACTTCCTTGTACGAAGTAAAAAGGAAGTATTGTAATCGCGAAAAGTTTCAGGCAGCATATTTCAACGAAAATATCCATTTTGATCGCTATCGAATACAATTTAACGATGTTTTTGCGTGATATCTGTACGTAATGATAGAATAAAATACTCTTTTCCTTCAAAAAAATTATAAAACAACTGCTTTAAAATTAATTCTGAAGAGAATTTTTCGTGGCGTATGTACGTACGTGCGTACGTACGTATCTCGCATAACTCAAAAACGAGTAGCCTCAGAACGTTGAAATTTTGCATGTAGGACTGCTATAACATGTAGATGTGCACCTCGTATTTTGGTTGCAATCGGCTTCACGAAAAGTATATAAATATATTCACATATATATCCACTCTGTTACCCGGCTCAATGATCTCAGTTTCTTTACTCTTATATGTTTGTAAATTGTACATTTTTTGCTTTAAAAATGGTTGAATTATGTTGTTTTTATCTTCCGGTTAAGGATTTTATGCCTTTAGTAAGTCTGTGTGCAATACTTTTAGAATTATCAGCAATTTTAAAGTTGTTTAATTGCGTTAAGCCTTTTTTTAATGGCTGCCATTGATGTTTACATTTGAAACAGGAGATTTGTTGCCAACCTAGAAAAACTTAGCTTCGCAACAACAAAGATAACGCATTCAGTTATTATTGCCAATTAAATCATGCTTAATTCTTTCTGGAATTTTTTCGAGGAAATAAGTGTTTGAGATTTACTTCGTAATTTTTAATATAGATATTTTGAGTTTTTATGTATTTTTGCCTTCTCGCGAAGTGAGAACTGAATTAATTCAATGAGAAATACTCAATCGTCTGTGGAAAACTGTTTCTTTTTCGTTTTGTTTGCTTAATTTCTTTTATACATCATTCTAGCTTTATTATAGTATTTGAATAGAACATGTGGAAACGATTAGATAATTCTATTCTTTAAATGATATAAATTTTGTGCATTATGAGTTATAATATGAACGAAATATATAAGTTAACTGTTATATAATTATTGGATTATATAACAGTTAACTTAGTTTCTGTTATATAATTATTATATAAGTTAACTGTTATATAATTATTAATACTGTTAAGTGAATCTAGCGCCAGAGTGTCGTTATGGTAAAGAAATACTAGAGTGAATTTTAAAGAATGCATTTATTCTATGGTGGTTTATGCGCTGTCGGCAAAGTAGATTTAATTTAATCCAATAAGTTTAAATGAAATGCAAGAAAAAATGCGTATAATTTAATATTCCGTACAAGGAAGTCATGTGGTGTTCACATCAGAATTTCTTTTCAGATCACACATTTCATCCTGCACGTGTCCACGTTTTGGGTTATTTGCGGTATCACATTTGGTACACCCATTTATTATTACAGTATGAAACCAGTATTTCATACACTGACTGTCAACCAACTTAGAGAAAACAAACACAGTACATATTCACCCCAACTCTTCAATAACTCTATTAGTGTGATATTAAGTCTCCGTATATGATTCTAAAATCGAAATCAAGTTCTGCACACGCCTTGCGAAGGAAAACGCTTATTAACATATGGGAAAGACCACATCGAGCGCGAACAGAGTATATCTCAAGCAGATTTAGCAAAAATACAGAAGATATTAGAATATAAAACTACCACTAACAAATTGCTGCATATTAAATATTGCTAGCAATCAGCAATATTTGTCATTAACTTACAACAGGATACCCGATATTGAACAGAATTCACTGATACCAAACAACGGTAAACAAGATATAATTACAAAAGAAATCACAGAAGGTACAAAAAATAGCGTTATGGGATGCGCACGTGGGCAGAAAATCATCTCATTCCAAATTTGAATCAGATAGTAGCAACTACAGCAGGAATAGGGTATGATATGAAAAGGCAGAGCCATTTATAATAAATATAATACCAAACTGGAATTCCAGCAAATTCTTAGCAATTCCACAAATTAACTGAATGTTTAGGTTAAAATAACACGCGGAATAATGATTATTGGAGAAATCAAACAAAAATAATTAGGGTAATATTTGTAAATTTTGTAGGCCTGGTTTCAATTATTTAATTATAGAACCAGCTAAATTGTCCTGCAATATTTGCAAATATTACGCTGATTCTTCTTGATTGACTTCGTCAATAAGTGAAGGTTTTCAAGCTATGGGTTAGTATCCGCTTAATTCTGTTTCAGTAGCATTACGTGAATAGACACTCGCATTTGCACAGAATAAGAAGATGATTCACGCTGTCTGTTTAAGGGGACTCGTACACCTTAAGATCTTCGAATATGTGACTGTTGCAACAATTGGGATAACTTATTTATTTAGAAGCAATTACTTCCAACGTTTTACAGCTGACTACATGATATAGCTGCTTTCTGAAATAGTAATCAGAAAGTTTGTGTTGCCACAAATATTTTAATAATTTAATCCGCTTTGTGGCAAAATATTTCGTCAAGTTTCCACCTTGCGCGCACCGTTTAAAACATTCTGTTGCATAATTAATTCCATATTTAATATATAGCTTTTATAACATTTGGAAACTACTGTGAACCTAAAATTCTAAGAATTTCATGTTAAATTTTTATTTTATTTGGAGTTGTGTTTATAAAATGTATTTTATTAAAAAAATCTGTAATATTTTCGCGCATAAATTTTTTAATACTAAAATATTCATCAAATTTTTGGTTCAGTTAGAATATAGTGCCCATATAAAGAATTCCATTAAATTTCAAGTATGTACTATTAGCCATTTTTAAAATATCGTGCGCGCAAGGTGGAAACATGACGAAAACTTTTGTCACAAAGCGGATTAAATTACAAAAATATTTGTGGCAACACATACCTTCTGGTTACTAGTTTCTAAATCAGCTGTATTATGTAGTCAGCTGTAAAAATTTGGAAGTAATTGTTTTTAAAATAAATAAAATATCCCAATTCTTGCAACAGTCACATATTCGAAGATCATAAGGGGTTTAAGGTGTATGAGTCCCCTTAAAATACCATATAATTAAAGACCACCGCGTTCGTCACCCACTGCAAGTAATTTCAAGATACAATTTTTCCTCATTAAAAGGAAGATTTATAAAATAAAATCATCAAAATAAGGAATATGGTAGCAAATATAGGCATACATTCGTACTCTCCCACCCACCCAAGTTTTATTCGATTTCAAATTTCGGCTCTCTGAATAATATCCAGTATTTTCCTCGGTCGATTCTTTCTGAACATACAATATGCATACAACTCTAACTTCAATTCTTACGTTACGAATTACTTCTACGTCCATACATGTAATAAACAGGGTAACTTCTCACAAGCGTTATGTTAACACAATATACTAGGGCTGATCATACGCAAATTTTTATACGCATAAGTCTGCACATAGAATTCTAAACTACTGCTAAAGAAATAACCCACAGTTGTATGGCAGAAAGTTGCAGTGAAAGAGTAATTTTCTTTGTCCCTTGATTAAGAACTCGTGCGCTTCTTACCCACAACTTATAATAGCTATATATATTATCAGGTTCAATGTTCCGCCTTACTTTCTTTGGGAACATGCAAAGACCCTGACTCCGAACAGGGAGCTTACTAAAGCTATGTTCAATAAATGTGGGAAGTAGACAAGATACACAGGAAGGGTATACGAAACCCTTTATTTTTCACTCTTTACAATAATTTCCGTACTTCGGAATACAGAGACCAACGACTTGGGGTATGAACGTAAGAATACAAAAATATTTAAATAAACTCTAACTTAACTTTGGAATAATAAACAAGGGCCTACGTGGAAGATTGGCCGTATATTAACAGGAAGCCGTATGTAGTACAGAGAACTGTTAACACTACAATACGTTTAAAATTTATCACGAGGATTAAACCTCTGGCCTGGAAGGCAACCAGCAACCGAGTGAAACAGCTAAGGCAAGCGGCCTGCTTCTATTAACTCCTTCCTCTCTCTCGCTTGGCACAAAAGCCACAACTTAAGTACTTGGCGTTCGCCAGACAAATTTGCATAAATAAGTTAAAGCTTTTAATTCTCGCCGGAAGTAGAAAATAAGAAGTAATAGTAAAGATTTAAAATAAAAATAAACGTTAGTAAAACTTAAGATCCTTACAATATATAAGGAACGTTTTCCCCATTATGAAAGAAAATTAATTTTGTTTTTTGCTCAGAAATTTAATATTCTCACAGCAATGATGAATACTTCTCATCTTCCGGATGCTAAGCCAAAATCTAAAAAGCTGTTTAAAGTTTTATATATTGCGGATGTTTTCTGCTTATTCTTATTCATAAACAATGAAACTTCACCTCACAGTCCGCTTATGACGCTTTGTCTTGTAGAGTCGTTAGATGTTTTCTGATGCAGATGTGCAAAATATGCAAAGCCTTCTCCGGGACTCGAACCTGGACCTCTCGAATATGCGTCGGGTATGCTTCCAATTACATTACAGAGATTTACGGAAAGGAGGGAGAAAATACCTTATAACTCTTGTACTCGCTTCGGCCGAGCGGTCGCTGAACACTGGTAGTTCGGTCCGAGTTTCGAATCCCGCGAACGGGCTGGCTGCATGGGTGTTTTCGTGGTTTCCCCCATGTGTAACGTGTATACGAGCCAGTTACCCTTAGAAAGTCCTCCACGAAGGCATCCCTCCCCTTAGGCAGATGGGCGAAGCATATGGTTGCTATGTCTGAACTGTATTTACTCGTGAACCGATCTGTAGTTACTCATGAGCAAGCCCTACAATTCACTCACACAGAAACGAAAATTCTACAAATGAAAGTTTTCTTACCCTCATTTTTACATTCAATAATTCTCAAATTCATCGACTGAAACTTTCTCTTATAATTAGAAATACGTTGTCATACTGTTGTGGATTAGGAGATTAAATAGATACAAATCCAATCTCAGAAACATATACCGTTTCACTTTTTCCATTTTTTTCAACGAATTTCTGAATGCCATTTAGAAATGGTTCGATGATATTAAGGTTTTCTTTTTATCATATTCACCAGACAGTTTATTCGCTTCTTTTATACAGAGCCCTTTCGCTTTATGAGTGAGAAAAGGGATTAAATTTTCAAAGCCACTGACATTACATGAAATTACTGCAAGTCTGTCTTTACGTTTTCTACGAATCTTTTCAAACGAAGTCCTGTCAGGTGTCATCTGAAAAATCCAGGTTCATCGCAATTGAAGATTTATTTTAACTTTGTAATTTTTTTTTCTTAATTTGACAAATCAATTTGCAAATGTTCAACATATGTATGCTTGCTCTTAAATAACTTTCATTTTACACCAGGCGTTTTTTGAAGAACTAGACAAAGGAAGGTACAGTATTATGAAAATGTGTTCTAATGGTGTGTATTGAAAATACGGCCAAGCACACTAGGGCTATCTGCCTAAGGGGAGGGATGCCTTCGTGGAGGACTTTCTAAGGGAAACTGGCTCGTATACACGTTACACATGGGGAAAACCACGAAAACGCCCATGCAGCCAGCCCGTTCGCGGGATTCGAACCTCGGACCGAACTACCAGTGTTCAGCGATTTAACCGCTCGGCCGCTGGTGGGCCTAAAATGTGTTCTAAAGTTACTGCTTTATTTCTTCACATTTCACAGTTGAGAGGTACACTGGAGGCACGTAACTTCTTTAAAAGTTGCACAGACTGCCTTTTGAGTTGCTCGATGTTCTCATTACTCATACTTAAAAGGATTTCACGTTTACAACTGGTTATTAATATCGCAGCTTTGTTTTGCAAAATTTCTTTCGCTATAATTGTGAGAAATTTGGAATATTCTGCTAAAGTTCCTATAGAAACCTTCTCACATTTTTTAATTCTGAACATTTTTAATAAAAGTCGAAACTTCATTCCCTTATCCATTTCCGAAACTGAAAAAGCGTTGAAGCAACGATAATAAAATTTTAAGCGAAAACAAAAAAACATGATTTAATTAAATTCGCCCTTGACATTTTTCTGGTTCTGCTTTGTTAACGACTTAGCCTTTTGTTGCTTTATCAAAACGTTACGCGTTTGGTCCAAATGGCAAAGAGATGAGGAAAAGAGCGATTTAATTATTAAATTTTATTTAATAATTAAAATATATTTTATTTAATAAACAGATAAGCTGTTTTGGTAAGTTAAATATTTAATAAAAAAATTATGTCGTAATCTGAAAATTTAAGATTACTGACTAACACTACTTATTTATCATTTTTAATTTATCATAAGCTCATAAAAAATTTTGAAATTAAAAAAGAATTTATTATAAATTTTTGAAACATTACAGCCTCCTCTACTAATAATAGTTAATCCCTAAAACAATTTTAAGCTGAACATTTATGATTAGCCAATTAATTTAAGTAATTCACAGTATAAGATTATATAATTAAAATGAGCTTCAAAATAATAATACCAGATGATAAAAATTAAACTTTTTCAATTTATTTCTTCGTAAATTATCGTTGCTTGGAGATATGTGCACTTATTTAACAAACAGACAAACCTATTTATTCCAAACATATCTGTGCATTAATATTATTGGACTGCATGACGCAGCAAATATTTTTCCCAATTGACAGTAATGTAATAATACACTAATTAAAAACAACAAACTCTGAAAGAAGTTTCTTTTGAGGCGTTTAAAAAATCCTGAGAGCTTTCAAATTTCATATGACGTCCAGGCGGAGTTTTCTTCATTTACACTCACATAAACGTTTCGAGAGCATTTCGTCTAATGCCTCTTTGGGATAAAAATATTTAACAATAGCATATCTTTAGAATTTCCAACAGACACTCGCGCACGCTTGAGTTAAAAATGTTTTGTTCCGTGCAGTGTTGCCATTTCTTGCTTTGAAATCATTGAATTTTTGTCAAAAATTCGTTAAAATTTTACAAAATATGAAATAAATAATTAAAATTTGAAACTCAAAATTTCAGCTTCTAGGTACGCATGTTCGGAGGGTGGGCTACGTTAACCATTATTTGATAGCTCTAGGCACCTTTGCTTTTTCACAATGCGAGAAACATACGTACATTTATTTAACTTCTTCATTATTTAATTTTTTAAATATAATACAGGGCGAAAGTATTCAGCAGGAACAGCTTGAAAAGCAATTCAACGATTTTAGTGATTCCACGCAATATGCCGTTTCGAGATTAATATCCCATCTGGACTAACATTAATTAGGCTATAAACAAAAGAAAAAATATCTAATTTTGAACCCAAGAACTAGAATACACTGACCAAAGATGAAAGATTTTAGGGGAAGAACGCTATCATATTGTATTTTTTAAAACTGTATTGTCAGAAAAATGTGCCTACCACCTGCCATACAATAATACAGCTAAACCCTATTTGTTGGACGGGATTTCATACCCAAGTTAGTTTAGCTGGCTGCGTGGGAGTTTTCGTGGTTTCAGGTTAATTACAGAAAATACAAATCAGCTTCCTTTAGAAAGTCTTCCACGAAGACGTTTCTCCGCTTAAGCAAGTAGCCCTAGTTTTCTTTCCATAATCTAAATAAATTAGTCTGTCAACGTGAAAGGTTGCAAAAAATGTAAACAGAAAATTTCCTAGGCGCGTAAATTAAGATTACCTCTCAGAGAGGCATAAATAAGAACCAGGTTGCACTATCTGGCCGTACGTTTTATTAAAATAAAATAATTGAAACTTTACATGTAACTGAAAGAGATGCTGAAATGAAAAATTTATATAAAAACATTTCTGAGTTGGTACGAAGTACATTGCCCTGTATTATCGCCAAGCTAACAAATAATAGTTTGTATAAAACGTAAAATGTATTATGTTTTCCTTTTATATGAGCTGATTTTTTGCTTCCCCCCAGTCATTATGTGTTACAGGCTATAAAGTTAACATAAAATTATTTAGTTAAATTCATTCAAAATTATCAAACAGTCCATAAATCTACGTCAGTTTACGAGGTAGTTTATATCGATTGGTTGATTAGATCGATTATATCGATTGCAATACAAATATTTCTAGCATATAATAATCGTAATATAATATTCATTAAAATGCCGCCCAGCCAGTTTAGTGGTTAGTGACCCTGCGCCTGGCAATAGGCCTGGGCTCGAATCCCGGAGAAGGCTTGGTTGTAAATGTCCGTGCGTTCATAGGAAGCAACAATGGGCACCTGTTAGATGCTTCCACAATGACATTGCCACCATTCTCGGCCCTTGTAGCGGCGCAAGCCTAATGACTATTAAATAAAGCGCCCGGCCAATAAAAAAGTGTAAAACATTCATTAAAAGTAAACACAGTCAAAGTTTTATATAGGTGTAAGATTATGCATCATAATGTGGACATTTATTTTTCTTCCATTCATCGCTTTTATACAGGATGCCTTTCGAAAAGATACTGTTTCAGCTTTGAAGTTTTTTTCCCAAGAATTTTTTTTAATATTTAACAAATTGAAAAGCTTATACAAATTTTCAGTTTTAAAGCGTATAGCTACAATTCATTAGTTTAATTAAATTCAACTGGTTTAAATTCGAACAAAATTTACGACAGCAATGTACAAGAGATGTATATTCTATTACAAGACTTTTATGAGGAAATTGTATCAGAGTTGCAGGATGATGAGTTTTATTTATTTGTATGTGCACAGAACTATTTAAAGGCAGTTAATATACTATCGAGTTCTGAATTCCTTAAATATTCGATTACATGATTCAGTTATAATACAACTTTGCTTTAAATAAAGCAACGCATGTAGACTAAAACATTAAGATAAGAATATAAGTAATAATTTTATTAGAATATAAAAGATGGAAGTGCAGAGCAAATTGCTTTCAAACATCCTGCAAAACAGAAGCTATAGAGTATATATATTTTCAATTATCATTATTTAGGTAAAATCTAAAAGTTGATATCAGGAAATTCAGGTTGAATTACTGATGCTCAATAAATTTCCCTACACTGATAAAAGCAGTCAAGGAAAAACTAGAGATAGTTCAAAAAAATTCAAATTCAATAATCGCACACCGCTACCACGGATAATTGTCTACTTGAAGACTTGCATAGATACGTCGTCAAAACTATCATTCCTGACTTCTATTCTTGCAAGTGATTGGCAGTCCTAGAATTTCATCCGAATTCTTCCCACCCCCAAAAAAAGGACATTGTACTTTCTTTCCTTCTTTATTAATTCACTCTCTCTTTATTTCACCCTAAGAAAGATTTCAGACGGCTTCTCTTTTTGTTTCAACATCCCGATCAGACCAATTATAGCAAACACATACAGTGGATGGACAAAAATATGGAAACACCTTGTGAAATGCATGTTTGAAAAGAAAGATTGATTTTAATGAAATATGTAGGTGGGCCTGGCGTTTTTGACTACTGACGCCACCTATACAACTTCGTAAATGTGCTAAACAGTTCAGTTGTTGTCGGAGTACTGTTATGTGAGGTTGTCATTGCATTATGCCAGAGTTAACAGACTTCGAACGTGGGAAAATTGTTGGAGCACGTATGGTAGGTGCTTCCGTAAGCAAGGTAGCCGAGGTGTTTAGTGTTTCAAGAGGTACTGTATCGAAGATTTATTCCGCATATATGAAAAGCGGAAAAACATCATCTGCTAAATCACAGCGCGGACGAAAGTGTGTCCTGAGTGATCGTGACAGACGATCATTAAGGGCAATTGTGACGAAAAATAAGAAGACCACAGCTGCAAAAGTTACTGCTGAAATGAATGTTGTGTTACCGAACACTGTGAGTACCAAAACAATTAGAAGAGAGCTTCATAAACAGGGAATTGCTGGCCGTGCTGCAATTGAGAAGCCACTCATCAGTGATGCTAATGCCCGTAACAGGAAAAGGGGGTGTTTAAGTCATAAAGCCTGGACTATAGAGCAGTGGAAGCGAGTAATATGGTCTGACGAGTCTTCTTTCACATTGTTTCCCACTACTGGCCGAGTTTACGCCTGGAGAACGCCATCTCAAGCCTACAATACAGACTGCTTGTTGCTAAGAGTGAAACATGGCGGGGGTTCTGTTATGGTTTGGGCAGCCATATCGGGGTTCTCTGGTAGCCCCATGATAACTGTGGCAGGGCACATGACTACCAAGACTTATGTGAACATTTTGGCCGATCAAGTTCATCCCATGGCACAAACTTTGTTCCCCGATGGTGATGGTGTTTTCCAAGACGACAAAGCCCCTGTTCACACAGCTCACATTGTCTAGGACTGGGTTTCTGAGCACGAGGATGAGTTGTCCCAACTCCCCTGGCCACCACAGTCACCAGACCTGAATATTATCGAACCTTTGTGGTCTACATTGGAACGGAAAGTGCGTTCTCGTTATCCACCGCCAACATCGTTATCTCAACTTGCCACCGTTTTGCAGGAAGAATGGTATAATATTTCCTTGGCAAACATACAGGAACTGTATTTATCCATTTCGAGAAGACTGCAAGCTGTTTTGGATGCCAACGGGTTTCCTACACCATATTAAGCAAAGAAACATGTTTTTTTAAAGGTGTTTCCATATTTTTGTGCAACCCCTGTATGTGCACTGAATTATTATTGCTAAACGTCTCCCGGCAGAAAATTTCTGTGACTAAAGCTTGTTTAGACTCATACTAGTTTTTACTGCATTTTCTGTCGTGCTTTATATGCCGAAACCTAAAGCAGAAGCAATGCGTTGTTTACAGGCCTATGGTAATTTGTCTAAAAGATCACGAGGGCTCCAATCCTCGCGCAGCAAAATTGTACGTAGCGATCTAATGTTCCTCATTACTTTGTCTAGTTACAATGTCGAAAAGCCTAGTAGTACAGAGACTTGAGAAGGGTTAAAATAACCTTTTATTCACTTAAAGAAACAATAACAGATGGCCTTTCTCGAGCTTTCAGGAAAGCCTCCACTTGGGCTTTTAATCTCGATAAGAAAATAAGAAACTAATCTAATACTAAACTAAATAGACTTAGCCGAAGCTAGACACAAATACCTAACGCAATTGGCCCTTAAAAACTAACCTAGCCTGCGATTTTCAACATGCACGTACAATACTGCCGAGCCTAGTAGATTTAAGAAGAAGCCAGCTAGCAAATACTCACTACTAAAGACTCCTAAGCACTCTCTATCGTAGTTAATTGAATTCTCCTTAAATACGTCTCCTAACTCTTTTTCATAAAACGCCATACCAAGAACTCATTCTGGTAAGGAATAGTAGATAGAAAACGAGAACAGGCAGTAAAGTATGTTTAAACTTCTTAAAATAGCTGTTAAAAACTTAAAGTAACATCTACAATGGGAATATATACTTTGGGAATATAAGTTCAGCAGCCGAGAAAGTGTTAGAATAAGAACTCGGAAATATACTCATGTCCATAAATTAAGGGTAATGCAAAATAAGGCAAAGGAAGAGTTAGAAGAAATACAAATTTGAAATATTTGTAAAGCTTATTTATTAAACAAAAGGTAAAGAGCAAAAAACGATGCTACATGTTTGATATTATTAAACAAATTAGCGATTTTTTCTCCCTGGTGCAAATTACAAAAAAAAACCTATTTACAAAAAATCAATATTACATGGTTGGTATGATTGTTAATACATCGTATGTCTCCCAGACGATGCAATACAGTCCGTACAACGCCTAGGTATGCTGAGTATCAAATTATCGATCTGATGATCTTGGGGGATATTACACCACTCAAAAAGCAATGCTCTCCGAAGTTCCGGTAGACACGTAGGAGGAGGTTGACGGGCTGCAACTTGTTGGCCAAGCATGTCCCGCACGTGCTCTACTGGATTCAAGTTCGGTGAGAATGCTGGTCAGTCCATACGGGTGATATTCTCCGATTGAAGGCATTCGCTTACGATGTTTGCACGGTGAGGACGGGCATTGCCATCCATAAACATAAATTGTGCGCCCGTGGCGCTCCGAAACAAACGTACATGTTGTTCCAGAATGACGCCCCGATAGATTTGGCTTGTCATGGATCCAATTTGAACATGCAGGTCAGTTCTGGAACCCGGAATAATTCCACCCCAAGCGAGCATTCTTGCACCACCGTAACGTTGTCGTTCAATGATGATTTCTTGGTGTTAACGGGTCCCTGGAGCTCTCCATATGAAATTCTGGTGAGAATCAGACTGCAAGCTAAACTTGGACTCGTCGGTGTTGGTGTATTTAATTATGGCAAAGCACACTTGGGCTATCTGCCTATGGGGAGGGATGCCTTCGTGGAGGACTTTCTAAGGGAAACTGGCTCGTATACTCGTTACACATGGAGAAAACCACGAAAACACCCATGCAGCCAGCCCGTTCGCGGGATTCGAACCTCGGACCGAACTACCAGTGTTCAGCGACTTTACCGCTCGGCCGCTCCTGGACTCGTCGGAAAACATCACACAAGCCCACTGTTGCGGTGTCCACAATGCATGATCTCTACTCCAGGCTAACCGCAGGCGACAGTGAGTTGCAGTAAGTGGAACGCATCTGACAGGTCTGCGAGCATATATACCAATCTGCCCTAAGCGTCTATACACGGTCTGCCTTGGAATTGTCGTACCAGTGGCTAAAGAGAGCTGACGAGACAGGTCTGAGGCTGTGCTCCGCCTGTTTCTTTTGAGAGTAACTGCCAAATACCGGTCCTCATTCGGCGTTGTACCTCTGGGTCGACCTGTTCTGTAACGTCTACTCACATTACCATCATCTTGGAATCGTTGCCAAAGCCTGGAGATGACACTCTGGGCAATTCCAAGTTCGTCTGATACTTCCAGTCGGGTACGCCCACATTCCAGACGGCCGATAATTCTACCACGTAAAAAAATCATCCAAATGCGTCCTTTGTGTCATAACTATTCGGTTATTGCACTGAAATGCTTATAAAGCGCCTGCGAACAATTTTACTTCTTTGCCTGTATTCCTTATATATCACTCTCTTACACTCTCGTCATTGTGACGTACCATTGGTGTCATGTGGTTACTTCATGAAATTCGCATATGATTCTTGAAGATGTGTGTAGTGATTTTACAGGTGATATATTTATTTTAGAGTTCGATTTCCGCGTGACTCGGAATTATCCTTAATTTATTGACATGAGTGTAGTTCAGGAGAAAAAATATTCCTTCTTGTTCTGTTGGGTCGAAATGGTATTTCATTGCCAAAAGGGTCAATAAATTTTTGACGGGACATAGGTGGGTATCGAGAAGTATTAATACAGAAGGTGCAGTACCACTATGTACCAATTCCAAGTTCGTCTGATACTTCCAGTCGGGTACGCCCACATTCCAGACGGCCGATAATTCTACCACGTAAAAAAATCATCCAAATGCGTCCTCTGTGTCATAACTATTCGGTTATTGCACTGAAATGCTTATAAAGCGCCTGCGAACAATTTTACTTCTTTGCCTGTATTCCTTGTATATTACTCTCTTACACTCTCGTCATTGTGACGTACCATTGGTGTCATGTGGTTACTTCCTGAAATTCGCATATGATTCTTGAAGATGTGTGTAGTGATTTTACAGGTGATATATTTATTTTAGAGTTCGATTTCCGCGTGACTTGGAATTATCCTTAATTTATTGACATGAGTGTAGTTCAGGAGAAAAAATATTCCTTCTTGTTCTGTTGGGTCGAAATGGTATTTCATTGCGAAAAGGGTCAATAAAGTTTTGACGGGACATAGGTGGGTATCGAGAAGTATTAATACAGAAGGTGCAGTACCACTATGTACCGTGTGCATATTTTTATTTCCCTCCCCAGATAAGTTTAGATAATTAATAATTTTCAAAGTAATACAACTATTAGAGCAGTGGTCTTAAACTGAAACAGAACGCGAGCGAAACTCTTTAATCTGAAAATGCTGACGGGCTACTTAAAAAAAGAATAAATTAACAAATTTAAATTTTTTTTTCTTTTTAGATATGTGTGAAATCAGACTTATAAAAATAACGCAAAGAAAAAATTCAAATTCATGCTTATTTTTTGTCTATAAATACCAGCTTTATTTACAAGAAATTTCTGCTGGACGTAGTTCGTAATGCAAACGCACTGACAGCTAAAATTTAAAATTTTCATATCGACACTTATAAAACAGTTGTAATGCACTAACATAACCACGTAATGACTTTAATATAAACTAAAAAAGAAATAAACAAAAATTTCCCAATAGCTGTGAAACTAAAGAATGAATAATGGCAACCAATTCTCTTTCTTTTTAGCCACAGGGCGTTAGTCTAAAAGGCCTATTAATTTCGTTTTGGCATTTTGAGCCGAAAACGTTAAATATCTGTTTCATTTTTAAACTTGTTGCCACCAGATATTATCGCCCTGTGTTATATATAAAGAAATTTAGCGGCCGAGCAGTAAAGTCGCTGAACACTGGTAGTTCGGTTCGAGGTTCGAATCCCGCGAACGAGCTGGCTGCATGGGTGTTTTCGTGGTTTTTCCCCATGTGTAACGTGTATACGAGCCAGTTTCCCTTAGAAATAGGCATCCCTCCCCTTAGGCAGATAGCCGTAGTGTGCTTTTGCCATAATTAAATACACCACCACACCACCACACCATTTAAAGAAATTAAAAAATGAAGAATCTGCATAAATCTATTGTTACTATTTTGTATTTAGTTAGTTATTTTTAGCGCAATTACAATTAAAATTGTTTTATTTCTCGTGCAATGCAGCACGAGACGTATTTTAAGAGAAAGCTACGCCAGAAAAGAAAAAATACAGGAGCACGAGCATTTAACATTTAATAAATAGTTATCTCGTAATTTATGTTTAAACTGAATAAATGTAATTGACTACTATGTTAGCTGTAACCTTAATTCCACTCTTTTGCTTTCCAGAAACCTCGAGGAAACAAAAATTACCACAACTTTCTCGTACCCGATTAAAACGCTTTAAAGCCATAGAGAAAGATTTCAATTCAGTTATTTACTTAGTTGTTGGGGTTGAATGTAGCGAATTTGCGTTAAGATCGGATTAGCTTTCTCTACTCTCTGAATTGCGTTCTATTTAACGTTTTAGTAGTTTAAAATATAACTACTGTGTGATATTGTACGAACATATTTGAGGAAAAATCCAGCGTTTTGTTATCTTTCTTGTGATAAGAATACATTTTATTAACTTTTTATCGGACTTGTGCATTTAATCTATTATGGGCCTGTACGCACTCAACAGTATGTATGTTTCTTGTACTGTGATAAAACAACGGTACCTAGAGCCATCAAATTTTGAATCCTCCACCGAATATGAGCATCTGGAAGCTCAAATTTGGAATTTGTCTTATTACATATTTCTACTATTACATATTTTGTAACACTTGACAAATTTTTGATTAAGAAACTCAACGATTTCAAATTTTCATATCGGTGACAACGCGGTAAGGAAACAAAATTATCTCATACAACGCGAGACTGTGCATCGAAAATTCTAAAGGTATGCTCATTTAAAAATTTTTTTGCAATATTGCTGTGTAATGGAATTTTATCTTTTAAGTGCGAAAAACATGATGTTTAATAAATAAAGGTATCACACAAAACGGTAAATTTAGTACTTATTGACTTTATTTAAATATTTTTAAAGATAATTTGAAATTATCTTTCTGCTAGAAACAACTTTATTTTTTGTCAGGGTAACGATCTAAGTACACGGCCCTCAACGTTCGCCATTTGGGTGTCTATAATTGTCCACAAGTTCTGAAAACGCCCCCTCAGTCACCATATTTAAACGCAGCAGAATGCATTTGGAGAGAATTAGGAGTTAAATTACAAAGACACAACATAAAAACAAAAACTGAACTAGAAACAGGAATGATGGAATAATGGTGAAACAATCATGCACATATTACAAAAAAACATATAAACTCTATGCTCAAACGTTTGAAAGTTGTCATAAATACTACATGATATACTACAAAATACTAACTGACAGAAACACTACAATATTTACTAATATGTGCAGATTTCTTTAAAACGTACGAAGACCTTTGTGAGGTAATATTTCTGTTACTTTTTTATTTTTGATTTTCCAAAAAACAAGTTTTAGTATGTTCATAAAATAATTAATGTAGTTTAGGTAAGAGAAATTAATAAACATTATTAAAAATTTTACATTCTAAAATATTATACTATTTTATTAATGAATAAAGCAATATTTCACTGAAATTCGTAAGTGTACGAACCCTTTTGTGAACAACTGTACATCACAATGTAAATTAACTAGCTGCATTTCCAGATTTTCAGGAGAATTACTCACGTTTCCTTTTGCTCACGGTGTATATATAATGTGAAATATAAATAATGTGAAACTGGGCTTCGAAATCATTAGAAGCTTAAAATGTTTCTTCAAATTATTGTCTTAATAATTCTAATTAATTTACGGAAATGTATTGGCAGGACGCATAAAATTCTTTGGAGGAAACATGCGACCCGCGAGCTGTATTAGAGTATTTATTACGTGAAGTACCTAATGATGTATCGTTTGTTTTAGAATAAGATTTTTCTTGGTATTATACCCTTTAATTGCTTTTAGGTAATTTAAGGGGACTCATAACCTTAAAACCCATGAGATCTTCGAATATGTGACTGTTGCAAAAATTGGGATAACTTATTTATTTTAAAAGCAATTACTTCCAACTTTTTACAGCTGACTACGTAATACAACTGCTTTCTGAAATAGTAATCAGAATTTTTGTGTTGCAACAAATATTTTTATAATTTATTCCGCTTTGTGACAAGATGTTTCGTCATGTTCCCACCTTGAGCGCACAGTTTAAAACATTCTGTTGCATAATTTTATTCCATACTTAATATGTATCTTTTATAACACTTGGAAACTACTGTGAACCAAAAATTCTAAGAATTCCATGTTAAATTTTTATTTTATTTGAAATTGAGTTTAAAAAATTTATTTTATTTAAAAAATCTGTAATGTTTTTGTGCATAAAAATTTTTAATATTAAAATATTCATCATATTTTTGGTTCAGTTAGAAGATAGTACCCATATAAAGAATTCCATCAACTTTCAAGTACGTACCATTAGCCATTTTTTAAATATCATGCGCCCAAGATGGAAATATGACGAAAACGTTTGTCACAAAGCGGATTAAATTAAAAAATATTTGTGGCAACACAAACTTTCTAGTTACTAGTTCCCAAAGCAGCTATATTATGTAGTCAGCTGTAAAAGGTTGGAAGTAATTGCATTTAAAATAAATAAAATATCCCAATTCTTGAAACAGTCACATGTTCGAAGATGATAAGGAGTTTAAGGTGTATGAGCCCCCTTAAGAGCACATCATACAATGAAAAAGAAAATTTAAGACAAACGGTTCTTTGTTAGTTAACCTAAAGTATGGCATTAGAAATATCTTTCATAAATTCTAATATTATATTTTAATTTGACAAATTATATTATGAGTAAGTATAATCTTAAAGATTTGAAGCAAAAAATAGTTATTTATTTATTTAGAATGGCTCAGTTTGTTAAGCCTTTATATAATAATTATTATAATTTATGTAATAAATAATTTCGAAAGCAATACCATATTGGATAACGTAAAAATCTTACATTTCGTAGAATGGCAACATACCGAAAAATAGTCATGATCAAGGCTATGGAAGGTACATTAAATACCTTATGTCAGTGACATCACTTGTTAAAATAAGACGATGATATAATCATAAAATTTGAAAGTCAAAGAAAGGTTTTAATGCACAGCTTGTAATTATAGAAACGTAATAAATGTGTAATAATGTTATATTAAATATGCTGCAATATAAAACCTTTAAAATTGCTCCGTTAAGTCTTTCTAACAGCAAATATAGGAATTTTAAAACTGCTCCGTTAAGTTAAACTTTTAAATAACGCAAAAGAGTAAATACAACATCTGGAAATTTCGGTTAAAATTTGCCCTTTCTCTTCAAACATACTTATTTCATAACTCAGAAAATATCTAATTTAGTTTCCGTTACCATAAATGTAGAAAGATATGTTTTATAATCAGCTAAAAGTGTGCGAAAACGAAATAGAGAAATAAAAACATCAGTATTAAACACTCATCTGTGCGTCTGTGTTCTTTCATGAGGAAACCGTTTTATTGATTTACTTAATCACAATTAAAGGCAAATAATATATGTTCTGAGCTATTTAATTGCCCTTTATTTGTTTAAGGGGTTCTAATTTGATTAAGTGCTTCTCGTTTTAGTACACTGAAGTCACATTTTTTCAAATAAATTTCTGGTTTGCATCAGAGTAATCAATAATATATGATACAATGAATATTACCTTAAGTATTCTCAATTTTTCGAATATTTACATAAATTAGTCTAACTATACTACTCAATGTAGTAAAGACATTAGCTAGAAGCAGAAGAGATGAAAAATCAGCCACGCCTTCACTGGGAATCGAACCACGGACCTCTGAATATCGGCTCAGTTTGCTGACCACTACACAAAGAAGGCACGCTAGGAAGGCGGAAGAAAAATCTTACATACTCCCCCTTTTAAAATGCGACTGGGGTTTTTAGGGGACCCAATCGCCAAATACTGAGTGTGGAGAGTCACCATCCACAACCCTTTTAGTTCGGGCGCCACTATAGAGACATTAGATAATTTTCGGAAGCAGAAGAGATGAAAAATTAGCAACACCATCGCCGGGAATCGAATCACGGTGCTCTGAATACTGGCTCAGTGTGCTGACCACTACACCACGAAGGCACGCTAGGAAGGCGGGAGAATTACCTTACAATGTAAATATCACGACCTCAGCTAATGTTTTATGTAAATTTTTATCCGAACGTAGATAAAGGATTAATTAAAGTTTGAGAAAACTGCAAGTTATTTATGTACCTATGAATTCTCATTTCTTATTGAATTATATTTAATGTCAAATGTTACAAAACATAATTATACTTATCCAGAAAACGCCTGAAAAATTAAAGTTACTAACACTAACTGCAAAAGCTTTAATATGATTTTGACAGCAATCTCGTTTATAATGATCTCCTAAAAGTTTAAGATGAAGAAGGTTTTAGGGAAAAATAAACTTCTTTAATAATTACTACCCGAAAGGGATATTAATCTCGAAACAGTATTTTGCGTCCAAACACTTAAATGCGTTGTAAAGCTTTTAAGATTGTTGCCACCAAATATTATCACCCTCTGTTATAATTAAAGAACTTAAATAACGAAGAACCTGCATGAATGTATGTATGTTCCTCGCATTATTAAAAAACAACGATACTTAGAGCCATCAAATTTTGAATAACGTAGTCCTCTACTCGAACATTTGCAAGCCCGAATTTTGAATTTAAAATTTTAATTATTACCCATTTCATATTTTGTAAACCTTTAACGAATTTTTGATTAACAAACTCAGCGATTTCAAAGCGAGCAGTGACAACACTGTACGGAATAAAACATTTTTATTTCCAGTTCTCACCAGACTGTTTATCGGAAATTTTAAGGATATGTTGTTTCTATGTGTTTTGCGATTTTGCTTTTGAATCGAAGTTTATGTAGCGTAAGCACCAAGAACAGGATATTTAATAAAAAAGTAAAGACAGAAAAACATTAATAATAAAAAACTATAAGGCATTTCTGCCACCTTATTAGCATGCCTCTGTAGTGTAGTGGTCAGCATGCTGGGTGCGTATTTCGAGAGGATTGTGGTTCGAGTCCTGGCGAAGGCGTTGCTCATTTTTCATCTCACCTGCTTCCAAAAAATACTAATGTCTCTACACTGACGCCTGAACTAAAAGGTGGTGGATGATGAATCTCCAGACCCAGGATTTGGCATATGGGTTCCCTAAAAAGAACCCACTCTCCCTTTAAAAGGGGGAATATATAAGGTATTTCTCCCGTCTTCTTAGCATGCCTTCGTAGTATAGTGGTCTGCAAGCTGGGCGCGTATTCCAGAGGTCCGTGGTTCGATTCCCGGTGAAGGTGTTGCTCATTTTTTCACTTCTTCCTGATTAAAAAAAATCTAATGTCTCTACAAAACAAAAAATAAAAGATTTGTAAAGCCTTAGTAAGAAAACTGAACATTGATATGATGAATTGGAAAAAAACTTTAAAAGAAACGAAAATGTGTGCGAAAACTTAACGCTGCCTCGTGAATTCTAAACGTATACTCCTATGCAGCCTTTAATTTTTTTTCATTTTGCTGTGGAATTGTATATGGCATACGCACGGAGAAAATGATGCTCAATAATGAAGCTAAAAAGACAAAAAATGGGGTAGTAGGAGTGAGTGTAACAATAATCAGACTGGTAGACTGCGAGCTAACTGAGAGCGCAAAAAACTTAAACAAACCCTTTTGGGCGACCGTTAAAATCTAAAAACTTTCAGAAGTTTTATATTCATATATCAAATTTATTGCCTCTTAATAGCAGTTAAAAAATTCTGAATGTCTCAAAGCTATGAATGTTTGCTGTTTCACTCGAAGATAAATGACGCCTATCAACTTCACACATTTTCGGTCTCTATGCAACGCTTAAACTCTTGTGGCAATGTTACACAGCAACTGGCTCATTTTATTGCTGGATATATGTGATAACATATTTTGTTCAAACAAACCTCTAAAGGAGAAATGGGTTGCCTCTTACTTTAAAAAGGAAAGTGAAATACTTTTATCCTTGTTAAAATCTAGGATTAAAAAGTGCAACACATTAATCAATTTGCAGAGACATTAGTTTTTTTTTTTTTTTTTAAAGCAGGAATGAAAAATAAGCAATGCCTTCACCGGGAATCAAACCACGGACCTCTTGAATACGTACCCAGCACGCAGACCACTACGGCACGAAGAAGGTTGGGGAAATACCTTATAAATTACTAGAAAGCCCTGCGGTCATACGAAGTGACCGCTGTTCTAGATATTATAAATTGTAATTAAAATAATTTATGCAGAGGTGTCTACTAATTCAAGCTGAATTACCCAGGGCAGACGGCGATGACGCTCCTTTGCTTACTGCCCCATGGGTTTCCCCCTTCTACTTGCTTAATTGCTTAAAGTAGAGTGCATTGAAGGAAACAATTGGCGGTACATTTCTTAAGAGCCAACTCTAGCTCAATCAATAAAGGATATTTAAACAATGAAACGTTAATTCACATGTCAAAGATCTCTTTGTACACAACATTTCTTGTGTAGATCTCTCCATCATTTCTAAGCTCGCCTTGCAGAGGACCATCTATTATTTTTAATTTTACGTCCGCTCTTTCACGACCTCTTCAACAGGCAACATAAAGTTGACCGTGTCCAAATGCAGGCTCAGGTAAAAAAATGGCAACACGCTTAAGCGTTTTGCGCTGAGACTTATTTATGATCATAGCAAAGGCAAGTTTTAAATTAAATTGTCTATGTCTCAATTGAAACGGCAACCCTCACCCCATTGGCTAGTACAGTTACGCAACCAACGAATAAGCTGTCGGCGACAGACACTTTAGCCGCATATATATATAGGGGGTGAAGTAACCTCAAGTGACAAGTGACTGAGGACGCGGGCACTGTCCCTTTACCATTAGGTTAATCGGTATAGCACCGCGTCCACCCCTGTCTAGAGACAACACCAAAAAGAGGAGATCTACACATGAGAGCCCCCGGCGCCGAAGCTCAACGTCGGATCCAGGCCCTCTTCTCCGTAACGGCTGGCTCCCGGGCTTAGCGAAGCACACCGTTGGATTCCGCAGGTGCGTGGCACGCCATTTTGACCATTCGCGAGTTCTTGGGACTTTAATTAGCCGAGATATTAATTAAAAACTAATTTTCCCCTACGTTTTCCCTATAATTTCCACATTTTTTCTTGGGTTTTCCCTATTACAGGGATTTAGCTACGTGCCAAATTCTTTTTTCTCGAATATCTACGGAACGGCGCCGAGTTGAAATTCGAGACGCGTATCCTCGGATTCCAAAAATTTCTCTGAAACCATCGATGCCGTTCTTTACGACTTTAATCGGAAGAGATATTATTTAAAAACTGCGGAAACGTCAATTTACGCGCTCATTTTTTCAGGTGGCAACAATAAACTATCGGTGACATGCACTTTAGCCGCTTATATATAAAAAGAAGATTTTAGATTTATTTGAATAACATTTTAATTGACATGTTTAATAAATAATTATTTAAAAAATCTTATATAAATAAGATCATAGATTTATTTGAATAACATTTTTATTGATTTGTTTAATAAATAATTATTTAAAAAAATTCTTATTTGGTTAATACTATTTTAAATACTATTTTAGATCAGTGATATTTTAAAGAGGTTTTTCAGTGCTTTTGTACATTTTTTTTTTTTTTAATTAGTCCAAAGGGACCTTGTCCCTGAAGGACTATTTTTTTCGTTTTGCGATTTTGCGTTGAATCATTATAAATATCCGTTTCACTTTTCAAACTGTTGCTACCAAATGTTAGAGTCCTGCATTATATTTGAAGAAATTAAATAATGAAAAATCTGCATAAATGTATGTACGTTTCTCGCATTATGATAAAACAACGGTACATAGAGCCATCGAATTTTAGATGATATAATCCTCATACGAATATGGGCATCTGGAAGACATTTGAAATTTGGAATTTGTTTTATTATCAATTTCGTATTTTGTAAAACTTTAACGAATTTTTGATTAACAAACTCAAGGATTTCAAAGGGAGCAATGGCAACAATCTACGGGGGGGAAAACCTTTTTATCTCCAGCGCGTCGAACTGTGTATCGGAAATTCTAAAGATATGCTTTTTTTTTAAATTATTTTGCGACATTGCTATTGAATTGAATTTTATGATTTAAGTGCAAAAACCCTGATATTTAATAAATAAATGTAACACACAAAACGTTAAAAAATTGCCTTTTTCCTTTGGACGCAATTTAAAATCTGAAACCTGCAGACTTTTTTTTTTTTTTTTAAATTCAGTAATTCGGTACTTTTGTAAAAAAAGTTATTTGAAATTTTCGTACTTGCTTTTCTCCTTAAATTAGTTAACACAATCTCGTCTTTATAATCGCCTGCAATTTTTCAAGTGCATTTCTTAAACATATTGTGCATTCATTTTTAATGTTTGGCACAAAGTATTTACATATTTAACTTTTTCTTTCCAAAAATACATTCTTTCGAAAGAATTGGCTTTCGGACGAAATTTACTGCGTAGTGAATTACCAGCTCTAACATCAAAGCATACTTAAATAAATACCTTCGACATACCGTTTTATTGAGCTAGTGTATACACATATTCAACTTTTTTTTACCAAACCTTCTTTTGAAACATACGAAATTCGCCGTATTTGGGGGGAAAGAAGAAGTTTCATCTTGAATTTTAAATGAGAGCCATGAATCACAGTTTTTTCCTCCGGAGAATATGATTTATCTCTTTGCCATCACAGAAAAAAAAACTTTTTTGAAATATAAGGAAATATTTCTGAGTAAATCCTGAGAGCTATCAAGAAAATATCTTATGCATATCTTAGAATGTACGAGCAATTTCTTTCTCAATAAAATAACTGAAAACAAAATATAACATTTTTTATGTAAGCCCGATTTAAATCATGAAATCCTAAATAAAGAATCCGAATGCTCGATTTTGAAATTTCTGCGATATTTTCTCCCCCCTTTCAGCATGCTTTTCTGGTGTAATGGTAGCACACTCGGTGCGTATTCCAGAGGTCCAGGTTCGAGTTCCAGGGAGGGGACTGCACATGTTTCACGTCTGCTGCTTAAAAAAAAAAAAAAAAAAAATACCTAACGACTCTACAATTGACGCTCGATGATGGACGACAATTTGTCACCATCAGGTATGGGTCCCCTCATCGCTAGTCGCCCTCTAAATAATGGGAATATGTAAGATATTTTCTGCCTCCTTTCCGCATGTTTTCGTGCTGTAATGATAGCACCCTCGGGGCGTGTTCAAGAGGTTCAGTGTTTAATTAACAGTTAGTTAAATTAAGTGGAAGTTGTTATGTTTAATTTTAATAACTTACAGCTTGAAAGCTGGAAACATAACTTCGTTAAATCTTTAATTTCTTATTTTTGTAGGTTCTCAGAATGAATAGTAAGGTGAGACAGAAACAGTAGCGTAGCCAGGGTGGGGTAAGGGGTGGACATCTTTCCCCGGGCGCAGCATTCAGGGGCCGGCAAATTGATGTTACAAAATTTTAGACTAAAATGTTTTTCATTCTTGGCCCACAGAAAGGGACGCAAAATCTTCATTTGTCCCCGGGCGCTAAAAACACTAGCTACGCCTTCGGACAGGAAGAAAAAGATAACCATGAAACACACCTTCCAACAGCTGGATCGGGAGGATTATAGGGTATGAAACCCGATGGTCAGTGCCGAACAGATGTTGCCTCAGTGGCCGTGTTAGAAAAACTGATTGAAAGATTTTCTGGGGCAATTACTGATCGCAATGATTTTTTGTTCATAATGTTAAACTCTTGTCTGGAAAGATAAGATTTCTAATCCGTGTCCCTTCGTGATTAAGCCTTGTTTCTAGGCGTTAATCATTTTATGACCTCAGCTGCAGTTAACTGAAAGGTGTATAAGGTATTTCTTCCGTCTTCTTGGTGTTGTGTTAATAATACCTGAATCAAGTTAATTATTTTTCTTATTTAGGAAAAATCGGAATTTTATTTAAATTCTGTGAATTATTAATTTAACATTTGGTTATGTAAATTCTTATTTTGTGAAAAACAAATGCTTCAATGATATTTTTAGTTTTTCTTTTATTTAAACTTAGCCAAGAAAACTTTGTGAAAGAAGTCAGGAGAAGGGCGAATTTTCGATTTGTCATATTGACGCACTTCCGAAGAATATTCCAGAAAGAAATTGCTTTGTATTGGTTGCCTTGAATGACAGGAGTACGTGACGAGAGATCGAGGGGTTAAAGTTTCATCTACAAGGAGAAGTCATTACTTTGGCGATCTAAGTGTCCAGTTTAGGCCCGTTTTTGAATAATGGTGCATGTACAATTTGAGTTGTCTTGCCTTTTCGGTGAAAAAGAGTAAATATGGCCTCTAATGAAGGGGAAGAAAATCGAGTTTTGAGGTATCCTGTGCTTTTATGGGAAGTGAAGGAAAATTGGAGTATGGGAGCCTGGGGGGACACTTTTGAGCTTTTGGCTGAGCGGGATAAGGTGAGTCTTTATTTCTTGTTGTATGAATGGGTTAGCGACCATTAACGACCCCGGCTGAGCGTTTTTCACTAAAAACAGGTTATTCAGTCAATTATCGGAAATATTGATTGAACTTTTAAAGTATTTAAAAACGAAGGATGGTCCCGTGTTTCGTTAATTAATTGCTTTTGTCTTCCAGTTTGTAATGTTGCGCGCTCTCAACCTGCACGCAACAATACTGGTGACTGCTATGAACTGGAAAGTATACAAAGTCTTGAGAAGGGTTTAAATCCCTTTTTATTCAACTTTAGAAATTACAGATGCGTGCTCTTGACGCTCACAAACTACGCCGACCCGGCGTAAAATAAAAATAAGAAACTAAAAATGAATAATAACAAGTGACTACCTAAGAGGCTCTCTAAACATAACTAACCTAACCGCGTTCTAAGATACCGCTGACAATTCAGCAAACTTCTGAATATTACGTTGAAAGATTTAGCTATCTGCCGAGGCAAGCACACAGGCCGAAACGCGCGGTTTTTCAATTTCTAACTAGCCACCTCCACGCTCGAGAAGCAAGAAAGCACACTTTCGAACTCGTTTCCCTTCTATTTAACTCAGAATACTTCCGATGACTATTTTGAATACTTTGCGCGTTCTACTAAAATTTACATACTCTGGCATTGGCAATTCTAGGGGAAAGTAAGGCTTGACAGGAAAGATAGTTTAAACTTAAAATAAATGTTAGTTAAAATAAATATAAACCCTACAAGTTTCTTCACACTAAGGGCAGTCAGAAATTACGCCTCGTGGCATGGCGTGTGTGTGTTTTCATGAATAGGAGATCCTATCTGGTTGCGTCCCACACAAACACATTGTGTTAATTCTATTTAAAGTTATGACTACTATCTTTACCGGCAGCCGTTTGATTAATCTAGAAACTTTTATTCAATTCAACTGGGTAGAACCGCTTTTCTACTATTACTGTGTTCCTCGTGTTAGGAATTAGATCTTTGTAGACAAATCTTGGATATGGTATTTTTAATGGTTACTGCTTTGTAAATGAGCCACGCCAGCTTCTTCTTAGCCACTTCAAACCGCCGTGTGGGAATCTTGACAACCAACTCTATGTTTTCTTCAACCGGGAGCATAGCTGCCTGTGGTACCTTGATAACCCTTGGATCCTTTCTGTCGTTTTCGACTGCAGTTTTCGACGACCTCCGATGGAGTCCGTGTTCCCTTTCTGTCGAAAGATAAGTTTTTTTCTTCTTTATTCATCCTACAATTAAGAAAGGGACTAGTAGTTGATAACTGGTTTTTGGACGAAAGTAATTTAGATAGAAGGAATTTACTTAAGTTGAACTCTAACTTATTCTTGTTGAAAATTAGTCTATCTCCTTAATCCTTCAGGAAACTTAAATTTTGGCCGAAACCTCCAAATAATTAATAATGTAAATTTTATGAAATAATAATTCGTCCAAATGTTTAACTCACACTTAAAACCAGAGAGAGAAATGTGAAATATTTTGTCTTCATCTGCTTTAATAGCTTGTGTTGAATAGTACTAAATATGTCATATTTTTTTATTGATACCAAATTATAAATTACGTTTAATATAAAAATTCAATAGGTAATCTATAAATAATAATAATGTGAAATTCCTTTTGACCAGAGAAGATTTAATAAACATGGTAATTATTTGAAATTTATATTATGTTTTCATTCGTGTATTACATGTATCTTTTATCAGATCCTTACCTGAGCACGGTCTCGGAATGGAATGAAACACAACGCCAAGTACTTACCAATAATTTAGACCACAGATATGTTGAATTTTTTAGTACTTATATTTCTATGAGTATTTTAAGTCTTGTTAGCTAATAGGTTTAAGGTTTAAGATAATAGGTTTAAGGTTTAAATAAGTATTTAACTTTACAGATTCACCAGATAATATTGTAAAACCACAAAAAACTTACAATATTACATTGCCACGCCTTCGTGGTGTAGTGGTCTGCATGCTGGGCGCGTATTCCAGAGGTCCGCGGTTCGATTCCCGGCGAAGGAGTTGCAAATTTTTCAATCTCTCCAACTTCCAAAAAATCCTAATGTCTCTACAATGGCGCCCAAACTGAAAAAGGTATTCTAGATGATGATTCTCCTCACCCAGGTTTGGTGATTGGGTCCTCTAAAAACCCCAGTCGCCCTTTAAAAGGGGGGAGTATATAAGGTATTTCTCTCGCCTTCTTGACATGCCTTCATGTTGTGAAGGTCTGCACGCTGGTCGCGTATTACAGAGGCGTTGCAAATTTTTCAATCTCTCCAGCTTCCAAAAAATCCTAATGTCTCTACAGGTGATTTCACATTTACGGTCTTTGGCCTGGAAGGGTTAATTTTTTTAAGCAGCCAACTGTTTAACTAGAGAATTTTCAACCGACTTCTCTTCTGATGTTGCATGGACTGAGATACTGAGATTTTATTTTTCTTTCCGAATGTGACGAATAAAAAAATGAAAGTGTAAGTTTGTTTCTCTGGGGAGGGGTGCCCTGCGGCCTGGCGCTTCCCTCGTCGTCTCGGAAAAAGTTGTGGTGACATAGCAGAGATTTTGCCTTGTGTTGCGTTTCAAAGGAAGTCTGAAAAGGACGTTTTCCTATATCGAAGCCTTAATAGGGCAGAAAAATTTATGTGGATCTGCTGAGGTTTTTTGTTACTTTTTTCCCTACCGATGAATCCATTTTTTTCGGGCTAAAGATGGTTGAAAAAAAGAGAAATGAAGGTCTTGAGTGCGATCCTGTTTCCTTAATTTTCGGAAGAGTAAGCTCATCATGTTTCTGAGATGTTTAATTTTGAGTGGTCTCCAAGTCGCATGCTAGTTTTGCAGGCAAGTACATCTACCTGAGGCAGTTTTCTGAAATCAGGTCTTGGCAAAACCTTTTACTGTAGGGTTTACAGAATTCTTCCCTTTAAAGCTTATAATTATTGAACTACCATATTCTCGAGTCTTGCGTTCAAGGTCCAATATCGTCTGAGTGTATCATAAAAGTAATGAATAATTCGTGAGTTACGTAATTCGCGCGTTCTAACTAAGAACATTAACAAAACAATTTAGCCTACTGCCTCTACAAAATTATAAATTCAACTGCTGTGTTACTAATGGTATAATATTGTTTTTATATTTTTTTAGAATTTAACACGAAATTCAGTTTTATATTGCATCATCATCAGAATTATAAAATCTTGCAAAACGAAATTTTATTCCCCAAAAACACAAAATTCGCTAGTTTAAACGAAATTAAAATTCATAAAAAGACACCTACATTACATTTTCTTATTTGCATTTCCACGGTTTTAAAATCTACTTATGAATGTATTTATCCTATAATCCACTAATGAATTACCACTGTCTTAATTCCACTTGAAATTAACGTCTTAATTCCACTTATGGCATTTGTAAATTTATACTAATAATAGGGCGACCGGAAATTAATGTCTTTTCTGCGCATGTCGACAACAAGATGCTAAGGGCAGAAGTGGAAGCAAATCCATGTCAGACACTCTTAACCAACCTTTGTCGACCATCCAAGAACATTTAAAGTAGAATGGAAAAATAAGCAAAGCAAATGTTTAAGTCCCCCATAATCTGTCCGAAAAGAACAAAGCCAATCCATCCATCACCATGCAACGTATTGCTTCAATGGCACCATACAGAACCGTTTTTTGATCGTTTGATTAGTGCAGACAAAAAACTAAGTCCTATATGATTATACAAAACTCAAAATGCAGTTTTAATAGGGGTCAAATCCCAAAAAAGCGCTTCTGGGTGTTTGATGGTGTTTTCGCGGAATTGTTCATTTTGAATTGCTGAAACTTGGACAAACTGGAAAAAATTAATGAATTGGGGTGGGAAGTATTGCCATACTCACCCACCATACTCGGCTGATATCGCAGCATTGGATTGCAATTTATTTGGATCCCTACAACATTTTCTTAGTGCTTGGTGGGCTTGGTGGCTACGAGGGTGATTATATTATTGATAAAAAATAAAAACTTGTTAAAATTGTATTCGTTTGAATTTAATGTAAGAAAGCATCATTACTTTCCGGTCCCCCTATTAATAAGGAGAGTAGAGAAATATTACTTAATTGTGACATTAAAAAATGAAAGCTAAATTTGTGATTTTAGAAGTGATAATTTTGCATGATTTGGGAATTAAATCTCGTTTATAGAGAAATGTACTTAACGTACTTAAGCTAATAACGTAACTTTGTATGAAATAGAGGCCAAAAAATTTTCCTAAAAACACCCAACCAATATTTTTTATTTGTCTAGAATTATTTCTTTATACATTAAAATTAGATTAATGCATTTGGTTGCATAAGTCAGTTTCTAGTCTGTTAACATGAGATGCAATTAAAATTAACTTTATTAAGAAATTTGACTGCTAATAAACTTTACTGGTTAAAGGCAGAATGTAGTTTTGAAGAGTAAAACTGCATGTGATTAACAATAATTCTGAATTTTAATGAATTTGTAGACTTAATATTTTTTTTTGATTGAAAAGCTCTAATTTTAAACAAATAAATAGGTTTTGTTTATTTTATTAAGATTTATTTATTTAATTAAATAGATTTTGTTTATTATTTTGTTTATTTGTTATTAAGCCTGATAGGATTAAATTAAGGCATGAGCAATATTGTAAAAAAAACGGTCACTGACGTTTTCAGTGCATAAACTGAAGTAGTTACAGAATTCTGAATTTAAAGCTAAAGCACGTGAAAAAATAAATATTTGAATTTACATTTGAAGGTTAGCTATTAACTGAGGTCTCCAAAACTAATACTTTCAATAAAATGACGGTATTAAATTTTTTATGATTGTTTTACCCTTTAATGTCAATCGACTCAATTATTCACGAGGTCTTTTTATTCCGATCAAGATAATTTTCAATTAAAAAAGAGTAAGTATTTTTCGGATTATTTATTTTAATTTATACTTATTTTATTTGAAGTTTTCCTAGTACGATGATCACAAAGAACTTATTAGCTCATTCTAATTCTATATTTTTGAGGGAATACGAGAGGATTTTTCAAGGTTAATCTCCTACTTTAAATAATGTAATAACAGAAATTAGCACACATTTGTTTGCAGTCATATATATATTATGATTGCTAAGACCACTTTTTATAAAGTGCTATAATATAAATAAGCAATAATGCAATTTTCAAACACTTTCTTTTTTATAATTCTTTATCATCCGTTTCTAAAAATAAGAGATGACAGTTCACGTTGTCTTTCATCTTTGTTAAAGATATATGGCCGCAAAATAATGGATAACATGTAGTGCATAATTCTTTTCTTTCACTCTGAGTCCGAAATTTTTATGTCAGGTTTTCCCAGACATACGCTCGAGTATCTTATTATGAATTTAATCTTTACTCATACTGCATTAGCCCTTAACTCGTTGAACTTCATATTTTATTTCCAGCTCAACGGATCGAAACTGTCATTGTTGTTGTTGTCTTGTCCATATTACATGGAACAATGGTTGCTTGAGCCTACTCCGAAGAGAGGTTGGACTTCTAATTTTCCTTTCGCAATTTTGACGGAGAGCATCCCGGAAGGTTATCCGGGGATCTACCATCATTATTCCCCTCCACATATTCCTGAATCCACACGAGAGGAGATTCGGCTTGCCGCATATTTAGAGTGCCACCATGCCGTATCGACATTATGCATTTACAAACATCCATGTTTTCTCCGGGATTCCAACCCGGGCCCTTACCACTATACCGTCTGGGGGACGGTATAGTTTTTTAATTGTGTTATTTTACCAAAGATTTTTTATGGAATAGGTGCTTGGGGCGCTAGGGCAGGGGAGTTGATGAGATTAAGGGATAAACTAAATATCTTGCAGAGAAGCTGGATGCTGGCTATCACAAGAGTCTTCAGAACTGTTTCTACGGAGGTGGTATGTATTCTCGGTGGAATTCCTCCCCTCTCTTCCCAGTATAAATTTTACTATCAAAAGTTTTTACTCTTGAATAATTTGGTTGATGAAATAAATATTAATGACTGTATTATTAAAAGTGATGCTTTCCGAAGTTTTGATGATATTTATATTCATCCTAGTAATAGGATTTCGATTTTCTATGATTGTAATTATCTGAAATATCAAGAGTTGGATATTTATACTGATGGTTCAGGGCTAGAGGGTGGTATTGGAGGAGCTTTTGTTGTTTTCTTTCTATGGTATTGAAATTTATAACTGGAGATTTAAATTACATGCTATGAACTCTGTATACCAGGCTGAAATGTATGCAATATTTGAAGTTTTTAATTGGATCAAAAGAACATTAAGAGTTGGTTATTGTATAAATATATATTCCGATGCCTTGTCTGTGCTGCAAACCCTCTCGGGCCCTGATAATAGAAATTGTTTAGTGTTTGACATAAAAAATTTATATTTACAATTGAAAAATATTCACAATATTAAAGTTCATTGGATGAAAGCACACGCTGGTTTTGAAGGGAATGAGAGGGCCGATGAATTGGCAAAATCCGCGGTAATAGATGAGAATATTATTATTAAACACATCCCATATTCTAAAAGAAGGGCCACCTCTGTTTTATTCAATCATGTTTTGTATGAGTGGAAAACTAACTGGGAACATTCTAGTAGAAGTCATGGTTTATTAAAAAATATAAATATAGGAAGAAGAATGGAGATGTATAAGGATATTGATGCTAACCAAATTCTTACGGGACATGGTCGGTTCTCAGCGTATTTAAAACGATTTGGCTTACAAGATAATGAAAAATGTAATCTATGTAATGTTTTTGGAGATTCGAAACACTTTTTTGAGGACTGTGTTATTACCGGGAGTGCAAGGGATAAATATCGAAAATATTTTCATAACGATTTCAAGAAAAACTATAAGAATCTTGAAGAATACTCTAAAGAAATTATGAGGATTTTAAACGCATCTAAAGAAGCCATAGGGATTTTTGTGTGAATGATGTATTTGTATATGTGTATGTCTGTTTTTATGTCGTCTTATTTTTTTATTTTTTAACAGTTATTTATTATTTATTTATGTTCGTTTATGTGAATGTATTAGGTCCAGGGATAATGTGAATTTCCCTGGTCGTATTTATTATTTAGTTTTGTTTACTTTTTACTAACCTTTTTAGTTACTCGGTTCCTGGGGCTGTTGGTTTTCCGGGGTTTGTAGTTTACCTCTTTTGTTTTTTGTTCTTTCTTTATTAGCTGTTTTGAGCACGGCGGGATCGCTGGCTCTTCGTTTGTTGTTGGATGGGCTAGCTCCCAAGAAGAGTCATATGACCAAGTATGTCTTGGTTGTTTGTCTTGGCTGGGGGCTGCGCCCCGTAATTGCACCGTCTGGGGGACACTTTTATACTTTCTTTACATGTAATGGAAACTGTTACCAATACCGGTAACTGACGTGCGATTATACGGATAAAGGGTTTAACTGTTAGGCATAATTCAGAACGTTCTTGTAAAACGTTACTGACACTACAGTGAATAACGCCTGCTTTACATTTTCTGAACATGATCCTGTTATTTGTGTCATTGGTTACTATTTTTGAATCGATTATATAAGTAACAGAATAGCAGGTCAGTTACGGTATTGTAGCATCATTGGTCAAATCGATCCAGGAAAAATGAAACAAGTGAGGAAAAGAAGTCTTATATACTCCCTCTTTTTAGGGTGACTAGGTATTAGGAAGCCCAGTCGCCAAATCCTGGTAGTGACGAATTGTTGTCCACCACCTTTTATTTCGGGCGCCCCTTGTAAAAGCTTTTTAGAACTCACGAAACTGAAGAAATCCAAGGTGTTCTCGCCAGGATTCGAATTGCGAATCCTCCGAATACGTATTAGCGTGCTTGCAGTTACACTGCGATGGTATGCGGAAAGAAAGGCGAAAATATCTTATAATATAAACAGCAGTAAAACTGTTCTCCACAAATTAGGTAAAACATATCGTATCATTAGGCTCGGTTTAAGTAATTTTGGTGGTCCTCGCAAGATCATAGAGCCCCTTAACGAGGTTTCTCTTATAAATTGCAATTTCTATAGTATATTTAGATTATCACCTAATTTATTACCCTTCACCTTATTATTCTGAAATTAAAAATTAAGTTACTTATGAAATATATTTTGTGCATCAACAATTTTCAAAATTACGTTTTTTCCATAGCCAAATAGAATAAAAGCATAGTAAAAGAACTCTTCAAATGTGACACTTTATTCCTCTAAATTGCGCTTTCTAATTGCAAACCTTCCTTCTGAATTATTTTATTAACTTTTTTGAAATTAAAATAAGTATTAGACCAGATCGTAAGAGATAAATAAATTCTAAACACTTAAATTTTTTTTAACTAGATGTTTCTCAGAAACAGATGGAGTTTCTTTTAACATTTTCTTTAAAATATTTTAAAATTTGTATTATATTTTTAAGTTCTTACTTACCAGTTCTAAAGCAGCACTTATAACTGACGTGTCGGAAGTCCTCTCGAGTGTTTTGCTGGCTTTGCATTTCTCAACTACTTTCGCAGATTGTTTTCAGCGTGAATTGAACATGACTATCAAAATATTTCGCGCTACATAGATGCAGAAAATAAAATTAAAAAATCTCTGCCTTTTACGAATAAATAAATAGTGCAATTCATTAATGCTATGAGCATAACAAGATATAACGAGTTTCTGTGTTTTCCTGAAATTTCATGCATGTTTCGACCTTTTATGCTTTCCATCATCATATATGACTCTACGGCAATCTGCAAGGTATCCAAAGATCAGGTAATAAATAAAATTGTAATTCAGCGAACATTTTTCCAATATATGATACATTACAGTGCTAATTGAAGTAGAACGCACATCATCACTCTTAAAATCACATTCAACTTTTTTTTTTACGTTAATTACGTCTAATGTGCAATATAGAACAAATGAATAATATTTTTAAACATTATTTCCATAACATTGTACAATTTTTATTTTGAATTTTACTTTCAATTGAATTATTTGATTTGCATTTCATAAACCGTCGATACCCAAAGACATTTTCTAAGGATGCGAAATGACATTATAACGATCATTAGCTTCAAATAAATATGAAAATAATAAATTTTGCTGTTAATAAAATGTTTTTATGCTTATACATGTCATTTAAATGCACCATATCTCATTTAAATTAAACTTTTTATGGCCATATATAATTTAAATGCCTTCAGTTTAAACTCATATTAGCTGTTAAGTTGGATATTGCAAGATCAGATTGCAATTTTTATGAAAATATCATAATTTTTTATTACAAAGAAGATATACAAATGTTTAACAGGTTTTGAATGCTGTTATGCATATGCATGCAGACGTGTTGTATGCAACAATTTAAAATGCTGTAGTCGCAAAAGGAATTTTTGAGTATTTATTTGAAATTTTATATGTGCGCGTTTATTAAAAATATAAAATATTTATAGATTTTATCACACTACACCATTTAAGTGTAAGTTTTTCTACTCTTTTCTTTTTTTCTTTTTTTTTGGTGTGGGGGGGGAGAGGCGATAATTTTATGTGGATATTTTAACAATAAATATTCTTAAAATATTTTACGGTAAATTTTATTTAATTTTATGTGAACATTTATATAATAGTAATCAAATATTTGAACATATAGGTTTGGTTTCTAAACAATAATCAGCGTTATTTTAGCCAGTTTATTAGAGAAAAATCTTCTTTATAACCACCATGTTGCCAGAAAGCTATTTTTCTTTTGTTGCAGAAACACATATTTCGCCGAGTTGGTAACCAATTCTGCATGGATATATCTCTACCTAGGTCGAAAGCCAACTCAGCGGTTTACCTCCACTAACCACTATACCGTCTGGGCGACGTATCTACTCATTACAGTAAGCATTAAAATTAATATTGTAACCGTTCGTCTATAAATAAAAGGCTTTAAATATGTTAATTAAAATAGCACAGAAACCATTACAATGAAAATATTCATCAAAATAGAACACACACCAAAACGGAACTAAAACCGAGGTTCTAAGAGGAACTTCTTGATATATACTTTACATGTGAGAGAAACCATGGAATATCCCGCAAAAACAACAAGTATCCCACAAACTAACATCACGAATTTGATGTGTGATCAATAGAACTGATCTAACATCAATTCCATCATGTTATTCTTTCACTTCAATAGATTGAGTAGAAAAGATTATTAAAATTCCTGATTTATTTAGAGCTTTTGTATTCTGGGTAATATTGTGTTATAAATTAATTAAGTTAATATTATTATTAAGTTCATTACGTGTCTGCGAAGCTGTGATTATAGAGAAGATTTAAAAGCACGAGGGGATTTTGGCCTATTTCTGTGTTCGACATTCAACGTGTTTTTTGTCGGAGTTTAGCACACATTATCAGGTAAAATAAGTAGCTACGAACACATGGTTGAGGAAATAAGATGGTAAGCTCGGTAGATGAGAGGCAGGTTAATCACAAGCGCAGGTGAATACAGAGCTCAGTGTAACGATCAGTGTCGGTCTGTAGTTAATGGAAACAGTTTCATGACACTGGATCCATATCGAGAGGACCTGGACAAGGTCGAGGAGGATCCACAACGGTGTACGAGTATCGCTATTTGGTACTTTCAGAGTGCCTACAAAATACTGCTACAGCTACACAGCTTTCATGTAAGCTACATGCTACCACTGGCAGCCTAGTTTCACGGTCTACAGTTGCTTTATGAGATTAGCGTGATGAAGACAATGTACTGCTTGGACCAAACTACAGTAGAGCGCCGTACTTTTTACAGATGTGTTGAGATTCAGCCTGGACACTGATTCTTTGCGTACCTGTGGAGAGTGCCTGAAACACCATATCATGCCTCCCCTTTTAAGAAAATGTATCATTAAGGTGGAAGAAGGGTAATGGTTTGAACAAGCATTATTTGAACGGCTGCACACCCCTTCGCGTGTTTGACAAAAGCTTTCTGACTGTTATGAGGTACAGGAAAAGGGATCTAAGAGCCCTATATTCGTCTTTTCAGGGGCACAGTTTGTCTTTCTCTTCTGTTATTGGACGACAATTTTAGTCTACATAAGGCTCATCCTTTTGATGATTAATTACCTGGAAGCAAAAAATATTCCCCTAACGGATTGGCCAAACAGATCATCTGACCTCAATTCTCAGAGCATGTTCGGTACGCTATTGAAGGACAATTTAATCTCGTCATTCCCCTCCGAGAAGCACCCCGGATTTGAAAACTGCCTTGCTTCAATACTGGGACCTACTACCACAGGGACTTCTCAACTGCCTCATATCCGGTATGCAGTCAGGCTGCGTCTGGCTGTGAAAGGAGACCATACCCCATATTAGACTTATTTTAAATTTGGTATCACAACGTAGATTCTGGACATCTTTGCACTATGAGTTTTACTGATAATCATGCATACCTAAAATGACTTTGGAATGGTAGATCTCTTTCTCTGTTACAAATATATATTCACAAAAAATTTAACTAAAATCTGGTTTAAGTATTTAAAGAATTCGACATAATACCCCATATTAGACTTATTTTAAATTTGGTATCACAACGAAGATTCTGGATATCTGTGCAGTATGAGTTTTACTGATAATCATGCATACATAAAATGACTTTGGAATGGTAGATCTCTTTCTCTGTTATACATATATATTCACAAAAATTTTCACTAAAATCTGTTTTAAGTATTTAAAGAATTCGACATAATGTAGAAATCCTCTTAATTTTGAACACGAGTGTACAGGTATAATGGAGTGAGGAAATCGCATTTGGGGTTCGAATTTATTATCTGTGGCCCACAGAATATTACGAAACTTCGTCATCGATATTTGTTTACTGACGCTGATTTCCTGATGCCACCATCTCAGGACCATTTTCATGACTTACAGAAAATATTGATATCACTTCTGAAATTTGTACTTTAGTGAATTTATTGCTCTTGATAAGTAACTATAATACTTCCTATCATTTGAATTACAAGTTAAGTTTTACAATTTAAAGGACATAATTATTCTACTGAAACATACAACAGAAATGGCATTTTAAACCTCGTGTTTCTCGTGCATTTGATCTCGGTATTATACTACCTAAAACGCTGAATATCTAAAACATGATTTGAAATATATGTTAATAAAACACTGAAATAATCCGTACTTATTATTCCAGGACTGAAGATAATTTCAATTTTGTTTTAGATTTGAAAATAAAAAATTTGAATTTGATTTATTTCAGTCTCGTTTTATTTCTTACTGGATTGATCGACAGACTTAATCTATAAATTTTATAAAATTTATGAATTTCACACTTTTCAATAAATAAAAAGTCTAGAGTCTAAGAAATGTAAAGATAATTGTACTGTATGGATTAAAAAATTCTACATCAAAACTGAGAAGGTTATGGATTTGCAATGCAAATCATGTACAATGTAAAATATATTACACAGATAAAACAGAAGACTTTTCCGTTCCTTCAAACTTAGAAACTTTTCTTGAAGCCGTTGTCACGTCTAAAGAATTGTTGTTTAAAATGTATCGGTCAGTAATACAGTTTTCGTGGGTGTCTGTCGCCGCCGGAAATAGAAAAGGTCTTATTGACTTTCAAGTTCCCAAAAGAGAGCCTGTATATCTACCTATCTTGTTATTCAACAATGTGAATCTGTCCTCCAGTCATTCATCACTTCGTTTTCAGTCCCTTCCTCGAGCAAGACTTGAATGACACCGTTAAATATTTACTACTTTTCCTCAAACTTCCAGTGCTGTCTCTGACAGCTGTCGGATTCTCGAGTACACCTCGACGACAGACTATGGCTACTTGCATTGAATAAAATCTTTCCTATACTGATGCCAAAGGGCGAGAATGGATTGTGTGTTGTATTCTACTTATCTCTTCAATGTATTTCTAGTACTTCTGGACGGTTAGTTTTTGAACGGTAACAGGAATTAGTACTAAAACTTTGCTCTTTCATCCTATTACAATGTATAGTCAAGCATACTATATTATACAAGACAGCTTTCGATAAGATGTCTTATTAAAGTAAATATCACTTGATTATAAAAATTGGACTGGAGATATTTGATAATAATTTTAGGTGTTCCGCATTTGGATTCCTAGCTCAGCTCCTATTTAAGACGAGAAATATTAAATGTAACATGCTAATTAAGTAAATAAATAAACTGAAGATTCGATATAAACACGCGAATTAAAAGAAAAGTTGAATAAAAAAATCATGTAAGAAAATGAAAAGTGTGTAATCTGTTTTTCTCATTCCGGATTTGAAGCTGACATCTTCATGCTGCGATTAGATATTGAAACTGATTTTTATAATGCGAAATTTTAAATAACTGTACTGATTACCTGTAAAATATAAATACAAACATGAAAGGCAGATCATAGTTTGTGGGTTTTTTATACATTAATTGATAAAAATCGACCATTGTGAAACCCTTTTCTATCCGTAAATTCTATTAAGTTCTTGTACTATGTGTTATGGGGTTTGGGTTGAAATCACTTTGTGCTTTGTCAGCACGTGATTTGCTTAGTACGAATTAATTCTAATTATTGGATGTTAAATCGAAGAATAAATAGCAGTGCAAGTGAAATTTAAAATTAAATTAAATTAAAAGATTTAAGATTTCACGGTCACACCAGGGGATTTTTTAAGGTTTTTTATGCTGTCGCTGAGCTCGCAGTTGACCATTCTGCTCTTGGACTTGTAGAGACATTAGGAATTTTGGAAGCCGGAGAAATGAAAAATTAGCAACCGCCTTCGCCGGGAATAGAACCACTGACCTCTGGAATACCGGTCCAGCGTGCAGAACCACTACACCCCGAAGGCACGCTAGGAAGGCGGGAGAAATAACTTATATACTCCCCCTTTTAAAGGGTGACTGGAGTTTTTAGGGGACCCAATCACCAAATCCTGGGTGTGAAGAATCATCATCCACAACCCTTTTAGTTCGGGCGCCACTGTAAAGACATTTGGTAACTTTTTGGAAGCAGGAGAGATGAAAAATAGCAACGCCTTCGCCGGGAGACACTGTAGAGGCATTAGGATTTTTGGAAGAAGGAGAAATGAAAAATTAGCAACCGCTTTCGCCGGGAGTGGAACCACGGCCCAGTCTGCAGTGCTATAGTGTTATAGTGGTTCTGCAGACTGGACCAGAACAGGCCCAATCTGCAGAACCACTATAGCACGAAGGGACGCTAAGAAGGCGGGACCTTTTAGACTTACTCCTGCTAACAAACCTATTTTTTGTTTATTTTATCTTCATTATTAAACATCACTTTCTTTTATGAACTCCCTCCAATGTAAAATTCAGCAGCAAAATTACAGTAAAATATTAAAAGCTACTTATCTTTATGAAACATCATAGAGTGTTAATTATTGTCATATATTTTTATTGTATTCGCTATGCTATTTTCTTAAAAACAATATATGGCAATAACATTTAGTTGCAATATCCTTTATTTAAAAAACAATACGGACGTAGAAATGATACAGACCTAAAGGCAATACAGACAGGAAAATGAAGATTGAGACTAATAGCACCACTAGTGCTAAAAGCAAAAAATAAAAATTAATTGCAAAACAAAACAGATATATGTTTTGGAATACAAATAGAACGTTAAGAAGTATGATAAAATGAAATAAAAAATATTTAAAACGTATTGGAATTTGTTTTCTATAAATACGATATGAAATATAAATCAAAAAACGACGCATTTTCTTTACAGAAACAATACATATTCGTGTACCTAATTATTTCTACATGAAATAATAATCCATTGGCTAAACTGTAAGTTTAATAAATAAGAAGTATAAATACTTATGTTCCGAAATAGATTAAATTAGAAATATATACTACTCATTAATCGAAAAAAAAGTCTCCTTAATCTGAATAAATACGCATAGATGGAAAGAGGGTAGAGGGTAGAGGGGAAATCTTCTTGGGAAAGGCAAACAAAATGCTCTTTATGTTGCCCAGTGAATTTCAGAATATTCGCGCTGACATTCCTTTGTTGGAGAGCACGGTAATAATTTCGGGGTTCGTTTTAATTTCTCAGTCATTTGATTCTATAGATAATTAATCTATAATCTTAGATAATTTAACTTTTTAGACTGTAGGGTTTATATTTATTTTAACTAACATTTAAGTTTAAACTATCTTTCCTGTCAAGCCTTACTTTCCCCTGGAATTGTCAATGCCAGAGTATGTAAATTTGAGCAGAACGCGCAAAGTATTCAAAATAGTCAGCGGAAATATTCTGAGTTAAATAGAAGGGAAACGAGTTCGAAAGTGTGCTTTCTTGCTTCACGAGCGTGGAGGTGGCTAGTTAGAAATTGAAGAACCACGCGTTTCGGCCTGTGTGCTTGCCTCGGCAGATAGTTAAATCTTTCAACGTAATATTCAGAAGTTTACTGAATTGTCAGCGGTATCTTAGAACGCGGTTAGGTTAGTTATGTTTAGAGAGCCTCGTAGTTAGTCACTTGTTATTATTCTTTTTTTAGTTTCTTATTTTTATTTTACCGCCGGGTCGGCGTAGTTTGTGAGCGTCAAGAGCACGCATCTGTAATTTCTAAAGTTGAATAAAAAGGTATTTAAACCCTTTTCAAGACTTTGTATACTTTCCAGTTCATAGCAGTCACCACTATTGTTGCGTGCAGGTTGGAAGCGCGCAACAATACAAGACATTAGATTATCTAAGTTGCTGCTATCCACAGCATATGTCATGACTTTTTGGGAAATAGTTCTAACAATTTTAGCACTTCCCCTATTGTTTTTGTTGCACTTATTCCTAAATCAGAGCATACAGTCCTCGCAACGTGCTTATGAATAATCACGGAAATGTCAGAAGAGCAGTTCATTCGCCAAAAACCCTGAGACTAAAATACTTTTCCATACTCTATCCCCATTTTTTTCCAAATTTATTCGAGGAGGGAAATTCAAGGATTTCGTACTTTCCATTAATACCAATCCCTCTAAGGCTTTCAGCTGTACTTTATCCATCCTCCATGATATTATGCAAAGATACTATACATTCACAAATACCTATACTTTCAATGAGATTTGCTAATCATCATGCCGCTTAAAAGACCTTTAACTGTTAACTGCTCCTCATTCTCAGCTGATTCTAAAAACTGCTGAACATAGTAGTATCATTATTACACATCGCATTATGAAATATCAAATACCCCTAGAGGTAACCCGGTCATTTAAATAGTGCCATGCAGAAACAAGCCAGCATGTCACATGAAACAAACATGTGACCGATTTCACATTTTACCAACATTGATCGGAATATATATAATTAACTATCTTATACTAATATGATTTCAAAGACAGCTTAGCAGTTTTAGAGTCAGAATTTTTCTCATCAGCGAAATAAAAGTATGGATTTAGAAACTTCATGGATAGAACGAAAATGATAAAACCTTTTATCAGCATTTATTGTCCGAAAGAAAAGCAACCTATCATGGAGGCGAAACGTCATAAGCAGCTGTAGTGTTGCGTGGCCCTAACTTGTCAGCAACTATGGTAGTGACTGCTATGAACTGTAAATTACACAAACTCGTAAGAAGGGTTTAAATCCCTTTCTATTCCACTTATAACATAAAATAACAGCTGCTTTCACTTGACGCTCACAAACTACGCCGACCCGGCGGTTTAACAAAAACAGAACTGTGAAACTAAAAATAAATGACAGGGTGAATAAACAACTAGATCCCTACCTACGAGGCTCTGAAATCGTAACTAACTTAACCGCGTTCTAAAATACAGCTGAGATTCAGCAAGCTTACTGATTAAGCAGTTGAAAGATTCAACGAACTGCCGAGATAGCCACACAGACCGAAACGCCCGGTTCTTAAATTTCTACCTAGCAACCTTCACGTTAGCGATTCAAGAAGCACACATACAATCTCTTTTCCCTTCTATTTGAACTCAACTTACTTCTACTACAATTTACATACTCTGGGATTGGCAATTCTAGGGGAAAGTAAAGGCTTGACAGCAAAGATAGCTTAAACTTAAAATAAATGATAGTTAAAATAAATATAAACCCTACACAGTCATAATTGCTTATTTGAAAAGCAGAATGGACTGAGTGGATGCAGTATTTTAGCGCTAATAAAGTCCTTTAATGCCGATGAAGTCCTTTGACGCTCTTGGGCTTCTAATCCCGTTGGGAGGAGTTGGTTAATTCCAGTGGGAGGAGTTTCAGTGGAGGAGCACAAATTCAATTTAAATAAGAATTCTCTTATTTTAGACAACCCTGAACAAAAGCATCTTGTCCGACAATCTTATATGTTGTAAGAAAAACTAAAAATCTTTGATGCTATTGTGCTACTGAAATCCTCACTAAAACATACACCTGCAGTAAGCAGCACTGGCCCAAAAACATGTCTTAGCGAAACTCCTGTAGAAATTCCAGAGATGAAAGAGAAGTCATTTCCAGTACAGTCTCTGAAAGCTCTCACATTAATGTAAGGACTAATGAGAAAAATAATGTGCCTATTAAAATTCAAATGCTTCAGCTTATAAATTAAATTCTAATGCTAGTCGCGAGGCGTTTTCAGTCAAAGATACATACTAAACACAAATAACCATTAATTGATGATATATAGTCAAATCCAAATGTAGAGTTACGATAAATAGCCGCATAGATTCCGAAATTTCTTTTCATTACCCAGCTATTTGTCTATATTGCTTGCAAAAAAAGATGAAGATCCTGAGTAAATAATAGACTGGAAATGAAAGAGATATTTAATCCTTAACATTTAATCAATAAAGTTCCTATATTTTCAATTTCGGCCACGAGTAAACGTTTTGCGCAACGATGGTCTTATCTGATACAATCATTATAATCAACAGTATAATCATTATAATCAATCAGTATACTCATTACTCATTTAACTATTCATATTTTCATCTTTAAAACTTTTATTGACACCATTATTAAAATTTTTGCTATCGTAATACATACATACAGTACTTGTTTACCTTAAAATCGTACGTATGCCATTTAATATGAGTTTTTCATGCTTATAAATGCTGATAAGTTCGATCTCCGAAAAATACACCCTCGAAACGTCTTTCTACACATGAAATTGTCTTTTAAGTACTGAACTATTAGTCTCAAGCCAGCATCGAATAATTTCCATTTAACAATGAAATTCGACTGATTTCTTTCTAGACCATTACTGCATTATCTTAAAGGCATATTAGTGTTCTATTTAAGGGGACTCCTTAAAACCCATAAGATGTTCGAATAGGTGACTGCTGCAAGGATTGGGATAACTTATTTATTTCAAAAGCAATTACTACCAACTTTTTACAGCTGACTACATAATATAGCTGCTTTCTGAAATAGTAATCAGAAAGTTTGTGTTGCCACAAATATTTTTATAATTTAATCCGCTTTGTGACAACATTTTTCGTCATGTTTCCAACTTGCGCGCACAGTTTAAAGCATTCTGTTTCATAATTTAATTCCATATTTAATGTATAGCTTTTATAACATTTAGAAACTACTGTGAACCTAAAATTCTAAAAATTTCATGTTAAATTTTTATTTTATTTTGAGTTCAGTTTATAAAATGTATTTTATTAAATAAAATTTTAATGTTTTCGCTCATAAAATTTTTCAATATTAAAATATTCATCAGATTGTTGGTTCAGTTAGAAAATATTGCCCATATAAAGAATTCCAACAAATTTCAAGTATGTACCATTAGTCATTTTTAAAATATCATGCGCGCAAGGTGGAAACACGGCTAAATATTTTGTCACAAAGAAGATTAAATTACAAAAGTATTTGTGGCAACACACACTTTCTGGTTACTAGTTTCCAAAGCAGCTATATTATGTAGTCAGCTGTAAAAAGTTGGAAGTATTTGCTTTTAAAATAAATAAAATATCCATATTCTTGCAACAGTCACATATTCGAAGGTCATGAGGGGTTTAAGGTGTATGAGTCCCCTTAATTAAAACCAGACGCTGCATTTACATTTTTGCGTTCTGTTTAAAAAGAAACATGGCGTGGTACTATCCAAAGTTAATAAAGTTTGGCTCCAACCGTCTAAGAGTTCTTTAGTTAAATGGTCACCAATGCTATGTGTGTGCATGCTATCTGCCTAAGGGGAAGGATGCCTTCGTGGAGGACTTTCTAAGGGAAACTGGCTCGTATACATCACCACTGCTATGGACTATGTTTAGCATAATTTGAGCTCAGAACTTCCTGCTTTGTTTGGGCAAGTATTTTTAACCCTGATTTTTGATGTTCGCAAACAATTTTGAATATTTTCTACTCGACAATGAAACATTACTTGCTTCTCCTTGGAATACACGATCTCCTTCTTCCTCGTATATTACACCAACGGTCTCCCTGAGTTATCTAACTGGTTACACCTTTTAACAGTTTCAAAGGTTCTGTCTCTGATAATTTTGTTTTTTAACGAATTAAAAATATTTTAACGTTTCGTTTACTTTGGTGGGATCAAATGTACGAAACTTCTTAAGACTTTACGTGAATTTGTGACAATGTACACCACAGAGTATGGGAAAGGGTTTAAAGGATCTTTTTATTCAAATAAAAGTTAGCAGAAGGTACCACTTGTGCTTTCAGCAGCCAATATTCAGGCTTTATTCAAATATAAGGCAATTGACTTTACTAAGTAAATATAAGTTACCTAACGGCTACGCAATTAGGGAATGCTCAAGTTGGCTCTGATCTAAAGTCGGCATGGCAAGCCTAATGACGAGAATAACACAACGCCGCAGAACAGCTCTCTGAAGACAATCAAATTAGTAACGTGGCCTTCAGCAGGCGAAAGATGCTCTGATTCTAAACTCTAAAATATTCTTTTTTCTTTAAATATTACCTCCTTTCTATCTCATTTGAATACACGAGAGCTAGAAATTTACATTCTGGCAGGAAAATGGCAATCGAGAAAAACAGTAAAGCAAATTGACATACAATAACTCGTTAATAAGGCTAAATGTATACTCTACAACATTTCCTGTACCTGATTAGAATGAAACCAAACATCACAAATTTAGCCAAGGTGTTTATGTAGAAGTCTACTGACAAGTATAATAATGATAGACAAAACTGTGTTGGGGGGAATATACGCTTCATTTTGGAAACACATTTTACAGCTGTTCATGCGATGCGTGCGTTGTTATACAACAATTTCAAATTAACTAGAAGTGGACTGTACTAAATATTTTATTCAACAACTTTAATCAAATGCGTGCCATCTTTCAAGCGATGACTTACTACTAACAACAACAGCAATAAAAAATAAAACTGAGTAAGCGTTTACAGGGTTGCTGTAATGAACATCTGCGCCATGCAAGGCGCCAAGAAGAGAAAAAAATGACGTAATCTTACAGTTAAATAGTCTTAATGACTTAACATACCCCCGGCATTGAAGGGTTACTTCAATAATTTCGTGCGATAATACTCATAATTACCTACAAAATTGTACAATTACTATCTTATACAATAATGCAATACGAATAACATCTGTATTTCTACTACTCTAACCTTACCGTCAACTCCAGGAAAAATTCTTGTAATGCGCCCTAACACCCATCTACAGACAGGAAGCTCATCCTCCTTAACTAGTACTAGCATACTTATTTTAATATTCGTTTGTTTTACCTTCCATTTTGAACGCTGTTGTAGTGTGTTTAAATAGTCCCTATGCGAACGATTCCATATCAACTGGACAAATCTGGTAGTTCGTTTCCATCTTGAGAGTCTGTTTTCAGGTATATCAATTAATTCGGGTCCTACTATAGCATTCAAGGGTCTCCCAATGAGAAAATGACCTGGTGTTAATGCCTCTAAATCATTTACATCGGAAGATAAGGGAGTAATAGGGCGAGAATTTAAAACAGACTCTATCTGAGTTACTACAGTTAATAACTCCTCGAAAGTCAACCTTGCATTACCTACAATCCGCTTTAAGTGATATTTCACGGATTTTATTCCAGATTCCCATAGTCCACCAAAATTAGGTGTCCGTGGGGGAATAAACTTCCATACTATTCCTTCTTCACCTAAATAATCTGCTAATTTTTTGTCAGGATTTCTAATTAAATTGTTAATTCTTTGCAATTCGGCATTTGCGCCAACGAAGTTTTTTGCATTGTCTGAGAAAATGATTGAGCATTTTCCGCGCCTAGCAATAAATCTCTTTAAGATGGCAATAAATGCGTCAGTGGTGAGATCACTCACTAGTTCGAGATGCACAGCCTTTGTTATAAGGCAAATGAAAAGAGCTAAATATACCTTATGAAGAGTTCCTTTCCTCTGTCCCTTGTACCTAATAAAAAATGGACCGCAAAAATCGGTGCCGACATGATTAAAGGGTGAGCTTGGATTTACGCGCTCTGCAGGTAATGACCCCATAATTTGTTTGATAGTGACTGGTTTATTTTTACTACAAATTATACATTCATGGGTAATCTTTCTAGTTAAATTCCTACCTTGTAATGGCCAAAATTTCTGTCTCATAAAACACAATAATGCTTGCGAACCTACGTGTAAATATTTCCGATGATAATGCTCAGCAATCAGCTTAGTTAGTTTGCATTTAACAGGCAAAATTATTTGATGTTTTTGTGAAAACATTACATTGGCCCCTTGTAATCGGCCTCCTACTCTCATTACATTATTTGCATCCAAAAAAGGGTTCAAAGAAAGTAAATTACTTTTATTATTAATGGGTTTACCTTGTGCGAGGGAGTTGTATTCTGAATAAAAACTACATTTTTGAACCTCTCTTACTAAAAAGGATTCTGCCTCATTTAACTCCTTTGAACTTACTTCTCCTGTTCTTCTCTGTGCTCCTTTCTGTTTTGCACACCTAGAGTTCCAAATGAACCTGAAAATATAACTAACAATACGTAATAATTTTAAATAATTGTTAGTGATATCTAGGACATTATCAATAAATTCTGAAGGCAAAGTGCATAAACAAGCAATGTCAGTTCTTTTTCTCAGTTCATTAGAAAATGTCTCTGTTTTTTCTAATTGTTCAAAGTCAATGTTCTTGTTAGGTATGACACCCTCACTCAAGAATGGAGGACCTTTCCACCACAGATCAGCATCATGCAGTTTGTCAAAATTCAGTCCTCGGGAAATATGGTCTGCTGGGTTCTCCTCTGAACGCACATAATTCCACTGGCATGTCTGTGTTAGGTCTTGGATCTGCAACACTCGATTAGCAACAAAAGTTTTTAGTACATGCGGAGGATTCTGAAGCTAACACTATGGTTGAGTCACACCACAGACATATTTTGCTGATCTCCAATTTCAATAAAGGCACCACCTTTGCAACAAGCTGTGCTAGCAGTACAGATGCGCAGAGTTCCAGTCGAGGTACTGTCAGCGGTTTTAGTGGAGCTACTCTGGACTTCCTGCAAAGCAAATGTGAAGATAAATTATTGTCACTTCTACAGCGTAAATAGATGGCTACTCCGTATGCGTGTTCTGATGCATCTGAGAATCCATGAATTTGTATCTCAGAAAAACTATCCTGTAAAACATATCTACTGACTTTCAAATTGCTGATAGATTGCATTGAATCAATAAAAAGTTGCCAATCCTTAATTATCCTTTCGGGTAGCGGATCGTTCCAATCAAGCTTCAATAACCAAAGTCTTTGGATGAAGATTTTTGCTTTTGTTATCCCTGGACCAAGCAGTCCTAATGGATCATAAATGCGAGCAATATCAGACAACATTGTTCTCTTTGTGTAAGTAGTTGGTTTCTTGATGGTTGATTTGTACGAAAAACAATCTATCTTTGGATTCCATAATAATCCTAAAGTTTTGATGCTCTGATCGTCATCGAAATTACTGAAAGAATATTCCTCTTGTCCATCCGGAAACTGCAAAAGATCAGGATGATTAGCACACCATCTGTGCAGACGCATTCCTCCACGTGATAGTAGGTTAATCAATTGCGACTGTAATTCTTTAGCATCTATTAGAGTATGGGCTCCTGTGAGTACGTCATCGACATAAAAATCCCTTTGTACTATTGGCGCTGCTAACGAAAAACTGTTTTTCTCGTCTTCTGCTAATTGATTAAGTGTGCGTGTTGCTAGATATAGTGCGTTGGAAGTACCGTAAGTTATAGTTTTCAGTCTATAGACCTTAACTGGTTCTTCTTCACTACTCTTCCATAAGATGCGTAATAAATCTCTTTGATGTTCTTTAATCAAAATCTGACGATACATTTTTACAATGTCTGCTGTGAAGGCAATTTTATGCGTTCGAAATCTGCAAATAATATCAAATAGTTCGTCTTGAGCTAACCCTCCATTCAGCAGAATATCGTTTAACGAAATTCCAGTAGTCGTAGGAGCAGTGGCATCGAACACTACCTTAAGTTTAGTGCTAGGTTTCTCGGGCCTGAAAACCCCATGGTGAGGAAGATAATATGAGAAACTAGAGCTATCCCCTTCATCAATTTCTTCGGAATGGCCTAATTTATTATATTCCTTAATGAAATCTTCGTATAAGTGTTTCATTGCGGGATTGCGAGTGAAGCGTTTAAGTAGATAATTCAGTCTTTTGCTAGCGTTTTCTCTCGATTCCCCTAAAAGGCTAAGTCCTTCCTCCTTAATTGGCATTTCCACTACATATCTGCCATCATCTTGCCTCGTGTGTGTACGAAGAAAGTGCTGTTCACAAAATTCCTCTTCCTGACTTTTCACTTTTTTTGCTTCATTAATATCTTCAATCTTCCAAAACCTTCTCATGTTGTCAGATAAATTACCTCCATTTTCCACAAACCCACAAAAATTATCAACACTGCCTTGCTGCGGCATGCGTACTGACCCGCTAACGATGTATCCAAAAACTGACTGATGGAGAATCAGGTCTTGCATATTTATTCTATTTGTTCCCAGTAAATCAAAAAATATTTCGTTAGATCATAAAACATGTATTTGACCAGGTTTATAAAACTCTGGATCAGCTAAACCAATGAGTTGCAACTGCTTAACATCAGGAATGTTTATATATCTAGCAGGCGTTACGCGAGTTATTTTTGGAACAACAAAAATTTGTAAGGTACGAATAAAATCTCTAGTAGCGTTAGCGATGGTTGCTATAGCTTTTTCCTTAACACCCATAACTGTACCATTGATACCTGAAATAGAAGCGTTTATTTTTCTTTTCTTCAAATTCAATAACTCAGCACCTTCTTTAGTAATGAAATTATTTTGAGAACCGGAATCCAGCAAGGCTCTCAGCGAGATAAATTTTCCATCATTACCCTTAACGAAAATAATTGCAGTTGAAAGTAGAACTTGTTTATTAAAAGAACTGGAAATATTCAACGCAGTACCGTTAATGGACTTTGCTTGGTTGGTTTCATTAGTGTCACTAACCTTTTGGCTGTTTGCCATTGGAGTAAATGTATCAGCATTTGGAGAAAGATTACTGCTTAATTTATTAGTCTTGTTTGTGATTTGATTCGATGTGCCATTTGCTTTATCGAAATTTTCTTCATTTCGATCAAAATGTAAGAGCGAATTGTGAAATTTCTGACATTTTCTGCATGTATTAGAACTTTTACAGTCCTTGATTGTGTGGACCGAAGATAAACAATTGAAACATAGTTTTTTTGTCTTTACAAATTCAAATCGTTTCTTGACTGTTAGATTTAAGAATTGCGCACATTTCAACAATAAATGATCAGCTTTACAATAAGGACAATTTTTTGAATTTTCCGAAAGTGATATAAGAGCTTTGGTGTTAAATGAGCGTTTCGATTCCCCATGCGGAGGTTTGTAATGTGATAGGGTGCGAGCGTGTTCCTTTAAAAACATGTCAGTTGTTTAACCGTTCCTATCTCGTCTTTTTTAAGTGACCTTTCCCACCAACACCGAGTATTTCTATCCAACTTTTCAACTAATAAATAAACAATTAACGTGTCTGAAAATTCTTCCACCTTTTGCTCCAATGCTTCCAAGGATCGTAAACATTCATGCACCTTATCGATAAATTTTAAAAGTGACGAAGTAGAACCACTCGTTTGAGGTATAGAAATTAATTTCTTTATGATAGAATTGATCAAATCTTTTTTGTTGCAATAGCGATCAACCAACAGATTCCATGCTATGTCATAATTCGAATCTGAAATTGGAATGGACTGAATAATATTTAAAGCGTCTGCCTTACACGAACTCTTTAAATATTGCAATTTTTGCGCATTAGTTAATTTGCTATTTTTATGCACAGCTGCGGAAAATAAATCCTCAAATTCAATCCATTCTTCGATTTTCCCACTAAATATTGGAAGAGACAATTTAGGCAATTTTATATCCGAAACAATTATGTCTTTACTCGAACCGTTTTCATTTGAGCAGCTATTCCTTTGAGAACTGATCTCAGAAATTTTTCTTTTAATTTTCAAATGAATTTCATCGAGATTATCTACTACATTTTCCTTTTCCGTAATGAATTCGTCAATGTCCTTTTCTTCACAATGTGCAAATAAAGAATCGAAAATGTTACTTAATTCCTTTTTAAATTCTAATATTTTTGATTCGTATAACTCCAATAAGGAAATATCTGCTTCATCCACTGTAGAATTTACCTTATTTTCAAACTTTCTGATACTGCATTTTAAACTCTTTTTGTTAGCTTTAATTGTTTTCAATTCACTCATCATGAACAAATAAATAATTTATCACTTACCGTGATTGCAGATTTCTCGACAGCAACACCGGAAATGAACGATGACACAGTATCCAATCTTAATTGCGTAATCCACACGAAAACGAAAGCATTCCAAACACTCTATATGAAGTTATTCGTAATACAACCAAACGAAAGTATTACAAATGTTCTAAAAAGTTAATTTTAGCAACGATATCTTTTACCTCCGGCTCGACGGACCATAAAGTGTTCATGCGATGCGTGCGTTGTTATACAACAATTTCAAATTAACTAGAAGTGGACTGTACTAAATATTTTATTCAACAACTTTAATCAAATGCGTGCCATCTTTCAAGCGATGACTTACTACTAACAACAACAGCAATAAAAAATAAAACTGAGTAAGCGTTTACAGGGTTGCTGTAATGAACATCTGCGCCATGCAAGGCGCCAAGAAGAGAAAAAAATGACGTAATCTTACAGTTAAATAGTCTTAATGACTTAACAACAGCAAAGCTATTTTTATGTGTTGTCCGGTGAATAATTTATGGGTATCCCAAGTCCTGAGTTGGAGAATAAATGTGATATATATTTAGGCTCTTCTCACAGTGATATTTCTATTTAGCCTTTATTGAAATACGTTAAAAGCAGATTTTTTCTGTCCACAATATAATAAAAAATTTACGAGACTTTTATAAAATTCGCAAATGCCTTCATGATTTCGCAATTAATTAATCTGATTAATTCAATTTCTTTCACACTGACTTACATTTCCATGTAAAAGAAATTAGTTAAATTCAAATACACCTATAAATGTTTACCCAATTTATTAAAGCACTGTTTTAGCAACTTTTGAATACATAAAAAATAACTTTCCGATATAATAAATCACATTACCTTACTAATATACTCTCAAGAAGAATTTCTATTACATTCACTTTATTTCATTTTTAAATTGCATTGCTTAAGCTTTTCATCGAGAATTCCTTCAGAAATTCTTTTTTCGAGTACTGAACATATTTTTATGAATTATGCTTAGCATCGCTTTGTCAGTAAACAAATTATGTAGCAGCGGTACATCGTAAGAGAAATAAAAGCGAACTCGGTTATTCTTTAAAACAGAAATATTAATTAAGCTGCGAAATTAAATTCCTGGAAGACCAAGCACTTTTTAATCTGATAGCACAGCAGTACAAGTATCATGCCGGATACTTATTAGTATTTTAAGACCACTTATTAACCACGTGAGCTAAATCGCACACGTTTTAATTAAAATTTTTGAGGCTTAACTGACAGTATTCATTTGGTGAAATGCAGATTTAATTAACGGACTTGTTAATCTATCTCATAGCATTTAGAAATGCTGTTTTCTATCAAACATCCTGCATTCTATCACATACACAGGGAAATAATTAGAATATTTTCTACTGCTTATGTTTCATTTGTCGTGAGTCATATACATGAAATAAAATTACGTTGAGCGCTGGAGCAAGTTGTTCCATTTCATGTGAGGGAAAATTTAAATAATGTAAATAACCTTGTCGGTATAAATATATAAGGGTTTAAAATTAAGCGGTCTAAAACGTAATAATTTCAAACTAAGCTGAAACATCAATTCAGATAATTAGGCTTCTCTGATTAGCGATAATTTTTATTTCCCTTCAAGAAATATAATGGATAGGGGTATAGGATTTTTCAACGAAGGACATTTGTCAAATTTTTAATAATAAACAGTAATTCATATTTAATATTAAAAGGCACTGGTTTGATTAATTGATGTTTGAATGTTAATATTAGAAATGCAGTATTAGAATATATCTTGCTCTAATCCAATCTTTATTAATCCTTTCAGATGGGTTAATTGTTTGAGGGAAGCTCATACCTGGTTTTATGCTGTAATTTTTTTTTCTGCTTAGGAACCATAAAAGACCCTTGACTAATAGCAAAATGTGACTACTTACAGTTACAGCAGGCAAATGTCTCTATAAATTTATAGGAATTTATCGAAGGGTACACTGAGGAAAAAAAAAAAGGAAATGGAACAGTTCTATTTCTCCCGTTCTACTTACTGGGCCGATTGAAAAAATTCAAATTGCGTTTTTCATGTCTCGAAAGCGCGACGTAGAATATATATTAGATTTATATATAGCATTGTTCTAACATAGCTATTTTGACACAAAATTGAACATTTTCTGAAATGACAGGCCACGTTTTTCCATATTTCAATTATACGACTCAAATTATGCCTAACTGTCAGTTTTGTAAGAATGTTTTTAAAAAATTAGCTGTCAAAATTTTAGCTCCTCTACAGTGGTGGCCGAAATTGCGGACACTTTTGGAAATTTTTATGTTTTTGAACTTTGTATGCTTATAGAAAGCGTTACGTTTCCCAAAATGCAAACTTGCATATATCATTTTAAAGAGAATTTATCACTCAATTCAATACAAAACACAAAATTCAATTATTTGCAATACAAAAAAGTTAAACGATAATAGTTATCGATATACATTAGAGAGTGATGATCGCAGCGAGTTATCAGTACTTAGTAGGGTACCCTTTATTTTTGATTACAACTTCACATCGACTTTTCATTGGGCTCACAAGAGTTTTAAGCTCTTCTTTCGTTACTACATGATGCCAGGAAACAATTATAGCCTCAATTAGTTCCCTTTTATTTAATGGGCGCCTCATTCGGACAAGAGTTTTCAAACGGTGCCACACATTTTCGATAGGAATGAGGTCAGGACTGTTTTCTGGCTATGACAACAATTTAATGCTCGTTGTACGAAACCACTCTTTCGATATTTTGTCCGTGTGGCAAAGAGCAGAATCCTGCTGAAAAATAAACGAAGCATTGTTGGGAAAGAGATCTCTGATGGAAGGTAGAAGTTTTGGTTCTAGAATAGTGTCAATGTATTTTCTGGCATTCAGTGTCGCATCGATGACATGAAGGCGACCAATACCATCTGCTGACATGCATGACCAAATCATATCACTAACTGGGTTCTTCACAGTTGCTTGAATGCAGTCAGGATGTAGCTCTTCTCCTATTCTACGTCTTACATATTTTCGCCCATCACTACCGAATAACGATATCTTAGTTTTATCACTCCATATAACTTGTGATCACTGATCATCTGTCTAATTAATGTGTTCCTTTGCCCACTGTAGTCTTTTTTTTTCGTTGCTGAAAATTAACATAAGGCTTTTTTTCGCGGAATTCTACCTCTCAGTCAGACATCTGTTAATCTTCTCCTGATTGTTCTTGAACTGACAGAAACACCAGCATCATTCAGATCACTTCGGATGGCCGCTGATGACATTTTTCCTATCTTGGAGACATAGTCTTTTTATTCTTCTGTCATCAATAGATATGGTGCACCTTTTTCGGCCTTTCCCTTCTTTGTTTTTTATTGAATTTGTCTCCTGATATGGTAATCAAAACTTTCGAACTCCAGATGTAGTCACTGAACCACCCACCTGTCTTGCAATTTCAGCATAGGAAAGACCACTTTCTGGTAACACAATAATATTACATCTCTTTCTAGGTGTCCAATCTACTCTTTTATTTGATGTCATTGCTTCTTGACTAAATATTAAAAGCTTTTACAAAAATTCCTATTTGTAATTGCAGTGTATGAGAAACAGGTCCTCCTTCTACAGAACAAAGCAAAATAATGAATTGTTTCAAGTGTAAACATGATGTCAGCTTCTACTGGTAGTTACTAACATTTGATTGGTTCTCAGAACAAGAACAGTGATTGGCCAGGAAAGCTAGACATTACAAGCCACTTCATAACTGTGTTTTTTATTTATATTAAAGTACAGATAACTTTCTTTGTATTGCAAATAATTGAATTTTGTGTTTTGTATGGAATTCAGTAATAAATTCTCTTTAAAATTATATATACAAGTTTGCATTTTGCGGAACGTAACATTTTCTGTAAGCATACAAATTCCAAAAGCATAAAAATTTCCAAAAGAGTCCACAATTTTGGCCACCACTGTATGTTAATTTAATTTGGTATATGCTTATTAATTTCTCTTTTTTATTAGACTTATTTGAGTCTTCTTTTCTCATTTCGAAATTTACGTTCGTTCGAAATAAAATTCGCTCAATTTTAATGATTTATTTTTAAAATTTGCATTTTTAAATAATTTTTATAAATTTTTCAAAAAGCATTTTAAATTAATAACTATAGAATTTTTACTATCATCCTAAAGTAGATTTAAGCATACCTGCAAAAAATTAGAGTTTTTTATTCAAAATTTCCGAAGATATAAGTGAATTTATATATTGTCACGTTTTGAAATTTGGTATATTTATTGAAAGCGATAATAGCATCAAATGCGGCTCAGGCACTTTGCTAAAATGATTTGGAAGCTGATTTGGAATTAGTCTTTTTTCTTGGAGAAGACTTAAATGGGCGAGAAGCTGAAAATGGATGCTGGATGCCAATTAACGGTATCAAGAGAGACAGCTAGATCCATAGTTGATGACAGTCGGATTTAAAGCTACTACAATTTGTTTTTGTCCTGTTAACTCAGAAAACCTTCTAGGTTTTTGTGTGTCGCCTTCGTTTGAAACTCTCCGCCATTTTTGTAACCAGCTTAGTGTCGAGTTTTAGCGTGTATACTGCCAGCTTGAATGTGTGCTGCTGGAGGCACCTAAAAGGGAATATCCCTTGCCACAGATGAGAAGTAAAATTATAGAAATCCGCAACTTAGTTCAGTGGTTTTAGTAACATAAATTTGAAAGAAAAATTAACAATTCTGCATTTTAATAATTGCGCTTAAAACTGTGTAGAGTCTCACTCTCTTAGATGGTATCCATTAAGTCAAGACTCTCGTGTAGATATAAGCGAACTATCGTTAAGTTAAGAAAAACAGCAGAAACATAATAAGGGTGTAAGCGACCCTTTTATTAAAAACTCAATTCGTTGAACAGAAAGCGCTCTTTGTCCTTACAAATGTAACCAGTATTTATGGCGGAAACTCAAGAGTAAGAAATTCAGATTTGGAGCTAAATCATAAATTAGCCAAAGACTACATAGAACGAATTAGCTCGCAAAATGGCTCATACTACCTACACCGGCGTTACAAGCACTATTGGCAAGAATAAAGCAACATAGAAGACAAAAAGCTATCTTAAAACTTCAAGTACTAATGTGGTTTTCAGCAGACAGAACAATCTCTGTCTAAGCAATCTAAAACTTCTCTTTTAATACTATCTTTTTCTACCTCATTTACATATTCGTGAGCTAAAATTTAAAACCTGGTTGGAAAACAAAAAGACAGAAATGACAGTAAATATACGTAACATAAAATAACTGATTAATGAAAATAAATAAATACTTTACAACTGCAGCTAAATTATTCAGTGCTAACAACTTCTTCCACTTTTGGAAATTTTATCACGGTGATTATATTTTTATTTATAAAGTTGTATATGAATTTAAGAAAGGAAAATTGATTGTCTGCTTAAAAAAATGTAAAATATGCGAAAAGTATTCTCTGTAACTGGCTCTTAAGCGTGGAAATTCAAAATTGGAAATGCATTTATGGGTAAAATAACAATTCTTTGCTTGAATCAATGAAGGCTGACTGTATCAAAACTATCCAATATTCGACTTTTTTGTACGTGTGTGTATGTCTGAAAATCTATAATAATAATAAATGCTTATAATATAGTGCTTATAATTTTGTTTTAAATTTTATGCAACTACCTTAGCGAAATAATTAAATGATTTTTGTTGAAATGAATTATGAAGGTATAACGTCTGAAATTATACATGATATAAAATTTCTTACGTCTATCGTTCACTTACGAATTAATTTGTTCTAAGAACATTTGTTTGCAATATTCCTGTGTATGAATATTGATTTTGGAAGGCATATCTCCAGAGCCAAATTTATGCTTGAGTCACGTATTATTAAGGTGGGCATCTCCCAGTGTAATGTTACAGCTATGCCAAATCGATTTCCTTATGTAAAACAAGACCCTGCTACGGATAAGCTGTGAACCTGTTTTTGAGTGCAACCATTTTATTGTTGTGCTATAGCAATATATAAAAATAATTTTTAATATTGTTATGTTTTCGTTGAATTTCTAACGAGCTTATCTCATACTAAAACACTATAATAAACTATGAAACACCATACTAAAACATTATAAAAAAGTTATAATAGGTCCTAGATTATATGTTGCTTACTTGATTGAGGCTTAAATTACATATTGTAAAGTGTACGTCTCTTTCATGTGTCATAGACTTTTAAAAAGGACCCTTGAAGAATTATCTTCCGGTCTTGTGAAACAGAACAGAAATCAGAAAGGTGTATAAGACCTTTTTATTCAAACTTTAAATTAACAAATGATCCAACTTGGGCAACAATAAGCCAAGCACTTCTGGCTTAACAGAAATACGTAACAGATAATAATTTCAATTTGTGGTAGATTAGCTCACAAAATACCTAAACGCACAAGAAAAGCTCTGGTTTGTAGTAAACCGGCGACACAAGCCAATTGGCTAGATCACTCAACGCCGCTAACGTAAGTCGCTAATAATCAGGCAGACACGCTCTTGCTTAAATAGCACTTCCATCTACCTTAATCTGAATAACTCTCACCATCTCATTTACATTCTAAAGAGAGTAATAGGAAGGTGCTAACTTAAAATGAACTATTAATTAAAAATAAATAGATAAACCTCACAATATCAGTTATGTATTTTAATAATTTATATTGGACAGTGTCAATCTGCTTGCATATTCTAAAACAGATGCTCACACAATGTCGTATAAAACGTCAACAAGTGTGCTTGTCAGTTTATTATTCCTCATTATTATTATACTTTAGCATTTGCTATTAAATTTCACATGCTTCTTTTGTATTCTTTCGTCTTTTCCTTCATTTCTGTAGCAGTATAAAATTCATTTTATAACTTATCTCATTATGATTTCAAAGAGTTAGATGTTATTTCTAAGTCACTAACATTTTGAAAGTTGTTAATTTACATTATACGATTTCGCTTTATCATAACAAATGTCACGGTAAAAAATGGGTAACTTCTCTCAGCCGCAGCTGTCGTTGATGCGAGTGAAATTGAAATAAATGAACAAAAGAGTTATAGCCTAAGGAAACTAATTCGAAAATAGACGGTGTACTGAGAACATGACGCTGCTGTAATTGCCTTTATAACAGTTACTTTGTAGCAAAACAAAGCGATGTGCCAAGAACAGACAATTAATTTTTTAGCACTTTGTTTCATAATCTCTGGTAAAAAAAATACAAATTTCGATTCGTTTAAGTGTTCTGAAATTTTATTTGCTGGAAATTATACTAATAGATAATGCATTCAATTTACCCAAACTAAAGATAGTTTGGGTAAATAGGTTGTTTTAAAAATTCGTATTAAAAGGAAAACATATTGGTTTTTTAACGTGTTGGCCAAGAGGAAAACGTATTGGTAAACATATTGGAGGTCTCTTACCGAGTAAACCATGATATAGCTAAAACTTGCAAGCCGTACACAACTGGTGAAGAGTTAATTGTCCAGCAGCCCAGGATTTAGTACCAATACGTTTTTCCAAGAGGAAAAGCAACAGATATATAAAACACTTATCTCTGATGCAACAAGTGGTGGCATATCGTACGAAATGGCAGATGTCGAAAGCGATCTTAGAGTCAGAATTCAAAAAGTTAATTTTTTAGTCTTCAATTGGATGAATCTACAGATTGCACAACTATTTTGCTATCCATCGATTGCACAACTAACTGCAATCCACCAATTTCAAAATTAATTGCTTAACTGAACAAAATGTTAGATAATATCGAAAGCGATGTTATAATCAGACTTCAAAAAAGTAAATTTTTCAGTCTTTAGTTGAATGAAGCCATAGATTGATTGCACAACTAATCTGTTTTGCAAACCTATGAATGCAAAAATTGAAATAGTTGAAAACTTACTTTTTCGCAAAGAACTACAAGAAGAAATAAAGCGAATAAGTTGAATTTATATCTCGAAGAAGAACAGTTAAACATATTATAGCTAATTATATTATAAAAGCCTATATAAAGAAATTTGGTTTGTGATACTCATACAACTAGATTATTTCGGAGAAATTCCTACTTTAGAAAGTTTTATTATAGAAAACAAATTAAACGTTGTTCAGTTGATTATTAAGAATATAACAACTTACTTGACATATTCTTAACTAACAGTTTAGTTCCTGTTTTCTAGAATATTTTTTCTGACTTTGAATGGATCCGATGTCCCTTTCAGTGTGTGTTACCCAAAAATTTGTCATTTCATTTAAGTGATAAAAATCATTTATCATTTGAGAGAAAACTAAAATTTGTATTCAAAGAGCATTGAGCAATTTTGGGCATAAATTTGGAAATGAATGTCTAGAACCATTCGAAGTATCCGATACACTTATTTAAAAGTATTATTATAGAAAGTATTAAAGTCATTTAAAGTATTATTTGTCTCATAAAATCTAAATACCGAAACAAAATCACATTAGAACCACTTTTGTGATTTAATCTGAGGAAAACTAAGCCTGAAATATCACTACTTGTAATCTAGCAACATGCTCATAGCTCTCATAAAATTATTTCCTTTTGTATGGTTCTAAAACTGATTTTTTTAAAGTTCCTACCTATTATACGTCCCGTTTTAGTTTTAACTTACAAATGATAAGTGCTAATCAATTATTCAACTAAACATTTGGTAACTACATAATAGTTTTTCCGTTTATTGTACTTGCTATGCAATGAATGTTTGTTTTTCATGGAATAAAAATATAACATCTTCCTGATTTCTAATATTACCTAACGCTAGTTTCTGAGCAATCAGAATTACTGGTTGTTTTATCTTTTGAGCAGGCATATTACCTCGATGTCCCAAGTATAGTTGTACTGCCGAAAGTTGAAAGTTTTAAATACTACTGCTTTACAACGTTGCAAACGATTATGGATACAGATTGACACATTATTTAAGAAACAGTTTGAATAGGCAGAGTGCTAAAAATTTTGCGATAATTCGAATTTCGCTACTATTACTCAAACTTCTTTGCATTAGTTTTTTTATCTTTCTCCTTTTGTAATGTAACCCTCACGTGTTTTTCCTTTATTTTCGTCTACTGCACGGAAATCGATAGTAAAGGGAGCTACTGCCAAAGTTAAGAATGCTTGCAGCTCCTATTTGCATGAATTCCTTCTGAATTAATATTTATTTATCAGCATGCTAAAAGCTTGAGTAAGCTTTTCGGAGCTTTGAGCAAGATATCTCTAAAGTGTTTTCCAGAGATTATGTAGCATTCCTTTGGTTGCGGCTATTTATTCTTATTTGTGTTTTGCTTGCTACCGTAATGATTACTAAGTCATTTCAAGTTTCCGACTCTACGGAATGTACACCCTGCAGAAAGAAAAATGGGACAGTTCAGTAATTCCCGTTTTATTGAGCCGACTGACGAAATTTAACTTGCGTTTTTCATGTCTTGAAAGCGCGACTTGAGATATAAATTAAATTTGCATATAGCATTGTTTAACCTTCCAACACGCGCGCTTGGCAATTTTACATGAGCACGCACGCGTCGTATTTTTTTACGACATCCGTTATTTTACCGTTTTTGGCATGAAAAACAACAGAAATGAGTGAATCTTGATAACAAATTTGTTAAGAAATAAAATTTTAATCTTATTATTGCAAAATACAAATGATATCACATTCAAATATAAGTAAATTATTTTTAAGTTTGTAGGGTTTATATTTATTTTAACTAACATTTATTTTAAGCTATCTTTCCTGTCAAGCCTTTACTTTCCCCTGGAATTGCCAATGCCAGAGAATGTAAATTTTAGTAGAACGAACAAAGTATTCAAATTTTCAGCAGAAGTATTTTGAGTTAATTAGAAGGGAAACGAGTTTGTAAGGTGCTTTCTTGATTCACGAGCGTGAAGGTTGCGAGGTAGAAATTTAAGAACCACGCGTTTCGGCCTGTGTGCTTGCTTCGCCAGTTAGTTGAATCTTTCAACTTTTTATTCAGAAAGTTTGCTGAAATCTCAGCTGTATCTTAGAACGCGGTTAAGTTAGTCACGTATAGAGAGCCTCGTAGGTAGTGACTTGTTATTATTCATTTTTAGTTGTACTTTCTTATTTTTATTTAACCGCCGGGTCGGCGTATTTGTGAGCGTCAAGTGAACGCATCTGTAACTTCTAAAGTGGAATAAAAAGGGAGTTAAACCCTTCTTATGAGTTTGTGTACTTTCCAGTTCATAGCAGTCACTTCTATTGTTGCGGGCAAGTTGGGGCCACGCAACACCACAAGTTGTTATGTTAGTGAGATGGAGATGCAATGATGTAGTTCATTATAGAAAATTTTAAATTTATTATTTAATAACTATATTTTAAAATCGAAGCTAATTTTAATATTCATTGAAGGCAAGTATAGACAGTAAAAAAGTAAACACTTTGGCAGGAAAAAAAGTAAGTTTAGCATTACTTACTTCTGCAAGGAAATTAACTTCTTACTGGTTACAAAAACGCACTTTAAAGTATAATATTTTTATTTATTTCTAAAAAATAGAAATAAAAGAAAATAAGGAATGGAAATCGCTTTTGTTCTCCCATCCAAAGGTTTCCTTGTCTTTCTTTTCTTCATCAGATAATTCTTGAAAAATGCTAGCAAAATCAGCTGGTTGCACATATAGTTTGCCATGAAAACTTATATAAAATTTACAGAGCCAAATGTATTCAAATTAACATAATACACGGCAATTAATAACACAAAATTACAAAATATTTGAGGAAAAAAATATTTTCCGAATTTTCACCCACGACTACTCGCGTGTCGTAACTTTTATGAAAAAGCTGCCACGTAACACAAATGCCCAGTAAAAAAAAAAGACAAATGACTTCCTGTTGGCACATTCCATAATCTGGGAAAGGGTAGAAAGGAGGAATAGAAATGACCTTCAGACGTCTCAGCTTCAATAATCGAAAAATGTAGATTAAAAACTGAATTTGTCGTAAATTTTGCCCATACGCGCATGCTGGAAGGTTAAGGAGATGATAATGCCAAATATGGCTTACGCACTTTGTTAAAACAATTTAAAGAGACGCAATTTTTTTTTTTCAGCTTTCACAACGAAAAGGAATATAAAATAGGTTACGATAAATTAAGGATTTTGCCAAATGAATTATTTTTAGCGCAGACGGAAAGATCTGTGCTAAGATAAGTTTTTAAATATCTCGGTAGGTTTCTCCATAAATTTTACAAAATTTGATATTTAGATATAATTTTAACGTAAAATTGAAATATGAGAAAAACGCCTGCATGTCATTTCAGAAAAAGTCCGATTTTGGGCCAAAATATCTAGGTTACATCAATACTGATTTTACATCTAATATATATATATTAACTTGCACTTTCGAGACAAAAAAATTAAATTTCATCTATCGGCCCCATAGCACAAGAAAGATAAAACTGTCCCTTTTCCCTTTCTAAGTCCAAAGAGAGAATTGACCTATAAAATGATATTAATGTCGTATTAGGTTATTTTTTGTAAGCAAAAAGAGGAAAAATTAGCAATCCCCTTCGCCGGAAATCGAACCACGGACCTCTGGAATACCGGCCCAGCGTGCAGAACCACTATACTACGAAGGCACGCAAGAAGATGGGAGAAATACCTTACATATACTCCCCCTTTTAAAGAGTGACTGGGGTTTTAGGAGACCCATTTGCCAAATCCTGGGTGGGGAGAATCCTCCTACAACACCCTTTTAGTTCGGGTGCCACTGTAGAGACATCAAGTATTTTGTGGAAGCAAGAAACTTGAAAGATGAGCAATCGCCTTCGCCGGGAATCGAGCCACGGACCTCTGGATACCGGCCAGCGTGCAGAACCACTACACCACGAAGGCACGCTAGGAAGGCGGGAGAAATACCTTATAGTCTTTTGGCATTTTGCGTCTTCCACTATAAAATGGCGTTTCACTTTTCAATTTGTTGCCACCAAATATTAGATCGCTGCACAATATTTAAAGAAACTAAATAGTGAAGAATTTGCAGGAATGTATGCATGTTTCTCGCCTTATGAAAAAACAGCCGTACTTAGAGACATCGAACTTTGAATAACATAAACCTCCACTCGAATATGGCTATCTGAAAGCCCAAATACTTATTTCATATTTTGTAAAGCCTAAACGAATTTTTTGATTGATAAACTCAACGATTTTAAACCAAGCAATGACGGTACTATACGGAAAAAAAAAAAAAAAAAAAAAAAATTGTCTCTAGCGTGCAAGACTGTTTATCAGAAATTCTCAAGATACGGCTTTTTAAATATTTTGTGATATTGCTGTTGAATTGACTTTTATGGTTTAAGTGCGAAGAACATGATATTTAATGTATAAAGATACATAAAACATTAAAAAACGCCCCTTTGAGCGCGTACTATAAAGTCTGCTGAAGGCGTTTCAATTCCCCCCTTTTTCTCTCTTCTTCCTCCGAAGAGCGTGTTTTTATTAAATATGCAACGTCAAGCCCCGAAGAGCCCACACTTCATCTGAGCTGGTAAAATTGCGCTTCGCGCTATAGACTGGCAATAATGTGCTAAATCTGTATTCAGATTTGTAATCAGTAAACGACCCTAAGGACTTACAGTTATGTTTCTCAAGGGTTTTCGCCCTGCGACTACATGTGCAATGTTTCGATTTTTCACATATCTCATCTATGAAGTTGTTTTGAAGAAAAAAAGAAAAGAGGGGGAGAAATACCAAGGATATAAGAATATAATAAAGATTTAAACACACATAAATGACAATTAACATTTAACTCATGATCACCAATCATTCTTTACTGTGAGTAGATTTGAATCATGGCTCAGCGCGCGAGGGCTGTTCTGTTTAAGGAAAGGAATGGTCTCGTGGAGCGCATCATATAGGAAACTGATTCGTATTTCCCAATATTTATGGAGAACATCACGAAATTTTCTATGCAACGAACATTTCCGCGGTAATTTGAAAATAAATGCCTCGACTGAAAATTGTCTCTTGTCTCACTGGTAGTTTGCGACCTAAAATTTGGAAATCATTCATTTACAAGAAACTCCACTGATGATTATATTGAGGCATCACTGATGATTATATTAACTATTATATTATGAAGATTTAAAAAAAACAATGAGAAATAAAAGTTGGCATCAGAAAATCAGATGATAACATTGATGCAATTCAAAATAGAAAAAAAAATAGACTGGATTGGATTGTTATAGATCAGACTAGGCCTCAGGAAAGAAAGACTTTCGTGGATTACTTTATAAGGTATTTTCTCCCTCTTTCTAGCATTCAAGTGCAACGGTAGTGTACTCGTTGCAGTTTCGAGAAAGGCAGGGTTCGAGTACCGGCGACGGCAGTGCATATTTTTCACTTCTGCTTCAAAATAACCTATGACTCTACAACTTCTCAGGGTAAACTTGTTCATATTCATGTACAAATGGAGAAATTCATATAAAGGGTTATACACCTAGCTTGTTTGACGAAATTTGAACCTGTGCCTAATTTACAGTGTTTAGTAGTCTTATCTAAAAATCAATGGAAGTAATAATGATAGTGGTGAACCAGCCAGCAATTTTTTTTTTTTTAGTCCAAAGGGATTTCAGTCCCGAAGGACTATTGCTTTCGTTTTGGCATTTTGCGTCGGACTCATAAACGTCGGTTCACTTTTCAAACTGTTGCCACAAAATGTTAGAGTCCTGCATTATATTTGAAGAAATTAAATAACGAAAAATCTGCATAAATGATTGTCTATTTCTCGCATTGTGATAAAACAATGGTACATAGAGCCATCGAATTTTGAATGACGAAATCCTACTGCGAATATGGGCATCTGAAATCCCAAATTTGGAATTTGTTTTATTATAGATTTTATATTTTGTAAAACTTTAACGAATTTTTGATTTACAAACTCAATGCTTTAAAAGCGAGAAATGGCAACGTTATATAGAAAAAAAATACTTTTATCTCCAGCTCGCGACTGTGTATATCGGAAATTCTAAAGATATGCTTAATTTAACATTATTTTGCGATATTGCTCTTGAACTGAATTTTATGGTTTAAGTGCAAAGAACATGATATTTAATAAATAAAGGTAACACTCAAAACGTTAAAAAAACGCCCCTTTGGACGTAATTTAAAATCTGAAAAATTTCAGATTTTTTTTTTTTTTTTTTTTTTATAAAACTCTCGGATGGAAAGAAAACTGTTCATTCGGAATGCAGAAACTAACTCTCCTAATGTTGTTACTTATCTGTTTAGAGTTAATTTTTAATAACTATACAGCATCATGTTTTTGCATAATTGAAAGGTTCCAGTAGTAACTAATAATAACAGCAATACAAGAAGTCTATGCGTATGTTATTACTTCTATCATTAAAATGTTACATTTAAAATTATTTATTTCAAAGAGTATTTATTGTTTAAATATGATACAACCTCTTTTTGCTTAATTAATGACTATTCTTTATTCATAAGCAAATATAATTACTCTTCTAAATATCGGTAAATGCATATATATAGTTAAAACATCTCTCAGGTAAATAGCGAGAAATCGCGTCTCATTACCCTCGTTAAAGGGTTAAATATAGTAAACCATACATCAGTAAGGTTGCTATTTTAAGTGCATCATTAAATCAGTTATAATTTGAGTGAGCTTTGTGTATTCCTGAGTTACATTAATTAAGCGCATATGGAATTTCTATTTTTAATTCACTAAATACCTTCTCCATTGAATGAAACGACCGAAACTAATACTTTTAATCAGACCTTGTTATTCCCGATCATAGTATGCCTGGGCATGCCTTCGGAAAGATTAACCGCTGTCGTGCGGATCAGGAAGTGGAACGTGTTGCTCAATCGCTGCCTATCCTGATAGCAGCTATTCATCAAGAGAGTAGACTGGGGTCTATGCCATGGGTCATCGATCGTGGCTACCAGCAAGTAAAAAGCTTTTCTTTTACCCGAATAGAAAGCGCAAATGGGGGGAGGGATATATGCGAAAATGGCTACCTACGTAACACATTCAGAGGCCGACGTAGTTAACACCGATCTCCTAAAATTATATCCCTAGTACTAATGGATTTTCTCTCTTCTAGACCTTGGTATTGTTTTATTTTTTTGCTGTCTGCTACTCTTTTTGTCAGCCTTAATGTCGGTTGTTGGAAATGTGTTTTGCACTCTGCTAATGCAGATGTTTTCTTCGTGAATTTAGCAGAAAGAAGGAAGTTTGATGCTGAAAACAAATGAACTTCGGACGACAACTCCAAAATTTACTTTTCATTTGAATGAGAAAGTAACTTCCTTGAAGAATGGTTATGTAATTTATAATGTTTTTGAATACTCTTTCTATTAATAAAATGCTAAATAATATTCAACGAACCAAAAAATGTAACATTAAATAACTTCTGTCAAACAAATAAAGATATCTTTTATATATCCGAAAGTATTTCTTTATTTCTGGCGTATTTATAATCGTCTATTAGTTTATTTATAGGCTCTCTGTCAAAAAATTGTATTGTTTAATTCTTGAAAAGCTAAAACTGTAAATGTAAAAATAAATTGCGTTTGCTTATAGGCATGCCATATGAGGACTTAATTATTTAAGATAAATTCAGCTTATAAACATGATCTGGAATTAAGAAATTTGAGTGGTGCTCATACAAAACCCATTCTAAATAAAAATAACGTAAGACTGACAGAGAGATTTTACACAGACATTTTCAGTTCTCTAACATATAAAATATAAAATTTCTGTACAATAATCCTTACTTCAAATAGAAAACAATAATAACGTGTACCGTTTACTTTTGGGACTAAAATAACATATTCACGCGTGGAAAATTATAACTCTTAGTAATTCAGTGTAACAAATATTATTCTTTCTGTAACCAGCGTATATATTATTTCTGTAAAAGTTACTATCAAAATCGCATATTTAAAACAAAGATAAAATAAAGTTAGTTTCATTTGTCACAAAATAATTTCTCATCACTCACGGAAAGAAATAAAAGGACCATTACTTGTTTTATTTATTTATTGTAAATTTCAAAAACTCAAATTAATTTGAATCTAAATAACATGAATGGAAATATGATAGTGAAATTTCCATCTTAGATTTTTAATAACTCAACTTTTCAGTTCACAGGTACCCGAAATATAGCATCGATTAATTGAAATTTTTTTAATAGGTAAGTACCTTGTCATTTGTAACCTTAGTTGAAATGACTGTTTTTTAACAGGTAAGTAAACAGAATTTCTTTAACAATTTAACAGTTAACAGCTAACTTAGTTGAAATAAAAGTGGTAAAACGTGCGTTTCATTTGAGCTGACATTTAGTCGCGGAATAGTTGCTGTTCCTTTCTACTTGTAAATTCTAAAATTGCAATAAAACCACAGTAGTATCAAATCAATCAAGACATTACTTCTCTTTCTGTTGATTTTTCAGCTTTTCAGTCTTCCTGCATTTAGAAAACAAATGTTTTGCAAGAATATAGAGGTATTTGATACAAGAGAATAAATTTTAAGTTTGTAAAGTCTATGTCTCTTTGGGAACACAAACAATAGATTTTAAAATAACTATTAAAGAATTATCTTCTAGCCTTGTGAAACAAAACAGAAATCAGAAGAAGGGTGTATAAAACCCTTTAATTCCAACACAACAAAATCCTCCAATATAAGTTAAACCAATTAACTTAAGCCAATCTCATTGGCTTAACTTACGTTAGCCATTCACTTCTGCCTTAAATTAAGTCAAGCCAATCACTTCTGGTTAAACAGAAATACGTGATAAATAACAATTCAGGTATAGTAGATTAGCCTTACGACTCACAGAATGCTTTAAAGCGCAGGAAAGACTCTGGTTTGTAGACAACGCTAGATGGCTAGAAGCCTGGAATAGGCAGATACGTTCTAAAACTAACTTTTGAAACTCTTGCTTAGTAAATAATACTTCTTTCTACCTTAATCTAAATACACATTCGCTATCTCATTTACATTCTGGCATGAAAGGCGGGGGTGAAAAGAAAGTAATAGGAAAGTAATCAAACTTAAAATGAACTATTAGTTAGAAATAAACAGATAAACCTTACAAGTTGACTTGAAGAATCACACAATAATAAAAAGTATTGTAGAAAAACAAACTTATTATGGTGTGCAAGTTACTGTGGACAATGTGATGTTTATGATAATTTATAAACAGACTTTTATATGCAGTGATAATAATAGAAGTAATTAGATATATTTCCGCTTTTAGTAGAAATGACTTCCAGAAGCCGCCCAACCGAGATAGGGGTTAGTGTTAGTGTCGCTGATTGCCGTACCAAAGTTGCCGGATTCGAATCCCAGAGAAGGTATAGATGTTTGTAAATCTATAGTATCTGCGCGGCACGGGGAACACTCTAAGTATGCGGTGAGCTGAAAATCTTCTTAAAGCGTTGGTGGTAGGAGAAGAGAGGTGGGAGACCCTGACTTCCGCCTATCAAAATTAGGGACGGAGCTGAGCAAAGTCGTACTAGCATCTTCTTGGTGTTTAATACTCTTGCTAACTACATGCGCAAACTTCCACTCCTTGCCATGATGTATTTCGTGAGCTTGTTCTGATGTTACTGTCAGACAAGTGAGATAAGTCACAACACAACACAATGTCCTCTAGAATGCGCTTAAGAGTTGACTCTGATAGTCATGTGCTTATATTTTTTTACTTCTTTATCATGGAACACACCTTTACAGCATTCTTAATCATGCGATATTTTGTCGTACAATTCATTTTGCTAAGGTATTCTTTAAGAATGTGCCACAAGTCTCGTGAATTTCTACGCTTAAAGATATCTTAAAGATTTGATTTTCCAACATGAACCTTCTAACAGATACCAAGTTATGACATCGAGCCAAGTCATGTTGAAATCCCTCTCGAGAGGATTCAAAAAATGGCCCACGCCTACATTTTAAAATTTCTATATACTTCGATGAATACATCATTAAGTCAATAGGTACTACAACTCTAGTGTCATGTGCAGGGAAAAAACACAAAACATTTAATTTTAACCCCTTCGCGCCGACTCTCACGTATACGTGCCAGCAACGAACACACTTACCTGCCGGCCGACACGCAGGCGTGCCAGAGGATTGTTCCATTCTCTACCGACTGTTACGTATTTGTGCCAGTACTTTGGAACGTTTTTCAAACTATAATTTCTGCCACAAGATGGCACTGTATGTCCATATGGTTTCAGATACATGTAAATTAGACCTTCTACTCGAAATGAGAGAAGCATGACTCACATACACGTGTTTTTGATTATATAAACAAACGGGGAAATAAATGTTTCCGAATGGCGTGATTTATGACGGCTCTTTAAATCGCACTTTATTCGCACGTGGTAGTTGTTTACTGTAAGTAGAGAAGTTTTATTTGCTCTAAAGCGTTGGCTATTTCGGTTTGCAGTTCAGTTTTTATAAAATAATTAGATCTTGTTAGACGTGAATTCTTTGTTTTTACCGTTGCAATGTCGAAGCGTCGAAAATGTAATATGCAAAATATTTCAGATATTGATTCTGAAATTCTGATATTGTGATATTGATTCTGAAAGATTAACTGAAAGACATTTTCCAAAACTTTGTTCAGAAGAGACTGATAAGAAAATGAGACGACGATGCTTCGTTTGTTCACATTCCCGGAAAAATCCTCCAAAACGGCAAATGAGTTATTACGAGTGCAAGGAATGTAACGTAGGACTGTGTGTAGATCCCTGTTTTCAAATTTTTCATACGAAAAGAGAATTTTAAGTAATATATTTAGTTTTCAGATGTATAATGTTAAAATTCACAAAATGGTGAGTAATTAAAATAAAATGTGTAAAATATGCATTTAAACAAGACATAAGGTAATTAAAGTATATATATAAAATATTTATAAATCATAAGCCGTTTAAATATTCTATAGAGCATTATTAAACAAAGCGTTGATACTTCGGAAATTTCATGGATTTAGGCTTATTAGCAAAAAAGCCCCCGGCCCTGGAGAGACGCTCGCGTAAGACACTGCCTGCCTCAGCGATAAGTGCGCGTTTTCGCTACCCGGCTCGAAGGGGTTAAAGGAATTTTACTGGTTGCTGGATATGTTGAGGTTTCGTTGAATCTTTGATTCATCTGTTGTGTATTAATTGTTATTATTTTCAATCGTTAAGTTATTTGCTTACTTAATTCAGTTTTGATCAGTAATTGAAATTATTAATTTTTGCTTTAGTTGTTAAAAGTTGGTTGTAAGTTTAAACTGTAACTTTTGTAAACTTTCAATTTAGGTTTGGTTACTTTAAAAGTTTTTAAGTTGAAGGTGTTTAATTTTAAATGTGAGTATAGGGACTTAAGTTTTCTTGGATTTTGTATTTTGTTATTTTTGATCCTTAAGGTTGGTTAACTTGATTTATTTTAAAGTTTTATTGCTGCACTTTTGGTGTGCTAATTTAATTTTTTTTAACTTAAGGTAACTTAATTTTTACCCTTGTTTCTATTAAAGTTTATCGAATTCATATTTTCTGACTGGTGGTAAGGTAAATCAATTGCAATTGAAACTTAGTCTGGACAATGAGTGTGTATACTTAATTTCTGCTGAAGAAATAATTTATATGGTGTTGACATTTTAATGAATTTAATTGTTAAATAATAGTTTAATTTGTACTGTACTAAATTCGTTTATTGTGTTGAAAAACTATTCACTGGTTCTGTAATTTTTCATATCCAAAGTTGTCGGCTGGGAATTTGTTTCTCAGAAACCCTTATCTGGGGATTGCTGCACCCCGAAATTCTTTTGCCAAGCGCTTCACCACATGTGGTGATTTCTTCACCATCTGGAGTTTTTTTCGTAAACGGGATACTTGTTTGCTCGGACATCTCTAGCGTAGAAATATTATACTGGGAGTTTGTTTATAGGAGTGAAAAGTCATCGGATAGGATGCTCGCTATAGTGGAGTGGCACCCAGGGTGAGGCTAGTACTTCCTTCCTTCCATCAGCAGAGAGGATGTTGACCCAGCGGAGTGGCCTCGAAGGCTGCATTGTTGAACCGCGATGGTTGGCGTCTTCTGGTAGTCGGGAAAACCCTACTCGTGAAGCTTTCTATGTTACGTCATTGGAGGTTGCCGTGCTTGGCGTTCTTCCGACCGTCATACTTAGCCAAATTTTTGAAGATCTCGTCAGGTACAACAGTTGCTGCGTAGTTGGAGGAGAACGGCAGCGACGAAAAAAATGTGTACTTCATCTGAACAGCTAGGAGAGTAGCAGCGGCGTTCTGACTTTCTGAATTATAAAAATATGCTACCTACTTCTATGCTCTGCATGGCGGACTTGAGAGAGCTTCAGAGAAATCGGACGGACACCTAAAGTTGAAACTTGCTGAATAAGAAGTCCTGAACCTTGATCCACGCAGAAATGGTCTTTGAAAATTTAGACGTTCGGAACCATCTTGATGGAATTGCTGCCTTGGACGGAAAATTGGAGACCGACCTCGTCTTTGATATTAAATTTTGTTTATTTTATTTTTTATGCTTACCCCTTTCTTTTCATTTCAACAGATATGCTAAAAGCCTTTGTAAGGAAGTTGATAACCCTCCACCTAGAACCATCTACTTGTATTTCAAGGTTTCAGTGTGAATAGCTCATTGTACTCCCGTACGGTTTGGGACCCCACTTGTAATTGTTTTTAAAGGTATGTGATTTTTTTTCCTCTCTAGCGGTACTTCTGCAATATATGTTAACCAGCCACCTCTTAATATTTGTAATGAATATTGTGATTATCATGACGCTATCAGTATTGTAACCTAATCTCTTTATCACCATGAATAAACGTAGCTTGATTTTACTTACCTTGTATTGTAATTAATGTTACTTAATTTTTTTTACACTGGACCATTTAGTCCTAACCGAATGGCTTTTTGCATATTATTTATGATGCAACGCAACTCCATTTATAATTGTATACTTGTCTTGCTATAATATGTGCTCACATCAATTACTGTCTAAATAAAGTACTCATATTGAATATCTATGTACCATTTCAATACTAAATGCTATGAATTTTCAATTACACAGTGATGGTGTTTAGTTAGTACCTATAGTAAATGACTTATGTTATAGTATTCTATACATAATATAGAACACATCTAACAAGATTAGATGCGAAACCATCAACAAATAAACAAGTCTCATTCCTGAAAATGGCATTTTCCTAGTCGTTTATGATCCAAGATTTTTAATTTTTGGTCCGCAATAATTGTTTTTGCTTTACTTTGTCAAATTTGTTTTTACTTCCTTGTACGAAGTAAAAAGGAAGTATTGTAATCGGGAAAAGTTTCAGGCAGCATATTTCAACGAAAATATCTATTTTGACCGCTATCGAATGCAATTTAACCAAGTTTTTGCGTCATATCTGTACGTAAGGACAGAATAAAATACTCTTTTCCTTCAAAAAAAAAAAAAAAAAAAATTATAAAACTGCTTTAAAATTAATTCTGAAGAGAATTTTTCGTGGCGTCTGTACGAACGTATGTACGTACGTACGTACGTTCGTGCGTACGTACGTATCTCACATAACTCAAAAACGAGTAGCCTCAGAACGTTGAAATTTTCTATATAGGACTGCTATAACATGTAGATGTGCACCTCGTACTTTGGTTGCAATCGGCCGCCCCAAACGTATATAAATATATTTATATATATATCTACTCTATTACCCGGCTAAGTGATCTCAGTTTCTTTACTCTTATATGTTTGTAAATTGTACATTTTTTGCTTTAAAAATGATTGAATTATGTTGTCTATATCTTCCGGTTAAGGATTTTATGCCTTTAGAAAATCTGTGTGCAATAGTTTTAGAATTATCAGCAATTTTAAAGTTGTTTAATTGCCGCTAAGCCTACTTTTAATGGCGGCCATTGATGTTTACATTTGAAACAGGAGACTAGTGGAATTGTTGCCAATCTAGAGAAATTTAGCTTCGCAACAACAAAGATAACGCATTCCTTTATTATTGCCAATTAAATCATGCTTATTTCTTTCTGGAATTTTTTCGAGGAAATAAGCTTTTGAGATTTACTTCGTAATTTTTAATATAGATATTTTGAGTTTTTATGTATTTTTGCCTTCTCGCGATGTGAGAACTGAATTAATTGAATGAGAAATACTCAATCGTCTGTGAAAAACTGTTTCTTTTTTGTTTTGTTTGTTTAATTTCTTTTATACATAGTTCTAGCTTTATTATAGTATTTGAGTAGAAAATGTGGCAACGATTAGATAATTCTTTGAATGATATACATTTTGTGCATTCTGAGTTTTAATATGAATGAAATATAATTGTTATATAGAAAAAAATTTTGTGTTTTAAATACTTTTAACTTTGAACTTTTATTCATGGTGCCCGACAAAATACAAAAAAAAAAAAAAATAAATAAATAAATAAATAAATAAATAAATAAAATAAATCAATTATTAAATAATTCTAAACATTCAAAATCTATTTCATAATATTCATATACCATTTCGACATTCTTATAAACATTCATATATCAATCAAATCAATCGTATAGTGGTATAGTACAAGGAAATATCAATAACCCCAAATTCAATTAAACTCCAAGTTTCTTAAAAGCCTCCCGGCTCAAACAAATGGAAGGACATGACAGACCACAGTAAAATATACTCAACATAAATACACAAATACTATTAAATTCTAAACACACATTTATTAAATTCTTGAATATATTATATAATTAAATAATGAATAACTGATCAGTAATCCTACCACATATTTTTCTAAGCCAAAATAACACATAATACTACACCAAATTACAGCTTACATTAATTAAGATTAACATTATTTTTTTTCAAATTAAGTAGGTGTAACAAAATTTAATCCTCCAAATAACAGACTCTCATTAATTAGAAAGTAACGCTTTTCTAGCTCACAAAATTCAGTAGGTGAAAGAAATTTTAATCCTCCTAAAACTGGCATTCACTTGAAATTATAAATAACTTCTCAATTTTTTTTAACTGTAATATTTAATTTATATAAGCAATAACAATATACGGGTAGATAAATCATTATTAACTGTTCTGCATTCGGGAAAACTAAGAGAGAGAGACAGAGAAAATATACTTAAAATTTCACTCACAGATGGAAAACAGTTTTTCCTAATTAGCAGGATCCTTGGTGTCCAATCCACATGGAAATGAGCCAAGCCCATTTTTCTTGGAAATTACAGTCTAATAATTCTTCAAACAGCCAGGCATCGCTTTAACTGTCCATTAGGTGGAAACCAATAGTCCAATTCAGAAGCATCTTTTATCTGTCCATTAGGTGGGAACCAATAGTCCAATTCAGAAGGATCTTTTTTCAATTCAATAACAGGTAGCTGAATATACACGAGTTTTTAGCACAATCACGTGCGTGATCGAAGCGTCGAGGCAACATTTTATGCTGAATGTTTTCGAAAAAGGCTCTTGGAGATTAACCGGCGATTCAGGTGAAGAATCTGGGCTAAATTTTCTTGGTAGATTTTTCTCTATACATCTCAATCAGCTCTCAGTAAAATGCTCTTTGCAGCTCGCGCACATTTCTTTAGACATCTCGCAGGAAAATGTTCCTTGCATCTCTCACCCAAAACTTAACATCTCACAGAACAGAAGAATCCACTAGAGCAATGAAAAACGCTACCCAGTCCCTCTGGCTCAGGAAGCCCGCAGCAGAGCAAAGCGCCCCACGATCTTTCTTTCTCTTTCACATCGCGGCTGCTCAAAATTCACTCAAATCAGACTCCGCTACAGCCATCCCCACCGCAGCCCGCTGGTACAATTCGCTCGCCCCGCAAAACTTTCTGCTTCTCCTTTTCCTTTTTCGTTCGAAAATCTGAATCAGAATGATCTCTAGCCTGGTGCAAGCACCCAGGAAATCTCGGTTTCTCCGCCTCTGGGAGTTCATAGGCTTTCAAAAAAATCATAAAATTAAATCTTACCAATCCCGGAATTTTATGTTATCTAAATTGAGAAAATGACACACCCATGACGAATCAAACACCAGAAAATCTGACAATGAAATCCGAAAAACATCTGCACTCATAACGTGAGAAAAAGAAGTAGACCCCCCCAACTAACAAGTGAAACTAGCTTTTACGAGCATCCAATTATTTAACTTAGTACACCTCCCACTGTCTTGAAGTAAGAAAACTGCCAAACTTTAACAAGCGACAGGAAAAACGATTTCCGTTTCACACGCATTAGCTAAAGGGCGGCACACATACCCTACTACCTTCATTGTTGGAAAGGCCATAAACCAGATGTGTGTCCTCGCAACCGTCTCTCGCCTTTGTCACAATTCCAAATCAAGAATAATGAGTTAAATAAAACCTCAACAGCTTAATACTTTTTTCCAGATTAAAATACACATGAATACAAATAAAAATATTAGAATAATAATAACTTAAAACACATATTAATAATTTAAATTCGCTACATAACATAATACTGTTAAGTAAACATAGCGCCAGAGTGTCGCTATGGTAAACAAAGTGAATTTTAAAGAATGCATTTATTCTATTGTGGTTTATGCGCTGTTGGCGAAGTAGGTTTAATTCAATCTAACAAGTTTAAATAAAATGCATGAAAAAATGCGTATAATTTAATATTCCGTACAAGGAAGTCATGTGGTGTACACATCAGATTTTTTAATTGGCTATCTCGCTTTTCAACAAGTCTACACCGCATATTTGAAGGATGAATATCAGTATCAATAGAAAATAGATCTCCTTTAAGGTCTATGCTAATTATTGTTAAATTAATACTCTATTTTGGACTTGGTATTGATCAGATTTTGCAATTGTTTTCCTTTTCCTTACACATTTGCCTCTTCTTTTCTGGAGAAAATTATCCAATTTCTCTGTGTTTTCGAATTCCGGTAAATTCTCGATATTCCAGCATCAACCGTGGAAGAAATATTTCTTGTATGGATCTATATGACTCTCAAGTTGACAATCTTTGCCCTCTTTCTCGGTGTTACATCCATTTTTTAGTACACTAAAATGACTTAATGAAAAACCTATTTAAAACGTTTGCAAGTGCAACCTCTTTTCACAGAAACAGGCTCAAAAATGGTACAATAATCTTAATTTATGTAAACCAGTCCTAAATAGTGAAAGGAAGACATCCACACGACATTAAGGTAGATAAAATTGGTTTGAGGAACCAGCTGGTAACAAACTTAAAACTCTACGAACAAAATAAAATGGTTTGTCCCAATTAATTTGCACATTATAGTATTTATAATAATAAATATTGAAATGAATTTGGCTGTAATCTGAAATCAGTACTTATCAGTTCAGAACTAAACTACCTTAAATATGCCATTAAAAATTATTGTCGTCTTTCACATTAAACGCGTTCATTTACTTTATTTTCCAAATGCATGTACGTCATCCTTTATCATAACAATTATTACCAAACTTGACAAATCACTTCCGTCACTTTCAGCAAACCTGTTACCTTATTTTCACATTTATCAGAAATCTTATTGCAATGTCTCAAAGATTTCCAGTAAACGGATGATAAATATAATTAAACTATTGGTGTGCTATTTTATCAAACAAACGGCGGTGTTATCAAAATTCATTATTAATTCGGTAATGAGAAGCGAATATGTAATGGATTTGTTAAACAAAGTTCCAAATAAAGACGAGTTCTAACTTAAAATGACGTCAGCGATATATATATTTAGCAGACTCAAAGTACAAGGGCTGTAACTTCATTATGTGGGAACGTGGAGCTTAAAACTCATGAGTAAATGCAAGTAAAAATGCTTTGAAAGATTAAAGCTGCAAACTTTGAGCAGAAATGACTTACACCATTTCAGTAACGTGTCTTCGTAGCTACTACTATTGCTAGGAATAAAAGTGTCTTCTGAGCTTGCTGTAAATTAACTCGTGTGATGCATTATACTTCGTACAGCTTTTAGGAAACTGGTTTCTAATGACATCAGTTAAATTCATTTAAAACTAACAATTTCGATGCTGAACGACATTTTCAAAAAAGGTTCCACCACGCCAACAAATTTTAATTAATTAATTGTAAAATAAAAATGAAAAACATGTATTTATAGGAACGATACCGAATTTAGATGACTCTGAATTATATGAGTTACATCGCAGTCGGTTTTTGCAATAAAATGTTTTATGATAGCGCCAACTACGAGTATATTTGTATTTGGCGGTTGCTTATGACAAAGACTGAGTATTTTACAACAATTAATTATAACAAAGATTATGATAAATTGCTTGATTATTTTTATAGTTCCTGTGTTATTTACTTTATAATTACTTACACTGTACTTATACTAATTATAAAAAATTTCTTTAATCAAGCCAAATAGTTGTGTTTTTTTCTTATCCCCAAAGCCAGATACTTTAAAAGGACATGAAAATACTACGAGTTTGATTGTATGTGGTGCAAGTAAAACAAAAACGTTCTACGAATTAACTCATGCCTGGCGCCTAAACACAAACTTCTATCTATCGGTTTTACAGTGCCCAACCTTTTGCTCGCTGATCGTTTTGTATGTGCTCGCCAGCCCGATTAGGTACTATGAACAAAAAATATTTTAAAAATAACCATTCATTTATATTTCTTAATTGTTAAAATATGGTAAGCGTTTATAGCCATAAGAGATATCTTGCAAGACGTTATAAAATAATTGATTGCTGACTGATGAACTTTATAGAGAAGATGTGTCATGACGTGATGACCACGCATGCGCAGTTTAGCCGAACGGCCTGCAACGCCTCTCTCTCATGTGACTTACTAGAGAAGAGTAGGTAGTAGCGAAGTAACGAAGGTAACGTGCTGATGCCAGCGTGTATGAAAAATACGCAGTTATTCTTGTGTGTTAATCGTTTGTTCTTATTATTTTGTTTGTGTGTTAATAAAGTTTTGTGCCGTTAAAATGTCTAGTTTATGCAATGCCCACATTACGATACGTCTACAATAGAAATTAAATACATATCCAGAACCTACATGCCCAAGAAGAAGAATATGACAGCAGTGTCAGAAGTGGGATATGTCATTCTGCAAATTTAACGGATAAACGCGTAAGTGAGTCTTCAGAAAGGTAAGAAATTTGTTCAATTTTTTTTGTGGTAAAGTGAAATTCAAGGTTACAAAAATGGCTGAAGAGCTAACGAAATCTAAGAAAGAACGGAAAGTTATTCGTTCAGCCATTACTAAAGTAACAAATTCTATTGAATCATTAATTGCAGCCGGTAACCTTGAAGATCTTGAAGAATCACTGGAAATTTTAAAAGCAAAAGCTATTTCTTTGAGAGCGTTAGATGAAAAAATTAAAACTTTGACTGATGTTAATGACATTGAAACCGAAATCCAAAGTGCCTCGGAATACAAAGAAAAGATTGCGAAATGGAGCTTTAGAGGCACAAAACTATTAAAAAAAAAAGGAAATAGCAATAATTCGCTAGTTTCTAATGGTTCTTCTAATGATAGTAACAATTTATCTATTTCTGGTGTCGATAAAAGTTCTGATTATAATGTTAAATTGCCAAAGATTATGATTGATAAATTTTGTGGGAATGCTGAAGTGTTTCAGACATTTTACAATTCTTTTGACACGGCAATAAATCAAAACGAAAAACTATCTAAAGTGGATAAGTTTAATTACTTACTTAGCCTGTTAGGCGGTGCAGCTTTAAAAGCAATAGAAGGCTTTTCTTTATCTCCAGAAAACTATGACGAAGGTTTTAAAATTCTCAAAGAGAGATATGGTAGAAAAGATGTCCTTATTAATTCTTACATGCATAAACTTTTAAATTTACGCCCTGTCCGAAGTTCTAATGACATTAATTCTTTGAGGGAATTGTATGACACCTGCAACGTACAAGTAAGGTCACTAAATTCGATAGGGGTCAAGACCGAATCGTATGGAAATTTACTATACCCTTTGTTAATGAAATGCATACCTCAGGATATAACGCTTGATTTTGCTCGTCAAAACGCAGATGAGGAAACTTTTAATCATGAAATCAACCTCATGAAATTTCTAAAACGGGAAATTGAAAGTCGCGAACGAACTTTATTAAATGTATTTTATTCTAAGAGTCACGCTAATTCTCTTGGAAGGCATTCTCAACCCAGTGAAAAGCGAAACTACTTCCACACTCGGAATTCATTCAACGCCAACAAATTTGGCGCCGGCTATTCCCCTAATGTAAGAAAAATTGCAGTTGTTCGAACTTTCTCTTGCTTATTTTGTGAAAGCGAAAATCATGTTTCGGAAAAATGCGTTATGTTTCCGGAAGAAAGGAAAAAGAGTTTAAAGGCTGCTAATCGGTGCTTTCTTTGTTTCGAAAGGAACTGTAGAACAAAAAATTATCATTCTCAATTAAAATGTTCAAAATGTAATTCTAAGTATCATAATATATTGTTGCATGAAGATAAGGAAAGGGTTGCTAAGGAAGAAATTATCGTTAATTATTGTTAGAAGAAAAACTCCAGGGAAAAGAAGAAACCCTTTTTCAATTGAATGGGACTGTAATTGCTTTTCAGATAAAGTAAAATTTGTGGATAAATCAGATGAAAGAAAAAAATTTCACCCATTTTCAAAATTTATATTAATAACTACAAGGGCATTGAAACAAAGAAATACTTGGAAAACCTAAATGCACTGAAAAATAATTTTAAACTCTACTTCTCTGATTTCCATAAAGTTCAACCAATATTATTATTCATCTCAAAACCATTTGCCGAAATTAATATTTCAATGCGAAAATAATGGTCGGGTAAGGACATTTAAGGCGGGTAAGGAGGTATATATGTAACTTGGTATTGTCGATTAACAATAAAAGTTACGCAACTAGATGATATAGCAGTCCCATATACTAAACGTGAAGGTCCTACGACTAATATATTTGAGCTAAGCGAGATACAAAGATTTTAGAACGTTGATGCATTATTTATATAAGATAAATTATATTTTGTGTATTAATAATTGTATTGTCTATTAATGTGTAAGGTATTTCTCCCGCCTTCCTAGTGTGCCTTCGTGGTGTAGTGGTCAGCACACTGGTCCGGTGTTCCAGAAGTCAGTGGCTCGATTCCCGGAGAAGGCGATTGCTCATTTTTCATCTCTCTTGCTTCCAAAAAATCGTAATGTCTCTACAAATGTATTTATAACTTTCTATCGAAGAATCGTATTTTTTATTTTCTGAAAAGCATAAATAATAAATGTTAAAATTAATTACACTTAATTGTAGAAATGTCATAGAACTACTTAATTATTTACGATAAATTTAGCTTATAAATATGATTTGAAAATAAAAGATTTCAGTGTCGCACATACAATAAACCCATTGAGAATTAAAATATAAGGCTGCCAGAGAGATTTTTCACATATGTTTACGCTCGCCAACATGTAAAACTTAAGATTTTTGTAAAATAATCCTCACTTTGAATGGAAAAACACTGACGATTGAAAAATTAGAAATCTTAGTGATTGAGTGTAACAAATCTGCAAAAGTTGCCACCAAAATCACATATTTAAAATGAAGATAAAATAAAGTTAGACAGTTATGTTTTTTTTTTCCAATGACAGATTGTGAACAATTACAAATGTAACCCAGTCCATTAATTTATACAAGGCCGGATGTGGTGGTCTCTTTATTATGGAGGCACCTGATAGGTGGGCCACCATCGCCTTTCCTATAAAGGGACGGACAGTTACAACCATGACTTCTCCGGGATTCGAACACAGGCCTTTCGGCATCTCTATCAGCTTCCCTAACCACCATACCAACTGGACGGCATAGTTATGTTTTATTTGTAACGAAATAATTTCTCATCAGTAATGGTAAGAAAATAAAACTACCATTAGTGATTTTATTTGTTCATTGTGAATTTCTACTAAACTCAGTGGCGTAACAGCCCTAATGGGCCAAGGCGCGTAGTGCCCGAAAATCTGCAGTCTAAAAGCAGTCTTGTTTTGATTTTCTTCAGCTACTTTCAACTGATGACAATATGACCTCAAGTTAATAACTGACATGGAAAAAGTTGTGAGCTTTGCTTCAATCAATAAATGGTCGATGCGTGACAAAGGATAAGTGTCTGGAATGATCTGAGAATTCAAGTTGCGATAATCGATGCATAGCACCACGTGTCTATCCAGCTTAGAAATCAAAACCATAAGAGAGGCATAGGGGCTTTCACACTGTACTATGATACCTTGTATTAGAGTATTATGATACCTTGTATTAGAAAAGAATCTAGTTCATTTTCAACTGTTCTTTCTTACTTGGGATCATCCGATATGGAGGAACTGAAACAAGAGGGCTCTTTTCTGTGTTAATTTATCCATATTTAATTCCATATCTTTTAATGCTCTTAAATGTTTCTGAACTTTATCAATTAATGAGCGTAAATCTTTTTTAAAAGGATTTTCATGAACTATATTTTCAATAGAAAGTAATTTATTGATATGAGAATTTACAACCTGTCTCTTATTATCATATCTTTCTTCAAGTGCCTTAAATAAGGAAGAAAATGTATCATCTAAGTTTGTACCTGCTTTGCATTACCAATTAAACAATATTGTAAATAAAACAATTTCTGAGAATCTGTGAATTGTCTATTAGATTAAATTAAAGCTACAAATTGGTTTTTAAATAAATTCCAGTCTTTGAAATTTTCAGAAAATTAAGGTAATGTTATTTCAGGCAATTTATTATTCAATGAATTACTTCTTGTTTCTGGGATACTATATACTACATAATGAAGTATAAAGAAATTTCAGGGTTACCTCAACATTGGTAATATCCATCTCGATTTCTTCAAAATCAACTTCGATGTCTGATATTTCTTCATCTTTGCACACTTTGTAATAATCCAAGCGAAGTTCATCAATTTGTTTATTTAACTTGTGCACTTTTTCTTGCAATACTTCTATTTGTTCGAAACCAAAATTATCACTTTTTCCACTGACATACGACTTTAATTTGGTTATTTGTGCTCTAATACCGCCACGTTTTCTGTTCAACGTAGTTATGTCTTGATTAGCCATTTTTTATTCTAATTAGCTGCGGCTGATCGTGACCAATGTTTTGAGGTCGCTGGTTAGACTGTATACTATACTAAAGACAATTTTACAACAACAACAACCGATTTTATTTCGTGGACTGTAACATAACTAAAAATCTAAATCGAAAATGAATAATTCCCGACCATACGGGATCAAAACATGTATCCTACGCTAGGAGTTCGAATCTTAACTAACTGAAATTGCGCAGAAACAATGCGCTGTACATAACTTTTAAGTTGCGCAGGAACAATGCGCTGTACATAACTTTTAAGTTGCGCAGGAACAATGCGCTGTACATAACTTTTATTGCCGCGTAGGAGGCAACAAGCCACACATCAAATTCCACTGTTATTTTTTTTTTTAAATTAAATACGAAACGAGTATCAAGGCCATTACCCCTCACTCATATCCCTACTAAATCTCATGATTTATCATTACTGGAATTTTAAGCGTTTGGATTTTAACCCTCTGAGCGGCTAGGGTTTTCGCTGAGAAAGCACACATTTCCCAAAACTACTATGAGAACAAATTATTTTTTTGTTTTTGATTTTAATGTAAAAACTCTCCTGGTATTTCTTACTCGGATTTGTTTTCTTTTGATATATTGCCTTAATTTATTTGCTATATTTTAATATGCACGTATATATACGTTCTTACAGATATCACAAAATTATTCTAGGCCGTTTATATGCGGCCTTGCCGCTTAGAGGGTTTAAAAAGAAGCGGATTGTCCAAACGTCGACTCACAGCTCTCCTTGGACTCTAGAAAAGGCGTCAAGAGAAATGGAACAAAAACCTTTCCCGTTGCCACAAAAGGCTTCATTGTGTTGGAAATTACGGTGTACAAAGACAGTGAAGAATAAGGGTAATCAAATAAAAAATTTAAAATAAAAAAATTTAAAAAAAGATCCTATTTCTGTTTTAATACAATAAAAATCGTCTAAAACATGCGCAATCAGCCTTTGTATTAATTTATTAAGTGGACACGCTTGATATGAAAGAAACCTTTCTTACTCAGTCATGCAGGGAAAAACTTTCCTTTCCATGATGGTAAGGATTTCAGAAACAAATTAAAGCAAATAGAAAACAATTAAAATAAATGAAGTTAACAATAAGAATAATACATTCAAAGCGAAGTACCAAAATTGAAATCACTTGATTTTTCTGTAAATTAATACGCAGTAGTTAAACATTCACAGACATTAAAATAGTTTGCCCGTAAAAATATATGACTTTCATTTAAATTTGTCAAAGCTAAATTACTTTATCTTTTTTGATAGAATCAAATTAAGTTCTAACTGAGAAGTGATCAATCACTTTGAATGATGTGCTCTAACAAAATAATGACAATTGCTATAAGCGCAAAATAAATATTAAGAAACTTCGCATTAATTTCCTGAACATTAGGAGGAAAAAGTTCTAAGACATAAAAACCGAAGGAGAAAAACACATCCATCACGAAAACTCATAAAATAAGTAAAAAAAAAAAAAAAAAATCAAAATTTAATACTCGTTTAGATGGTAAGTAAAAATGAAATGCATGAATTAAAATCACACTTTTAATAACAACTAAATTAAAAAAGGAGGATAAAGTAGAAAATTAAAAACTTTAATGTATTTTGAAAGATGCAACAAGCAAGCCTTTGTCAGCATTTATTAAAATTACGTTGTTAAGAAAATGTAATTTTTTACGTATGAAGATACATATATAATCACAATCATAAAAAGTTTCAGTTTTACTTAATATTTTACAATTTTAAATATATTGTTTCAAACTATATACCTAGTAGTAAAAAAGGTTGTAAGCATCAGCGTTTAAAAAGTAATTATTGTGGAGGAAATACGAGGGTTGGAACTTTAATAGTGGCAACTATTTATTTACAAAGAATACAAAAGTGATTCATGTCACCATGCTTTACAGTCCTTCAATATAGTCGCCAGCATTGTGTACAACCCGTTTCCAACGATGTGGAAGTCGCAGAATACCTGTAGCAGCGCCTGTTTTGTTGATAGTTTGAATGGACCGGTCTACTGCCGCAAGAATCTCAGGAACAGTTTGGAAGCGAGTGCCACGAAGTCTTTCCTTCATCTTAGGAATTAAGTCATAGTCACAAGGGCTTAGATCTGGGTAGTATGGTGGACGCTAAAGCACTTCCCAGCCCCATCACTTGAACAAATCAGTCACAGCTTGCGCTGCATGCCGGCATTGTCATGCAAAATGAGAGGAGAGCTCTGCAGAAAGTGTCGCCGTTTTTTTCTCAAAGCTGGCCGGAGATTGTGCTCCAAAAATGAGCAGTAATACTGCGCAGTGACGGTCTGCTGTGGGGGAACGGTATGCGTTAGGATGACACCATCACAGTCGTACACGAGAATCACCATAACTTTCACATTGCTGGGGTTCTGACGAAATTTCGAACGTCGTGGTGACCCGTGATGACGACATTCGTTTGATTAGCGTTTCAGTTCTGGCTGGTACGATCGGGCCCAAGTCTCATTCAACGGAATGATACGGCATAGAAAAGCATCTCCTTCGCGCTCATAGCGCTCCAGGTGGATTCGGGCAGCATCGTATCGTAGCCATTTCTGCATTTCCGTCAATTGATGTGGAACCTATCGTGAAGCAATTTTTCTCATGGACAGGCGTTCCTTCAGAATGTGCAGCACAGTCGTATGCGCTAATCCTGTTTGTCCGGCCAGCTGACGAATCGTTTGGCGGCGATCACTGTCCATCAGTGCGGCAACAGCTTGCATGTCTGCATCGCTGACATTAGGACGACTTGGCCGCAGCATGTCTGCCACGTTTTGGCGTCCTTCATTGAACGCTTTCACCCCTCTTGCTACGATTTTGTAATGCGATGCAGATTCCCCGCAAGCCTCTTGAAGCCCTTGATGACACTGTCGTGCTGTACGACCTCTGGCACTTTCAATTTTTATCCAACAACATTGTTCTTGTTTTGAAAACATCCTGACAACACATACTTTAGACCGCGAGCTAATACAAGGATCCGTTCTTCGCGTCACTCCGCATGCGCGTAACGTAGGCAGGACGAGTCTTTTTGCTGAGAGGTAAGGTAGGTATGTAATTTACGTGTGGTATACGCGATATTCTTTGGTTTTGTTGCGTAGCGTTTTTTCAGCTGTGTTGCCACTATTAAAGTTCCAACCCTCGTACATTATTCCCAGAGTGTACACACATGGCGCTAGTTGTCTAGCAACCATTGCGCTGGTACATAGAGTAAGTTAGCAGACGCTTCAGAGTGACAGAAACGGCAAGACGTTTAGAAAGGGAGTATGACTTGATGGTACGAGCCATGATTCGTTATCCTGATCGAGTATCTGGAGCGTAGCTACACAGTTACTGTTATTGTGCCACTTTGACAAGGTTATGTGAAGGCATCCGACGTAAATGACCTGGCGTGTTGAGTGATAGTGTCATCTTTCTGCATAATAACGCACGCCCTGATACCACTCTCCAAATTTAAGAATTGGTGCAACATTTTTGATGGGAGGTCTAAAGTCACCCCTTCCCCAATATAGCAAACCCAGTGACTATCTCCTTTTTACGAAGTTGAAGGAACATTTATGTGGATATGAGGTGCTCTTCAGGCAGTGATGTGAAAAAAACTACAGAGAACTAGCTTAATGGGCAGGGACCGATATCTAGCAAGCCGGCAAAAATAAGTTGGTCCTACGTTGAGATAAATGCCTAAATAGACTTGATGATTATGAGGGAAAATGATAAATAAGTATGCCTCTTAATTCCCTCTTGTACTATTCTCAATAAATAATTTTCATTACTCTTGGAACCTTTCTTTTGGATCAACCCTGGTATGACATTAATCTTGTTTATAAATATATCACATAAAATATGTCCAAACATAAGCTCGTTTCGTAATTCGTAAGTACTATCCATTTTTTGTTTGAAAAAATTTCCAAACACATGCGTCACACCACAAGCATTATTCAAGAACCATAATATATTTTCTCAACACTGATTATGAGTTAAAATTTTTTATCCACATTCTAAGGCGCCATTAGATTTACTTTTTTCCTTCTATAAACATATTGTCTGTTAATTAATGTTCCTTTTGCAAGATTATTTGAATTGCAAACGCTGAATCTGAATTCAAATTTGCATAATATAGTTTGTAAATGTAATTCTTCCATAAAACCAATGCTTCAATGATATTTTGGTTTATTAAATTTAATCGTAAAATTCGTAATCTTTATGGAAAGAATCAGGGATATGGAGTACGTGATTAAGGTCAAGGGTTAATAGGTTTTGCGAGATAAGCTCATCAGGGTTTGGCGTAAGAAGTGTCCACTTTGGCTACTGGTTCGTACTGGTTACGCTTGCTCAGATAGTCCGTTTTATGCGGTTTGGCGGAAAGGTTTAAATTTAGTCCTTAGGGGGGATGCGATTCTTGAAAATTATGGTGTCGAGAATTTTTCCGTGATCTGAGATGAACTTGCAACTGCGACATTTTGCTCGGCGACCGGAGTTTGAAGGTGAACTTTCTTTCTATTTTGGAAGAGCTATGGAAGAGCTCGTTCTGCTTCTCCCTTTGAATTAGGTCTTTTTCTACAGTGGATTAGAGTTTTGCTTTCATTAGAATTACTGAGAGACGTTTGATTATGCTTTTGGCAGAAACGTCAAGTTAGAGGCCTTCGTCGTCTTTATGACTTACCATCATTTGTGAGCCGCATATTTTAGATTTTTCTCTGTGAACTGCGAAGTTAGTGCTACGCACTGCGACGTCTGCATATCGTTGCATGTCTTCATCGACGTCTGTTTATCGAGACGATCCCTTACGTCCCAGAAGCAGGCCTTCAACCAGCTATGAGCTCGTGGAAGCCGGGCTTCCCGCTGACAAGTGTTAACAGGGGAATCCCAACCTATCGATAACGGAAACGTGAGACCTTATTTGATAACCCTTGTAAGAGACTTCTTGCCTTCCATGAAGGAAAAATACGCTTATTCGATGTGGGCCACATTCGCAACGTTATCCATGTTTTATCTGGAATGAATGTCTACTTGTCCTCAAGCTCCGGCCTTGGACTGCGCTGTTTGATAAGTCAAATCTTCCTTTTTCTTCTTATTCATGCTTAAGATTCAAAGGTGTTTTTCTTGACTCGTCACGATTGTGTAAGAAATCTGAGAAAGGTTTAGCAAATGGTCTACTAAAATTAAAACCAAACTATTATCAACAGAAATTGCTCCTTATTAAATGTTTCCTGTTTCTTTTCAATGTATGTAATAACTGAAAGTGTACCTTGGCTGAAAAGCCTTAGGTCATATTTTACTCGGAATTATTAATTGCATCTAAAGGAAATATCTTAATAAGGCTCACTGTTAACCACGATATACATACTAGAAATTTTTGGGATACCCCTGCCTTTATTACGATAATAGTAATTGTGTTCCTTGCGTGTAGACTCTTGTTCATTGTTGTTGGCTTAACACTAATGAATTTATAAATTGTAGGCAAAATCGTAATTCGGGTAATCAATAGGTAGAAAGGAAAAATGAACTTCTTAAAATAATGATTGATGATATTTATTGATATTTCAGATGTGTAGAGAAAAGGGAAAAAATATAATTCACTTTGAATCATAATATAAAAATAAATTGAGAATTAATGGCTAAAATGAAATATGTGCTGTTAGTTTTAAGTCGTACAGATTTTTAACTCACACGGTCCCGAAAATACCATAACGCAACGCAATCAATCTCCTACGTAATTAGGATCATATAACTGAATATTTGTGGAAAAATTGTATTAAGAGTATTGTATTTTAAAGGAGAGAATATGCGCCTCTATGATTTTGCAAAGATTTGGAATACATGGGTAGGTTAGGAATTAAATCCAATAACTATAATAACTCCAACACAATAAGCTTTATTGTGGCGGAAAAACAATGTTACATTGGTGCCGCAATATCACAATTTCGTGGGCCTGCTCTGATATCAGATAACGGGGAGGTCGAAACTTAAAATCTTTTATTCTCATATAATCAATTTCTAAGTTCTGGTAGTAAACACTGGATCATCGAATGCGATTTTCGCTCGATTTCATTTCATTGAACAATTTGCTCGATGGATTTTGCTACGTTAGGTTGTGTCAAACACATGGAAAATACTATCGGATTTCTCCGAGTTCGAACTGTCGACTTCCCATGCTAGACGGTGCTATCTGTTACATCATGAGAGTTCACAATAAGAATGACATAAATTCCTTATATTCTCCCCTAATTTAAGGCCGATTATACAGAGGGGATGGAGACCCAGTGGGTCAGATGGGAAAAATTATGATCACCTGCATTTTAGTTGTAAGTTACTGTCGAATTACTGTGTTTCTCAGAGAAAGAAACATGTTAAATTCAGTTACATCTTTCCACAGATATGAGCCCCGATACTACTAGATACTAAACGAGAATATCCACGAAGTAAGGCGAAAATTTCTTCTAGCTGAGTCGTTGAAGTTTTTCTATGATTTTGTGATATCTGTTCTTCGAAGTTTGATTATCCTTTTTGGAAACCGAATTCTGAAATTTCAGATATATGCAGAAAATGTGTCGATTGCCCCTTCCACCTTAAATTTTGTATATTTTATTATCAGATACTTCTGAATTAAACACTTACACATTTTCAAAATATGTTAGATTACATATTGACATTAAAATATTTTAAAATATCCTCAAACGTAATTACGTTGTAGGGTTTATATTTATTTTAACTAACATTTATTTTAAGCTATCTTTCCTGCCAAGCCTTTACTTTCCCCTAGAATTGCCAATGCCAGAGTATGTAAATTGTAGTAGAGCGCGCAGAGTATTCAAATTTTAGCAGAAGTAAATTGAGTTTAAATAGAAGGGAAACGAGATTGTAAGGGTGCTTCTTGAATCGCAAACGTGAAGGTTGCTAAGTAGAAATTTAAGAACCGCGCGTTTCGGCCTGTGTGCCTATTTCGGCAGTTCGTTGAATCTTTCACCTTCTTAATCAGTAAGTTTGCTGAATCTCAGCTGTATCTTAGAACGCGGTTAAGTTATTTACGATTATAGAGCCTCGTAGGTAGTGACCTCGTTATTTATTCATCCTGTCATTTATTTTTAGTTATATTTTTCTATTTTGTTACACCGCCGGGTCGGCGTAGTTTGTGAGCGTCAAGTGAACGCATCTGTGATTTCTATAGTGGAATAAAAGGGATTTAATCCCTGCTTACGAGTTTGTGTAATTTACAGTTCGCAGTAGTCACTACTACTGTTGCTGACAAGTTGGGGCCACGCAACATTATAACGTGTATACTGAAAAGTGCAGTTTAGGTTTTATTTGTTGTTGTGAGTGATCTCGCTTGTCTGATAGCAGAGCAAGCAAAAAAAAAAAAAAAAAAAAAAAATCATATTGGCAAAGGAATCAAGATTGGGCCTATCGCTGAGCACCATACATTTAACAGTAAGACTTTGCTCAGTTTCGCCCAAATTTAAAGAAAGGCACTAGGCGGGGACGGGTCCGAGGGTCTCTCATCCCTCTTTCACTACCACCAACCTCTTGAGACTTTCGGCTCGCTGCGTGTTTAGAATGTGCCCATGCTACACTGACACTATACATTAAAAAATATACGTGCCTTCTCTGGGATTCGAACCCGGACTCTTCGGTACGGCGGTCAGGATCACTAACCACTATCCCAAACAAACAGCTAGGTTTGTTTTAGTTATACGTATGTAATTCAATTAAATTTCTCTTCCTACTGTTAAACAACCAAATATTTTAAGAGTTGATAGAGCGCTCATTTCTTTTAGAATTAAACATTCATAAATGCGCTTATAAGACTCCTTTTTTCTTGAATTTAATTACACTGCTTCATAAGAGCTCGTTTCTTCGAACTGGGACATAATTAAAGATTTATTTATCTGTTTATATAACAAGCTTTCAAAACTACATTTATAAGTCTCCACTCCATTAAGATGAAGGACATGGAAGTAAATATATCGTTCACTTAATCAGTCATAAACAGAGCGTGTCTTTATCTTAATGAAGCTGATACGAAATAAGAAAGAGCTTAAGGATGCTATTGAGATAAAATCTCTGTTTACTGTGCAATGCTGTTTGAAATTAATGACTAAAGGATTGGTTCCTTATTTCATGTCCATAGCTGATGCAAAGGACTTCAGACTTCTAACGATAACGAAGTTTAAATTTTCCCTCGGTCTTTCCCGTTATTTTCTGCTCTTAAAATTTTGAGTACAATTCAAAAAAAAAAAAAAAAAAAAAAAAAAAAAAAAAAAAACCGCATTATTTTAAATCTTACAGAAACTAGATTAGAAGGGAAACACGCCAATGTGATAATCAAAATCTCAATAGCAACCTTAAATGTAGCGTACATATATTAAAACAATCGATTGCGAGGGCAGTTAATGGTCCCTCCTCATCAGAAGAACGAAATTAATAGAAAGGGGAGAAAAGAAGAAAAACAGAAACTATTTTCCATTTAAGTGTCTTAACTCTTTACGAAATTATTAAACTACAATATAATGTGATAAAAAACAGGGACAGTAACTAAAAATCGGTTTTGTAATGTAAAACGGGAACAGAAATTTCAGTTTTAAATTCAGTTTACCTCTTCAACTACATTTTATATGTTTAATTGCATTTGACTTTTAGATTTCGCATCTTAAAAAAGGAAATAAGTTTTATTAATTTTAACTCTAGAAAGGCGGGAAAATCTTACCTACTGGAACGGCGGTAAGGGGTCATTTTGACCTTCCGATGAAAGTGCTGAAATAACAACGGTAAAACAATTTTAAATGCCATACATTGGCACAAACATATACTTTATATGTATTTCATAATTGATATTTAATATCACATGATAATTTATTGACTTTTTAAACTACTGTAAATGTATCGATTACATGACGATCAATTGTAATTACTCAAATAACTCATTAATTTGATGTAAGAATTGATTTCTAGTAAATGGTTTCACAAATTAAAACTAATGTTTAATAAAACACAATGTTTTTTATGTACATTTTATTGGAGAATGATAAATCCAAAAATGAGAAATGTTCTCTGATGTTTCAATTATATCATTATATGTGTAGCTGAATGGAATATGTAAAGCATTTCGTTTCAATTCTATTTAATGTTTCAAATATTAGAGATTACATATTCGTATTAAGAATTAATGAAGTTGATACAAAAAATAATTTTAAACAATTTTTTCAGTGCATTTTCCGCACACAATTTTGGAACAAGATCCTTGAGTTTCGTTTCCCATTGCATCTCTAAACTTGACATACATTTTCCTTTTATGTGTTTTTTCTGAAGACTCAGGAAGGATTTTTGTGAGTTTTGAAGCCACATACAGTAAGACCCCGCTTAACGCGGGGGATACGTTCCATCAAAGTGGAGCGTAATGCGAAACAGCGCTAAACGAGGCTATCTTTACATGTAAATATTAGGGCTAGGGGAAGATGGCTAGGAAATTGGTTAGGTATTAAATTTAAAAAGTATGTTTTTTTAATAAAAATAAAACCAAACATTTATTTCTTAAAGCCCAAATTAATACCCCATTATTATTTCTTGCAAAAATAAAAACAAAATATAAATAACAAAACGAATATTCTTAAAAAAAAAAAACAAATAAAATTTTAAGTCAGTCATATTTAGTTAGCCTTCCGCGTTTTCAGTGTTCTGCCTTTTTGTGACAAAAGCATCTAATGTTGTTTTCCTTTTTCTTTTGCGTTGTTCCCTTAAAAGTTCTTCATAAACGGATAGAGCATCTCTAACACCACGCCTTACTTTTGAGCTCCTGTCAAAATTCGGATCATTTTCAATGAATTGATCCATTATTTCAGTTATGGTAGACAAACTCCTTTTTACAAACGCCATCGAAAGTTCTTTTTGCTCTTCTTTTGAATCACTGCTGTCAACATTTTTGTTTTCTTCTTGTTCAGTTAATTCCTTGAGCTCATCATTAGAAAGACTAGCCGCTGGTTCTTGAATTGAATGTTTCCAATAATAAAAATATGTCTGTACAATACCGCACCAAACAAGAAATACAAGTACACTCTTTCGAATATGTATTTGAAACCTATCGCTGCATAATATTTCGGGGAATCCCCGTATGCTGCGAGCGATTTCGTGGAATCACGGGTTGAAATAAAAGAGCGCTAAACCGAAACAGCGTTAAGCGGGGTCTTACTGTATACCAATCTTAACTTCTCTCCTAATTTCAGTAGATAATCTCTCCTGTTAATGGTGTTTCCTGTTACACTTTTATTAATTATCCAGGCGTTCAAAGCTGCGTGATTGAAAATATTGGAAACGATAGACACAGGCCATCGTCTAGAAGCCGATTTAACGGAAAATATTTGGCACGTCTGATCACGAATATCTACACCATGCTTTGATGCGTTGTAAAATGTTATTGAATCGGGCAACTTCTTGAGACTGTCTTCAGTTTTTACAGTATAATATAATGAGCTCAGCAGAAAAACGCTTTTTTTTTCTTTTGCCTTGATAGATGGTAAGTGCGATTCCACTATTGTCAATGAATAAAGATTACTATGCATATTTTTTAAAGATATAGGAATTCCTCTTCTGTTCTTTTTCATTGTGTCGCCCATAGTTGTATTTTTTGATTTTAGCATTTCTGCTAATTTAATGCTAGTAAAATAGTTATCCGTGGTAATATTCATCCCTTTGTTTAGATGTGGCTCCGTTAATTTTCAACATTTCCGACAACATTTTCAGACAAACGTAATTGAGGATTTGCTGTTTCATCTTTTCCTAGATAAGAAAATGCATTCAAGAGGTATTTAGTATCAACGTCGACAGATTACCAAACTTTCAGTCCAAATTTGTCAGTTTTATTAGGCATATATTGTGTAAACCTACACCTAGCTTCAGATGGGAATAATTGTTCATCAACTGTAATATTTTGTCCTGGAGGGTAACACATTTTGCAGTTTTCAATAAATTTGTTCCACATGTCTGATGCAAGAGCAAATTTATCAGTCTGTAATCGAGTAGATCTTGTTGTCTTTTCATCGAACCTTACAAATCGTTTTATTTCTTTTGCTCTATCTTTCTTTGCAAAATTAGTTTCTTTGCAAAATTGTATTCCTTACGTTTCGGACCACAAGGAAGATAAATCTAAGCCTTTGCTCCTATCACTTCTCGAATATGCAATACAGCGACGAAAGCATCTAACTGAGCCAGAGATAACTTCCAGTCTTTATTTCCATGTTGCCGATGAGCTTCGGATTCTGCACATTACTTTAGGTGCAGCAAGATATCATCATCAATAAAAAACTTGAAAGCACTAGACTCTTTGTCCTCAGAAACACGACTATTTGCAAAAGATGTTGGTCTTGCTGTTTCTTTAAAATATTATAAGCAGGAACACGGCCGCAGACTGAATTTTTGGAATTTATTTCATTCCATATAGTGTTATCAAGAGGTGTAAAAACCAGTTTTGCAAATACCCTGATCCGTGTTTACCCTCTTATTTCTGCTGTGTCCTTCTTCGTTTAGTTCGCTGTCCTCGAATTCACTAATAGTTAGTGTCTGGAATTCATCTTCAGTTTCTACAGAAGAATTATCCATTTCACCTACGTCAGACTCATTTTCAAATAGCTCCTGCAACAATTTTTTAATTTCTTCATGCGCAAGACCTCTTTGCGGCTTATTACACATATTTTGTAAAAGTTGAAAAAAGTAGAAATATGTTAGACTATCAGAAAACGATATTAATTATATTTTAGTATGGGATTCTCATAGAGTAAAGGTGATAATGAAATTGACGATAGAATTCATATGTACTGAAATACTGATTTGGGATTACCAAGAAAACATCTGTCCTAACTGTTATCACCTGCAATAAGTAAGCTGAACTACCAAACGAGAAAATACATCCGTAAAATAAACTATTTCTGAAAAGAAATGTAAACATGAAAAACCCTACATCTACCTCCCTTGCAGTATTTTCTTCAAACGAACAGATAATTGCAAACAAAGGAACAACTACTTATGTAGACATTACAAAGTAGTAATACCGTCCAGATACCTATCCTATCCTTTTGGGAGATAGTATAAATGCAATCGAAAAATCCATATCAGTGAATATTTTTCATGAGTTATTTAACAATGCCTCGAAAACTCTCGTACTCTCCTCCTGTGTATAACAATGAGGACCCTCAGCGATTGCTTCTCTCTTAATTATTTAAATTTTATGAACGATGATGTGGAGGTAATTGCAATTAATTGCAAAGGTACTCCGTAATCCAAATGCCTTGGTCCTTCGCCGAGCAGAAAGATGGATAAAAGTAAAGGGGTCAAAATGACCCCTGTCCGCCGTTCTAGGACTGCATGCCAATACTTCAAAAACTAACTAGCCTAGAAGGCTGAAAAGTTTCTAAAAAATATTTGCTATCTATTTAAGAAAATTCAAAAAATTCCAAACGATTTCTTCCAATGAAACAAAAGTAAAAAATCTGATGTGTACACCACATGACTTCCTTGTACGGAATATTATATTATACGCATTCTTCTTGCATTTCGTTTAAATGTATTGGATTGAATTAAACCTACTTCGCCGACAGCGCATAAACCACAATAGAATAAATGCATTCTTTAAAATTCACTGTATTTGATTACCATAGCGACACTCTGGCGCTAGGTTCACTTAAGAGTATTATATTTCGTACATCTTAGAACTCAAAATGCACAAAATTTATATCATTTAAAGAATTATCTAATCGTTGCCACGTGTTCTATTCAAATACTTTAATAAAGCTAGAACGATGTATAAAAGAAATTAGGCAAACAAAACGAAAAAGAAACAGATTTTCACAGACGATTGAGTATCTCTCATTCCATTAATTCAGTTCTCACTTCGCGACAAGGCAAAAATACATAAAAACTCAAAATATCTGTATTAAAAATTACGAAGTAAATCTTAAATACTTATTTTCTCGAAAAAATTCCAGAAAGGATTAAGCATGATTTAATTCGCAATAATAAATGAAGGCGTTATTTTTGTGTTGCGAAGCTTAGTCTCTCTAGATTGGCAACAAATCTACGATTCTGCTGTTTCAAATGTAAACAAATATGTCCGCCATGTTATTTAAAACTTAACCGCACTTAAACAGCTTTTAAATTGTTGCTAATTGTACAAATATTGCTTCCAGAATTACGAAAGGCATAAAAACTTTAAGCGGACAATAAAAACAACATAATTCAATCATTTTTAAAGCAAAAAATGTGCAATTTATAAACATATAAGAGTAAAGAAACTGAGATCACTGAGCCGGGTAACAGAGTGGATATATTTATAAATATATTTATATACGTTTGGCGCGGCCGATTGCAACCAAAATACGAGGTGCACATCTACATGTTATAGTAGTCTTATATACAAAATTTCAACGATCTGGGGCTACTCGTTTTTGAGTTATGCGAGATACGTACGTACGCACGCACGCACGTACATACGTTCGTACACACGCCACGAAAAATTCTCTTCAGAATTCATTTTAAAGCAGTTTTTTAGTTTTTTTTGGAGGAAAAGAGTCTTTTATTCTGTCCTTACGTATAGATATCTCGCAAAATCATCGTTAAATTGCATTGGAAAGAAAAGTGGATATTTTCGTTGAAATATGCTTGCTGAAGCTTTTCGCGATTACAATACTTCCTTTTTACTTCGTACAAGGAATTAAAAACGGTCAAAAGTGTTCATGGGTCAAAATGACCCCTCCGCTGTTCTGCTGTCAAATAATATTTTTTTTCACAAATCTCTAAGTACTACAATCTACCGTACAAAAACCCACAAATAAAGGAACTAATCCCATTTTATTGTCACGAAAATTATTTTGAGCTTTTGATCGAATTTCGTTGTTCTGTCCTGAATCTTTCAGCCACCTAGAATAACTTTCATAATTAATTTATTAGAATGCTAGAAAGTGTTTCGTTTTTTTTTCAGAAACCTATGTTGTAAAATAAGCGTTCCTAACACTTTCTCTAAATTAAATTAAAAAATATTTAGTATGCTCGAATAATGCAAATAAAATAAATAAAATTCAAATTACTCTAGTCTCAAAACGTTTCGTAATAAATCACGGAGAGGCGTTTTACGAGAGAAAAGTCAAAATAACTCTAATTCGCAACGCATTAATATCTAAAGGAAATTAATTAATTTAAAAGCGATAATATTTTTATCTTTCTGCAACACATCTGTCTTCTTAATCTGCAGTGTTTATGCATATGCATGTAATATTCATTCAGCTATTGGTATTTATAAGCGCTGCTATATTTTTATTTTCATTACATAGTTGTAATGATTGGGAGACAAAACTTTTGATACTGGGACTTAGGTTTATAAAATTTATCAAACTCGAACTGGTGGGTACGAAATATAGACTAGCGACGTTTTTCTATTTCAGTAAGTCCCGGTCAGTTCAAAAATAAGCTTTTGTGGGCTATTTACAGGATTCTATTGACTCTGCAAAACAGGATACTGTCTTTAACTATGGTTTCTCTGCATCTTTAAATATCTACTCTCTACAGATATAATTGTGAGTTAACCTTGCCAGGGGACTAGGAATGTGTATAAAAAAATTTCAGTAAATTATGGAGATTTGAAATTTATTCTTTAATATGCAGTACGAAGTGCAACATTGTGTTGATTTATTTGTTCCTGACTAAATGTTCCTAATACACAAAAATGTGGTCCCCTATAGCCCACGGGAACACGTTAAAGAGCAAATAAACTACCAATATGCTTGCAGATTAGAATTTCGTTTTTCCCAGAATTTTGTTATGTTCCACTTAACAATTAAAAGTTAGCATTGACATTCATCTGACTGAAACATGGAGTTAGGGCTATAAATCTGCCAAAAGGGGAAAGTGGTTAGTGAATCTGACTGCCGTACCGAAGGGTCTGGGTTTGAAGACCGAAGAAGGCTTGTATGTTCCCTTCATAGGAGGTAATTGTGGCCCACCTATTAGTGCCTCCATAATAATGTAACCACTTTTTCCTGCCTCCCTCTTGACATCTCGGTCTGTTCTAGTTAATGTGGTGCTGTACTGATTGACCAGTATGGTAGAGGCACAGTAAGTCCGTCCCCCGTCACTTGCACTTGCCTTAGTTGTGGATATGTAATATGCTTATGTAAATTTTCCAAATTGTAACCTATTTATGTAAAGTTTCTAAATTATGAAAGTTAAATTTTGAAATACAACTAAATAGCAGCTTGGGGTCGGTCCCTCTTGGAATAGGCATATCGGTTTCAACCGATATGCCTTAAATGGTGGTACGGTTGTCAATGTTGTGGTTCCAGCCCTACCTTAGTCGTGGCCAACGCCTATAAACGGCTAGATACAGCACGCGAAAAAAAGGCTATCAAGCCTTTTGCTGCTAGATTACTTCAAAGCAAATTGAAGGTTAGCGCTCAAATTACTGCTCCTTTCTTAAATCTAAGATAAAAATTCAAATTCATAGCGTCCTTTCCTGGCCGTAAGTTATTACTCCTTTAATGAGAATGAGAAAATATTTTAAAGGAAACTATTGACATGATAACACTTACGATCTAAGGAAATGTGACTTGGTATTTTTTCTTCTAAGGAAAATTACCTAAAGAAAATCTAGTTAACATGCAAACTGGGAGATTTAATTTGATGCATACTGCATAAATGAATATAGTGCGAAGCTACAGAATATACACTGCATTTCTGAATTCGCAAGGAAATATTTTAGGTGTTAAAACACAATTAGTTTATATCTTGCGAAATTTAGTTAAGAATGTGATTTTCTGAAGAAAGAAGACAGATTAATAAAAGGATATTAGACAGAGGGGGAGAAAATAAACGTATTAAAAAATTAAATAAAAATAATCTGAAAGCTTTCAGGTTTTATACTACGGCCAAAGGACCGCTTATTTAACGTTTTGTGTGTTACCTTTATTTATTAAATATCGTGTTCTTAAACCATAAAATTCAATTCAATAGCAGTTTCACAAACTATTTGAATGAGTATATCTTTAGAATTTTCGATATACAGTCTTGCGCGTTGGAGATAAAAATGCTTTTTCAATACAGTGTTGCCATTGCTAGCTTTGGAATCGTTACGTCTCTTAATCAAAGAACTCATAAATGCTTTACAAAATACGAAAGAGATATTAAAAGAAATTCCGAATTTGGGCTTCCAGATGCCCATATTCGGGTGAGCGGTACGTTATTCAAAATTTGATGGCTCTAGGTACCGTTGTTTTACCAAGATGCGAAGAACATACACACATTTATGCAGATTCTCCATTATTTAAAACCCCTTCGAGCCGGGTAGCGAAAACGCGCGCTTATCGCTGAGGCCGGCAGTGTCTTACGCGAGCGTCTCTCCAGGGCCGGGGGCTTTTTTGCTACTAAGCCTAAATCCATGAAATTTCCGAAGTATCAACGCATTGTTTAATAATGCTCTATAGAGTATTTAAACGGCTTATGCTTTATAGATATTTATATATATATACTTTAATTACCTTATTTCTTGTTTAAATGCATATTTTACACATTTTATTTTAATTACTCACCATTTTATGAATTTTAACATTATACATCTGAAAACTAGATATATTACTTTTCGTATGAAAAATTTGAAAACAGGGATCTACACATAGTCCTACTTTACATTCCTTGCACTCGTAATAACTCATTTGCCGTTTTGGAGGATTTTTCCGGGAATGTGAACAAACGAAGCATCGTCGTCTCATTTTCTTATCAGTCTCTTCTGAACAAAGTTTTGTAAAATGTCTTTCAGTTAATCTTTCAGAATCAATATCAGAATATCAGAATTTCAGATTCAATATCTGAAATATTTTGCATCATTTCTGCTATTTCATGCTCTGTTAAACATTTTCGACGCTTCGACATTGCAACGGTGAAAACAAAGAATTCACGTCTAACAAGATCTAATTATTTTCTAAAAACTGAACTGCAAACCGAAATACCCAACGCTTTAGAGCAAATAAAACTTCTGTACTTACAGTAAACAACTACCACGTGCGAATAAAGTGAGATTTAAAGAGACGTCATAAATCACGTCATTCGAAAACATTTATTTCCCCATTTGTTTATGTAATCAAAAACACGTGTATGTGAGTCATGCTTCTCTCATTTCGAGTAGAAGGTCTAATGTACATGTATCTGAAACCATATGGACATACGGTGCCATCTTGTGGCAGAAATTATAGTTTGAAAAACGTTCCAAAGTACTGGCACAAATACGTGACAGTCGGTAGAGAACGGAACAATCCTCTGGCACGCCTACGTGTCGGCCGGTAGGTAAGTGCGTTCGTTGCTGGCACGTATACGTGACAGTCGGCGCGAAGGGGTTAATTTCTTTACAAATAATAGAGGGCTCCAATATTTGGTGGCAAAAATTTAAAGAGTAATTCGCCGCTTATAATGAATCAACGCAAAATGCAAAAACGAAATTAATACCCCTTCTGCGCTAACGCCCTTTTGGCTAAAAATCAGAATTGCGTTAAACATTTTTTCTTTTGAATTTTTATTAAAGAAGAGAAATGTAGTTCTTCGAAATTCTTCTCGAATATACAATATATTGAGCTCAAGTCAGTTTTGTAGCAAATTATAATATTTTCTCCCAAATGCTTGTGGAGATGAACGGTTAGCCTATTCTTCAAGTACATTGAAGATCTCATTTAGAGCCATTATTCTAATAACGATTAGTAAATCTATCCAGTCCTCCAAAAGTTCTGTGTTTTTTCCGGATAATAAATAGCCGGATAAAAGCAAACGTATTCTTTCGAGCTCTTCCTCTACTCTGTATTTGGTGCTAAAATGAACTTACGATCTCTTATTCTCTACCGAATTAGGTTTGGTCACTTGAGAGTGTCCGTCTTTTTCCAAATCATTCTTTCTTTTATAGAAATTAAGCAAGTCGCATTCCTACCTTATGTATTTCTAAAGAAATGTTTAACATACTCACCACGCACACCAATTGTAGGCTCCTAACGGAGTCAATGTTTATTTTAGTATTTCTGACTTTAGAATGCCATCTGTTCTCTGTAACTTTCCAGCCTTATTGGCATGCCGTCGTGGTGTGGTGGTCTGCACGCTGCGCGCCTATTCCAGAGCTCCGCGATTCGATTCTCGGCGAAGGTGGTTGCTCATTTTTCAGCTTTTCAGCTTCCATATTGCCTAATGTTTCTACAGTGACGCCCGAACTAAAAGGGTTGTGGATAATAATTCTCCTCACCTAATATTTGGTGATTGGGTCCCCTCATACTCTAGTCGCCCCTTAAAAGGGGGAGTATATAAGGCATTTCTCCCGCCTTCTTGGCATGCCTTCGTGGTGTTGTGCTGCTCTGCACGCTGAGTGCGTATTCCAGAGGTCCACGATTCGATTCCCGGCAAAGACGGTTGCTTATTTTTCCTCTTTACTGCTTTCAAATTACCTAATGTCTCTACAAACTGCATAGCAACTTATCGCTGAGTTCAGAGCGACTAGGACGTACGCTTGAGAAGGGTTAAATTACCCTTTTATTCACTCAAATAAGAATAACAATTGGTTCCTTCTTGGGCTTACAGGAAAACCTCTACTCGGGCTTTAACTAAAATAAGAACTAAACTAAAAGAGACTTAGCCGAAGCTAGACACAATTCTCTAACGTATTTGACCGCTAAGTTAAACTATCCAGCGTATATTAAGGAGACTCAGTACCCCAAAATTCAATGAAATTACCGATTTTTCAATTTTTTGCTGAAAATGTACCTTAATACACTTACTACACTGAAGAGGAATTTTGAAATGATCTGACGATAATAAATGCTATAAAAAAGTTTTTAAAATTTTGACACCCCTTTAAATGCCACACCCCCTCGGTGTTTATTTATTTTTTTTTTTTTTTGTTACTTCTTAATTTTTTCAGTAACTTACTAAAAATCAGTGTAAATGAAAAGGAATGTAATTAAATATGACTCCAACTATCAAAAACCTCTATGCGTATATACTGATTTATTTAATTACAAATTAAAGTTGGCAAAAGAAATTTTTTTTCACCTTTAAACTGGCAAGTTTATATATTTATACTGAGCTGAGCAAATAATTTTATATGTATTATCAGTCAATAAAAATGCTATGTTTATTCAAAAGTTGAAATTATCTGTGATTAGATACGAACAGATAGAGGTTGTGTAATGAAAGTGATCAAATTTCTGACCGTAGCATTATTGAAATATTAAACTTCAAAGCTGGAACAAACATTAAACTTTTTAATTAATTAAAATGCACATAAATTAATTTAAAATGGAATTTATATACGAGAACAAGTGGCTAAAATAATAGAAGAAATCACATAAGCTGCTGAGTGGTTTTGAATAAAATGTTTTATGTCCGTTAAAATTTCAAATTTTGCTTTTTAAAAAATGAATAAAACGACAAATTAATATTATTAATAATGATTATAAGCGTTTTAGAATATATATTATAATTAATTCATACATTAAAATTGTTTTGAGCGTGTTTTAAAAAACAAAAACAGGTAAAGGAAAATTCTACTTGCATTTTATGATATTTTTGCAATATTTCTAGCTAGATAAGATTTTAAACAAAAGCTTGTAATTTATATTCATTGAGCAGTATGAGTAATCAATTGAGCAGTATAAAGTTTTATTATAAATATATATATGTATCGAAATTCAGTAATAAAATTTTTAAGAAATTGGAAATGATTTAATGACCGTCCAGACAGTTTACATTCTTTAAACTGCGATATCTCAGTTTGCAATTTTTTAATATATCCTTTTACTTAAAGTCCTAAAACTTGTTCAGATATGGACCAAATTATTTAATAAATTTAGGGCTTATTTAAAATTATATACTAAATAGAATCAAGGATGGGATTTGAAAAATAGTGAAAAGAAAAATTATTGGAAGTAAAAATGTTACTAAAATCGTATTTTTTTAAAATTTTTATATAAAAATGTGCTTTATATTTTTTCTCAGAAATTAATTCATTAATTGAAAAATCGATTCGTAAAGTTATTAAGAACACTATTATGATTACAATAAAAAAATTTGAAGCAAAAATATTGATAATTGCGGAAAAGAAAGAATTTTTAATTGTTGAATTTTTTTTTTAATTCAAATTAAACAAAAATTAACAGCAAATAATTATTTTTCAGCATAAAACCATTTTTTCTCATAAAACCACTTAATATTATTCAGAAAAAGTAGATGAAAGTGCTTAAATAAAAAAAAATCATTTAAAAGGTACCGAGTCCCCTTAATAGGCACGTATAGTTGGTGTATTTAATTATGGCAAAGCACACTAAAGCTATCTGCCTAAGAGGAGGGATGCCTTTCGTGGAGGACTTTTTAAGGGTAACTGGCTCGTATACACGTTACATATGGGGAAAACCACGAAAACACCCATGCAGCCAGCCCGTTCGCGGGATTCGAACCTCGGACCCAACTACCAGTGTTCAGCGACTTTACCGCTCGGCCGCTGGTGGGCCAATAGGCACATATAATGCGGCCGAGCGTAACAGCTTCAAGAGAGACTTAACCAGGTGGCAAACACGCGCCATTAAAGGCTCCTAGCACTCTCTGTCGAAATAAGCTTAACCTTCCCTAAATACTTCTAATAGCTCATTTGCATTCAACAACATTCTAAAAACTCGAACAAGTGGCAACAAGAACTGAACGTAAAGGGTTTCAAAATTAAAATATCTGTTATAAAATTAAAATGTGCGTTCCACCTTCACTAATATATTCAACGGCTAGGAACCAATTGAACTAATTTAAAATTGAATCTTTCTTTCTATAAAATATTTTTAAAAGACCTTTCAAATTCTGACACAAATTCTGACACTCTTAGAGAGCACTAAAAGTTTCCTACAATTTTGCTTGTTTAGTTAAATTACCGTTTTAAAACTGACAGGTTGAATCAGGTAGAGAGTTGAAAATCATTATTAATAATACTGGCGAAAGATTTCCCGTGCTTTTCTACCTTCTTTCGATTAAGAATGAAAGCAGAATATATAGCATTTCTATTCAAATATCCATAACTTCACGTTAGGAATAATAGTTTGGATCTGTCAGTAAAATACTTTGCGTAGATTTATAAGCGCCCATTTCCAAGAAATATCGAAGTTGACTCAGAGTTTCGAGTTTGAAAGTTTGGAGATTCGAATTGGTTTTCCAGGCAATGATCTATTATTAGCAGAACTTAATCCAGGTCCTCATTTGCTTTAAAATGAGGCCGGGTATTTACTTTACCTTCTGAAATATTTCAAACAACGCAGGTATATTAATCTTAGAAACACAAACAGATAAAAGATTTCATCATATTTCTTCATGCACTTTCTAACGAAAATGTATTGATTCTTTTGCTTCACTACTTGGTAAGGTAACTTTTCAATTAATCTCCTTTCTTCAATGCCTGGATGTATTTCATGTGTTTTTCAAAAGAACGCTTCAGTAAGACGCAGAAACGCTTTACCATTTTCTTCTTAAATAATCTTTTAATGAGTTACATTATTGGTAAACAATATTGTAAACGCCATTTGCATAATGAGGAACATTCTTCTACTCGTGTGTGTTTAATGAGTTTATTTCATGGTTTCTCGTTTTATGCTCTATATGCACGATAAGGTATGTTCTCCCTGCTTCCAACATGTGTTCGTGATGTAACAATAGCCCAACAGGCGTGCATTCGATAGGTCCAGGTTCGAATATCGACGAGGGCACTGCTCATTAATCAAGTCTCCTGCTTTAAAAAAAAAAAAAAAAAAAAAAAAAAAAAGATTCTGCAGTGGCGCCCGAACTAAGAGGTGCTTGACAATAATTTGTCACCACCAGGATTTGGCGACTGGGTTCCCTAATCCCCAGTCACTCTTAAAAAGGAGGATTATATAAGGTATTTTCTCTCTCCTTCTAACATGCCTTCGTGGTATAACGGTAGCACACTGGTGCATACTGGAGATGTTCCGGTACAAATCCTGTCTTTTCTTAGCACGTTAGCTGATACAACATTTATCATAACACCTTAGAAATCTGAAATATAATCAAGAACAGGTAAGACTAGCTTTTATTGACTGGGTTTCCTAACTCAAACATTTCTCATTGAATACGTAGCAAAATATTGCAGACTGAGCAATTTCATTTGATCGCGCAGTCTGCAATTCGATTTGAAATCTTTGAACAGAGTATCTATCTTAGCCTAGAATAAAATTCAGTTTAGGTTTTTATTTTTGTATGCCTCATTCTTTCCTTTGATTTGATCCTTTGACATGACATGATTTGTTGGTTACATGATATGCATTTAAAGGTATACTGAAAACTTTTCACTGGTAGGTCCATTCTTAGATAGCATATAACGTATATATGTATATATATATATGTAATATATTCAAACTCAGAAGCAATGACCAGGAGCAGGAATTTTGATGGCGTAGAAGTGTTGATCCATAATGACTAGGAAATGGAGGCGAAAGCAGATTAAATCTTCAAATTTATTTTCAGAAACACACACAAGTCGGTACATTAAATGTGCCTGTTCAAAAGGCTTATATTTTTTATAATTTTGTAGCAAGAAAGCAGCAGCAGACAGACAGCAGTCTACCCAGGCCGAAGCGTGGAATGCAAGTGCGTAATGTTCAGGATTAAATCTCAAGTGAGACGGAGTTTTCAAAGCATTTCGATTGGACAGTTAATATTGCTGTAAAATTATTGGCTGCTTGAGTTTTAGTTCAATTTACATCACCAGAACTATGCAAGAATCACATGACAGATTTTTCTCGAAATGACGCTGTGCAAATAGAAGTTTCTATTTTTAGAATAGAGAAGGGAAATTAATTTACGCTGCTAATTTAATCTTTTACATATTCTTTATTTTTCTTACATATTCCCCAGGATATTTCTGCGTGGGAAAGAAACTCTCCTTGGATTATTTTATTGGCGATGTTAACTTTCCTCGTCGTTAAGTCAAGGACAGAAGCTTTCCTCTCTCTGTGCTGTTAAAACCAACGCTGCTGCTCCCATCTTCCTTTCCTCTATGACGCAGTAAATTTAAATCTTATTCAATAACGAATATTGTTCTGCTTCAGAAATTGAAATAAAATTATGGAATAGTGAAAAGTGAAATCCTCTGTCTTCTTTGGATACCGCCTTAACACTCTGCTACAGAAATCCCTGGACTTTGATGGCAAGCCTCGTCATTCATATGCCACGACTGCCATATCATCACATATATATACACCATGAAGAACTTACGCGAGTGAGCTGAAATTTTCAGGAAATGCAAAGGAGCGCATGATATGCAAATGATTAGAATTGCAAATCCGTAGCGCATGCGTATGCTGAGCAGCGCCCTCTGAACGGCTGATGGATCCGAATAAATAGACGGCTGTAGCGAGGCGTGTATGGTTATCGGTGGTTATCTGCTAGTGGTAAACGTTAACTCAATCTGTACTTATGCCTCGTCGACGAAAGAGAGCGAGATTTGAACAACTTACAGAGTTTGAACGAGGGAGAATCATCGGCCTTCGTGAAGCTGGATTGTCGTATCGTGCAGTAGCCTCTCGTGTGCAGCGTAACAGCAGCACAGTGATGCGCGTTTGGAAGCAGTGGACGGACGAGTGTCGGACAACTCGGAAATCCGGGAGTGGACCCCGAAATGTGACGTCAGCTCGCGATGATAGACACCTGGTCCGCATGGCGCGGACGGACCGTACAGCTTCCTCTAGACAATTGGCAGCACTGTGGTCAATAGCTACAGGTGTTTCATTGTGTGCTTCATCAATTCGTAGACGTCTGCTGCAGTGTGGACTGCGCGCACGGACTCCTTTATACAGGATCCCCCTAACGCACGACCATCGCCGCCTGCGGCTACAATGGGCCAATCAGCATAGAGACTGGCGTGCTGATTGGCAGCATGTCGTTTTTTCTGACGAATCCCGCTTTAATTTGTGGTACCATGATGGCCTCATTCGTGTCAGACGCTATGCCGGTGAACGCCACCTTCCGGAGTGCATTATCGAACGCCACAGTGGACGAACACCCGGAGTTATGGTCTGGGGCGCCATAGCATATCATAGACGATCTCAATTGCTACGAATTGTGGGCAATCTGAACAGCAACCGGTATATCCGTGAAGTTCTACAGCCCGAAGCTGTTCCCTTCCTTCAAAGCTTGCCAGGCGCTGTATTTCAACAGGACAATGCCCGCCCTCATACTGCTCGGATTGTTAAATCCTTCTTTGCAGCGCAGCAGGTACAGCTTCTTCCTTGGCCTGCGTGTTCCCCGGATATGTCGCCAATTGAACATGTGTGGGATGTCATTGGTCGGCGTCTTGCTCGTGATCCTCGTCCTGTTGCGTCTGCAGACGAACTTTGGGTACGCGTACAAACGATATGGAATGCTCTTCCTCAGTCAGACATTCAAACATTGTCTATATGCTCGTAGACAGTCCCACCATTCCACTTACTGCAACTCACTGTCGCCTTAGCCTGGAGTAGAGAGCATGAATTGTGGACACCGCAACAGTGGACCTCTGTGATGTTTTCCGACGAGTCCAGGTTTAGCTTGCAGTCTGATTCTCACCGGACGTTCATATGGAGAGCTCCAGGTACCCGTTACTACCAAAAAAACATCACCGTTACGGTGGTGCAGGAGTGATCATTTGGGGTGAAATTATTCCGGCTTCCAGAACTGACCTGCATGTTCAAATTGGAAACATGGCAAGCCAAATCTATCGGGACATCATTCTGGAACAACACGTACGTTTGTTTCGGGGCACAATTTGTATTTATGTCCGCCCTCACCGTGCAAACATCGTAAGCGAATGCCTTCAATTGGAGGATATCACCCGTGTGGACTGGCCAGCATTCTCACCGGACTTGAATCCAGTAGAGCACGTGTGGGACATGCTTGGCCGACGAGTTGCAGCCCGTCAACCTCCTCCTACATGTCTACCGGAACTTCGGAGAGCATTGCATTTTGAATGGTGTAATATCCCCCAAGATCAGATCGATAATTTGATACTCAGCATGCCTAGGCGTTGTACGGACTGTATTGCATCGTCTGGGCGATATACAATGTATAAACAATCATACCAACCATGTAATTTTGGTTTTTTGTAAATAGGTTTTTTTTTGTAATTTGCTCCAGGGAGAAAAAATCGCTAATTTTTTTAATAATATCAAACATATAGTATCGTTTTTTGCTTTTTACCTTTTGTTTAATAAATGAGCTTTACAAATAAGTCAAATTTGTTTTGCTTCTAACTCTTCCTTAGTCTGATTTTGCATTATCCTTAATTTATGGACATGAGTGTAGATATCATTATGTACGCTTTGCTAGTGTTATGTCAATATTTCAGTTTTTTCGTTTGAGATTTGGCAGCTGACACTCTATTTTGCTATAGAAACAAATTCCGTGTATTTTTGTTTATACCTGGACAGATTTAACATGGGTTGCAAAAAATTACATTTTCGACATGCATTTTATATTTTTATTTTTATAAAAGCAAGAAAACTGTTGCGGCTCACATAGAGATATGTGAATTTCATGGTGATGACTGCTTCACACACGAGTCAGAATTGGCTTAAAAAGCTTCGTTATTGATACTTTTCTCTTGAAGTTCTGGCCGACTTTCTGAAGGATATTATTTTGCCAGGGATTCTAAAACACGTAAATGTATTATATACAACAACTAAAAATTACGCAAGATGTCTTGGACTCGTTAAGAAGCTCGATATTTGAGTTCCACATGAATTGAAAGAAATTCCATGAACACTACGAACCAATAAGTGACCCTTTTATGAGACAAATTATCAGTGATGGAAACTAGAACGTCTAGAACACATTAATTGAAAATGACCATGGCCCAATAATGAGGAATCAGCATAAAATATAGCGAAAACTAAATTACATCAGAAAACGATCATCCTGTCAAACTGGCAAGATTCCATATTTATAAAGTACTTCTTCCGCATTCTTAGCGTGCCTTCGTGGTGTAGTGGTCCTGCACGCTGGGCTGGTATTCCACAGGTCCGTGGTTCGATTCCCGGCAAAAACGGTTTGCTAATTTTTCACCTTCGGCTTTTCCAAAAATCCTAATGTCTCTACAGTGGCGCCCGAACTAAAAGGGTGTTGGATGATTATATCTCTTCACCCAGGATTTGATGATTAGTTCCCCTAAAAACCACACTCTCCCTTTAAAAGGGGATGTATATAAGGTATTTCTTCCGCCTTCCTAGCGTGCCTTCGTGGTGTAGTACTTCTGCATGTTGGATCGGTATTCCAGAGGTCCGTGTTTCGATTCCCGGCGTAGGCGGTTTGCTAATTTTTTATCTCCGCTTTTCCAAAAATCCTAATGTCTCTACAAAGGGTTGTGTATTTTGAGTTGCTTTCAAGTAAACAGTCAATTGAGATGTTTACTGAGAACAACCTATTTAATTGGAGGAAGCAATCAATGAGGAAATGCCAGAATTGGCGACTCGCAAAGCAATCGTGTCGCGAGGCATCACAAATCTTAAGTAAAACGTACGAAATTTTCAGAAATTAGATGGAAAGGGATGTAACATTTTCCATATAGCCCGGTCTTGCGCCATCGGATTATTATTTACTTTGAAGTTTACAAATGTTCTTAAATGGTAAAAATTTCAGTGATAACGATGACCTAAAACTGCATTCGGTTGAATTTGTTTGCTGATAAAAATCAGTTCTATGTGGGTTAATATGTACTATAAAAAAAGTTCTATGTGGGCGGAGTCATGATGTTACCAGCAAATGGCAAAAGATCGACTAGAATGGAAGGATATAACTGCTTAAAGTTAGAAAAAAACTCAGTGTTAATATAACACTAAAGAAATCGAAACTACTATTTTGTCAACCCATTAGTTAGGCCATTGGATTTCATATTTGTAATAAATTATTAAAATTAAGATGCAATTAATTTTTGCAGACCAGCTCTTGTTCTTGCATAAGTTTTTAAACTTGAGATACAAATTATTTTCATAGAATAGCTCTTGCTCCTGATCTTTAAATTTTTATACACATTTATCTTTACATAGGTTCCATTTACACTCAGATGCTACGTTTTATTTTATAAGGAACGAAAGAAATTCTTCTCAGTGTTGTTAGGTAACAATCGGCATATTTATCGTTTAATTCGAAAGTCCAGATCTGAACATCGACAGTGTCCTGGAGAATCTTCAACAATAAGTCACCCTCCAAAGATCTCTCATCTCTACAATAGACTTCCCAGTAAAGTGAATGGACTCCAATTTTTCGCCAATATATTAAACTTATCCGACTCTCATCTATTCGCATTTAGATATAAGTAATGCAATGAATCAACCTATTTTCGGCTTGTTTTCTTTCAAGATAAACATTTTGCAAGTATGTTTGGTAATTCATCTGTTTGAAACTCGAATTTAGAGAAAGCTCTTCTAACTTTGTAGCGTTAGATCTAAGTTTATAAAGTTAAGATTTTTGACATCATTAGCGATTCAAAATTTTAAATTTTACAATCATTGGGACAATTAACGAATGTGTACAATATTGCGGTTTTGTCACCATTTAGATATTTGTATGAAACTGTTTAGCTGCAACGATACGTTACCGTAAACAAAATTTAATGTAACAAAATTATTTTTGTAATATTATCCCCGATTAGTGTTTGCAAACGCATTTTTTAAAACTTGAATAACTTCCTCGATATTTAAAATTACTTTCTCTACCGTGTTATTTATTTTCGGATGGTGCTATTCATTTTGAGATTGTTAGATCTGTTCGTTTTTCAATTTTTAATACGAGTGGTGAAAAATGGCGCAATACAGTTTAATTCATAACAACATATTTGAGGTTATTGTACATAATTCTACCAGCTATTAAAAGCCACATTTATTTTTAATACTTTATTTTGTGATTGATGATGCATAACAACAATTATTCAGGCGGACATGCGGGAGATTAAATAAAACCTCACATTTACTGGATAAATTAGTGTTCTTCAGTCTGCAGAACAGGCCTGCGACCACATAGAAATTAGAATAGGAAGCGTTCATTATGCGTTGCATCGTAGCATCAAAAATAGACATAGAATAATCAATATGCCTTTTTTTTAAAAGAACTGTAAATAAAAAATCTGATGTGTACACCACATGACTTTCTTGCACGGAATATTAAATTATACGCATTTTTTCTTGCATTTCGTTTAAACTTATTGGATTGAATGAAATCTACTTCGTCGACAGCGCATAAATCACAATAGAATAAATGCATTCTCTAAAATTCACTCTATTTGTTTAGCATAGCGGCACTCTGGTGCTAGGTTCACTTAACAGTATTATATTTCGTTCATATTATGACTCATAATGCAGAAAATGTATATCATTTAAAGAACAGAATTTTCTAATCGTTGCCACATGTTCTATTCAAATACTATAATAAAGCTAGAACGATGTATAATAGAATTTAAGCAAACGAAACAAAAAAGAAACAGTTTGTCACAGACGATTGAGTATTTCTCATTCAATTAATTCAGTTCTCACTTCGCGACAAGGCAACAATACATAAAAACTCAAAATATCTGTATTAAAAATTACGAGGAAACTCTTAAACACTTATTTCCTCGAAAAAATTCCAAAAAGGATTAAGCTTGATTGAATTCGCAATAATAAATGAAGGCGTTATCTTTGTTGTTGCGAAGCTACGTTTCTCTAGATTGGCAACAAATCCACTACTCTGCTGTTTCAAATGTAAACAAGCAATGGCCGCCATCAAAAATATTATTAGGCTTAGCGACACTTAAACAACTTTCAAATTGTTGATAATTCTAAAAATATTGCATACAGATTTACTAAAGGCATAAAAACCTTCGGCGGAAGATAAGAACAACATAATTCAATCATTTTTAAAGCAAAAATATGTACAATTTACAAACATCTAAAAGTAAAGAAACAGATCACTGAGCCGGGTAAAGGAGTGGATATATATATATACATATAGTTATATACGTTTGGCGCGGCCGATTGCAACCAAAATACCAGGTGCACATCTGCATGTTATAGTAGTGCTATATACTAAATTTCAACGTTCTGAGGCTACTCGTTTTTGAGTTATGCGAGATACGTACGTACATACGTTCGTATAGACGCCACGAATAAATCTCTTCAGAATTTATTTTAAAGCAGTTTTTTAATTTTTTGGAGAAAAGAGTCTTTTATTCTGTCCATACGTACAGATATCACGCAAAAACATTGTTAAATTGCATTCGAAAGCGGTGAAAATGGATATTTTCGTTGAAATATGCTGCTTGAAACTTTTCGTGATTACAATACTTCATTTTTACTATGTACAAGGAAGTAAAAAGCGTTTTGAATTATAAGTTCTCATCGATTTGTATTAGTTAAAGTTTATATTACATATTCAGAATATTTGTGTTTCGATTTTTTCCTCCTAGTGGCGGGCTATAGACACTTATAGGGTTTGTCCGCTTCTAATATCAGAAGCGGTGGCCTCTTTATTATGAAGGCACCTATTAAATGGTCCACCGTTGCTTCTATGAACGGACGGACAACTTGTACAGAGAACACGGAGAAAGTACGTACAACATCCGTACTTTCTCCGGTATCAGAATCCAGGCCCTTCGGTTCCATTAGTCAGAGTCATTACCCACTTTTCCGTCTGGGCGTCCTTGTGTTTAGTTTATTTACCGTATTTAATTGGCAAAATGATTGAACATATCATGCGAAGTGGCTTGTTTAAACTGCACGCACATGAAACAAGACTCACCATAGCAGTAACTAAGTTACTGTTTTCTAAGGAACTATTATTGTGTGCTGCAGTAGTGTAGGACAGAATATTTTATTGAATGAATATCTCCATCATTCGATGATACCTTACAGTTTAGATTACTGAATATTGTCTGTGAGTGTTTTTTATATTTTAGATCACATTGTTTAAAATTATGACAAGATTATGACTGATTTTCAACGCTTTGATAATGGTTTTACATGTACACCGAAAACTTTGTAACTTATTATAGCTCAGATTGAAAATCAGCGAGGCTTTAAATGGACAAATTATTAACATTTGTTATTAAATTCAATAAAACCTAATAAATGAAACATTTCCGCGAATGAAAAATTTTTCGAGTTTTAATTAAATGTCTTTCTGATATTACCTACATGTATTATTACTTTCAAGCGTTAAAATGATGTCTTTCTCTCAAAAATAACAAAGGGGAGAAAAAAAAGTAACTTGACTTCCCTATATCAGTTAATTAAGCTATGCGGCTGGAGACTCAACAGAGAAGATAAAATTACATTTCTGATATTAATTAGTCTTGTTCCTCTGATCATGAAACAAATCGAATGCCGTCGAAAAGGAAAGAACTGTCAAGTGATATCTTTATCTATAAAGGTAAGATATGTAAAAACAAAAAAAAGAATGCTGTAGTTCACCACATCCACGATTCGGCGATTGGGTTCCCTAAAAACCCCAATCGCCCTTTAATCACTTGCAACAACGAAAGAAATTGTATTTTTCAAAGGACAATAAAAGAAAAATACAACGGTTTTTATTAAAGATGATCAGTTACCTCCATTTAAATAGTTACTAGGAAGAATTGATCAGACAATTCCTGGTAAAGATGGTAAGATACGAGTAGCAGTTATTAACACAAAGTTTGGTCCCATTAAAAGGCCAATATCAAAAATTTGTTTCAGAATTGTTTATTTCATTCTGTAAATGATTTATTTACTTTAAGTCTTTTGTTAATGCTTAAAAAAATGAATAGCTGAATTGTTATCATTTGATGTCGAATTGTATGCTTAGATTTAGTTTGCATATCATAGATATTGCAACGTGGGGCGGCATGTTGCATCCTACGCGGCAATAAAAGTTATGTACAGCGCATTGTTCCTGCGCAACTTAAAAGTTATGTACAGCGCATTGTTACTGCGCAATTTCAGTTAGTTAAGATTTGAACTCCTAGCGTAGCATATATGTTTTGATCCCGTATGGTGTCGGGAATTAATCATTTTCGATTTAGATTTTTAGTTATGTTACAGTCGACGAAATAAAATTGGTTGTTCTTGTTGTAAAGTTGCCTTTAGTATAGTATACAGTCTAACCAGCGACCTCAAAACATGGCTCTTGCTTTAGCTTGATGCAGTTTTACTGGCTGATGGCACTATGGGTAAAGACAAGGTATTTTATATTTGACTATATGTTACAAATATGTTCCTGATAACACGTGGAGTTGATCTTAAGATTTAGCTCCACCCTCTATAGTTTTAATTTGTTGTTGTATGTAAACCTAACAACAACTATAAATCCATTTCGAAAACTTTATTAACCCCTTCGCGCCGACTGTCACGTATACGTGCCAGCAACGAACGCACTTACCTACCGGCCGACACGCAGGCGTGCCAGAGGATTGTTCCATTCTCTACCGACTGTCACGTATTTGTGCCAGTACTTTGGAACGTTTTTCAAACTATAATTTCTGCCACAAGATGGCACTGTATGTCCATATGGTTTCAGATACATGTAAATTAGACCTTCTACTCAAAATGAGAGAAGCATGACTCACATACACGTGTTTTTGATTATATAAACAAACGGGAAAATAAATGTTTCCGAATGGCGTGATTTATGACGTCTCTTTAAATCGCACTTTATTCGCACGTGGTAGTTGTTTACTGTAAGTAGAGAAGTTTTATTTGTTCTAAAGCGTTGGGTATTTCGGTTTGCAGTTCAGTTTTGAGAAAATAATTAGGTCTTGTTATACGTGAATTCTTTGTTTTTACCGTTGCAATGTCGAAGCGTCGAAAATATTTAACAGAGCATGAAATAGCAGAAATGATGCAAAATATTTCAGATATTGATTTTGAAATTCTGATATTCTGATATTGATTCTGAAAGATTAACTGAAATACATTTTCCAAAACTTTGTTCAGAAGAGACTGATAAGAAAATGAAACGACGATGCTTCGTTTGTTCACATTCCCGGAAAAATAATCCAAAACGGCAAATGAGTTATTACGAGTGCAAGGAAAGTAACGTAGGACTGTGTGTAGATCCCTGTTTTCAAATTTTTCATACGAAAAGAGAATTTTAAATATATTTAGTTTTCAGATGTATAATTTTAAAATTCATAAAATGGTGAGTAGTTAAAATAAAATGTGTAAAATATGCATTTAAACAAGAAATAAGGTAATTAAAATATATATATATATAAATATTTATAAAGCATAAGCCGTTTAAATACTCTATAGAGCATTATTAAACAATGCGTTGATACTTCGGAAATTTCATGGATTTAGGCTTAGTAGCAAAATAGCCCCCGGCCCTGGAGAGACGCTCGCGTAAGACACTGCCTGCCTCATCGATAAGCGCGCGTTTTCGCTACCCGGCTCGAAGGGGTTAAGATCCTTTGAACCATGTTTCAAGTTTTTTTCTCCTTTTTAATGAAAATAAATAGATCCCCTTTTATTTCAGTTATTTAAATACACTCAAGATTCATTTATTGTGATAACATTTTTACATTTTTGTCCGGATAAATGTTTCTCATAAAAAATTCTGCAGTGCTTTCTTCGTTCGGCGGATGTTGGAGAAAGACGATGCACATTAGGTATTTTCGCCTTTTTAAGATTCCAATCAGCATTAATCACTTAGTTTACGGCTGACACTGAGCATTTTAATGATTATGCATCTATCCTTTGTAGCATTAGAGATATTACCTTCGTAACATTCGAAACATTCCGTTTTCTCTTTGGATATGTATTTCGAACAATTTTTCCAGTTGAATCCAAACTTTCACGCTTTTTTTTTTTCCTTTCTTGGTGACGACAATAATACCTATCGTAGCTTTAGATATTCGAGAACCTGTGGATTTCACAGGGTTTTTTTATAACTAGTAACGAATAATTTTCTTCGAAAAGAGCACAGACATTGTCCTCCACCCATTCCATCATTAAACCTTTCGCCGTCCTCTTCTATCCGCGTACCCCCCACCCCAGTGGCCGTCTGTTTTTCGCAGCGTGTAATGTTGTTTTCTCTGTACATTATAACTTTCCGTACAGAACTTTCGTAGTAGATGAATGTCAATGAATATTAAGTAAAATTATAAGGAAATAAAGCAAAATAGAAAAATAATAATATCTCTGCTAATTTCTAACAGCAGGATTATTTGATAACATCTGATCCAGGCGGTGCACTCCTCCCATTTTTTTGTTGTAATCTTTTACGATTATTGGTTTTTTTACTATTCTTTTCCATGTTCCAACATCAATCATCGAGTTATTATGGACTGTACTCATCAAACCGTATATCCTTCTGGTCTTTTCAATTCACAACCTCATTTTTTCTCTTTTTCTGATGAGTAGAAGATCTCTCACTGTCTTATGTAAAATGGTGCGAATATTCCTAAAACCCGGGTCAAATTCAATTTCAAATAGAATGCATGATTAGTGCTATCCTCTAGGAGGTATTAGAACAAACAAAAATAAAAACTCAAACAAGTAAACATTTAGAAAGCGTTTTAAAATGTAGAAGAACACTTGAAGCGCCTTACTGCCGCCCTGCGGAATTTTCACTTGAACGCGCGAGGCGTGTTACGGACGACGAAGAGGTTAAAAGCACCCTTTCGCATGGAAACACAACTGCCAAGCTGCAAACGATAATACGCACTTTCAAAAACATAGTTTTTCCGGGAATGTGAACAAACGAAGCATCGTCGTCTCATTTTCTTATCAGTCTCTTCTGAACAAAGTTTTGGAAAATGTCTTTCAGTTAATCTTTCAGAATTAATATCAGAATATCAGAATTTCAGAATCAATATCTGAAATATTTTGCATCATTTCTGCTATTTCATGCTCTGTTAAACATTTTCGACGCTTCGACATTGCAACGGTAAAAACAAAGAATTCACGTCTAACAAGATCTAATTATTTTCTAAAAACTGAACTGCAAACCGAAATACCCAACGCTTTAGAGCAAATAAAACTTCTGTACTTACAGCAAACAACTACCACGTGCGAATAAAGTGCGATTTAAAGAGACGTCATAAATCACGCCATTCGAAAACCTTTATTTCCCCGTTTGTTTATATAATCAAAAACACGTGTATGTGAGTCATGTTTTTCTCATTTCGAGTAGAAGGTCTAATGTACATGTATCTGAAACCATATGGACATGCAGTGGCATCTTTTGGCAGAAATTATAGTTTGAAAAACGTTCCAAAGTACTGGCACAAATACGTGACAGTCGTTAGAGAACGGAACGCCTGCGTGTCGGCCGGTAGGAGACTGGCACGCCTGCGTGTCGGCCGGTAGGTAAGTGCGTTCGTTGCTGGCACGTATACGTGACAGTCGGCGCGAAGGGGTTAATTTCTTTACAAATAATAGAAGGCTCCAATATTTGGTGGCAGAAATTTAAAGAGTAATTCGCAGCTTATAATAAATCAACGCAAAATGCAAAAACGAAATTAATACGCCTTCTGTGCTAACGCCCCTTTGGCTAAAAATCAGAATTGCGTTAAACATTTTTTCTTTTGAATTTTTATTAAAGAAGAGAAATGTAGTTCTCCGAAATTCTTCTCGAATATACAATATATTGAGCTCAAGTCAGTTTTGTAGCAAATTATAATATTTTCTCCCAAATGCTTGTAGAGATGAACGGTTAGCCTGTTCTTCAAGTACATTGAAGATCTCATTTAGAGCCATTATTCTAATAACGATTAGTAAATCTATCCAGCACTCCAAAAGTTCTGTGTTTTTTCCGGATAATAAATAGCCGGATAAAAGCAAACGTATTCTTTCGAGCTCTTCCTCTACTCTGTATTTGGTGCTAAAATGAACTTACGATCTCTTATTCTCTACCGAATTAGGTTTGGTCACTTGAGAGTGTCCGTCCTTTCCCAAATCATTCTTTCTTTGATAGAAATTAAGCAAGTCGCATTCCTACCTTATGTATTTCTAAAGAAATGTTTAACATATTCACCACGCACACCAATTGTAGGCTCCTAACGGAGTCAATGTTTATTTTAGTATTTCTGACTTTAGAATGCCATCTGTTCTCTGTAACTTTCTGGGGTCCTCGCTATTTGTCTATGATGAAACGTCGATAAAACCTAGTGAATTTATAAGGTATTTCTCCAGCCTTATTGGCATGCCGTCGTGGTGTGGTCGTCTGCACGCTGCGCGCGTATTCCAGAGCTCCGCGGTTCGATTCCCGGTGAAGGTGGTTGCTCATTTTTCAGCTTCTGCTTCCATATTGCCTAATGTTTCTACAGTGGGGCCCGAACTAAAAGGGTTGTGGATGATGATTCTCCTCATCCAATATTTGGTGATTGGGTCCCCTAATACCCTAGTCGCCCCTTTAAAGGGGAGTATATAAGGCATTTCTCCCGCCTTCTTGGCATGCTTTCGTGGTGTTGTGCTGCTCTGCATGCTGAGTGCGTATTCCAGAGGTCCACGATTCGATTCCCGGCAAAGACGGTTGCTTATTTTTCCTCTTTACTGCTTTCAAATTACCTAATGTCTCTACAAACTGCATAGCAACTTATCGCTGAGTTCAGAGCGACTAGGACGTACGCTTGAGAAGGGTTAAATTACCCTTTTATTCACTCAAATAAGAATAACAATTGGTTCCTTCTTGGGCTTACAGGAAAACCTCTACTCGCGCTTTAACTAAAATAGGAACTAAACTAAAAGAGACTTAGCCGAAGCTAGACACAATTCTCTAACGTATTTGACCGCTACGTTAAACTATCCAGCGAATATTAAGGAGACTCGGTACCCCAAAATTCAATGAAATTACCGATTTTTCAATTTTTTGCTGAAAATGTACCTTAATACACTTACTACACTGAAGAGGAATTTTGAAATGATCTGACGATAATAAATGCTATAAAAAAGTTTTTAAAATTTTGACACCCCTTTAAATGCCACACCCCCTCGGTGTTTATTTATTTTTTTTTTTTTTTGTTACTTCTTAATTTTTTCAGTAACTTACTAAAAATCAGTGTAAATGAAAAGGAATGTAATTAAATATGACTCCAACTATCAAAAACCTCTATGCGTATATACTGATTTATTTAATTACAAATTAAAGTTGGCAAAAGAAATTTTTTTTCACCTTTAAACTGGCAAGTTTATATATTTATACTGAGCTGAGCAAATAATTTTATATGTATTATCAGTCAATAAAAATGCTATGTTTATTCAAAAGTTGAAATTATCTGTGATTAGATACGAACAGATAGAGGTTGTGTAATGAAAGTGATCAAATTTCTGACCGTAGCATTATTGAAATATTAAACTTCAAAGCTGGAACAAACATTAAACTTTTTAATTAATTAAAATGCACATAAATTAATTTAAAATGGAATTTATATACGAGAACAAGTGGCTAAAATAATAGAAGAAATCACATAAGCTGCTGAGTGGTTTTGAATAAAATGTTTTATGTCCGTTAAAATTTCAAATTTTGCTTTTTAAAAAATGAATAAAACGACAAATTAATATTATTAATAATGATTATAAGCGTTTTAGAATATATATTATAATTAATTCATACATTAAAATTGTTTTGAGCGTGTTTTAAAAAACAAAAACAGGTAAAGGAAAATTCTACTTGCATTTTATGATATTTTTGCAATTTTTCTAGCTAGATAAGATTTTAAACAAAAGCTTGTAATTTATATTCATTGAGCAGTATGAGTAATCAATTGAGCAGTATAAAGTTTTATTATAAATATATATATGTATCGAAATTCAGTAATAAAATTTTTAAGAAATTGGAAATGATTTAATGACCGTCCAGACAGTTTACATTCTTTAAACTGCGATATCTCAGTTTGCAATTTTTTAATATATCCTTTTACTTAAAGTCCTAAAACTTGTTCAGATATGGACCAAATTATTTAATAAATTTAGGGCTTATTTAAAATTATATACTAAATAGAATCAAGGATGGGATTTGAAAAATAGTGAAAAGAAAAATTATTGGAAGTAAAAATGTTACTAAAATCGTATTTTTTTAAAATTTTTATATAAAAATGTGCTTTTTATTTTTTTCTCAGAAACTAATTCATTAATTGAAAAATCGATTCGTAAAGTTATTAAGAACACTATTATGAATACAATAAAAAAATTTGAAGCAAAAATATTGAAAATTGGGGAAGAAGAAAGAATTTTTAATTGTTGAATTTTTTTTTATTTCAAATTAAACAAGAATTAACAGCAAAAAATTATTTTTTCACCATAAAACCATTTTTTCTCATAAAACCACTTAATATTATTCAGAAAAAGTAGATGAAAGTGCTTAAATATTTCAAAATTAAAATACCTGTTATAAAATTAAAATGTGCGTTCGACCTTCACTAATATATTCAACGGCTAGGAACCAATTGAACTAATTTAAAATTGAATCTTTCTTTCTATAAAATATTTTTAAAAGACCTTTCAAATTCTGACGCAGCTCTTAGAGAGCACTAAAAGTTTCCTACAATTTTGCTTGTTTAGTTAAATTACCGTTTTAAAACTGACAGGTTGAATCAGGTAGAGAGTTGAAAATCATTATTAATAATACTGGCGAAAGATTTCCCGTGCTTTTCTACCTTCTTTCGATTAAGAATGAAAGCAGAATATATAGCATTTCTATTCAAATATCCATAACTTCACGTTAGGAATAATAGTTTGGATCTGTCAGTAAAATACTTTGCGTAGATTTATAAGCGCCCATTTCCAAGAAATATCGAAGTTGACTCAGAGTTTCGAGTTTGAAAGTTTGGAGATTCGAATTGGTTTTCCAGGCAATGATCTATTATTAGCAGAACTTAATCCAGGTCCTCATTTGCTTTAAAATGAGGCCGGGTATTTACTTTACCTTCTGAAATATTTCAAACAACGCAGGTATATTAATCTTAGAAACACAAACAGATAAAATATTTCATCATCTTCTTCATGCCCTTTCTAACGAAAATGTATTGATTCTTTTGCTTTCACTACTTAGCAAGGTAACCTTTCAATTAATCTACTTTCTTCAATGCCTAAATGTATTTCATGTGTTTTTCAAAAGAACGCTTCAGTAAGACATAGAAACGCTCCACCATTTTCTTCTTAAATAATCTTTTAATGAGTTACATTATTGGTAAACAATATTGTAAATGCCATTTGCATAATGAGGAACATTCTTCTACTCGTGTCTATTTATTTCATGGTTTCTCGTTTTATGCACTACACTGACTACCAATAAGTATTTGGACAACTGTGATAGAAAAGAAAAACTAACTTTATTCAAAATCAATAGTTGGTAGATCCTCCACGTGAGGTAATTACAGCGTGGACCCTCTGGGGCATACTTTCCACAATTCTTTGTATGACAGCTAGTGGTATTTTCTTCCACTCGGCTTGGAGAAGACACAGAAGTTCCTTCATCGATTTTGCACGGGTAGTGCACCCCTGAATTAGACGATGCAACTCGTCCCAGAGGTTCTCAATAGGGTTCAGGTCTGGACTCTGGGCAGGCCAGTCCATTCGATGAACTCCATTGGCACCATACCAATCCTTGGTTAACGTCGAAGCATGACAACTGGCATTGTCGTCCTGAAAGTAACAGGGGTCCAACCCGTAAAACTGCCACAACGGAGGAAGCACATTGTCATCCAAAACAGTGCAGTAGGCATCGGAGTTGAGCTCACCATGAATGGAAACCAAGGGTCCCAGCCCATACCAGGAGAAACACCTCCAGACCATAATTCCACCTCCGCCGAACTTGACTGTTGGCACAATGCATTCTGGCAGGAGACGTTCTTGAGGTAGACGCCAGACCCAGACCCTGCCATCCGAACGGTAAAGGGTGAACCTTGATTCGTCACTCCAAAGAACCCGTTTCCACTGATCTACGGTCCGATTTCGATGTGCTTTGCACCACATTAACCGAGCAGCGCGGTTGGACTTTGTGATCAAAGGCTTATGGGCAGCAGCATGAATATGAAAACCAAGCAAATGTGCTTCCTTACGTATGGTATTCATTGAAACAATACTCCCGGATGCCTGTTGAAACTCCTCGCGGATAAGGCCATTGGTTGGGTGAGGTTCTTCCGAATTTCTCTGGACAGCACTTATCGGTCTCTATCTCCCAGTTTCGTTGCTCTGCCAACTGGAGGCACATTCCCATAATCACCGCTCACCTTCACTTCTTAATCACATAGGCCACTGTCGATTTTGGGTACTTCAGATCGGATCCCTTAAGGATCGCCCACATTTGGGATACCCGATAATTATACCTTTCTCGAAATCAGAGAGTTCCGAACTGCGAGGCATCTTGCATGCGACTAAAGCCGATGCTGTTTCCTACACGATATATATCGGCGGAGTCCGTGACGTACCTTAGGACCGTAGATTTCGTCATTTGCATAGGTGTCCAAATACTTATTTGCAGTCAGTGTATATGCACGATAAGGTATGTTCTCCCTGCTTCCAACATGTGTTCGTGATGTAACAATAGCCCAACAGGCGTGCATTCGATAGGTCCAGGTTTGAATATCGACGAGGGCACTGCTCATTAATCAAGTCTCCTGCTTAAAATAAAAATTAAAAAAAAAATAAAACTAATGATACTGCAGCGGCGCCCGAACTAAAAGGTGGTTGACAATAATTTGTCACCAGCAGGATTTGGCGACTGGGTTCCCTAATCCCCAGTCACGCTTAAAAAGAAGGATTATATAAGGTATTTTCTCTCTCCTTCTAACATGCCTTCGTGGTATAACGGTAGCACACTGGTGCATACTGGAGAGGTCCCGGTACAAATCCTGTCTTTTCTTAACACGTTAGCTGATAACAACATTTATCATAACAGCTTAGATATCAGAAATATAATCAAGAACAGGTAAGACTAACTTTTATTGACTGGGTTTTCTAACTCAAACATTTCTCATGAATACGTAGCAAAATATTGCAGACTGAGCAATTTCATTTGATCGCGCAGTCTGCAAGTCGATTTGAAATCTTTCAACAGTGTATCTATCTTAGTCTAGAATAAAATTCAGTTTAGGTTTTTAATTTTGTATGCCTCATTATTTCCTTCGATACATGACATGCTTTGTTGGTTACATGATACGCATTTAACGGTATACTTAAATTTTTCACTGGTAGGTCCATTCTTAAATAGCATATAACGTTTATATGATATTTATGGCTTTCACATTATATATATATATATTAGTACGCACGCTTTCGTTTTTCCTTTGTTCTTACTACTTAACTTCAATTATATATATACATACATATATATATATATATGTATATGTAATAATAAAATTCTTTAGTCAAGAATACACTTAAAATTCTAACTGTATGTTCTTTTCATTTTTAATGGCGACGTTCTTTTATTTGAAAGTACGTGGAATTAAATCCACAGCCCCGTAGTCAAGTTGTTTTTCCCGCCTTTTCTACACGTACAGTTATAGAATGTTCTGGAAATATTTAATACGAACTGGATTGGCTGACGAGGCTGACGTCATCTCTTTGAAGCTCCGCCTTTCCAGAGGCTATAAAAGGACTGGCAAAGGAATATCGGGGGCTTTTCTTAAATGTCACGATACAGTAAACTTCATACAAAAAGTTATTAGTAGTTCTTTTTTATTTACTCCAGATATCTGATTTTGTAACTGCTATTTCTCCTGACCAAAAATAAATGGATCCTTGTTTTTCAAACTTATCGTCTGATAATTTAAGCTACGACTACATGTATAATTCTTCACCAAACTATTTATTCCGGACAAAAGCTGGTACATCACACACACACACACACACACACACACACACACACATATATATATATATATATATATATATATATATATATATATATATATGTCATATATTCAAACTCAGAAGCAATGAGCAGGAGCAGGAATTTTGATCGCGTAGAAGTGTTGATCCATAATGACTAGGAAATTGGAGGCGAAACAGATTAAATCTTCAACTTTATTTTCAACAACATGTTACGGCTACACACAAGTCGGTACATTAAATCTGCCTGTTCAAAAGGCTTACACTTTTGATAACTTTGTAGAAAGAAAGCAGCAATAGACAGACCAAAGCGTGGATTGCAAGTGCGTAACGTTCAGGATTGAATCTCAAGTGAGACGGAGTTTTCAAAGCATTTCGATTGGACAGTTAATATTGCTGTAAAATTATTGGCTGCTTGAGTTTTAGTTCAATTTACATCACCAGAACTATGCAAGAATCACATGACAGATTTTTCTCGAAATGACGCTGTGCAAATAGAAGTTTCTATTTTTAGAATAGAGAAGGGAAATTAATTTACGCTGCTAATTTAATCTTTTACATATTCTTTATTTTTCTTACATATTCCCCAGGATATTTCTGCGTGGGAAAGAAACTCTCCTTGGATTATTTTATTGGCGATGTTAACTTTCCTCGTCGTTAAGTCAAGGACAGAAGCTTTCCTCTCTCTGTGCTGTTAAAACCAACGCTGCTGCTCCCATCTTCCTTTCCTCTATGACGCAGTAAATTTAAATCTTATTCAATAACGAATATTGTTCTGCTTCAGAAATTGAAATAAAATTATGGAATAGTGAAAAGTGAAATCCTCTGTCTTCTTTGGATACCGCCTTAACACTCTGCTACAGAAATCCCTGGACTTTGATGGCAAGCCTCGTCATTCATATGCCACGACTGCCATATCATCACATATATATACACCATGAAGAACTTACGCGAGTGAGCTGAAATTTTCAGGAAATGCAAAGGAGCGCATGATATGCAAATGATTAGAATTGCAAATCCGTAGCGCATGCGTATGCTGAGCAGCGCCCTCTGAACGGTTGATGGATCCGAATAAATAGACGGCTGTAGCGAGGCGTGTATGGTTATCGGTGGTTATCTGCTAGTGGTAAACGTTAACTCAATCTGTACTTATGCCTCGTCGACGAAAGAGAGCGAGATTTGAACAACTTACAGAGTTTGAACGAGGGAGAATCATCGGCCTTCGTGAAGCTGGATTGTCGTATCGTGCAGTAGCCTCTCGTGTGCAGCGTAACAGCAGCACAGTGATGCGCGTTTGGAAGCAGTGGACGGACGAGTGTCGGACAACTCGGAAATCCGGGAGTGGACCCCGAAATGTGACGTCAGCTCGCGATGATAGACACCTGGTCCGCATGGCGCGGACGGACCGTACAGCTTCCTCTAGACAATTGGCAGCACTGTGGTCAATAGCTACAGGTGTTTCATTGTGTGCTTCATCAATTCGTAGACGTCTGCTGCAGTGTGGACTGCGCGCACGGACTCCTTTATACAGGATCCCCCTAACGCACGACCATCGCCGCCTGCGGCTACAATGGGCCAATCAGCATAGAGACTGGCGTGCTGATTGGCAGCATGTCGTTTTTTCTGACGAATCCCGCTTTAATTTGTGGTACCATGATGGCCTCATTCGTGTCAGACGCTATGCCGGTGAACGCCACCTTCCGGAGTGCATTATCGAACGCCACAGTGGACGAACACCCGGAGTTATGGTCTGGGGCGCCATAGCATATCATAGACGATCTCAATTGCTACGAATTGTGGGCAATCTGAACAGCAACCGGTATATCCGTGAAGTTCTACAGCCCGAAGCTGTTCCCTTCCTTCAAAGCTTGCCAGGCGCTGTATTTCAACAGGACAATGCCCGCCCTCATACTGCTCGGATTGTTAAATCCTTCTTTGCAGCGCAGCAGGTACAGCTTCTTCCTTGGCCTGCGTGTTCCCCGGATATGTCGCCAATTGAACATGTATGGGATGTCATTGGTCGGCGTCTTGCTCGTGATCCTCGTCCTGTTGCGTCTGCAGACGAACTTTGGGTACGCGTACAAACGATATGGAATGCTCTTCCTCAGTCAGACATTCAAACTTTGTTTGACTCCATGCCACGTCGTGTAGCAGCACTTATTGCGGCGCGTGGTGGCCACACAAAAAAAAAACTGATTCTGATCTCTTGTTCTTGTTTGTTTGCTTTGAACATTTAATCATTTATTTGTACCACTACCACTCAACTGTGTATTAAATTGCATTCAAATATGACGATTCCTTCTTGGTGTTGCAATTTTCACAAACGTGAGTGTATATATATATAAAAGTAGCAAGATAACTTGAATTAGAGAGCTCTTAGTGGTCAGGAATTTTTCGCATTGAGCTGCAAAATTTTTTTTTGATTTAATAAGTAAGAGAAATGTTAAAAAGCTAATGCTAAAAAATACATTTGACACTATAGTTCCTCCAGTAAAAGGTATCTCGTAAAAACTAAAGTTAAAAATTACAAATCGAGATGACTTCAAAATCAAAAAAGTGTGATTAAAAAATACAGAAATTTTAACGTTCAAAAAATTAAAAAAAAACCCCTAGAAAATTAATTACATTTCAAATACACAGTAAATATGTATAAAAATATGCAAAAAATGGTTAATAGCTCAACTCGAAGTTTGAGCCGTTAAAATTTCTGTATTTTTTTAATCACCCTTTTATGATTTTGAAGTCATCTCGATTTGTAATTTTTACATTTAGTTTTTACGAGATAGCTTTTACTACTTTAATATTGTTTCTAATTGTGACATGATTTTATATTTTTGCTAAGGAACTATAGGGTCAAATGTATTTTTTAGCATTAGCTTTTTAACATTCCTCTTACTTACATATATATATATATATATATATATATATATATATATATATATATATAATGTGAAAGATAAAATGCATATAAAATGCCAATACAGAATTCCGTCCTGGTATTTTATTTATAATGTCCTGCTGTTTGTCCTCACAGTTTTATACATGCATTTTACTGCGTATTTGTCGTGAAATATATCCCTGCATTACTGTGATATTTTGTTGGTAAGTAATTTCGGTTAGCACAAATACACTGATGTCCATAAATTAAGGATAATTCGGAGTCACCCGGAAATCGAACTCTAAAATAAATATATCACCTGTAAAATCACTACACACATCTTCAAGAATCATATGCAAATTTCAGGAAGTAACTAGATGACACCGATGGTACGTCACAATGACGAGTGTGTAAGAGAGTGATATAGAAGGAATACAGGCAAAGAAGTAAAATTGTTCGCAGGCGCTTCATAAGCATTTCAGTGCAATAGCTGAATAGTTATGAAACAAAGGACGCATTTGGAGGATTTTTTACGTGGTAGAATTATCGGCCGTCTGGAATGTGGGCGTACCCAACTGGAAGTATCAGACGAACTTGGAATTGCCCAGAGTGTCATCTCCAGGCTTTGGAAACGATTCCAAAATGATGGTAATGTGAGTAGGCGTTACAGCACAGGTCACCCTAGAGTTACAACGCCGACTGAGGACCAGTATTTGGCAGTTACTCTCAAAAGAAGGCGGAGCACAGCCTCAGACCTGTCTCGCCAGCGCTCTGTAGCCACTGGTACGACAATTCCAAGGCAGACCGTGTATAGACGCTTAGGGCAGATTGGTATATATGCTCGTAGACAGTTCCACCGTTCCACTTACTGCAACTCACTGTCGCCTTAGCCTGGAGTAGAGAGCATGAATTGTGGACACCGTAACAGTGGACCTCTGTGATGTTTTCCGACGAGTCCAGGTTTAGCTTGCAGTCTGATTCTCACCGGACGTTCATATGGAGAGCTCCAGGTACCCGTTACTACCAAAAAAACATCACCGTTACGGTGGTGCAGGAGTGATCATTTGGGGTGAAATTATTCCGGCTTCCAGAACTGACCTGCATGTTCAAATTGGAAACATGGCAAGCCAAATCTATCGGGACATCATTCTGGAACAACACGTACGTTTGTTTCGGGGCACAATTTGTATTTATGCCCGCCCTCACCGTGCAAACATCGTAAGCGAATGCCTTCAATTGGAGGATATAATCCGTATGGACTGGCCAGCATTCTCACCGGACTTGAATCCAGTAGAGCAGGTGTGGGACATGCTTGGCCGACGAGTTGCAGCCCGTCAACCTCCTCCTACATGTCTACCGGAACTTCGGAGAGCATTGCATTTTGAATGGTGTAATATCCCCCAAGATCAGATCGATAATTTGATACTCAGCATGCCTAGGCGTTGTACGGACTGTATTGCATCGTCTGGGCGATATACAATGTATAAACAATCATACCAACCATGTAATTTTGGTTTTTTGTAAATAGGTTTTTTTTTGTAATTTGCTCCAGGGAGAAAAAATCGCTAATTTTTTTAATAATATCAAACATATAGTATCGTTTTTTGCTTTTTACCTTTTGTTTAATAAATGAGCTTTACAAATAAGTCAAATTTGTTTTGCTTCTAACTCTTCCTTAGTCTGATTTTGCATTATCCTTAATTTATGGACATGAGTGTAGATATCATTATGTACGCTTTGCTAGTGTTATGTCAATATTTCAGTTTTTTCGTTTGAGATTTGGCAGCTGACACTCTATTTTGCTATAGAAACAAATTCCGTGTATTTTTGTTTATACCTGGACAGATTTAACATGGGTTGCAAAAAATTACATTTTCGACATGCATTTTATATTTTTATTTTTATAAAAGCAAGAAAACTGTTGCGGCTCACATAGAGATATGTGAATTTCATGGTGATGACTGCTTCACACACGAGTCAGAATTGGCTTAAAAAGCTTCGTTATTGATACTTTTCTCTTGAAGATGACCAATGTTCTGGCCGACTTTCTGAAGGATATTATTTTGCCAGGGAGTCTAAAAAACTTAAATGTATTATATACAGCAACTAAAAATTACGCAAGATGTTTGGACTCATTAACAAGATCGATATTTGAGTTCCACATGAATTGAAAGAAATTCCATGAACATAACAAACCAATAAGTGCGATACACTCGAGTCTTTTATGAGAATAATTATCAGTGATGAAAACTAGATCGTCTACAATACATTAGTTGAAAATGATCATGGCCCAATCATGAGGAATCAGCATAAAATATAGCGAAAACTAAATTACATCAGAAAACGATCATCCTGTCAAACTGGCAGGATTTCAAATTTATAAGGTATTTCTTCCGCCTTCTTAGCGTGCCTTCTCTGGTGTAGTGTTTCTGCATGCTGGGTCGGTATTCCAGAGGTCCGTGGTTCGATTCCCGGCGTAGGCGGTTTGCTAATTTTTCATTTCCGCTTTTCCAAAACCCTAATGTCTCTATAAAGTGTTGTGTATTTTGAGTTGCTTTAAAGTAAACAGTCAATTGAGATGTTTACTGAGAACAACCTATTAAATTGGAGAAAGCAATCAATGAGGAAATGCCCCAATTGGCGACTCGCAAAGCAATCGTGTCGCGAGGCATCAAAAATCTTAAGTAAAACGTACGAGATTTTCAGAAATTGGATGGAAAGGGATGTAACATTTTCCATATAGCCCGGTCTTGCGCCATCGGATTATTATTTACTTTGAAGTTTACAAATGTTCTTAAATGGTAAAAATTTCAGTGATAACGATGACCTAAAACTGCATTCGGTTGAATTTTTTTGCTGATAAAAATCAAAATTTCTATGTGAGCGGAATCATGATGTTACCAGAAAATAGCAAAAAATCGACTAGAATGGAAGGTATTTAACTGCTTAAAGTTAGAAAAAAATGAGTGTTATTATAACACTAAAGAAACCGAAACTACTATTTTGTCAACCCATTAGTGATGCCATTGGATTTCATATTTGTAATAAATTATTAAAATTAAGATGCAAGTTACTTCTGCAGACCAGCTCTTGCTCTTGCATAAGTTTTTAAACTTGAGATACAAATTATTTTCATAGAATACCTCTTGCTCCTGATCTTTAATTTTTATACACATTTACACTGGTGGGCAAAAATTAAGGCCGAGACGGTTTTTTCAATATATATTTGTACAAAAGCTTTCCAAATCAACACATTTAATATCGTAAGATCCCCAATACGTAAGGATATGAGTAATGTAAGCAACACTTACTAAAAGAGAAATCAGAAGGATATAAAGAAGCTTTATTGAAAAAGTAGCATGAAGCACAATGCGACTGAAGGCCGAAACATCCCTGTGATGCGTGTCCAGCAAGAAACATCCGGTCTCTAATAGGGGATATGATCTCCCCTGACTGCTAGGCAGGTTTCACAGCGTCTGTCCATGCTGAGAATGAGGGTGTCAATGAGTTGTTGAGGCATTGCTGCCCATTCGTCTTGCAGCGGCAATCGAAGCTCCGGAATCGTTACTGGTGGTATGGTACGAGCTGCCAAGCGTCTGCCTAGAAAATCCCATACATGCTCGATGGGATTGAGATCCGGACATCGTGCCGGCCAATCCATACGTTCAATACCCTCAATCTCTAAGAGCTGTTCGCCAGCTACTGTGCGATGACATGGTGCATTGTCGTTCATGAAAAGGAACTGCAGACCCATAGCGCCTCTAAAAGACGCATATATGGAAGAAGAATCTCATTACAATAACGGGTCCCGTTGACTGAACCTGCGTCGAAGATGTGAAGGTCTGTACGACTACCAATCATGATGCCTTTCCAAACGAGAACATCGCCACCTCCATACCTGTCCCTTTCAATGATGTTCGAGGGATGATTGCGGCTTCCCCGCTCTCTCCAGATGACTATGTGATGAGAATCGCTACTCAGACTGAATCTGCTCTCATCTTTAAAGAGTACTCGTCCAAATTCATTGTCTCTCTATTTCCGGTGTTCCCGGAACCACAGAGAACGCCTTCTCCGATGGGCAGGCGTTAGTGATACACACCGTACAGGGAGTCGTGCAAACAGACCACCACCGTGCAGTCTTCTGGCCACGGTAAAACGCGATATCGGTCGTCCTGTCGCCTGTGTCGTGTGTCTAGCGATTTCTCCCGCTGTCTTCCGCCTGTTTCTTCTGGCCTGTAAGGCAATATACCGGTCATCTGCGGGTGTGATTCCTCGTGGACGACCACTACTAAACCCCGGATAGCTGTTCCTGTAGTTTGAAATTGTCTCCAAAGTCGTGAAACGATGCTATGAGCAATTCCGAACTCTGCAGCCACACTTGTCACACTGCGGCCTTCCTCCAACTTCCCAATGATTCGACCTCGGGTAAAAGCATCCAAATGTCGTCTAAGAGATTGATTATTCGCCATTTCTCGCTGAGGCAGCAACTCGGTGTGATTTTAACTGCTATACGGCGTGCAATCTCTTTGCCAGAAATACTGATCTTACACCGACAACATGCTTTATACTACTCAGACACCCCCCATTACGTCTACGTGCATATCTGCGCATGTGCTACCGTACATCACCTTACTTAATCTCCTGATTGGTCTTTCTGTCCGCTCTGCCTCTTCGTTCAGCTGATATGCTAATTTTTCGACTTGGTCCTTAATTTTTGCACACCAGTGTATCTTTACATAGGTTCCATTTTTTACATAGGTTCGACGTTTAATTTTATAAGGAAGGGAAGAAATTCTTCTCAGTGTTGTTATGTAACAATCGGCACATCGTTTAATTCGAAAGTCCAGATCTGAACATTGACAGTGTCCTGGAGAATCTTCAACAATAAGTCGCCCTCCAAAAATCTCTCATTTCTACAATAGACTTAGCAGTGAAGTGGATGGACTCCAATTTTTCGCCAATTATTAAACTTGTCCGACCCTCATCTATTCGCATTTAGATATAAGTAATGTAATGAATAAACCTATTTTCGACTTGTTTTCTTTCAAGATAAACATTTTGCAAGTCTGTTTGGTAATTCATCTGCTTGAAACTCGAATTTAGAGAAAGCTCTTCTTTGTAGCGTTAGATCTAAGTTTAGAAAGATAAGATTTTTGACACCCTTAGCGATTCAAAATTTTAAATTTTACAATCATTGGGACAATTAACGAATGCGTATAATATTGCGGTTTTTGGCACCATTTAGATATATGTATGGAACTGTTTAGCTGCAACGAAACGTTACTGTAAAGAAATTTTAATGTAACAAATTATTTTTGTAATATTATCCCCGATTAGTGTTTGCAAACGCATTTTTTAAAACTTGAATAAATTCCTCGTTATTTAAAATTATTTTCTCTACCGTGTTATTTTCTTTCAGATGGTGCAATTCATTTTGAGATTGTTAGATCTGTTTGTTTTTCAATTTTTAATCCGAGTAGTGAAAAATAGCGCACTACAGTTTAATTCATAACAACATATTTGAGGTTATTGTACATAATTCTACCAGCTATTAAAAGCCACATTTATTTTTAATATTTTATTTTGTGATTGATGATGCATAACAACAATTATACAGGCGGACATGCGGGAGATTAAATAAAACCTCACATTTACTGTATAAATTAGTGTTCTTCAGTCTGCAGAACAGGGCTGCGACCACATAGAAATTAGAATAGGAAGCGTTCATTATGCGTTGCATCGTAGCATCGAAAATAGCCATAGAATAATCAATATACCTTTTTTTTTAAAGAACTGTAAATAAAAAATCTGATGTGTACACCACGTGACTTTCTTGCACGGAATATTAAATTATACGCATTTTTTCTTGCATTTCGTTTAAACGTATTGGATTGAATGAAATCTACTTCGTCGAGAGCGCATTAATCACAATAGAATAAATGCATTCTCTAAAATTCACTCTATTTGTTTAGCATAGCGGCACTCTGGTGCTAGGTTCAATTAACAGCATTATATTTCGTTCATATTATGACTCATAATGCAGAAAATTTATATCATTTAAAGAACAGAATTTTCTAATCGTTGCCACATGTTCTATTCAAATACTATAATAAAGCTAGAACGATGTATAATAGAATTTAAGCAAACGAAACAAAAAAGAAACAGTTTGTCACAGACGATTGAGTATTTCTCATTCAATTAATTCAGTTCTCACTTCGCGACAAGGGAAAAATACATAAAAACTCAAAATATCAGTATTAAAAATTACGAGGAAACTCTTAAACACTTATTTCCTCGAAAACATTCCAAAAAGGATTAAGCATGATTGAATTCGCAATAATAAATGAAGGCGTTATCTTTGTTGTTGCGAAGCTACGTTTCTCTAGATTGGCAACAAATCCACTACTCTGCTGTTTCAAATGTAAACAAGCAATGGCCGCCATCAAAAATATTATTAGGCTTACCGGCACTTAAACAACTTTCAAATTGTTGATAATTCTAAAAATATTGCATACAGATTTACTAAAGGCATAAAAACCTTAGGCGGAAGATAAGAACAACATAATTCAATCATTTTTAAGGCAAAAAATGTACAATATACAAACATATAAGAGTAAAGAAACAGATCACTGAGCGGGGTAACGGAGTGGATATATATATATATATATATATATAAATATAGTTATATACGTTTGGCGCGGCCGATTGCAACCAAAATACCAGGTGCACATCTGCATGTTATAGTAGTGCTATATACTAAATTCCAACGTTCTGAGGCTACTCGTTTTTGACTTATGCGAGATACGTACGTACATACGTTCGTATAGACGCCACGAATAAATCTCTTCAGAATTTATTTTAAAGCAGTTTTTTACTTTTTTGGAGGAAAAAAGTATTTTATTCTGTTCACAGACACTTATAGGGTTTGTCCGCTTCTAATATCAGAAGCGGTGGCCTCTTTATTATGAAGGCACCTATTAAATGGTCCACCGTTGCTTCTATGAACGGACGGACAACTTGTACAGAGAACACGGAGAAAGTACGTACAACATCCGTACTTTCTCCGGTATCAGAATCCAGGCCCTTCGGTTCCATTAGTCAGAGTCATTACCCACTTTTCCGTCTGGGCGTCCTTGTGTTTAGTTTATTTACCGTATTTAATTGGCAAAATGATTGAACATATCATGCGAAGTGGCTTGTTTAAACTGCACGCACATGAAACAAGACTCACCATAGCAGTAACTAAGTTACTGTTTTCTAAGGAACTATTATTGTGTGCTGCAGTAGTGTAGGACAGAATATTTTATTGAATGAATATCTCCATCATTCGATGATACCTTACAGTTTAGATTACTGAATATTGTCTGTGAATGTTTTTTATATTTTAGATCACATTGTTTAAAATTATGACAAGATTATGACTGATTTTCAACGCTTTGATAATGGTTTTACATGTACACCGAAAACTTTGTAACTTATTATAGCTCAGATTGAAAATCAGCGAGGCTTTAAATGGACAAATTATTGACATTTGTTATTAAATTCAATAAAACCTAATAAATGAAACATTTCCGCGAATGAAAAATTTTTCGAGTTTTAATTAAATGTCTTTCTGATATTATGTATTATTACTTTCAGACGTTAAAATAATGTCTTTCTCTCAAAAATAACAAATGGGAGAAAAATAGAAGTAACTTGACTCCCATATATCAGTTAATTAAGTTATGCGGCTGGAGACTCATCAGAGAAGATAAAATTACATTTCTGATATTAATTAGTCTTGTTCCTCTGATCATGAAACAAATTGAATGCCGTCGAAAAGGAAAGAACTGTCAAGTGATATCTTTATCTATAAAGGTAAGATATGTAAAAACAAAAAAAAGAATGCTGTAGTTCACCACATCCACGATTCGGCGATTGGGTTCCCTAAAAACCCCAATCGCCCTTTAATCACTTGCAACAACGAAAGAAATTGTATTTTTCAAAGGACAATAAAAGAAAAATACAACGGTTTTTATTAAAGATGATCAGTTACCTCCATTTAAATAGTTACTAGGAAGAATTGATCAGACAATTCCTGGTAAAGATGGTAAGATACGAGTAGCAGTTATTAACACAAAGTTTGGTCCCATTAAAAGGCCAATATCAAAAATTTGTTTCAGAATTGTTTATTTCATTCTGTAAATGATTTATTTACTTTAAGTCTTTTGTTAATGCTTAAAAAAATGAATAGCTGAATTGTTATCATTTGATGTCGAATTGTATGCTTAGATTTAGTTTGCATATCATAGATATTGCAACGTGGAGCGGCATGTTGCATCCTACGCGGCAATAAAAGTTATGTACAGCGCATTGTTCCTGCGCAACTTAAAGTTATGTACAGCGCATTGTTTCTGCGCAATTTCAGTTAGTTAAAATTCGAACTCCTAGCGTAGCATACATGTTTTGATCCCGTATGGTCGGGAATTAATCATTTTCGATTTAGATTTTTAGTTATGTTACAGTCGACGAAATAAAATTGGTTGTTCTTGTTGTAAAGTTGCCTTTAGTATAGTATACAGTCTAACCAGCGACCTCAAAACATGGCTCTTGCTTTAGCTTGATGCAATTTTACTGGCTGATGGCACTCTGGGTAAAGACAAGGTATTTTATATTTGACTATATGTTACAAATACGTTCCTGATAACATGTGGAGTTGATCTTAACATTTAGCTCCACCCTCTATAGTTTTAATTTGCTGTTGTATGTAAACCTAACAACAACTATAAATCCATTTCGAAAACTTTATTAACCCCTTCGCGCCGACTGTCACGTATACGTGCCAGCAACGAACGCACTTACCTACCGGCCGACACGCAGACGTGCCAGAGGATTGTTCCATGCTCTACCGACTGTCACGTATTTGTGCCAGTACTTTGGAACGTTTTTCAAACTATAATTTCTGCCACAAGATGGCACTGTATTTCCATATGGTTTCAGATACATGTAAATTAGACCTTCTACTCGAAATGAGAGAAGCATGACTCACATACACGTGTTTTTGATTATATAAACAAACGGGGAAATAAATGTTTCCGAAGTGCGTGATTTATGACGTCTCTTTAAATCGCACTTTATTCGCACGTGGTAGTTGTTTACTGTAAGTAGAGAAGTTTTGTTTGTTCTAAAGCGTTGGGTATTTCGGTTTGCAGTTCAGTTTTGAGAAAATAATTAGATCTTGTTAGACGTGAATTCTTTTTTTTTACCGTTGAAATCTCGAAGCGTCGAAAATGTTTAACAGAGCATGAAATAGCAGAAATGCTGCAAAATATTTCAGATATTGATTCTGAAATTCTGATATTCTGATATTGATTCTGAAAGATTAACTGAAAGACATTTTCCAAAACTTTGTTCAGAAGAGACTGATAAGAAAATGAGACGACGATGCTTCGTTTGTTCACATTCCCGGAAAAATAATCCAAAACAGCAAATGAGTTATTACGAGTGCAAGGAATGTAACGTAGGACTGTGTGAAGATCCCTGTTTTCTAATTTTTCGTACGAAAAGAGAATTTTAAGTAATATATTTAGTTTTCAGATGTATAATTTTAAAATTCATAAAATGGTGAGTAATTAAAATAAAATGTGTAAAATATGCATTTAAACAAGAAATAAGGTAATTAGAGTATATATATATATAAATATTTATAAAGCATAAGCCGTTTAAATACTCTATAGAGCATTATTAAACAATGTGTTGATACTTCGGAAATTTCATGGATTTAGGCTTAGTAGCAAAAAAGCCCCCGGCCCTGGAGAGACGCTCGCGTAAGACACTGCCGGCCTCAGCGATAAGCGCGCGTTTTCGCTACCCGGCTCGAAGGGGTTAAGATCCTTTGAACCATGTTTCAAGTTTTTTCTCCTTTTTAATGAAAATAAATGGATCTCCTTTTATTTCAGTTATTTAAATACACTCAAGATTCATTTATTATGATAACATTTTTACATTTTTGTCCGGATAAATGTTTCTCATAAAAAATTCTGCAGTGCTTTCTTCGTTCGGCGGATGTTGGAGAAAGACAATGCACATTAGGTATTTTCGAATTTTTAAGATTCCAATCAGCGTTAATCACTTAGTTTACGGCTGACACTGAGCATTTTAATGATTATGCATCTATCCTTTAAATATTATCATATCATTTGTAGTATTAGAGATATTACCTTCGTAATATTGGAAACATTCCGTTTTTCTCTTTGGATATGTATTTCGAACAATTTTTCCAGTTGAATCCAAACTTTCACGTTTTTTTACCCTTTCTTGGTGACAATAATACCTATCGTAGCTTTAGATATTCGAGAACCTGTGGATTTCACAGGGTTTTTTTATAACTAGTAACGAATAATTTTCTTCAAAAAGAGCACAGACATTGTCCTCCACCCATTCCTTCATTAATCCTTTCGCCGTCCTCTTCTATCCGCGTACCCCCCCAGTGGCCCTCTGTTTTTTGCAGCGTGTAATGTTGTTTTCTCTGTACATTATAACTTTCCGTACATAACTTTCGTAGTAGATGAATGTCAATGAATATTAAGTAAAATTATAAAGAAATAACTCTACTTAATATTCATTGAAAATAATAATATCTCTGCTTATTTCTAACAGCAGGATAATTTGATAACATCTGATCCAGGCGGTGCACTCCTCCCATTTTTTTGTTGTAATCTTTTACGATTATTGGTTTTTTTACTATTCTTTTCCATGTTCCAACATCAATCATCGAGTTATTATGGACTGTACTCATCAAACAGTATATCCTCCTGGTCTTTCCAATTCACAACCTCATTTTTTCTCTTTTTCTGATGAGTAGACGTTGAAGATCTCTCACTGTCTTATGTAAAATGGCGCGAATATTCCTAAAACCCGGGTCAAATTCAATTTGAAATAGAATGCATGATTAGTGCTATCCTCTAGGAGGTATTAGAACAAACAAAAATAAAAACTCAAACAAGTAAACATTTAGAAAGCGTTTTAAAATGTAGAAGATCGCTTGAAGCGCCTTACTGCCGCCCTGCGGAAGTTTCGCTTGAACGCGCGAGGCGTGTTATGGACGACGAAGAGGTTAAAAGCATCCTTTCGCATGGAAACACAACTGCCAAGCTGCAAACGATAATACGCACTTTCAAAAAATAGTTGCAGTTAAAAAAAAATTGTACAAACAGAATACTTTTTAGATTAATATAGCAAAGCAAAATCGTGTAAAACTCTGCGAACAGCATTTGCAACTTTTTAATATAAATGAGTAAGAAAATAATATTCCATTAGTAGGAAATTCGTATTTAGTTGTAATCAATATTCCTGACATTATTTCTATTTCCTGTCTTTCGCACAGTACCATCATTAAAACCAGCATGTATAAATCAATAACACTGACTACAAACAGAAACAGGATGAAATGAAGCAATCAATGTAGGTTTTAGTGGCATATCTGACTGTTATAAAAGCTGGTAAATATTTGTAACCTGTTTACTTTATTGAACATCAAATAGCTTACACACACGTTTTAGACAGATCTTTCCATACTGCATATTTTATTACAGACGGTAGAAAACGGTGACAGCAAAATCACGAATGTTTCCAACATTAATATTCAACATCGTTCTAGTACCGAATTCTGTAGAATTTTCAAATTATATTCTGAATGTCTGAATATCGTGAAATATGCTTTTTTTAACTAATCTAGTTCGCCTGCAGTACTACAGTCTGTTCTTTTATATATTTTGTTTGAATTTGACTTACGGATTCACAAAGAAGTTGGGGACACATATGGAATACATAGATTTACATATTATATTATGCAGATTATAACATTGGGAGTTTCACAAAACATGTACTTTGTATTTTGTGTAACATTCCTTCCATTTTGAAGATGATATTTTTTTTTTTTTTTTTTTACCTGAACACGAATAAAATTTTGATTTTATTTTACGACGAATTCAAACTATATACTAGAATTTCACAATGCACTGGTGAAAGAAAAACGGTTGAAATGGAATACTATTTAAATTTATTCATTTCTAGAACTGATGGATTTGAGCAAAACTCGCTGGGAATTCCAAATTTTGGTTGCTTTTCTCCAACTGCGGAAAAAGTTCATTGTAAGCCAAATTCAAAACCCAAGTTATTTCCTATTAATGAGTTGACTACTGCATACTGTGTCTTACATATTTTAGCTGAAGATCATAGTTTAATTGATACCAAACTAGAAAAGACTTCAGCTAGTAATCGCCTCATCTACAGACATTTTAAGAATGATTTCGAAGCCTTTTAATTAAAGTTTGAATTGTAAAGAGTACTTTTATTAATGTTCCATCTGATAGCCTTTGTTCCGAGCTATCAATCTACGTCGTGGTATCTATAATAGAAGAGCTTATCGCAAAATTTCAAGAGATATTGGTTCCACTACTTTCCAGACTCCGTTAGTCGTGCTGAGTGTTGGCTTAGAAAGAGCTCTTTTTAAGAGACCGCAAGCATAATAGTCCGTAGATGAAACTTTAGAGCAGATATACGTTGAAAATGTATTTTTGCGATAGCTGTATCAGTCTTCGTTTGTTCAAGGAATGCAGTGATACATTTCGAAGTATGACGTGTTGTTTGGTCTTGATGAAGTTTCACTCTTTGAAAGTCAATGATATAAAGAAAGGGAATTTTGTCTCTAAACATCGGACGGAAAAGTGCTCTAAATAGTACATTGAGTTGATTTTAAGATGTTTTCCCCCGTCTTTTTATTTATAATTTCCATTGTAAGAATCCTGAGACAATCATAAACTTCTTACTGTAACTTTCTTTACATTGACGGAACCAACCTTGTTCATATTTTTTCTTCGTTTTCGATAACAAATATATTTTTTGGTACATTCATATAAACAGAGACATGCTGCAAAAAGTGGCATTTCCATTTATTTAATGATGCGTTGCTTAACGTGTTCTACAAACTGATTTAAGCCTCGGCTAAATCTGGTGAATATTACGTTTTCTACTTTTTAAAGATGTTAATCCTAGTATTTTATTTTATTTATTGCTGCTGCAGATGTAGTTAAAGATTATGTAACTGATTTCTGCGTAGGCATATTTTTCTCTTGTTACCAACAATTTAACTTTAGAAACATTAGAAACAATACGTACCTATTTCGGGTATTCGTTTGGAGCCTTTTTTTCATGTAGGAGTATTGATTGACGGTTGTGTCCTTTCCGATCAATAATGTTGATTATGTTTCACTTAGTTATCATAATGACATGCATTTCGCAATGTTTTTGGACTATGAAATAGAAATATTTCTCTTCGGAAAGTGCAAAAACATAATCTTTTTTCTATCCAATGGCGGGTACTTGTATTTTCAGCATTGAATACTCCTGCATAGTGACTATTTTATTGTGGAGGCGCCTAGTAGGCTGCCACCCTCGCCGCCTATGAAGTGGTGGACAGTTATAAACATGACTTCTTCGGGATTCTAACGTGGGCCCATCGGTACTGCAGTAGGCTACCCTAACCAGTACATGGAGGTAGGAAGTAAGATGGAGTCGCCCTAAACAAGTTTCTCCGTACCCTGCTCTGAAGCACCGGGGATCCCTACGTGATGACCAAAATATTGGGTCATTTACCATTGAGTTCTATGGGATTTGACGCGTTCGGGTGTAAATATTTTGTAATTACGTCGCAAATATACATATAAATGTATAAATTTTCTTTTTCTACAACACTTCAGAGTCCTAAGTATGTGAAAACAACATATTTTTAAACAACATTTCATTCTGAACGGAATTAAACGCTATACTTTTCACAGGACAGTTTTCTGAGAATGGTTTAATTTGAATGAAATATTTTCACAAGTTTTCGTTAATTACATTAGAAAAAAAAAATTAAGGTAATTCGATTTTATTCGGTTAAGGTACAAAAATTAAGATCAAAGTTTATTGTATTATTAATATTAAAATTATGCATTATTTCTTTTCTATTTATAGAGCTTCTTCCTAAAATACTTTCTTAAATATGACATGATTTTTTGGCTTCTTTTAAATCGAAAAATGTAAGTCAATTTATAATTAATGCTCTATTCGGTTCATTTTAAATTAGAGAATTGTTAGGAATTAGCGAAATACTTTAAATAAGTATTTCGCTAATTCCTAATAATTAAATAGGTATTAAATAGTACTTGACTTTCTCTGAACATTTCTGATAGGGAATAATTTTTTTTTTTTTTTTTAAAGTATTATTTAAAACTTGTAACTGAGTTATTATAAAATGTAAAGGGAATAATTCTTTTAATTATACTTATCATATTTTTTTTACCCTTCATTTCAACAATACATATTCCAAAACTCTTTATTACGTTCTTAAGTGCGCATCTCATAGCATTTGCTTTACAATACCTTTTAACAGATTGATTTCCAATACAAACAATTCTTGCTTAAATAATTTTATAACGTATTTGTCAACAGGATTTCAATTTATGTTTACAATTCAATATTAAGGTTATTATATATTTAGATAACATTTATAATCATTATAAATTAGATACATTTAATCATTAGATTTCTTCACAGTACTTTCACGGTTGTTTATAAGTGAATAAATTCTTCATTTCAAATACATTTATAAATAATTTAATGAATATTTAAGTATTTTGTCAAAGGCAGATACATGCTTTTTGCAAGCACATGCATAAATACCCATACATATTTCCTATTTATCATTTTCGGCATGTGCAAATCTTTAATTTCTGCGCATTCACTATATTTTTCGTGTAAAGTAATTTACACTAATTTAGTATACCCAGAAAGTTTTACATAAAAAATATATATGAATATAATTTGAATGAAAATTATAAGTATTATTTTTAATACCCACTCAAAGATCAGTTTTTCTTCAAAATTCCTCCACGATGGCATCTCTCTCTTTAGGCAGATAGCCCTTGCATGCGTTACTCTATTTAATAAAAACTTAATCTGACCTATGTGCCTGATTACAAATATTTTAACATACATAATTTTATATTTACATTTAGCCATCAAGTTTCAAACTTTGTTAGTTATCGAAAAATAACGAAGATGTGATTTTTGCGTAAATGTCAGTAAACTATACAAATTGCTATTATCCATCACACTATGAATGTTTCTTTCATGCGAGAGTGTCCCTTTTTCGATTTCTATGGAACTGTCGTGTGTCGAAATACTATCAGAATCTTGTCAAGCGAGCTTCTGAATGTAAACAAAGAACACCCCGTCTGGTGACCCAAGCTTCAAAGCAGTGCTTCACTTCTAGCGCGGAATGGTCCCTCTTCCCTTTCCTACCTCCATGAACCAGTACGACGTCTGTGCGGCGCAAAAATATATTCTCCAACATATATTTTCCATTCTACTTTTAAATTTATTTATCTTTTAAAATGTTGCATGTAAATAAGCTGTGGTTTGAATTTTAAAACCTATCGTTCAATCCACAGCTTGTTTACATGCAGTATTTATTTATTTAAGTAAATTTAAAAGTAGTACACGGTATTTTTTATAATAAGCTGTTGTCGGAATTTTTTATTAAAAAAATTTGCTTTTTTTATTCCCTTATCTATATCGTATTTTTTATTCCCTTATCTATGTCGTATAACATAATTGTGGAAATACAGGTAACAAATTATTTCTTCGTAAGGAAAGGCAATTCATTTTTCAGCTACTCACGAAAGGTTTAAAGCTACCATTCAAATTTAAAATAACCCCAATGACACACATTTTAACTTTTTATCTTTCATTTAGATGAAGCAAGCCATTATAACAGAACGGATTCTTTTGAATACGAAACCGCTGGTGGAAAACTCATAATACAAAATGTGCTTTTGTTTGGCAGCAATCGGGTGAATTTTAACACAAAGGACTATTCTAATTTTGCTAGCGTACAGTTTTCGTTAGCCGACATCAAAATTCATCACTCCATGTTCCATCTAATCGCTGATGATCTTATCAGTATGTTCTGTGGTCCAAGACGCAAGTTGTTAGCGCTGTGGAACGTAATGAGGTGTGTGTGTGTATGTGTGTGTGTATTTAATTATGGCAAAGCGCACTAGGGCTATCTGCCTAAGGGGAGGGATGCCTTCGTGGAGGACTTTCTAAGGGAAACTGCCTCGTATGCACGTTACACATGGGGAAAACCACGAAAACACCCATGCAGCCAGCCCGTTCGCGGGATTCGAACCTCGGACCGAACTACCAGTGTTCAGCGACTTTACCGCTCGGCCGCTGGTGGGCCGGAACGTAATGAGGAATTATGGATTCTGAAGGCCGAATCTACTCTGCTGTTAACTGTCTATTGCACGGTGCAGCTTATCCATTTTGCGTATGAACGGAGCTAAGGTTCGGTGTCGTTGGCTACATATGATATGGCTGATATTTTCAAGATCTTTACAATTCAAGGCTGTTTTTTCTTCGATTTTCCCGATTACACGTTTTTCGCCATTTCTATACTTTAATCATACCTCTGATAGCGTGAAAGGAGAAAACTCTGTTTCTAAAACAAAAGAAAAGACAAATGCATCAGAGAATTTAATATTTATTCTTGAACGAACACATCTAAATTGCTATTTCCACCCATTATGTTATATTTAACAATAACGTAAACAGGTCAGCGGCAGCTTTCTCACATGAGCAGAGATTAGGCAACAACGCCACGATATATATAAGTTGTTTATTCCTATTTCGGCCGCACTTCAGCGTTTAAAGGTAAGCTTGAAGAAGGCGGCAATGTACTAAATGCGTCGCGATAATTTAATAACTAACGTAAGTCAGAATTAAAATAAAAAAAGAGGACAATGGAGAGGATAAAAGAAAATCTGGAAAGATTCAGATTTTTAAAGTCGCACCAAAGGGTTTGGTCCGCATATACGCCACATACAATTCCATAGCAAAATCACGAAATTTTTAAAAGCAACATAGCTTAAGATTTCCCGAATGTGTTTTCATATATTCTTCAGCTCAAAAGGGATGTTGTTCTAAAACATCTCGTTTAGATTTAATCACATGTAGACAAAAGGGAAAAACAATACAATAATAATCCAGCTAGTGTTATTTCACGGGTCCATCTGGAATCAATAAAACAGATAAATGACTGTATTTATCGTTTTAAATCGCTTAGTTTGTTAATCAGTAACAGACAGATTAAATTCAAAAGAAAATTAAACGTATTATGCTTTGCCAAATAGAACAAACTTAAGTAAGGGGGAGGTGGTAATTGCAGTAATAAATATTGCCATACACATTTTATATTCGCTATATTGTTTATTTAAAAATAATACAAGGTTATAACATTTGGTGACAACATACTTTTATTTGGGTTGCCATAGATTTGTTTTACATTCTCTGTATTATTTCTTTAAAAATAAAACTTAGGGATAACGTTTATAGGCAACATTTTTTTATTTAAATTACCTTATGTTGCCATACAAATTTTTCATATTACATATATTATTTTTTTAAAAACAATACATGGCTGTAAACATTTGGTGGCACTATTTGAAAAGTGATGCACACAAAAAGTGAGGTTTCAAATTAACAGCACTCCTGGTGTTAAAAAAACAGAAGATGAAGAATATTTAAAACAAGAAGTTGTATTATTTAAATATCTTATGACAAAGTTTCTGAGACTGCAGTATTTCAACCGCAAATGGCCCTTAGCCTTTTTAGTAGCAGAACCTTTTGATCTTACTACCAAAGATAAAAAAATAAAATTCATATTAACTGCGTATACCGCACTTAGCTGAAAATCGCAAAAACTAGAATATATAACTTGGAAATCGCTTATCATTTTTGCACAAGACTGACATATTATAAAACAAAAACTAACTTAAAAAACCAAAGTATTGAAATCCACTCAATGTATGACCGAACTCTGAATTAAGTTACTGGCATACATTCAAACACAGAAATGTTGAACAAGAAATGGAGACTCATCCATCTCATAAATGTAAGTAGTAATAATTATTATGTTTTAGTTAATAAAAATAGAACTAACCGAATTCTAATAGTATTGAATATGAAATGAAACGAATGTAAGATGTCTTGTACTAACTTAATTACTTAATACCAGTATAAAATTTAATGAATTTTAATTAATTGTGTTTTAAAAATATAAGTATACTAATTGTAACATATTCGAAAAGGGTAAGGAATAAGTGGTCCGCAAAGCATTATAACTTTTAAGAATGGTCCCCACTTGATAAAAAGTGTGAGAAAGCCGGTTTTATCATAAAAGTGTATAGACATATCAGCATCGATTAATTAACAAAGGAAAATGCTAAATAGCTGGATCGCTGTATTAAAGGAGAACACACAGGAAAAGAAGAAAACGGAAATAAAGAAGGACAACAAAATGAATCTTTAAAGTGTTAATGAGGGAAAAAATAGCATGAAACACGAAAAATTATCATAAACGAAAGAAAAAGAATTTGAATGAAATGTAGATCGGCGTATGACAGAAATGAAAGAAGAAAAACGAACTGAAGGCAAACAGCAAAGCACAAAATGTCTCCAAAATTGTGAATTATTTATACGGTCAACACCATTTTCACACAACCAATGTGCAACACATGGTCAACACAATGGTCAGCACAACCTATGTGTAACATTATACAGTTAACAACAAATCACTCTCAGACATCGTTTATTAAATACTAAAGCAATTATTATAGAAACTATAAAGGAATACAAGATCATTAAAAAAGATATTTTATTGTAAGTAAGCGAACGGACAAAAAAGGAAAACCAGTAGTTGGTTTACAGTGTTAACAGTAAATTAATTCATTTTTATGTAAGTAAAACAAAAAGGAAAACGGACAAAAAAGGAAAAACAGTAGTTGGTTTACAGTGATAACAGTAAATAAGGGGACTCATACACCTTAAAACCCAAAAGATGTTCGAATAGGTGACTGTTGCAAGAATTGGAATAACTTATTTTATTTTAAAAGCAATTACTATCAACTTTTTACAGCTGACAACATAATATAGCTGCTTTCTGAAATAGTAATCAGAAAGTTTGTGTTGCCACAAATATTTTTATAATTTAATCCGCTTCGTGACAACATTTTTCGTCATGTTTCCAACTTGCGCGCACAGTTTAAAACATTATGTTTCAAAATTTAATTCCATATTTAATATATAGCTTTTATAATATTTGGAAACTACTGTGAACCTAAAATTCTAAAATTTTCATGTTAAATTTTTATTTTATTTTCAGTTCAGTTTATAAAATGCATTTTATTAAAAAAAATTGTAATGTTTTTGTCCATAAAATTTTCCAATATTAAAATATTCATCAGATTGTTAGTTCAGTTAGAAAATAGTGCCCATATAAAGAGTTCCATAAAATTTCAAGTATGTACCATTAGCCATTTTTAAAATATCATGCGCGCAAGGTGGAAACATGGCGAAATATTTTACCACAAAGAGGATTAAATTACAAAACTATTTGTGGCAACACAAACTTTCTGGATACTAGTTTCCAAAGCAGCTATATTTTGTAGTCAGCTGTAAAAAGTTGGAAGTAATTGCTTTTAAAATAAATAAAATATCCCAATTCCTGCAACAGTCCCATATTCGAAGATCATGAGGGATTTAAGGTGTATAAGTCCCCAATTCATTTTTATGTATGTAAAAATTATTTTCTTCCATTAAGACTTCTTTTACTGAAAGCTATTGAGATGCTAATGTGACTCATTGGGAAACGAAAATATAAATCATTACAATGATTATTAAATTTTTTCAATCAGCAGTATAAATTATTATTAAAATATTTACAATCGACAAATATAAATAATTATTTAAATATTTACAATCGGCAATATTTGATCAGTTATTTGAAATTACTAGTGAAAAACAGTTACGCGCATTTTTAAAAGAAATTTTAATTATAATGCATGTATTATACATAATAACATAATATATCCCATAATGTCTATTCTATACCTAACATACCATATACTAATTAATTTTCTATCATACTGCGGTGTTATCAGATAGCAATCAAAGCCATGAGTATTTGTTTGCCTTGTTAAGCATATATGCACATATTTACCCATCGTTGGACAATGTAGTACTAGACCAGCTAAATTTATATAATACTGATTTAAAAACTACAGAGGTTAAAGTTATGATAGTGCAACAAAACATGAGCGATCAATAAAAATGTCTCAAAGCCCAAATTAAATAATCTAATGAAACAGAACATTATTTGTCCAGGACAGCACATTTACTTGATTTAGTTTCAAACAATATTGCTCATTGTTATCAGAACGTTACATTAGAGAAAATATTTTAACATTTATCTGTTTCACCTAACCATTTGAGAGCTTTCGAATCTAAATTTATTAAAAATGAAATTATTTCACCCTTACTGTACTATGTGATACAAGTAGAAGCAATCCAATACAGATGCAATGGAATAAGAAGTGTGTCTTGCCACGCTGCTCTCAATATTAATCACAAAATCCTTCTTTTTAAGTCGAAGCAACGCACATTGAGAAAAAGATAATAAAGATTTTTCTTTTTCTCAAGACTATTATTTCAAAATGCTGAGAAGATTTAATAAAGCCACTAGATCCATACTAGATAGTGATAATAATTTAACGCCCTGTGTAAGTTTGCTACGAGGTTTGCTGCAAGACTAGCATGATTTTAGTGATAAATATAATGAAACTGAAAATGAGGCATTAACTATATCCAACCTCACATTTTGTGCTATTATTGAAGAAAGACAAACAAAATGTAAACGGGGATTTGAGAAATCCAGAAAAAAGAAGAAAAGATTAAACTGGCCAAAAGGATTGTAAAATAAAATGTTCTTTATGTTATCTGTGATAAAAATTGTAGCAAAATAGAAATTAAAAAATAAAAGACATTTTATTGGCAAGAAACCAAACTTTGCGAAACTCACACGATACGTTCCAGTTTGTAAAAAATCACAATATTACATCTTCGTTTTTTAAATCTGAATTGTTATTAATAACTTGTATAACTGTGCTTATAAGAACATTGTTGTCTCCTGCGCCAAAAGAATAGTAATTTTCTTTTGATGATAAACAAAATTTAAGCAATTTAAGAGGATGTGAAATGTTAATGTAATCAGCAGTGCTTGATATAGGAAAGGTTTCTCTCAAATTGCTTGATTGCGAAGGTATTATTGATCAATTTGTTGGACTTAAAAACGGAAACAGAAATATTTAAATATTTTAAAGGTTGATTACTAATTCTAGTAATTAGATTAGTAATTAATAATTATTTCTTCATGTTTGAAAATATGTTATTATGTAATTATTCATTTATTATAGCTTTTATACTCTATAATAAATAAATACGTAGTGTTTATTTATGATAATTATGTAGTTATGAAAACTTTCCGTTTTCCTGCCAGACTGCAAATTAGTTCGCGTGTATTTAAGTACGGTTTCAGATTGTTTATACAGAGTGTATTCCGGCTGCTAAAGGCCACGTTACTGGTTTGGTTTCGAAGATATAAGTTCCTGTCTTCGACGTTAAGGATACATTTGTCTACAAGTCCTTCGAGTGTCATTTTGTAATCACGGAGTAAAGTCCCCCCCCAGATACAACACTGAGAATCATCATCAATCTATTGCAGCTTACTTCAAGTCATCTTATTACATCTTATATAATGTAATCACGGAGTAAACTCCCCCCCCAGATACAACACTGAGAATCATCATCAATCTATTGCAGCTTACTTCAAGTCATCTTATTACATCTTATATATATATATATATATATATATATATATATATATATCTGTGCATGTGTGTTTGTTTTGAGTACAATTTCTTTGATTCTATTGGTAAAAGCCCACCAGCGGCCGAGCGGTAAAGTCGCTGAACACTGGTAGTTCGGTCCGAGGTTCGAATCCCGCGAACGGGTTGGCTGCATGGTTGTTTTCGTGGTTTTCCCCATGTGTAACGTGTATACGAGCCAGTTTCCCTTAGAAAGTCCTCCACGAAGTCATTACTCCCCTTAGGCAGATAGCCCTAGTGTGCTTTGCCATAATTAAATACACATACACACACTATTGGTAAAAAAATTATTCCTGAGTTAAATAAAAATAATGATCAATATCAGTTCCATTGTCCAGCTCCAAATTGTCCAGTTCAATACAACATAGATTATTATCGAAACCACTTAAAATTACAGGTCCTTCGAAAATTTCGACCAAATGAAGAAACTGTTTGTAAGACTACGTCAAATGGACTTAGACTAATTGTAAGATTACAAATAGGACTAATCTATTTGTGAAACTTGTATAGTCTTACAAAAAGTTTCTACATTTGCCGCAAATTTTGATGAAAAGGTGTACAGGACGCGCCGTAGAAAGTTGCACGTCTTCGGAGTTAAATCCATGTGGACGCTTCCTGTGGAGGATTTATCAAGGATATTGCGTTTGTGTCTCTATAACCTAATAATCTGCCGCAATTCTGCAACTATATTAACAATGTTGTGGTCACTACCACTTTAAACAACTTGTGGGAACTAGAAAAGTTCTAAATTAAGTCTCCACTTATGCGAATTTCTTTGAATTAAATGTTATTAGTCACTTAACGTTTTCGCTAATAATAGCCTATAAAAAGAGTATTGCAATAATAATTGCACTAGAGAATATTGTCAGTAAGGAAGGAAGAAATATATATATTAGCATATTCATTAATCAGCCTTTAATATTCTAAATATATTGTTTTCTGATTTTCCATTAAGAAAATGATTAATAGTATCTTCGCAATTTAGTCTTTTGAAAATATCCTTTTTCTGAAGCAATTTTCTTGTCCCACTCAACATCTTAAATATTATTTACTAGCTCATATTTAACACAGAGAAAAATATTTTTACTGTTGCTGTACTTGCAGGCATAGTTAAATAAATTCTTAACCATACTTCAGCATAAAGGAAGAAAATGCAATTTCGTTATTTTTTTAAGAACTGGTATATATTGTTCTAGCTTCGCAAAATTTGGTTTTCGTGCCATTAAAATAAATTTCTTCAGTTGATCGCGTTGTTCTTCTTCAGTGTATGTGAAGAAATCTTTTCTTAAATAACTCATGTAATCTGATACGTACTTTAAATTTTCAAATTCTGTAAACAATACTTGAAATATTTTTTTTTATATTTTCGTATTTTGTTTCAGATTCTCTACAAATTTTCTTTAAACTAATAAAGAGAATGAATTAATATTCAATCAATTTGAAATTGATATCTTTACCTATTTAATTATCTTGAATAAATACTCTCCATTTTCTAGATCTTTTTTGAGTATCAGCGTGAACTATGATATTGGATACTTCGAAAAGGCATTATTCTTAATTTCCTTATATAATTACTCATTAAATTATGTCTACATAGCGATAAACTTTGCTGCGAATTTGTACATGTTGTTAAATTGTTATTGGATCGTGTATGGATTTCCTGGATGCATCATCCTTGTCAGTATTTTAACCCAAATATAAAATCATTAGCAAAACAGAAATTTATTTAATTTTTTATCAGAGTGTGTTTCCTTCGACTTAAAGAGAATGGTTTTGATATTCATCTTTAGATCATTTTGTAGTATTTCACGTTATCTGTTGATGCTAATTAGCCCAGACCCTAACAGAGGTGAAGAGAATTATCACTATGTCTAAAATTGCGATCAAATCATGAGAAAGTGAAAAATAACCTTTTTTTTTATTTAAAAAGAACTTAGAGTACAAAGGCATGCTCTAGAACAGTCAGATTTAAATGAAACGTTGAACAGTAGCCAATTAAAAAGCAATTAAATAATACTAGAAGGTGACTCATTACAATTACACCAAAGTATGTTCTATATAAAAAAAATGTAAACGTTAAACATTCTTGAGTTATTTATGAAATTGTAAAGTGCCAAAATCAAGGTGTAAGTACTATTCAAGCGCATAGCTATAGTGTAAACTGTGAGAACAAACATGGTATAAGTTGTAAACAAATAAAATAGTCAAACAAAATAAGTTAACATAACTAAACATTCCTTACTAATATATATGATACATTTGATATGCTAAATAGCAGCTGTTAGCGCTATTTACGTCTTACTTAATTAACTCACTGTATATATATATATATATATATATATATATGATGTATCAGTTTTAGTCGTAGCTTAAATAATCAGACGATAAGTTTAAAAAACAGGATCCATTTATTATTATTCAGGAGAAATAGCAGTTACAAAATTCATATCTCCGGAGTAAATAAAAAAGAATTACTAATAACTTTTTGTATGAAGTTTATTGCATTGTTACATTAAAGAAAAATAACCGATATTCCTTTTGTGAGTCCTTTTATAGCCTCTGGAAAGGCGGAGCTTCCAAGAAATGACGTCAGCTTCGTCAGCCAATCCAGTTCGCTTTAAATAATTCCAGAACATTCTATAACTGTACGTGTAGAAAAGGCGGGAAAAACAACTTGACTACGGGCTGTGGATTTAATTCCACGTACTTTCAAATAAGAGAACGTCGCCATTAAATATGAAAAGAACATACAGTTAGAAATTTAAGTGTATGCTTGACTATGGAATTTTATCATTACAAATATATATATATATATATATATATATATATATATACGTTGTGAAATGGAATAGCAAAAACCCATTCTAGTAGTTAAAAATGATCCAGTGTTCTAAAATTATTTAAAATTAAACAAACAAGTATATAAAGAACAACTAACGTTTATTTTGGTTGTTGTACAAAGTACATTTTGTAGATTTGCTGTACAAAGTTACATTTTGGTTAGGTGGTGGCTGGTCACTACAGTGAATAGAAGAAGCAACTATAAAAAATACCTTTAAAATTAATTAACAAAGGGGGGCTCCACAACATTACTGGAACAATTTGACAATCATTATATAAGCTCGGAGTAATGAGGCTATATCTTCTGCGGGACAACACCACATCCCTCTCGCTTGGTTACCGCAACGAACATCATATCTATAAAGAATAAAAGAAAAGGGTGAGCAAAAATTCATTCAACTAACAATAGGAATCGAAGGACGAGGTCAGGCCCCCATTTTCCGCCCCGGGACTGCACTTCTGTCCGGTAGGTTCCGAACTTCCATAGATTCGCAGACCATTTCTTTCTGGTAGTGTACATACGTCGCAGTTAAAAATTCAGGACTCCTTCTTTCTCAGTTGGCGGTCTCAAAAAAAAAAAAAAAAATTCTCCATCTGCCTCTGAAGCTCTCGAATCACACTGTAGTTTATTGCACATGGCGTGTAATGTATTGTCTCATTATACTATTTAATTGAGGATTTTATTGTTCAGATACGTTTGATGAATTGTCATCGTTTTGATCTGTATAGTATTTAATGGTTACGCCTAACACACTGTTAGCTGTTCAAGTATTATGATTTCCAGTAATAACCCAACACGTCATTTTGTAGGTAAGAAACCAAATAAAGGTTCTACACGTTTGGCCACTACATAGCAAACAGTGCAATGGGATAGCAAAGTGATTAACGTGCTTTACATAAGGCATGGAATTAGTGCCATATTAAGACTATTAGAGGTCCTAACACTTGAAATACTTTTGTGTCCCCATATTATTAGTATTTTCTTCATTCCTTTTCTTTGCCGATTTTAGTTTAGCTGCACCATGCAGTCTATGAATTTAGTTGATTATGGCAACGTGCACTAAGGTTATATGCATAAGGGAAAGAATTTCCAAAAAAAAAAAAAAAACTGGCTCGTATACACGTTACACATGGGAGAAAACACGAAAACCCCAATGTAGCTAGCCCGTTCGCCTGGATTTGCACCCAGGTTGGAATTACCAGTGTTTAGGGATTTTATTGCCGGGATGTTGGAGGCGAATTCCATTGGAAAAATGGCATGGGAAAGTTTCTTGGTTCTATCTTTCTGAATACCTAATGACCTTATTCTGGTGTCTCTTACCCTTGATGGGAGCCCACCAGCGGCCGAGCGGTAAAATCGCTGAACACTGGTAGTTCGGTCCGAGGTTCGAATCCCGCGAACGGGCTGGCTGCATGGGCGTTTTCGTGGTTTTCCCCGTGTGTAACGTGTATACGAGCCAGTTTCCCTTAGAAAGTCCTCCACGAAAGGCATCCCTCCCCTTAGGCAGATAGCCCTAGTGTGCTTTGCCGTATTCTCAATACACCAATACTTACCCTTGATGCCCGAAGTACGTGTTCATATTTCTTAATGATGAATCAGGTTATGTATGGAATTAATTATGGCACAATTCTCTGATTTTTTAATTCTTGTTTTAGAGATGCGTTTCATCTTTGTCTAATAATTTAAATTAATTCATCTTATAATGCCGATGATCAATAATTTACATTTCGGTTTAATTTAAGCTATGTTTTCGTGTATATGGTATTAAAATTTCATGAAACTCAATTAGAAACTTCAGTATCGTTCCCATTTGATCGAGTTTATAATTCAGAACATTCATTCTCTATCGTAATTCATGACATGCAAATGAAAGTTTGCCGGAAAATTCTAGAGTAGTAATCACTCTTTTAGACTCAGCATTTCTACAAAATATTTTCCTTAAAAGTTAAGACTTTCAGTACTGTGTCAGAAGGATTCTGTATAGATCTTACAACACATACCTGGGACACTTTTAGGAGGACAACTGCATTTCACTGTCCTTGTCGCAGAACACTCCATGACCTATAAACCAACATAAAACTATGTTGGCGCAGAAGTAGCCCTTAAACTGTTATAGTTTATGGGTATAAATATACTCACAAACCGTTTCATTCTGAGTATTAAGTTTCGTTATGAAATTTTATGCCTATTACCCTCCCTACTAGTCCCTACCGACTATGTATTTCCCTACTGGGCTTCCTCTTTTCCCGTCTTGCAAACTTTATTTTAGACTGACCTGTCCCATTCAGGCTTACAATGATATCTGTTTACCATGACTGTTGTATGACACATTTTTATTATAATAACCTACGCCCATATAAAATATTTCAAGAACTGTACCTGCACGATCCATAGTGTTTGGGGATAGTGCCAAATAGTATGACGTCATATCTGTCACATCGCCTAGGATTTCAGCTTGATGGAGCTGTAGCACATTTCTGCGCTTCTGCATGTGATTGGCTGGTTGTAAAATACCTAGGCTGATGGGTTGTACGTAGGGGTTCGGTTTTACGGCCAATACTACTCCCCAGATCTGGCACCTTTGGAAATCTTCCTAGGGGGCATGCGGCCCTCGTGAGGGGCTGGGAGTGCGTTGCCCGAAACTACAACAGTCTGTGAAATCCACCCGATTGTCCAGACTCTGCTGTCATCTGAAGGAATTAGTCTATCTAGACTTAGTTACTATAGAAAGTGACTCAGTTGCCCATCTTCATGCCGCGTATACTTTGTTGGAGAACATGTTGTTGCAACATGTGCAGTTAGCCATACCAAGACGCACGCGTGCATAATTCTATATGTGCGGCGAATATTTTATATAAACAGAATGCAAATGCCGATGTTCTGCACTGGATATGACGTCATACTTTCTTTTGCATCGATTTCGAAAACTATGGGTCCTACAAATTCTTCAAGCACATTTTATGCATTCTAATTAAAGAATCTGACTGGGCAGAGTTCGGGTGGTGTTGCTGGGACTCTTTGTGTAGGAAGAAATTGTGATGCGTAGGAAATTAACAGGAGGACTTTAATAGGATGGCTGAATTTACGTAATATTTTATTATTCTCTTATTTTCAATGAGGGAACTAAATAGAAAGGAATGTCAGATTTATATATATATATATATATATTTAAAAGAAATTGTATAAAAAATGTAGGGAAAAGAGTGTAACGAAATTATCTGCTAACTATTACTAATTTTTTTTAATTTTACGTTAATTATATTAATATGATTATAATTTCTGATGGTTTTATTTTTTGAAATTAAATTAGCACTAACATTGCTTTGTTTTTATATCATTTTAAATTTATTTATAAATATATGTTTCTTAAATTTTATGCTGAATTGCCAAACTATGTATGTAAAGATAAAGACATTTTGAGGTCTAGTTTTTAGTCGAAAGTATGAAATAAGTTCACAATTAGCTTTATTTTTTTCGAATAATATTGATTAAATTGTAAAACGTTTATTATGACATATGAGGGTAAAATTAATAAAATTTGAGTATATGTATCTTTACTGAAATTATTATTCTATGACTATCGGGTTTTGTAATACAATTTTAAAAAATCTAAATTTTCCAACTTGCTGAAACAGTTTGTCTATAATTGAATCACCGGATAACAAAATTAAATTGAAATGTAATTTTACAAAATAGCCGGAAATAATTTATATCAATATAATCTTTATTTCAAGGACTTTCATACGTATCACCTTTTGAGAATGGCAACAAGTAACATGGTTGTTTAGAAACAAAATGGCGTCGTGCAGTGGAAAAGCAATGTGCGTTGTTTAGTTATGTGAAACAATATATCAAAACATTTCAGAGGTGATTTCAACATGAATTTAATACAGCTGCAATAGTGGAATATTTAATAAAAAGATTGCTGAAACAGCTTCGAGATACAAGACCTCTCTTGCATAAGGGAGGTGCGATTAGATTAAGTATCAGTGATGAAAATGTGTCAGCCATTCCAGATATGTTTGCGTGTAGTCCCATTAAATCCATTCGCCATGTTAGCCTGGAAACAGGAATTCCCAAATCGACCGTCCATAATGTCAGACACTAACTGTGTGTAAACTGAAGACTTGTCAACAAATCAACACACTCTAAAGATTTTAAATCCAGCTTGCTAATTGAATTATATATGTAAGATGTAACAAAATATGATAGCTGTTTCAAAAAATAATTGACGACCTCAAACGACCTCAAAATTAACATTCTAAATTTGGTAATCTGCCCCTAAATTCATCTCTTCTCACAGGTTCCAGACTTTTCTATCTTATGTAAATTTTTAATGCAGATGTCTCTTGTCTAATCAAATTAATTGTAAACCAGAACTGTGAATTGAAACTTTTCCGACTCCCAACCTTCTTCCTCTGAAGTTCTATGATACTCTGCCCTTTTCCGCGTTAGCTCTCCTGCTGGTAAGACGCTTTACATCCACGCTACTGCAGCTTACTTGCTTAACATGACGTCGTACTTAAAAATGGGAGTTTTTCTATTTAAATATTATTAAGAAATATCTTGTCTGAAAAAGGATTATTTGATATGCAAGGAAAAATAAAGATTGTGATTTTTCAAGATATGTTGTGCTAAATTGCGTCATCATGCTTTCCACTCTGCCACCTTCAAGCCATTACGGTCTTCTCGGTCATCTACGCAGTATCGTAAGCTGTTGGAGGTCCACTGCTTTCATCTACGCATTTTAAAATCATTACATATATATACTTGTTAAACTCTCCTTTTTATTTAACTTAATTGATTCCGTCTTTCGCAATACGAAATTAAGTTTCAATCGAAATAAAATGCGCATATATTTTCTGACTTATTTTTAAAGATTGTATTTTTAGTAATTTTTAATAATTTTAGTAATATTCCAAACTGCCAAGTATTGTAAAATTCGCACGAGTAATTAAAAAAAAATTAGCTGTCAAATTTCAGCTCCTCAATGTTAATTGAATTTGATATATATTAATTAATATTTCTTTTTTTATTAAATTTACTTGATTCTTGCTTTTATATTTCGAAATGTAATTCGAAATAAAATTCGCCCATTTTTTTTTATTTATTTTTTAAATTTGTATTTTAAAATAATTCTAAAAAGAAATCGAATTATAACCTATAAAAGATTTGCCATCATCTTACAGTAGATGTATTTCAAAGCATGCCTGTAAAAAATTAGATTTTTATTCAAAATTTCTGAAGATCTTCATGAATTTGCAATTTGGCGCATTTTGAAATTTGGTGTAGTTATTGCAAGCCATAATAACAAAAATCTGGTTTACGCACTTTGTTAAAGTCATTTGGAAAGTATGAACGATTAATTTTTTTTTTTTTTCCGCTCGTAGATAATGCAGGCGATGGAAAGGAAAATAGGTTGCTATAAATTAAGAAATTCTCCAAGTGAATTATTCTTGGCGCAAACTGAAAATAAATTCGACAAGATAAAGTTTTAAATTGCTCCATAAATTTCTCACCAAAAATTACAAAATTTAATTCTCAGGCATAATTTGAGTCATGGAATCGGAATATGGAAAGACAAAATTGGTATGTTATTTCATAAAAAGTCCAATACATTACCCATGTCAAAATACCTATGTTAGAATGTTGCTATGAATAAACCTAATATATATCCTAAATCGCACTTTCGAGACATGAAAAACGCAATTTAAATTTCGTCAATAGACTCAGTAAAAAGGGAGGTATAGAACTGTAAACACCGAGTCGGGCCACATTCCCTGGCTGCTTCTTTGAGCTGCCTTACATGTTCATATAGCCTCCCTCAGAAGACTGTGTCGTCGAGGCGCCAGTCCACCGAACAGCCCGCAGGGACTTCACATGTTCATCGCCACAATCCATCACAGAGGGCTGCGTGGGGAGCCGTCCCTCCCCCGACACAGTGCTTAATATCTACATGATTTTAACGCTCCCACAGCGAAGGCAACGGACACGACAGTACCAGTACGGTCCCTGCCAAGCCCCCGCCTACCATAGGATGGACCTATGGTTCTAGTCCTATGAAGAATGATTATTTAACACGACAAATCGAAGCTGACAGGACACGGGCCCAGTCAGTGGTCTGGGAAACCCCGGGTCTCCTCCCATAAACGGTCGGTTCCGGAAATTCACACCAGTCGATCTCTCGGGATGGCTTGCTCAGCGTCATTAGCCTATACGAGGCTAGGAGTTGACCATGGCATCGTATAGTTTCCAGCGGGGCCACGAGGAGGCTGACGCTGAGCTGTGGGAGACGCAAGCAGTCTCACCTGAAGCCATTCTCACAGCCCCTGCCCATCGGTCAAACGCCGGGTCTCCTGCCTTTCGCCACTGCCTACGACGATCTCCCGCGCACGGTTCACGCCGCCTACAGTGGTATTCAGCCGTTTCTGGACATCCGACCCCTGGGTCAGGGACCGGCAGATCGGTCCTCGGATCAAACGCCAGGTCTCCCGCTACGCGGTCGGTTCTGGACATTTGTCCTCGGGAGGCCAATCGCCACCCGCTCTCATTTTTTTTTCCGCAGTGTACCTTTCTTTCAGGAAAGGGACAGGAAAATAAATTTCCATAAATTAAGAATTTCGCTAAGTCTTGGCGGAAAGTGAAAAAGAGAGCAAATATAAGTTTTTAAATTTCTCGTTAAGTTTCTGACGAAATTTTACAACATTTAATATATAGGTATAATTTGAGTTCGTAGTATGGAAATATGGAAAATAAATCGCTATGTCATTTCAGAAGAAATGAGATTTTGTTTCAAAGTACCTGGATTAGAACATTTGCTGTATATAAAACTGTTATATATTCTAAGTCACGCTTTTGAGACATGAAAAACGCCGATTGAATTTAGTCAATCAGCCCAGTAGAACTGTACCATTCTTTTTTTGCGCAGAGTGCACATTTTACCCATTTGTCATCTGAACTTTGCACATAACTTCTTTGAATGACTCACTATAATTCTGACGTTTGTTCATTTCAGCGGAACATCTTCATAATTATCTTATGTTATGTGTTAAGAAATTAACAGCTTGTCACATTTGTTTCCATTCATAAGCAGTTTTCTTTTTATACTCAAAATGTAGGTTAATATTTAAGCTTTGATCAAGGTTGTGTGATAATGCTCAATTAATTCAAAAAATTATCGGTGAAAAACAAATTACAAGCCACAGCAACTACCTTATATCCTTAAACATGAACTTTTCTGAGCAAAGACATGAAACAAGTTAAATTTATTCTTAAAAGATATGTTGAATTATATTTATAAGGTAATTTCTCCCTTCTCTCTGCATGTTTTCGTGATGTAATGGTAGCCCACTCGGTGCATATTCGAGTCCCGACCCGAGAGGTACAGATTCGAGTCCCGGCCAGGGTATTGTACATATTTCATGTCTCCTGCTTCAAAACAAGCTAATGTCTCTACGGTTGTGTCAGAACTAAAAGGTAATGAATGATGATTCATTACGTTTTAGTTCATGTCACCTGCTTAAAAAATGCTAATGACTCTAGTGTCACCACCAGGATTTGACGACTGGGTCCCCTAATATCCAGCCGCCCTTTAGAAGGGGAAGTATATAAGGCTTTTTCTTCCTCCTTTCCGCATGCTTTCGTGGTATAACACTAGCACACTCAGCGCATATTCGAGAGGTTCAGATTCGAGTCCTGGAGAGGTCATTGCTCATTTTTCGTGTTTCCTACTTAAAGAATGCTAATGACTCTACAGTGTTATTACCATGATTACAAATAATAATAACTTTGATTTAGGCAACTTAGCTATCGATTTTTATCCCTAAAATTTAAAATTAATTCCGACATACGACAATTTAAATTTCAGTGCATTATAAGGCAGTTGCTACATTATTAAATGATCATGTGCGTGTTTTATATTTGAATGCTTTACATCTAATATATACACTGGTGTGCAAAAATTAAGGACGAGACAGTTTTTTTCAATATAACTTTGTACAAAAGCATTCCAAATCAACACATTTAATACCGTAAGATCCCCAATACGTAAGGACATGAGTAATGTAAGCAACACTTACTAAAAGAGAAATCAGAGGGATAAAAAGAAGCTTTATTGAAAAAGTAGCATGGAGCGCAATGCGACTGAAGGCCGAAACATCCCCGTGATGGGTGTCCAGCAAGAAACATCCGGTCTTTAATAGGGGATATGATCTCCCCTGACTGCTAGGCAGGTTTCACAGCGTCTGCCCATGCTGAGAATGAGGGTGTCAATGAGTTGTTGAGGCATTGCTGCCCATTCGTCTTGCAGCGCCAATCGAAGCTCCGGAATCGTTACTGGTAGTAAGGTACGAGTTGCTAAGCGTTTGCCTAGAAAATCTCATACATGCTCGATGGGATTGAGATCCGGAGATAGTCCCGGCCAATCCATACGTTCAATATCCTCACTCTCTAAGAGCTGTTCGGCAGCTACTGTGCGATGACATGGTGCATTGTCGTCCATGAAAAGGAACTGCGGACCCATAGCGCCTCTAAAAGACGCCCACATGGAAGAAGAATTTCGTTACAATAACGGGTCCCGTTGACTGAACCTGCGTCGAAGATGTGAAGGTCTGTACGACTACCAAGCATGATGCCCCCCCAAATGAGAACACCGCCACCTCCATACCTGTCCCTTTCAATGATGTTCGAGGGATGATTGTGGCTTCCCCGCTCTCTCCAGATGAGTATGCGATGAGAATCGCTACTCAGACTGAATCTGCTCTCATCTGTAAACAGAACTCGTCCCCATTCATTGTCTCTCCAATTCCGGTATTCCTGGCACCACAGAGAACGCCTTCTCCGATGGGCAAGCGTTAGAGGTACACACCGTACAGGGCCTCGTGAAAACAGACCACCACCGTGCAGTCTTCTGGTCACGGTAAAACGCGATATCGGTCGTCCAGTCGCCTATGTCATGTGTCTAGCGATTTCGCCCGCTATCTGCCGCCTGTTTCTTCTGGCTTATAAGGCAATATACGTGTCATCTGCGGGTGTGGTTCCTCGTGAACGAGCACTACTAAACCCCCGGATAGCTGTTCCTGTACTTTGAAATTGTCTCCAATGTCGTGAAACGATGCTGTGAGCAATTCCGAACTCTGCAGCCACACTTGTCACACTGCGACCTTCCTCCAACTTCCCAATGATTCGACCTCAGGTAAAAGCATCCAGATGTCGTCTAACAGATTGATTATTCGCCATTTCTCGCTGAGGCAGCAACTCGGTGTGATTTTAACTGCTATACGACGTGCAATGTCTTTGCCAGAAATACTGATCTTACACCGACAACATGCTTTATACTACTCAGACACTTCCCATTACGTCTACCTGCATATCTGCGCATGTGCTACCGTACATCACCTTACTTAATCTCCTGATTGGTCTTTCTGTCCGCTCTGCCTCTTCGTTCAGCTGATATGCTAATTTTTCGACTTCGTCCTTAAATTTGCACACCAGTGTAAGCCTGTTTATCATATAATACAATTTTTAAAACACTATAAAATTAAAGCGACAGCAAAGCGTCCAGACGTTGATTACTAAGTTGTGGAGTTTCGGCTTCTTTGATAGCAAAAACGAGAACTCGACGACCTAAAATGACTCATCATTATATCTATAAGGTCTATGACAGAAACAGGAGAATTATGTAAATGATCTTTTATTTAACTTAAATAAAACAGAAAGCACTGCTTGTGCTTATAGAACAGCCACCACTTATGGCTTAAAATCAAAACGTAACCAATTTTATATAACCCTAATGGCGAGAATAACTCACCGCCGCAGAATACGATTAGAGCTGTTAAGAGAATCAATTTCCAAACGTGGTTTATACGTGACTCAACAATCTCTGATTCTACTCTCTAAGATCTTCTTTTAAATAGCATCTCCTTTCTTCCTCATTTGAAGTATCCTCTTGATTCTTCCTCATTGAACTATAAATGTGCATTCTGGCAAGAAAATGGGAAGCGAGAAAGACAGGAAAGCAATTTAACATAAAATAACTGATTAGTGAAATTAAACAGATCCTTATTAACTGTTGAAAACCTTTGTGTACGATAAAAATGTGAAGAACGTCTCAAATCTCTTGTGCGCAATACCAGTGGAAATGCCAACCGGTCACACGATTAAGACCCTGTATACCAAATTAGGAATCTAAGGGCATTATCATTTTTATTTATCTAGAACTTAGAAGAGTCTTGAGTGCTTACAAAGAAACGGAAGTCTAATTTTTCTTTCGGTTGCAGGAAAAAGAAGAGGGCAAACAAAAAGTTACTAGGCTTTCCGGAAAGAATAAGGGTTTTTTAGATTGAATGCGAGGACTACTCAGCAGTTAATATTGGGAAGGACAGAAAAAAGTAAGGAAGGAAAAAAAAAACCTTGTTTTTCTACAATATAACATTAAACAGCACTTTATTTTTAAAGTTAATGTTCTTATTTCAAGATCGTATTAATAATTTATAGTTTCCAAAAGAAGTTTATCTTTTTCAGAGAAATAAAAAGTAGGAAATAAAATTTTATGAAAATTTATTTCTATAAGTTTTCATCTATGCTTTCAAACATCAGAGCAAACTGACAGATTTACAATCAGATTTCAACTCAGAGGAATTTTAATATTGTAGAAGCCTTCATGTTTCGGTCTTGCAAAGCATTCAGTTCAGATAGGATTATTTGGTCATGTCAAAGCTCACTAGTCTAAAAAAAGGGATGAGTTAGCGGAGAAATTTCGGAGAGAAATAATAAGTAAATCCCTGAACCCATGCAATCAACCAGATTAGCGAGGTTTGAGCCTTGGTAAGAACGTTCAGTATTCAGTGGTTTATTCACTCAGACACTGCTCGACTTTTCCCTTTGGTTAAGCTGAAATAAAAATAAATGTGTTTTCAAGCTAGAGTTATATGAAAAGGGCTCAAAATTTATTATGATTACATAACACCGTTTATCGAACTAACTGGAAGAAGTCATTTTAATTGAATGCACTTTTGAGGGACATTATTTGAATAGACGTTTGTTGTTGTTGCTGTTGCCTTTTCTCACTGTCTGACGTAGTCAGCTCAAGCCCACGAAATTCCTCGTGGCAAGGAGCGCTAGATTACATCAACCGTTGGCAACATCAACCGTTACATCAACCGGGGGGACAGGTCAGAGGGTCTCCCACCCCTCTCCCCTTCCATTAAATCACACGAAAGGACTTCCATCTTGCTGCGTATTTAGATTGCCTGCATGCCGCCCCGACACCATACATGCCTTCTCCGAAATTCGAACCCGGGCCCTTCGGCACGGCACTCAGCGACGCTAATCACTATACCGGTTGTACGGCAAGAAGTTATTACAGTCACTTAACTGTGTTATCAAGTCATCTCTAACGTCTCGCCTTTACCGCTATGGGGTATGGCTGGCACAAAAATACGATAATAGACGGTAGCTTTTGTAGTGGGGGATTGAAAAGGTTATTGAAGAATATTGTTTGTGAAAGAATGAGTAAACAAATTAAAATTACTCACCTTGAATAAGGTATGATTGTGGGTGCTCGAATCAAAAAAGTAAGAGTCGTAGAAACATTTCAGATTATGAAGTGTTCGTGAGAATTTTAAGAGAAACTGGACTGTCTAACAGCAATCAAGTATAGTTATCATCGACAGATGGATGTTAGAACGGAAGGACGAATCCCGGACTTATTCAAATCAGCCGAGAGGTAATATTATGTATAATTACAGCTGAGGTTAAACAGGGATAAGCTTTGGTGGCCTCTAAACGCATCCTTTTTTGCGCAATCTTGTGGCAATAATAGCTGAAGTACTATTGTATAGTTTTCACTATATGCATCCTCTAAGCGGCAAGGCCGTATATATACGGCCTAGAATATTATTGTGATATCTGCAAGAACGTATATTTACGTGCATATTAAAATATGTCAACGGAATTAAGGCAATGTATCAAAAGGAAACAAATCCGGGTATGAAATACCAGTAGAGATTTACATTAAAATCAAAAAAATAATTTGTTCTCATAGTAGTTTTGGGAAATTTGTGCTTTCTTAGCGAAATCCCTGGCAGCTCAGAGGGTTAAGATAAAATGTCTTCAACTCGAGCGAGATTACAGAAATTAGGCAGTAAATGAATTGAAAGGGTTCTGTGGCCCAACAAATTACAATCTCAATTACCAGGAAGATAACAGAGCAAAATTAAGGGAAAGTACCATGATATTGTCAGGCAATTGTGCGGGAAGATGCTCTGTTTACATAAGAAAGCAAAAACACTCTTCCCACAGTGCTAAGGAAGATGTCAAAAAGCAGTCTATTTCATGTTTTGAAACATTTCTGAAACGTTGCTAAAAGTGTTATTGGATGTAAAGGACTCAATTTTAAAACGAAAATATCGAAAAATTGATTCGGAAGGAGAGAAACAATCTCAAAACATTTCAGTCAGCTTACCTATATTTCCTTATTTGCATTTTCAAAGTTAGTATTGATTGTTTTCACATTAGTTGTTTTCTTGAATATATGCCGACCATAAAACTTGGTATTCTCAATAGTCGTTATTTTTTCAGTTTTAGATGTATAAAGTAAATGCTTTTAGGCCTGCAAATTTTTGCTTAAGTAGAAAACTTAGGATCTTGAGTAATAGTTTACAAACATGGGAAAATGAACTTAACTCTTGCCTCACCGGAATAAGAAAGGAATTTGCTGTCCATTAAGCTTGAAACAAAAGTGTTTGATCTGTGCAAAGTGAATAATTAGGTTTATCTGTTGAATTTAGTTAACTTCTTTGCTGTGATAATGGTTTTCATCCAATATTTACATAAGATTTATTTTTATGCCAGCCACAAACTTTATCTAAGCCTTTAATTATTAACTAAATTTTGAAGAAGCAAAAGTAAGAATCGAAATGCATAAACATTTGTATAAAATCCTTTAAAAAGGGAAAATTTTCTGTCTAACATTTACGTTCAGAAACCACAGGAGACATAGTTATTTCCATACAAGAAAGGATATACGTTATTAAAGAAGGAAATATATAACAATTTTGAACTCCTTAATCCAACACTCATTATAAGACCAATAAATAACTTTCTGTTACATGTTCATGTTATATTGCTATCTACATTATACGCGATATACATACTTTTAAAACTCTTACAAAAAATGTCATTAATTAAAGTATCAGGTTACAATTTCAAGAATGTAATAAGTGTATTGATCTTCATTACGATTGGCTTCATTATGACACTTAGGTTTTATTGCTTATTAGTTGCTTATTGCAAATTTACTACCTGAACCACTGATATGCGTAATGTAGGAAAATTTCAACTAACCGAACTATCCATAAAGTTTTTTAAGTAGATGGGGACTTTGACTTTTAAGTACGTATTAATTAGGTACGCATAAACTTTAATGCATTCTTTTCAGAATCGTAAGGATTTCCAATTCAGATATGATATCCCTTAAGTGCTTTGTTATGTTCAAACACACGTTATTATATGTAAATTATGAATGAGCGATTAAAACATTCTGTGCTTAAAAATTTAACACTTAGCTCAGACGTTAACTGGTTGAGATGATTAAAATTCTCAGAACAAGAAAGGTGAAAGAATAATTTATTGTCTTGGAATTTATCAATATTTTAAATTTGGATAAATTTGTATCAATTCAGAAATAAGCTGATTCATTTGTTTTTCTCGACATGAAACCCTTCACGACGAGTTACCAAGAGGTATAAGTTCTTTATAGTTTACTCTTTATTATATGCTCTATCTTTTGGTTGCAGCGTTTTTGCATTTTCAATTTTTTAGTTATATCTTTTACACTTATTAAGCATTTGTGCATTATTCATCCCATTACTGGGGTATCTTTTATTAGCAGTGTTTTATTGCTTAAGCAAACACGTTTTATTAGAACATGCCGGGATGAATAAGTGTTGGATTTAATTGCTTTTATTTTCTAAAAAACATTTCAATTAATAGTTTATTTTTATAAGAAAGAAAACTTTTTAAAACTAAAAGGCTCACAATGCCGTCACTTAGTCACTATTTTTATGGAATACCTTCTTCTGCTTTATGATGTATACATTGCAAAAGTTTTGTGTCAGTCATTTGTTTTACGTCATAACTTTCTTGGAATAAGGTCTTGATTGAGTTACGCCGTATAAACGATTATCACTTTTAAAAGGAAAAACTCTGATGTGGACATCCGTAGGCTTCCTTGTGCCGCCTATTCAACTATATACATTTTTCCTTATATTTTATTTATTTCTCGAATTTCATTAGAGACATATTTCTCATTAATTCTCACTCCTCAGCAAGGCAAAAATACATAAAAACGAAGAGCATTAAAGCAATTTTCACAATTAAAATTAGGGTTTGTACTAAAAACATGAAATTTGGCCAGCGAGTAGGAAGACTGATTTTTCGGTGCACAAAACTGAAAATATACTTTGGATCTCACTCCGCAAAAATACCTTGAAATGGATGCACAAACTGACTAAATGCATTAAACGTTTCAAATCTATAAAAACGACTGCTTCGTTAGAATTAATACGAATTAAACAGATTTTATAGTGTCGATAATTCTATAAATATTGCATGGAGATTAACTAATGGCTTAAAAAACTTAACCGGAACATAACAAACACATAATTCAGTCACTTTTAAAGGAAAATAATGCACATTTTACCAACATATAACAATAAAAAATCTGAGCTCACTGAGCCGAATAATAGCATTGGTATATATATATATATACACATTTGGTGCGCCATATTGCAACTGAAAAGGAAGGTGTACAACTACATGATAAAGCAATTAACCGTTTTCTATACCACCATTTTTTTCATAGCTAGATAATTTCCAACTATTTTTAATTGAATACATACGAAAACCTCTGTAGCAATATTGCAGAACTTAGTACTTTTGGAGGGATAGAAAAGTGTGCCAAAGGTTGAGACCTATGTGAAGACTGAGACTAGTTTGGGTCTCAATCCTGAAAGCTAGTCCATTTCAGTGATCGTTTGTAAGAATTGAAATATCCTTAGTTGTGAAAATTCATAACAGGTTTTAAAAAAAATATTGAGTTCTGCTTTTGTATTTCTGTAACTACGTAAGAGTAATTTCAACTAAATTTCTAAGCTATGCTGCTACAGACATGTTGTAACAGGCACAAAATTTCAACGTTCTGAGGTACTCGTTTTCGAGTTAGGCGAGATACATACATACATACAGACGTTACGGAAAAATCTCTTCTGAATTAATTTTAAATACATTTTATAATGCTTTTAGGGAAAAAGAGTCCTTTTTTGTCCGTACATAGAGATGTCACGCAAAATCACATTTCAAATGGATTCGAGAGCAGTCTAAATGGATATTTGCAATGAAATGTATTGCCGAAAGCTTTTCGAGAATACAATAATTCATTTACTTCATACAAAGAAGCAAACAGTAGACACATATGCTACTAAATTAGGTTCAGATATCCTACATTTAAAAAATTAAAATTAATATTTGGTACAATGTATGGGTAGGATATTTAGTATAATAATCATTTGTATAGTTCGACCGTCTCAAGCACAACCCTGGTTGGCATTCTGCCAAAACACATAGACTCGTCCAAAAGGGGCGGTATTATGTGCTGCGATGTGAAAGGTCTTTTCTTTTCCGGAAAGAGCTATGTTCCCATCCTTCCACCCTATTTTGAGAATAATTCGGTTCGAATGGCGCATGCGTGTTTGCGCTCATGGTGTAATGTAAGTGCTCATGGTGTAATGTAAGTGCTCATGGTAAATGTAAGTGTGGAACTTGTGTGTACTTGTGCACTGCTAAAGTACCAAATGGAACTCGCATTACCGAAGTTTATAATGCATAGTCTTAACTCATATACGGGAACAGGCGAAGTGATTATATTACACGATAATAACGGTCTTTTGTCTAACGTATTTATAGCTTTAATAGTGAATAAAAGTTTCTCTTCGCATAATCGGACAAAATTCTTGCATGAAGTTTTTATGCAACTAACAGAAAAATTTTATTAATAGCTTTTCTCTTCTCTAAGACTGAGCACAATAAAGCAATTTATGGTATTTCTTTACCACCATTACCTTAACAGAAGATAATTTCTAACTATTTCTGATTGAATCTACACAAAATTATTGGCATCATTGCATAATATAGAGCTCCCAGAAACAACTCTACTTCACCATCGGGCATGGAGTACTTACTGGAATTAGGCATAAACAAGTGGAAGATCGCATTCATTTACCGAAATTCGTACTCGTGAGCTTCTCAGCAAATCTGGTAGCATACACAGAGTTGGCAATGAGACGTTTACCACTTCGACCTTGTCACTTCAGATGAGAGCAACATTTAAACGATAACTATATTTGTAGACAATCTAAAATCTTAGATCAACACTTATTTTAACATGGGCGGGCATTCTTTGTCTCTTCACTTCCAGAAGCCTGCAAAAGTGTACCTTTAAGCTTTGTCTTTATAAATTTTTAAAAGACAAAAAGCTAAATTTCAAGCACGTTCGCTTCCATTATCTTACCACTAACTGGAGTAATTCGAAAAGTTTTCTTTAAACTTATCACAATCTTTTCTAAGTTGACTTCTCTAACTGATCAACTGCTAGTACTTATTGCAATAGCTCTACTTACGAACAATTTTGATTTAGTTTAAAACTTTGTAGAATTCGCTAGATATTAGGTAATATTTCTTGTCCTTTTTGCTTGATCAGATAGCCTGGCTCAGTAAAAGTAGGCGGCCAGTGCAACTCTGATTAAAAATGCAGTTATAACCACGTGCAGTGCTGATAATGACCACGTGTTTCTGAGACTCCTTCTCCTTTATTTTCTTCTTTCTAGATTTTTCTTTCTCCTGATGAGTGGGGACCTTTAGCTGCCCTCGAAATCGATTGAGTGTTTCATTATACTTACGCTAAATACAAGGTTGTTTTTACGATTTTGATTAGGTAATGTGTTAGAAAGAATTTACAATAGCCTTTAAAATGGCCCATAAATAGAATCATAGGACAAACAGTGTTTTGAAAGATATTGGGTTCAATTATTTATTTAACTTAACGAATCTATTTTAGTGAATTTTGTGTTCTGTATTTAACACTCAACTCCGTACTATGATGATTGTAAAAATAATATACATGTATAATATACATGTACTAAATAACATTTTTAATGTACAGAGCATGTTTCTTTCATATAAAAATAATCAGTAGAAAGAAATTAATAGCACCACAATGATCAACGAGTATTTACATTGCGTTACAAGACATCATTGTGTCTGACATGTTACATAATAATTATAATAAGAAAAATATGATTTTTTTAAATATGAAAGTAAAAATAGCAAGAAATTAACGGCGCACAGTTACCGAAATGTCTTTTGTATTTTTCTCGCTGCTCAATATTTCACTTTGTTCATAAATGCTAAACAATTATGCAATACAGTGTGTAATATGTAATTTGAATAAGAATTTGTAAAATGTGAAAGTTAACAATGTACAAAACGGGATTTGGGTTCCAGCATATTCAGTAGTCTTAGTAAAACGCAATTACTTTAATATGTAATTAATTAGTAGCCAGTAATAATTAGGGAACAGTAAGCGAAATATCTTATGTATCTTTCTCGCTGCACTGTTCTCTCCCCTTATTCATAAATATTGAGAAGCTGAATAACGTAAACTGAAGTGTCTAACCTCTATGAAATTGTAGAATATGAATATAATGTTTACAATTCATAAAATGTGATATTCCATCAGACATATTAAGTAATCTTTTTAATATGCAAAGTATGCTACTTTAACCATGAACTATATTTTAACGTGTAGTAAACGTAATATGTTACGTTTCGTCTCCCTGCTCTAATCTTTCCTCATAGTTAAAAACGTTTAGACATGGCATTATATAAGCAGCAATATTTGATTTGGAAAAGAAGTAGTAAAATTATAAACATATGTACTTACCATGTGGAAAATATGATTCTGGGTTTGACGTACTGCAATAATATGTGTCCTTTGTTACGTAACCATTTTCAAGGAATGGGTATTAAAAGCTGATATATCACTATAGAACAGTAGCCAATCTTCTGGTTTACATTATAATACTGCTTTGTCATCGCGCATCAGTGACAGTCATTAGTTATCTTACGGCTAGAAAAATAAGTCAACGACTCAATGCCAACTTCTGCGTTAAACTGAACAAAATGGCATCAAACTTATTGAACATGCTTCGGAATCAGAAAACCGAAATGTCTGAAGTTGTACAATTGTTTCCCTTGTTGTTGCAATGTGGAAGAATGCCCCTTGAAAATGACGAGCGATATGAAAGATCGTCCACAAACATTACCCATGAAAATATAGAATGAAGTTAGTATATTTAGTATATTGTGCGTTGGTGAACGATCATTGACATTGCAGATATTATTGTTGTGTCGTATGGATCAGTCCTAACGTTTTGAACATGCGGAATGCTCACTGGCTGTTTTCCATGACGACTGTACGTCCTGTAGCATTTTTTTTTTCGTGGGTTTCTAATCAATAGCAACATATTTTTGTTGTGTCCACTCTAGTTGTTACATTTATACCCTACGTGACAGCGAAAATTCAACATCATGAAAGCATTCTCTGAAGATATGCATTTTACAGTGTAGATAGAATGCACAAAGGTATTAAAATGAATTATCTCGCATGTGAAGCAAAAAATAAGGAAAGAAATCTGCAGAATAGACAACAGTCACCCGGCTCCGTTGAGCAGGGTAATCGCTTTACATTTTTTTTTATCTCAGAAGAGGCGATAGTACGGCGAATACCAGCACAGCAACAACCAAGGCATATCCAGGAGATAGACGAGTTAACCATGGGTAAGGTGATCGGACTGGAAAGAACAGCTTGTTCCCTCTCTTATTCGCAAGGATAGAGAAAAGTGAACGGAACATCAGAGCTTAATCAGTGATTATAATGTTATTGCTCAGCCACAATATTGTACCTACTGGGCGCGCAGTCGGTCAGTATCGGAAGCCGACCCCACAAGAGAATCACAGATATTCTTTATATCAGATTTTAAACACTTTCACATTAAAGGAGCAATTATATATTGATTAAGCAGTTGCAAGGTAGGCAAAAGTGCAATTATCTTAATTCTTGGATATATTATTTACACATATTTACAAATGAACCTCAGATCTCAGTATAAATCTCAGCAGTACACTACGACATACAGCTGCATTGTTTGTTACGGCTAGCTATTTATGTTTATAACTTATTGTTATCAGTAACTTTCGAGGGGGCCTTTGCTGCCAGAGTGACTTCAACATGTGATACATACTTCACGAGCATATCCGCAGTTCTGCGGTGTGATCCCGCAGCCACGTTCGTCGACATTTTGAGGCAGGCGCGTTATTGGTGCTATGATATCAATATTATTCGCCGATTAGCAGCCCAGGGTCTTAACGCAGTAGCGTTTTCCCATTAATCCCCCTTTTGTTTAAGCAATGAAAGTCACTATGTATCAGTCTGGTGGCGACGTCGTGACAAGTAAGATAGGGCAGCAAGTGTGGTTCGACGAGCCAACGCTCCGTCGTAGTTTGGAGCGTCAGTGCCTGCGATAGCAAATCGTCATTACTCCGTATTGTTCGAAGTATGATTGCGGAAAGATTCGTGGAGGGCATGGGCCGTCCGGTAACACTATCTTCGGGAGTGCCGAACGACATTTTTCAGCATGCCAGATCCCACACGGTTTGCATCAAACAACATGCCCTGCAAGGCAGGCAGTTGCTGCCCTGGTCATCTGTCTTCTATCTCTCCCCGATCGATCATATTTGGGACGTGATTGGACTACGTTAGCTTAAGTTGTCACTACCTGGTTCAGAAGACGAACTGTGACAAATAATTAACAGGGAATTGACATCTATACCGAAAGAAAGAATCCGCGCGCTCTTTGCGTCTGTATCTAGACATGCTGCGGTCACCTACACCTTACTAAGCATGCCGTATAGTCTCTTGTTTTAAGGCTTATATGTTGTACTAAATGTGATCGTTCGTGATGAACTTCTCTCCCGTTTGTGTACTGACCGCGTATAACGGCAATTCCACACTTCATATGTTGTAACAAACATGTCTTATTGTATGTTGCGGTGTCTCAACTTTTGCCGATTTTCATAACTTTCTACGGATGCTTTCATGGTGGTTTATTTTCACTGTTACATAGTGCAGTGGTCTCACTCAAATTGTACACTGGACAAATGCACAATCTAGAAGTTACTGACGGGTCACAATTAAAAATAAAAATACAAAGAAAGGAAAATGAATTTAAAAACATTTTTTTGTTACCAAAAGAGAATTTAAAGATTTTTTACCACATATTTATAAAAACATACATATAAGAATAACGCAAAACATTGGTGCTCTATTTTCTGTTCGGAATCTCAAAGTTAGTATCTGAAAGAAATTTATGTTTGTCCCAGTTGGTAATTCAAATGCATTGACAGCTAAATATTATAATTTTCAGATTGATATTTATCAAACTAATTGTAATATATTGAAGTATTCTCTAAATAACTTATTAAACTGAAAAGAAATACACGAAAACGTCCCGAGAGCGACAAGCATCGGAATAAGTAATGACAATTTACTGCCTTTCTTTTATTTATTACATTTTTCTGTGACGAACTATAGAGAACAAATAATATTTGTACTTAAATAATTATAAACTTCTTTGTTTCTTACTACACCTTTCTGCTACAATCTTTCAGATCATTTTGATTTTTATAAGGTTCTTTGTCTTAGGAAAATTGCTAGAAAGTATCTTTTTCTCAAACTGTGGATACTCATCTGCAGTCTGGTTCTTTACAATCAACTACGGAAAAGACCGTTCACATATAAATATACTTCCAAACAAAGCGATTATTTGTATTACACAAATTCAAAATATTGGAGTACTTATCTTTTGAGGAGTACTACTGATAGTTAATCAAATTTGCATCTTCAAATCTTTGAATAAGATTTATATCGCAGTGTAAATTGTTTTACTTCATTTCTATATTTTCCGCAGTGTTACACAAGATTTTGTTTTGGTGATAAAAATAATATATAATTATACTTACAACAATTAAAATCTTACATTTGCACTTCCAGTTCTTGTCATAATAACATAATTTTGCGGGAAGTGTATTTTCAGTCCGCATAAAATTGTTTTGGGGCGGTCAGTTTTAGATCACTGACGTAGTTAGTGTATCTCATTGATCTCTTCCTTTAAGATGCAAGTTAAATTATTGCTGTTTTCACACTTATCAAGCTCCACGGCTAATTGTAAAAAAGGTATGAACTTGTTTATGCGAAATAATTTCCTAGTGGTGGCTACCTAACCTGTTCCAGTGGTTACCAAGTGGTTTCAACCTATTACAGTGGTGGCAAAATCTCCGAGAAGATATGAGAGATCTCTATATGTTCTTTTTGTTAAGCAAAGTCTCTGTTTGGATGATGATGTTCAAACTTACGTAAGCTTCGTTTTTGTCAATAGAGGTTATTCTGTTTTTTTTTTACTAATATCTAATTGATTATAACCCATATTTTTGGGGTTACAGCCGAAAACATCGCGGCAAAAACATCGCAGACGAAAATGTCGCGGAGAAAACAACGCAAGGCGAAAACGTTGTGCTACAAAACATCGTGGGAGAAAACATCGCAAAGAGAAAACATCGCAGTTCTAAAACATCGTGGTACAAAACATCGTCGTCGAAAATAAAGCGGTTCAAAAACATCGCAGTTTAAAAACATCGTCGTTGAAAATATCGTGGTAAAAAAATAAAGTATCCACAAATCATCGCATGACGATAACATCGCAGACATGCTTTTTTCAGGCATGCTTTAATAAGTGTAAATGGATATTCCCATAATGATTTGTGAGCGCAAGATGGAAAGAAGGATAATTTTTACTTTCATATTTTTTATTAATTAATAAATTTTTGCTGAGAAAATAAAAAGGAAACTTAAGCATAAAAAATTAAAGCGACTTATAGCACTTAATAGAATTTTAAACAGACATAGTTAACTAACAAAGGCCATTAATAAATCATTTTTATAAAGTTTTTACTGGTAATATTTCATGAAAAGTATAATCTATAAGTTACATTTAATTTTCTATGTTTAAGTTTCCTTCTTACGTTTTCAGCAAAAATTTATTAGTTAATAAAATATGTGAAAGTAAAATTTATCCTTCTTTACACCTTGCGCTCACAAATCATTATGGGAATATCCATTTACAATTATTAAAACCTGAAAAAAGCATGTCTGCGATGTTATCGTCATGCGATGATTTGTAGATACTTTATTTTTTACCACGATATTTTCGACGACGATGTTTTTAGACTGTGATGTTTTTGAACCGCTTTATTTTCTACGACGATGCTTTGTACCACGATGTTTTAGAACTGCGATGTTTTCTCTTTCCGATGTTTTCTCCCACGATGTTTTGTAGCACGGCGTTTTCACCTTGCGTTGTTTTCTCCGCGACGTTTTCGTCCACGATGTTTTTTCCGCGATGTTATCGGCGGACACCATTTGTGGACGTACGTACCTGGGATCATAATAATAAACTGTAAAAAGATTTAATAATGACTGCCAAGGTGTGTGGAAGATGTTACTTTTATTCATGGTAACATATGAGATGCAGGAAAATTCCCCAAAATAATATATAATAATATTTTTTGCATATAAAAATTTTTTCGGGCAATAAAATAAACATTCTTAACGAATTAAGTCTTTACATGCCTAAGATTTGTAACATGTTTAAGTTTTAGGTCTAATGCCTTATTATATTCCAAATGGAAAGATTTTAAGGTACAGGATTCATTTCTGTGTTAGCTGCGGAAAAAAATGACACTTTGTTCGAGGACATGAAACTTAAGATGTTCATACCTATTAAATTCAAAGGCGATTGATTGGAATTGAAGTGAAATTTATATAATTAGAAAATTCAACAGTAAAAAATAATGGTATTTTTTTCTTGCATAATGGCCTTGTAACGGAATATTTTGATGCGCTATCTAGAAGTAAACGAGCCCAAATCTCTTAGTTAGTTATAAAGTACCATGGGTAGCGAGGGATATGTGAATATTTGCAAAATGTTAGTGGAATATCCTGTAGGAAACAACACTAATTAAATATTCACCCTAAAGAGAATTTATAATGACATGATGTTTCAGTTGCGTGTTCCAATGAATCGTGCAAAACTACTAGTTAGAAAATGTTAAATATTCAAGAGAAGATAGCATTGTAAATGAAGCTCTTGAAATGACAGCGCAATTAGATACCAGTACACGTTTAATAAATATACAATTAAATTAAATCTATCAGTTTTATATTTCTATTAATTTAGGAGGCCTGTGGTATTAGTTTCAGCTCTTTTAATTTGCACAGCCTTCGTAAGCAACACTTACTACGTTGAATACTTAATTAGAAGCCGTAGAATAAATTTAATAAAACAATTCAGCAATATTTTAATTTTTGTCTTAAGCAGTTTATTATTTATTTATTCGTTTTTTCTTACTTCTTGTTACAATATAACATATTTAATTAATGCAAACTCATTTTCTCAGCTTTAGAGTTACAATACTTTAATAACACAAAGAAAAAAATCGCAACGAGAAATGGCCCAATCAGTGGCTTGGCTTGGTGTTCATCACAAGTTAGTAGATGTAAAAATAATACATATACTTAATACTTTTTTTTTAAACTGAGAAAATGGGAGAAGATATTTAAGTTTATCGTCTCATGATAACCTAACGAAATATTATCTTTTTTTTTTTTGAAAATCTGATAGGCACCATATAAAAATAGTTGGTGTACATTCTTTCAGAGGCATGCTCTGATTTTGTTTTCAACTCAGTAGGTCTTGATGTATTAAGTACACCCATATCCATAAATTAAGGATAATGCAAAATCAGGCAAAGGAAGAGTTAGAAGCAAAACAAATTTGACTTATTTGTAAAGCTTATTTAGTAAAGAAAAGGAAAAGAGCAAAAATTATTATTAAAAACATTGGCGAATTTTTCTTCCTGGAGCAAATTACACACACACACACACAAAAAAACTATTTACAAAAAACCAATATTACATGGTTGGTATGATTGTTAATACATTGTATGTCTCTCAGACGATGCAATACAGACCGTACGATGCCTAGGCATGTTGAGTATCAAATTATCGATCTGATCTTGGGGGATATTACACACTCAAAAAGCAATGCTCTCCGAAGTCCCGGTAGACATGTAGGAGGAGGTTGACGGGCTGCAACTCGTCGGCCAAGCATGTCCCACATGTGCTCTACTGGATTCAAGTCCGGTGAGAATGCTGGCCAGTCCATACGGGTGATATCCTCGGATTGAAGGCATTAGCTTACGATATTTGCACGGTGAGGACGGGCGTCATTATCCATTAACACAAATTTTGCGCCCATGGCGCCCCGAAACAAACGTACATGATGTTTCAGAATGACGTTCCGATAGATTTAGCTTGTCATGGTTCCAATTTGAACATGCTGGTGAGTTCTGGAACAAAGAATAATTGCACCCCAAATGAGCACTCCTGCACCACCGTAACGGTGTCGTTCAATGATGTTTTCTTGGTGGTAACGGTACCTGGAGCTCTCCATATGAAAGTCCGGCGAGAAATGGACTGCAAGCTAAACCTGGACTCGTCGGAAAACATCACACAAGCCCACTGTTGCGGTGTCCACAATGCATGCTCTCTACTCCAGGCTAACCGCAGGCGGCAGAGTTGCAGTAAGTGGAACGCATCTGACAGGTCTACGACGAGCATATAGAGCAATCTGCCCTAAGCGTCTGTACACGGTCTGGCTTGAAATCGTCGTACCAGTGGCTGAAGAGAGCTGACGAGACAGGTCTGAGGCTGCGCTCCGCCTGTTTCTTTTGGCAGTAACTGCCAAATACCGGTCCTCATTCGGCATTGTAACTCTGAGGCGACCTGTGCTGTAACGTCTACTCACATTACCATCATCTTGGAATCGTTGCCAAAGCCTGGAGATGACACTCTGTGCAATTCCAGGTTCGTCTGATACTTCCAGTTGGGTACGCCCACATTTCATACAGCCGATAATTCTACCACGTAAAAAATCATCCAAATGTGTCCTTTGTGTCATAACTATTCGGTTATTGCACTGAAATGCTTATAAAGCGCCTGCGAACAATTTTATTTCTTTGCCTGTATTCCTTATATATCACTCTCTTACACTCTCGTCATTGTGACGTACCATCGGTGTTATCTGGTTACTTCTTGAAATTTGCACATGATTCTTGATGATGTGTGTAGTGATTTTACAGGTGATATATTTATTTTAGAGTTCGATTTCCGCGTGACTCAATTATCCTTAATTTATGGACAGGTGTGTATTTCATACATACTACGTTTACTTACTAAGTACTTGATTACCTTGATTAATATTTCAGTATATTTTTTATTCAAACTGTCTAAACACTGTTCACTTTTTTGTACACTTTGGTTTTATAATCTCATCTTATTATTTGTTGCATAAATTTATGTACTTTTGCATTTAAACAATGTTTTCGTTTTCGTAGATGAAACTCAACAAAGAAAAGAATCTAAAAAATTCATTTTCAATAAAAAAATAATTGATTATATAGCAGACATTAGAAACCAATATGATATCGATTATAGGTTTTTTTCCTTGTCTCCCAATGCAGTCTAATAAAAGCCTAAATTCTGGATCAAAATTTTCTCCAAAATGTTTGCGTCCTTATGTTATGTTATCCGTTGCAGCGGCATTAGTCGCACTGACACTAAATATTTTCGCAGTTAAACTATTCATAAATTGGATAATTAATTTCATGAACAAAGTGTAGTAAATGAAATTTAGTCATAATAAAACCAATAAAACCTTAAAACGTAGAAATTAAAATTTAAATCACAAAATATCAATCTGAATATTTCGGCCATCGAAGAAATCTTTTTCAAATGTGACAAAAAATGCATGAACCTAACTATACTGTTTTCCAATGAAAGTACGAAAGAAAGGTCCCCGAATCAATCGAAGAACAGGAAACATTTACTTAGAATGTATCTATTTAAATATTATACGAGTATAAATATATGAAGGTCCTTCTGAGATTGGAGCCCCATGTGTCATGTTACTTTCATTACTTCGGTAAATCAAGTTTGTTATCCAATCAACCACCTAGTGGGTTCATATCCCAGCACTTGTTCCGTAATGATTTTGTTAAAGGAAATTGTTTCTCTTACCAAGTACGTCTCTATAGTTTAATTAATGCATCAAATTTATTAATAGAACGTTCAATTATTGCTTCAAGATATTTTACTTTTAACTTTTTCGTGTGTCTCTAAATGCTTTATGAACCCGAAATAAAATATGGCATTAAAAAGAATTAATATATTGTACGTAATATATTTTTTAAACAGAGAAAAATCAGAGAAGATATTTAAGTTTATTATGTCACAATTATCCAATAAAGCATTATTCGTCCAAAGGGGTCATTTGCCCAGAAGGACTATTAATTTCGTTTTGTCATTTTGCGTTTGGTTCACTATAAATGTCGGTTCTTTTTTCAAATTGTTGCCACCAATACTTATGTATGCTTAGCTTAAGCCTAATTGTTTTTTTATTGAAAGCCAAAAATAAAACAAAATTGTACAGAAAAGAATTAACATAAAAGAAGGTGTTACATAAATTGTAATATAAAGCTGCATTACGGTATTCACCCTGAGATATTCACTTAATTAACTACCAGTGTTTAACAACTGCAGTTCTGCTATTAATTTTATGCTTGTGGATATGATTTCCCCTTTTTGCAACGACACGGTTTGAAAGAACATTTTTCAGTAACCACTTTTATTGACACTGTCATCTCTTGGTCACAACCTTTCGCTGTGCCCTTTTACTTTTGTTATTCAGCAATATTTTTATCCTGATTATAATGTTTTCATCAAGAGCATAGTAAGATATCGTTTGTTTGCTTATAATATCCTGCGATGCATAGATGAAATTTCCTAATTTGGTTTCAAGAATACTTGAGATACGGATTCCACCAATCGATGCTTTTTGAATTATTGTTAACTGAGATTCATATTAACTTCCAACTGCGACGAATCATAAAATTTTTGCTGTGGTTTCCTAATGGTTAAACAGGATGCATACCACAGAAAAATATAATCTAATATTTGGAAAAAATTTTGATGTTTTATTCCATGCCTTCTACCAGTGTTTCCCATAATTATTCTGAAATTCTATATTTTATATTTACGTAAGAGGTATCGATTAAACCAGGATTTTTTGTTTGCGAACAGGCACAGTGAAATTAAAGCTCACTCTTAGTCCTGCCAGCAATGAAAGTGCTTACTAATGTTATTTCATACTCTGTAACTTCATTGGGAAATATAATAAATAAGATGATGTCTAATCATGTGACTGCAAACCTGTAAGACTGTGATGTGATAAAATTTGTTACGAAAACCGCCTAAAACGGAGAATAAAATTTATTTAGCCTTTCGACAAAATGTTATGCTGACAGTCATAGACGCAGAAAACCATTTGAGTGATGTAAACAACTTAAGGGGTACTATCTGACAATGTAAGATAACCTTTATTGAGATGTACCACTCTCCACCACCACTGTCTACCACAGCTGTTTCTGTGAAAATCAGCAGTGAAGCAACAAGAAATGCATTGAAGCAGAGAGCAACTGCAAATTCTTTAAAGGCATTTGTAGCAGCACTAAACAAAATAATAAACAAAGATTTATATTAAGCTATATGCTCAAATTGTTATATAATTCAGTATGAACACCGTTTAGGAGGGGATAAATGGAGACATACTGTGATCCTTGTTGAAAACTGTGATGCATTTAAGGACTTCCATGAAAATAGAAGTTTTTTTTATTCATAAAAACCAAGAAAAAACAATGTAAAAATCTGTTCCAGCAATGCAAAGAAAGTTTTAATAAAGGATTTAGATTGAGGCAGGTTTCTCTTATCAGGACTTGTATGTGCTTTAGGAACATGACGTGTCCTGGTAGCTCAGTCAAGTTATGTTGAAATTGTGGAGCAATTCATAACGACAGCGATGAGGCTGTACAACTCCTACGTTAGTTCCCCCCTCACCCCCGCTAACTGTGATTGGACTTGATCCAAAAATTAAAAAAAAAAAAAAAAGAAGAAGGAGAAACATTCTCTCCTTGTATGACTCACTTCTCGCGTTATGCAATGGACAGTAAACAACGCTTGTAATCATCACTATATTTTTCTCTTCTAATACCTAATAAATATGTTATTTTTGTGTTTGCTGATACAATGATCGTATTCCTTACCTCCGCAGCTTGGATTACACTTTATTAAGGTAAGAACTTTAATTCTGTTTTATTCATCTGCTCGTCTCGATTTAGCGAAGTTGTAACAGTAAACAAAAATGAACCACGAATACCTTCAACAGAAATATGTGTGGAATGGACGACACAAGCAGGAAGAATTAAATTTACCCTTTCTTTTCACAGTTTCTATAATATTACAGGTGCTCCCGCACTTCGGGATACAGAGAACAACCACTTGTCGGCTAAACGTAAAAATATAAAACTACTAACTAAAATTATAAATAAGAGGTGACTTTGAACAGTTTGCACAAGTGCCTAACACTAAGACTGGCCTTTTAAGTTACTACATATGTAGTAGTACGTAATCTGCTGAAAACTACAATACGTTTTAAATATCAAGAGGACTAAACCTCAGGCCTTAAAGGCAGACAGCAGCTGATTGAAAACTCGCGCGGAATGCAGTGGCAAGGTGGCTCATTTTCTAACTCCGTTCTCGGCGAAAAGCCACAACTTAAATACTTATGCGTTAGCAAGTACAATTTGCATAAACAAATTAAAGCGTTTATTCTGGCCAGAAGTAGAAAATAAGAGAGGACAGTATAGTTTTAAAATAAAATAAACGTTAGTAAAACTTAAGATCCTTACACTCTCACTGAGAAGTATTAAATATAATAATAAAAGAAAAAAACAATCAGATGATTCACACAATTGAATCAATTGATTATAATATAAAAAATATTTTACTTACGACATTCCTTTTCTTTACCCTAACGACTTCTGAAAATAAACCTGTAGTTATACACCGAAAGTTACTACTGCAAAACGTTTAAAAGGAATTGCAGATATTGTCCATATACATTTTCAGTAGATTCCTTTCGAGTCCTCTGACATTTCACCTAAACAGCAGCTATTGTGCCTGCGGCTTACTTTGTAAAATAGAAATCTGCAGTGATTGATGGACTCTGATAAGCAAATAAAAAGGAACAGAAAGTAAATTCCTGTAAATTTTAGGGAATCCTTTCTATCACAGAAGGCACGATACATACGTATAGTGAAAAAATTACCATCGAGCATTTATATAATAAGTATTTTTCATTTTAAATATTAAAAAAATACAAGATATCTTTCTTGAAGTTTGTTAACACCTTCTAGTGGTGGCCAAAATTGTGGACACTTTTGGAAATTTTTATGTTTTTGAAATTTGTATACTTATAGAAAATGTTACCTTTCGCAAAATGCAAACTTGTATATATCATTTTAACGAGAATTTATTACTGAATTCAATACAAAACACAAAATTCAATTATTTGCAATACAAAAAAAAAGTTATATGTACTTTAATATAAATAAAAAACACAGTTATGAAGTGGTTTGTAATGTCTAGCTTTCCTGGACAATCACTGTTCTTGTTCTGAGAACCAATCAAATATTAGTAACTGCCAGTAGAAGCTGACGTCATGTTTACACTTGAAACAATTCATTATTGTGCTTTGTTCTATAGAAGGAGGACCTGTTTCTTATACACTGCAATTATAAGTAGGAAATTCTGTAAAAAATTTTAATATTTAGTCAAGAAGCAATAACATCAAATAAAAGAGTAGATTGGACACCTAGAACGAGATGTAATATTATTGTGTTACCAGAAATTGGTCTTTCCTATGCTGAAATTGCAAGACAGGTGGGTGGTTCAGTGACTACATCTGGAGTCCGAAAGTTTTGTTTACGATATCAGGAGATAAATTCAATAAAAAACCAAGAAGGAAAAGGCCGAAAAAAGTGCACCACATCTATTGATAACAGAAGAATAAAAGACTATGTCTTCAAGATAGAAAAATGTCATCAGCGGCCATCAGAAGTGATCTGAATGATGCTGCTGTTTCTGTCAGTTCAAGAAGAATCAGGAGAAGATTAACCGATGTTGGACTGAGAGGTAGAATTCCACTAAAAAAGACTTATCTTAATTTTCAGCAACGAAAAAAAAAAAGACTACAGTGGGCAAAAGAACACATTAATTGGACAGATGATCAGTGGTCACAAGTTATATGGAGTGATGAAACTAAGATATCGTTATTCGGTAGTGATGGGCGAAAATATGCAAAACGTAGAATAGGAGAAGAGCTACATCCTGACTGCATTCAAGCAACTGTGAAGAACCCAGTTAGTGTTATGATTTGGTCATGCATGTCAGCAGATGGTATTGGTCGCCTTCATGTCATCGATGGGACACTGAATACCAGAAAATACATTGACACTATTCTAGAACCAAAACTTCTACCTTCCATCAGAAATCTCTTTCTCAACAATGCTTCGTTTATTTTTCAGCAGGATTCTGCTCTTTGCCACAGGGCCAAAATATCGAAAGAGTGGTTTCGTACAAAGAGCATTAAATTGTTGTGATGGCCAGGAAACAGTCCTGACCTCAATCCTATCAAAAATTTGTGGCACCGTTTGAAAACTCTTGTCCGAATGAGGCGCCCATCAAATAAAAGGGAACTAATTGAGACTATAATTGTTTCCTGGCATCATGTAATAACGAAAGAAAAGCTTAAAACTCTTGTCAGCTCAATGAAAGGTCGATGTGAAGCTGTAATCAAAAATAAAGGGTACCCTACTAATTACTGATAACTCACTGCAACATCACTATCTAATGTATATCGATAACTATTATCGTTTAACTTTTCTTGTATTACAAATGCATTTTGTGAAACGCAACTTTTTCTATAAACATACAAAGTTCAAAAACATAAAAATTTCCAAAAGTGTTCACAATTTTGGTTACCACTGTATGTGTGATGAAAAAACGGAAATGTGAAGGGTAGCCTAAACTTTAGATGTGAGCAGATAATTATGTTAATTTTGAGACTGTACAACACTGATTTCTATCCTTAAACTGCGGTTCTTTTTCTTATCAAGAATATAACTCTAGAATGCAAATAACTCGTTCTAGAAATCATCAAGAATATAAATCATTTGTCCTAGAGATCGATGGGCTTTTGCCGTTTTTACTCGAAAATAAGACTCGATTAATATTTTAGGTAAATATTAAGAAATAAATATGTATCTTAATATATTTGGCGAGAGCATATGCCTGATTTGAATCTTTTTATTTCTGATTAAAGTGGAATTAAACTATTTTATTAAACACAATATTTAACTACGATATGGAACAGAAACTTAGCAAAAACTAACGATACATTATAATTTTAGTAGTAGCACCTTATGTGCAAGGTAACAACCAGCGTGATTTACTTAGTACTTTAGGCAATGAGATTATTCTATGTAATTTAATACTTTATCTCCTTCCTCTTCTTCTGCAATTTTACTTACTAAAACATCCAATTATAAGATCGTATCAAGTTTTATAACAAAATTTAAATAAAAAACTCTGTTTTTTTTCCAGAGTATTCAAAAACGACATCAGTCTAAACTTTGTTTCGGTTAACTTCAGAGTTGTATATATTTCGTAATATTCTTAAACACTGATTATCTTTAGAGTAATATTAAAGTAATATTAAGCTTCTCGTTCATCGTTTTAGAATTTTTTGTTCACTTTTAATTAATACACAACAAAAGACATTTTGTTTGATTTCCATTGTTTTTCTAAACAACAATTACATAAAATATGATGATAGAGATACTGGTTGCGAAACGCCCAACTGCAGTGAGATAGCTTCCCACGTAAAGCGGGGTTAAGGTTGTCAGAAATTGCAAGGAAAAGGCAGTGTTGCCACATTTGGTGCGAAATAGCCCATTTGGAGATATTTCGTGACAAAATTGGCAGCATGCCATAGACGGAGCGAGAACATTCTACAACACATCCTTAGGGGTGTTCCCAAAAATATTTTCAAAGGCAAATTAAAGCTATATATACCCTGTCTGTACGTGGAGTTGTTGTGTTTTGAGTTCAGAGATTAGCATGGGTGCGATTGACCGAGTCGAGAACTATACTTTAGTGTTTTATCGTGAAGCTGTCTTCATCGTTATAACCTGAAGACTGTGTTGCTGATTCAGCGTGTTTATCGTAGTTTTGAGACGACTGTAAAAGGTTCTTTGGAACTGCCCTGTGTAATACTGGCGAATAAATTGTGTTTTGATTTTTCTTTGAGTGTTGTCATCAATTACTTCAACTCCACAAACCCATGAACGAAACAATATTAAAAAACATTTGAAAGGATTGAGATTTTGACGTCACACAGAATGTTTTCTTTGCATTTACAGCTCAATAGAAAAACGACAAAATTTCTAAAACCAGCATAGCAGAACATGTTTAGAATTTCCAATACAGTGCCCAAGTGTTGACAGGCATTTTAGTATTTTTTCAGTCTTATTTCAGTTCATTAATGTTCAGTTTTCTTTATAAAGTGACTTCCAAAACATTTTTTTATTTTTTTTATTATTATAACTTCTCGTGCGCTTAACTTTAATTATTAAAACATCCCGTTTTCCGCATTACGGCACATAAAATGCAACAGCAAAATCACAAAATATATAAAATTAGCATATCTTTAGATTTTATAATAAATTATTATATTTCTGATAAATTATTTTTAATTTCTGATAAATTATTTTCTGATAAATTATACAATGTTTCCCTACATTGCTTTATATTCATTATATTATTTCCTTAAATACTAGACACGCTCTTGGTCAGCCGCCTAAAATAATTACCACAATAAAAGAAAAAAACATATTTAATGATTCCGGATGTTCTTCAAATAAATGTTTTCTATTTGCTCATCTCTAGAAAATAAGTTGACGAAACTTAGTGATGAATTCCGTACTGTCGGAAATAAATATGTAGACGAATTCGTGCTGTCAATGAACATTATTATCATGCAGAGAAAATCTAATAATTCCCTTTCTCTTTTCACAGATTAATTTAGTAATAGGTTAGGACGTGATCAACATACTAGTTCTTTCGTACTGACACTAATTTAAATCAGCAGCAAGCCGTGGCCATATATGATTCCCAGCAAAGCATCACTGACCTAGTTTATTAAAGTACTCAGACTGTGCGAAGCTTACGCCGTGAAATATTTTTTCGTTATAGGGGAAAGTATTATGCTAATAATTAAGTGTCCAAGCTTTATTAGGCCAAGCTTCTTATGTATTTTTCCCATTATGTAATTCGTGTCAGTATTCTGCAACTTTATAACCGATCTGTGAGAAGATCTTGGCTATACAGCCCCATATAGCCCATGTTCTAATGGCTAGAGCTGTATAAAGAATTCGAATACCTTTGAAGGTAATCTTAGTATTCCAAGATTTGTAAAAGACGTTAACCAAAGGAATTGGCGAGATAAGGGGAATCATTAACCCTGTAGAGACATTAGTATTTTTGGAAGCAGGTAGGATGAAAAATTAGCAACCGTCTTCGCCACGAATCGAACCACGGACCTCTGAAATACCAGCTCAGTGTGCTGACCATTACACCACGAAGGCAAGCTAAGAAGGCGGGAGAAATACCTTATATACTCCCCCTTTTAAAGGGCAACTGAAGTTTTTAGGGGACCCAATCTCCAAATCCTGGGTATGGAGAATCATCATCCAACACAGTTTTAGTTCGAGCGCCACTATAGAGTAGGTATTATTTGGAAGCAGGTAAGATGAAAAATGAGCAATCGCCTTCACCGAGAATCGAACCAGAGACCTCTGGAATACAGGCCCAGCGTGCAGAACCACTTCACCACGAAAGCACGCTAAGATGGTGGGAGAAATACCTTATAACCCTACTCTAGCTTTTTAATAAATCTATTCTAGTTAAAAAGATTATATGTGAGCTCTGGAATTACTCAGCATCTCGTAAAATGTGCCTAAATGGTCGACTTTATTAGGACAATTATAAATACTTATACAGTCAGTAAATGAAAGGTCTTTCAAACCATCGCTGCAACAAAGATAATCCATTCATTTCCATACTTATCTTTGTAAATTAAGTCTGCTAAATTTATTAGCCAATTCCGGATCTAGATTTCTGAATTTACTGTAAGTAAAATATAACTATATTAAGTAACTTAGCAACCATATTTTAATGTGAACTGTTAATCAGAATCAAAACTTACATTCAATGAGCAAGCTAATTCTTCCTTGCAGCTCTTTAAATTTCATTTTCGCATCGCAATGATTCAAAACGTTTTTTGGTACGTCCAAACACAGCAAAACACAATCATATTTATGAATAACATGAAAAGCTATCTTCGGTATTTGTAAAATTAAATGTGAGAGAAAATATATGAGATGGCAATAAAAGGAAGAATTTTTATGGGTAGCTTTCACAAATTTACTTTTATAAAAATATTTCTTTCATTCGGATGATATATTCGAAATGTCAAGATTCATGTTAACAGAAAACTAAATACCCAAAAGTTAGTTTTCTCTTAATACCAATACACTTTTAAAGATAAAATATCATTATTGATGAAATCATAAGAAGTACTAGAACTTCTCTTTAGAAAGATCAAAATAAACTATGTATTTTAAATATGTTAAATTTACTATTATTACAAATAATTGAGCCATATAATTTTCACGCAAATATTTGTTAAACGCGAACATTTTTAAAGCACAAAAGCACTCAATATTTTGAAAAAAACTCAAGAATGTCAGAGTTCAGTTGAAAAGAGTAGAGATGTAAATAAAATGTTCTATAGATTCTTTAGAAGATACATGTTCTTTCAGCTGTAAAACCAGCAAAAGTGACAACAAGATTTGTCAGAAAACAAAATGGAGTATCTTTTCAGCTTAGATGTAACGTAAAAATGTCTTTGTCAAATAGGATACAGAAATGCTTCCTAGAACTCGTTGACATTTAGCAAATAAAACTATTCCAAAATTAAATGTGGTTAAACAAGTAAGACTTTTTTAAAAAATTTTAAAGGTTACAGACGAATCTTATTAAGAGCTTTTAGAAACTTTGAGTAACCATTTTAATCCATCTAATATTTTATATTTTGATTAAAATTTTAAATTCAAATAATTTTTCTGTATTCAGTTCCCTTTTCCGAAACCACTGACAGTTTCAAAAGGTATTTAAAATGCGTTTTCCTTTTCCTTTCCGTTACGTTATTAAAAATAGTTTCACGATAAAGAACTCACTCTTAAATGTAGGGCAAAAGAACAAAATTAAACAACTCCAGTAGCACTCTTCAGTTAAGCTGTGAAAATGTATTAATGAAAACTAAATAGTAAAGAAAACTAAGTTTTAATTTAGATTTTGCGGAAACTTATGATTTGAAAAAATACAAACTACTCCAAGAATTATACATTAAGTACTTTTAAATTAATAACCAGCAGTTTTGTTCATATCAGTTGAGCAGCGGAACTGTTATCGCAATTTCTGTTCTACAAACTCATTTTTTAAAGAAAGTACTCTTATTTCCTTTGCGAAGTATTGTAATCGCTATAAACTTCGGGTATCATATTTCAACAAAAATATCCATTTTGACGGCTCCCGAATCCATTTGAACGACGATTTTGCATGACATATATTGACGGATAGAATACTGTTTTCCAAAACAAATTACAATATGGTTTTAAAATGGATTCAAATGAAATTTTTTCGTGATGTCTATATGTACGTATTAATCTCTCATAACTCAAAAACAAGTAGCCATAGAAAGTTGAAATTTTGTATATGGAACTGTTATAGCATATAGTTGTTCACTCTCTTTTTTGTTGTAATCGGCCGCACCAAACGTATATATTTTGTTACTGTTTTCTTTCTTTTGACACCAGTTGTTACATTATTTTCTTCCTTCACGGTCGTACGGGGTTGTAGATTTGGAGTGAATAACGACGACACTTGATGAAGTATCGAAACACACTTTATTGGCCAGTATTGTCTGGAAAACTCCAAAACACGTTTTACAGTCGTCGATGAATTACTATAAACACGCTGACATGATCAGCGACATAGCCTTCAGGTCATCAGGCTATTACGGTGAAGACAGCTTCCTGCAAAGCACCCGCTTCTGCTTTCCGGAGTACAGCTCCCGAATCTGTTTGGTCGTTCTCGGAACTCCAAGTACTCTCGAGACTCTCCACTCTCCACGCGATGCACTCGACGACACACGAGCACAGCTCCCGACTTTTCGGTTCAGTCGTTTCCGGAGCTCAACACTTCCGGAGCTCTCGACGATGCACTAACCGCTATAAACTAAGAGACTCCTTCGGTGCACTCGACGACCCATTTGGCACTCGTTGCTCGGCTGTCAACTCAAACGACTCCGCAGGGCTTGCTACACGAAGCACAATCTCTGCGACGCACTGACTACGGACCAGCACGGTTTATATAGCTTTCGGCTTGTGTTCGGGAACATTCTGGGCTAAACCGGTAAGAATTCGTTCCAGAAGGTTCTCCAACCGTCTATGTATATCGCCAAGTTTGTCGCCAGACGGGCGATTTCTCGCCAAATGTGGCAACTCGGCCCTCCTTTGCCATTTTACGGCAAACCTAAAACTGCTTTGTGGGGAAGCCATTTTACCGCGCCTGTACATTTCGTAACAATATATATATATATATATATATATATTATATATATATTTATCTATTCTGTTGCCCGACTCGGTGAGCTCAGATTTGTTTTTCATATGTTGGTTAGTTGTGCATTTTTTGCTTGATTAAGTTTTATGATTCTTATATTCATGTTAAGGAATATAATAATTCCTGTTAATGAATTCCTGTTCATAGAAAATTGAAATTTTGTATATGGGACTGTTATAACATATAGTCATTCAATCTCTTTTCCGTTGCAATCGGCCGCACCAAACATATATAAATGGGTAAATATAGTATATTGTCACTCTGTTACCCGGTGAGCTCAGATTGTGTTTTCTAATATGTTGGTAAATTGTTCATATTTGGCTTTAAATTGATTAATATGAATCTTATATTCCTGTCAAGGCTTAGTTAATGTCATGCAATATTGGAAAAATTATCATTGATTTTAATGTTAAACTAGGCCAAAGGTCGCCGTTTGTTTACATTTGAAACTCTTAGCAGAATTCTGAATTAAGTCAGTTGGTGCTCCAACTTCAATGTTTTTTTACCCAGTGGGACCAAACGTTAACTTTCAGTTTTGTGCAACGAAATTCTTAACTTCTTTTCCGTTGGCCGAATTGCTTGTTTTTTCTCAGAAATTCTAATTTTAAGTATAAAGAATGTTTTCTAAACTGTTTTTAACTATATTTGCTGTTTTAGAGTTTTCTGTATTTGACAATTTTTAATGAAGAGGTTTTACGTTTTTATGTATTTTTGCGTTGTTTCAAAGTGCGAACTGTATCAATTGAATGATATATATATCCCTAATGAAAATCAAGGAAATGAGTGTAAAGAAAATGTAGCAAAAAGGTGTATAATTTAATAGGTCGTACAAAGAAGCTACGTGTTGTCCATATCAGATATTTAAATTAAGATTAATGACACATTTGATAACGTTTTCGAGGTGATGTACTCAGAATATGATTATGAATATTTTCATCCGTCTGATATAATATTAAATAAAAATATCATTATTTATAAGCAGAAAATTGAAATTTTTAAATAGAAATCATATTCACGCAGCCACATCAATCAAACTAAATGTGATAAATCAAAATCACTACTGTCTGACATGTGAAAATAGTAAACAAAAATTCACATATTATAAAGTGGAACGGTTTCTTATATATTTTAGTTATTTCTTATGAAAAATGCGAATACATCTACAACTCCAGTATACTACTGGATCAAAATTATTCCGCATCATCAATCATAAAACTGCATGCAAGAACTCGATTATATAACTGTTGTTTCATTGATAGTATGTGTCAGATTTGCTTTGAGTACTCAAAATATATTTCAGTCGATAATATTCAAGTTAAATATATGACGAAAATACAGAAAGGACTCATTTTTAAAATAGAATAATGAGGTTATAAAATTGAAACATATGGACTTCGCACAAACGGCAGCAAGAAAGAAAATGACAAAATTATTTCTAACAAACTGCTGGAGAAAGGGTGAAATAAGAGAGCTCTGAACTTTTGATTACTCACATAAATTGTTTGATCTTAGATTGAAACGACACAGGTAACTTGCAACTTTACCGTGACCAGATTAAAAATTAAGACATTTTAAAATTAATAGAGATGTGATATGCATAAAGCTATAATAATTTGAAGGAAACAACTCGTTGGTTGATGAAATATATTCCTCATTCCACTTAGCTAAAGCTTCTTGTGATGAAAGTATTTCCATTAACTCTTTGGAATGTTAATATTGATATCTATGGGTAAATTTGAAGCATCTTTAGCAAAGAAATCAGCTCTTTCATTCCCATTGAATCTATGATGAGCATGCACATAATTCATGAACATGCAATTGGGATATCAATGCCCCTAAGCGTACTGACAGTTAATAGGAGTTTCGATTGCTAATTTGTCGCTGCTCGTAATGCTGTTCAAAAGACGAAGAGAAGAAAGAGAATCAGAACAAATAAGGTACCTTGAGGATGCTGTCCCATCACTTAATTTGAAAGTATAAAATTGAGAGGAAAGTATTACATTTTATTACATTTCATAGTTCACGGTATTTGAAAAATTAAAAATCAAAATTTATCAACCAAAACTTCTCGTGTCACAAATGTGTAATAAACAAGTGTATGCTATACACCCCACTTTAAAACTCACATACAGAGAAAAAAAAAAGTTTTTTTAGGGTGTACACTAGCCATTTTGGCTTTGGCCATTACTTAAGCGTAAAGTGATGGTACCTTTATTATTAAGATGCCTAGTAGGCAGCCACCGTTACATCCAATGAAGAGACAGACAATTTGCATCCATTTTTTAACTGAGATTCGGACTCGGGCCATTCGACACGGCACTCAGAATCACTTACCACGTTCAAGTATAGGCTGTTAAAAATTTACTGAAAGCCATGCTTTTATAATATATCAGTTCATCTTTAAACAGTACATTTATAACTTACACAACATTTTAAACATATTTAGCGCATGCAGTATAGAATTTATTATGAAATATCATTATAAGCTGTTTCTGTGATATACATGTAAGTAACTTGTGTGATAACTGTGATAACATGTACCTAATGACACAGTAGACCTCAATGACACTCTATTTCAAGATCTTATCCAATGACCAAAGCTTAATTTTGATTAAATCATACGTGTTGACTGGAGAGCCTAATTTTTAACTACTGAAATTTACTAAGCTGGTTTTATTTTATTTCAAATCCCAATCATGTGCTAGCTTGTGCTTTATATTTTATTTTACATACAATTTTAACACTTAACATTTACAAAGCAGTTAACAGGACATTTTACTTTTACAAAACAGTTAACTAGCATTCTTCGTGAAAAAACATTTAAACTTTATTTACATTCAAAAGAATACCCAGATATCACCTTACATCACAATGTACCTAAGTTGCTAATATCTGTTCTACAACTGTGCCAAAATTTCTCTATAGAGTCACTAGGAGTAAGATCATAATATGATGTTTACACTCAAAATAAAAATCTTTCAAGATAGATGCTCAATTATATTAGAAAAGTTTCTTGCTGAATAGCAGCTAACATAGTCTCCCAAGTTATGTCCCCGTCCTCGGCCGTCTCTATCGCTACTGATAAGCCATATTAAACTTTAAAAATTTCTCCTAGGTGACCAATAAAATCCAAAACCTTTCAGATTTCTTTCTTTTAGTATTTTTAGCCCAAAGGTCATTAACCAAGAAAGACTACTAATTTCGTTTCGCCATTTTGTGACGTTTCGCTCTAAACGGCGTTTCACTTTTCAAATTGTTGCCACCAAATATCAGAGCCGTGTTCTCGCACTGTGAAAAACCAACGGTACCCAGAGGCATCAAATTCTGAATAGCGTAGTCCTCCATTCGAATACGGGCATCTGGAAACCCAAATTCCGAATTTATGTTATTATCTAGGTCATATTTTGTAAAACATTAAAAAATGCTTGATTAAAAACTCAAGGATTTCAAAGAGAGCAATGGCAATACTCTACCAAAAAAAAAAAAAAAAAAAAAAAAAAAAAAAAATGCATTTTTATCTCTAGTTCGCGAGACTGTGTATCGGAAATTCTACAAAGAGACTCTTTTAAAATTATTTTGTTATATTGGTGTTGAATTGAATTCTGTGGATTAAGTGCGAAGAACATGCTATTTAATAGATAAATGTAGCACACAAAACGTTAAAATATGCCCCTTTGGAGCGACCAACATGCAGATAATGACATAATAAGACCATACAGAAGTTAAAATTACAGACGTTTTTTATTTTAAGAGTTTCGAATTTATTTTATGAGTGAAATAAGAAAAAAAAAAGCTTCAAGTATTTTAAAAAAATGAAAAAAAGTAACATTTTGGAAAAAATGAAAATGTGAAAGAAGGAATAAAAGAGGAGAACGTTCTTGATATGAGCAGATCTAATATTAAGGTTTATATGGTCCTTCGTAGTGTAGTGGTTAGCACGCCCGAGAGGCCCGTGGTTTCGAGTATTCGAGAGGCCCGTGGTTTGAGTCCAGGTGAGGACATTGCTCATTTTTTCTTGCTCCTGCTTTCAGAAAATACCTAATATCTTTACAGTGCCCCCGAACAGTGCCCCGAACAACTAACAGGTGGTGAATGAGGATTCTTCACCACGAAGGATTTGGCGATTGTGTCCCCTAATCCCCAGTCGCCCTTTAAAAGGGGGTGTATATAAGGTATTTCTCCAACCTTCTTAACATGCCTTCGTAGTGTTACAACGCAGTGATATTCGGATTGAAGTTCGTGGCATATTATGCTTTTCATAACGAGAAAATGACTAAAGCTACAATAAACTTTATGCATTTACTAACATCTGTCGGTTAAGAGTATTCAAGTGTATAATTCTTTTACTGAACTGAGAATAACTGGAAATGTTACTATGAATCTAATATTTTGTTATTTCAATGCTTGCATTCCTTTGATTCTGAAAGTATAAGATTCAAAATCTATATTTTGAATGATCTGATTGCATCTATTGTTAACATTAAAGCTATATGTGAATAAATTAAATATATTTGTTGTGAATAAGATAAATTCATTCTGTTTGAAGAGTATTTCTTATGCAGACAGTATATTTAAGCGTGAACATGTATTAATGTGAAATTTGAGAACACTAAATGTGTAGAAATGCAATTTAGGAATGTTCGTTTTCGTGCATTGGCTATTATTATAGAACATTTTTTTTATACAGACGGCAATAAAAAATGCTAAGATTTCTGTGGAATAATGCTTATATTTGATCTAACTTCGCAATAAAACGTTTCATAAGAAATCCACGATGCTTTAATCATTTGGTAGAGGAAATTATGTGACAACGTATTTTCAAATTTCTTGCTTAAAGCACATAAAATCATGTGAAATGATAGCAATATTACTAGAAGCCCATTAGTCCAGTATAAAAGCCAATCCCTCGGTGGCGATACTGATGTGCACTTACGAAATATATTAACCGTAGCGAGCAGATTCTTGACTCTTGGCTCTAGCTCAATTCGACAATTCTTTCCACCAGTTTATTTTTAGTAGTAGAATTCTTAGTTTGCATTTATATTTTGTTACCAATGATTTTAGATTTTGGTTAGAGATTTATTTCACCCTTTGAGAGCTTAAGAGGTAATATAATATAATATATGTAAATAATGCAGTTTTTGTTAATGTCTTCTTAATTTTTCTCCTGTCAGTAGCAGTGTTTCAATTTTTGTAATTTTGTTTACACCTATATATTTATTTTTCAATACAAATTTCACTTTATGTTTAATTAAGATTTATTCATTGTACCACTTGAAAAAAAAAAAAAAAAAAAAAAAAAAAAAACATGAACTCACCAAGAAACTTGAGAGAAGGAGTCTGAAGAAAATTGATAATTAAATTATTTAAAGTAAACATGATTTAATGCTCTCGGTCTCTTAAGAAAGAGCAAAGAGGTTGAAATTTTTTCTTCTGAGCCTTATTTCGTTTAAAACTAAACACTTTTCTCGACTTTAAGCCCACTATTCGCCGAGTGGTCAAATTGCTTAACGTACAAATCTTACTCAGATTCTAATCCTAGTGCTTTTTTGTAATAACTCCTATCATAATATAAACAAGAGCTACTTCTATCTGGTATTTCTTCGAGAAGGCATAAGAGGATTCTTTGCGTTTGCTTTTGCATGATCGATTAAAGAAAAAATATCATTTCTATTTTTGTTGAATTTGGTAATGTATTCGCTTAGAATTTTCTTTAACTCAGTAGATGACTACTGTTTACGTAATGATAAATCCATTCACTGAAGGGGGTTATTCAACGTTGTGTAGGAAAACGATGTAGAGAAAGAAGGAATTCGTTGGAGATATTTTCGTACTGGAGTATGAAAAAGGCTCATTGTTTACAAAGAAGGCTTTTTAATATTTTATAATTTTTAAGAGAGAGAGTTCGCTCAGTTTCTTGGTAAACTGTTTTACGTTCAATGAAAATGTCTTTGCTTCACATTTGCAGTTTTTGAAAATGCAGAAATGATATTTTGCTTCAAATAAGCAGTTTAGTAGAAAAATTGCAATTAATTTTTTTGGATAGGAAAATGATGTGCGTTTTATAAAAATTCAGAAACTCTTGATGGATTGATGAATAAAGGAGTAGTTGTAGACATGTTCGATTGAACACTTTTATTTTTTTGACAAACATCTCTTTTATTTTTGACGAATATTTTTTATGTGTTCCCTAATAAATTGACGCTAAGCGCTGTCATTATATACCTATATAATATAAATCAAAACTTGGTTGTCTTACCAAAACATGGTTTTGTTGTTGAGATAATTTGCCCCCTTTTCATGCAGTTCAGTGTGCTTTTGGTTTTATGGCTTTTTAATTTTCGCGTATGTTTTTTCCAGAGTTAAATATGGGATGGATTTTAAACGTATTATTTTAATTTAATATATACATGTAATATATTCAGGAGCAGGAATTTGGATGGCGTAGAAGTGTTGACCCATAATGACTAGGAAATTGGAGGCGAAGGCAGATTAAATCTTCAGTTTTATTTTCAGAAACATGTTACGGCTACGCACAAGTTGGTGCATTAAATGTGCCTGTTCCAAAAGGCTTACATTTTTGATAACTTTGTAGCAGGAAAGCAGCAGCAGACAAACAGCAGTGTAAGTAGGCCAAAGCGTGGAAAGCAAGTGCGTAATGTTCAGGATGAAATCTCAAGTCAGACTGACTTAGTTTTGGTTTTCAAAGCATTTTGATTAGACAGTTAATATTGCTGTAAAATTACTATTGGCTGGTTGAGTTTTAGGTCCATTTACATCATCATCATCACAATTACGTAAGAATCATATGACATAGAATAGTCTCAAAATGACGCAGTGCAGAGAGGAGTTACTATTTTTAGAATAGAATTGAGAAGGGTAACCAATTTACACTGCTAATTTAATCTTTTACATATTTTTTATTTTTCTTACACACACACACACACACACATATATATATATATATATTTGTATTCGAATGAAGGAAAGCCCACAGTTTCCTTCCAAAAGTGAATGAAAAATATACCAACACCATCCATTACCTTTTCTAATATAAATCTAATGCCGGCCGTTTTCCTACATCTCTTTTTGCGAAACATATTTCTTCTACATAAATCTGTGTATGTGCGGAAGCGGAAAATGCAGATCATTATAACTTGAAATGTCTTTTAAACATCTGGATTTCATTTAATGAGCTTAGCCAATAATGAGCTCGCTTTCAAAAGATACCTGATGATTTCTTATGACAGTTTGGTATTTCCTTACTTTTAGCTCTCTCTTACTGTATTTATACGTAATGTGATATTTTAGCAGTCGTGGTGAATCTTGGCATCAAAGTTCAGACATGGCTTTTGCAGAGTGGTAAGGTTAATGACGACACTAAGAGGAATTTCACTTTTAATTGAACATATTTATTTAATTCAAATAGCAGATCAATTTCCTTTTTCTGAGGAAGTTCTTCAAATTACATAATCAATAAGGAATGAGATACATTCCGCAAGAGAAGAAGAGGAAGAATGATCTTGCTTGTTTGCATTAGCTGTACATAAGTCACGTGATCTCTGAGGTCATCTGCATTGTTTGTTTATAAAACGTATACCGTATATACCCGCGTATAAGTCGAGATATTTTGGGCAAAAAAAAAAAAGACTTCAAAGTGGGGGGTCGACTTATACGCGGGGCCATAAAAAATTAAAAGAATCGGAACTTCAAAAATGTTTTTGTATAATGCTGTTGTTTTCTTCCCGCACTCGAATTGGACGACTTATCAAATAAGTCACTTGAAGTAATTTCATCACTTAAATTATGTTACGAACTACAGTGGTGGCCAAAATTGTGGACACTTTTGGAAATTTTTATGTTTTTGCCCCTGAAAAATGCGAATGCCTGCGAAATACCCTCTGAATGATTATAAAATCATTTAAAAAATGTTGTATTAGCAACGAACTAGACGGCACGGAAGATGATACTGTTTTTGAAAGTGAAAATGACGACGAAGGCTGTAGTAGTGATTGTAACAATACAGAGTTCGAGACTGAAAACATGTATGATGACGAGCCAATGAGGACAGAAGAGTTCTATGAAATGTTTGGCGAATCTGACCATGAATCAGACGTTGAAGGATTTTGATTTTGTTTATTTACCAAGGTATTTTTATCGTATATTTACTTTTTTTCTCAGATGATTTTGAATAAATGTAGTACTTAAACAATTTTTTTCGAAGTTTCTCGATCGATTTTGGAAGTGGGGGGTCGACTTATACGCGGGTTTCTTATTTTCTACGAAAATTTTATATCGAAGTTTGGTCGACTTACACGCGGTATCGACTTATACGCGAGCATATACGGTACATAAGTCACGTGACCAATGAGGTCATCGGAATGTATCTCATTACTAAGTACGATTAAATTTTGACTTTCTGCGTCATAATATTCTAACAAAGAAAGAAAGACAGAGCAGCGTAGAGTCTTGTAGCAGCGATGTTAAAAAGCAGTTTGACTGAAAAATGGCGCGTACTCAGTATTTATAGAAGCGGTTATGTAATAGGCGCGAATGTTCTGAAGGTACTGGTCTAGGGGGAAGATCCTGAATTGCAAAATGTTTATTAATGGTAGCGTGTTCGCAAAGAGCAAAGCCGTCGTATTTTTCTATATTTTATATATATAGATGTGTATATATATATATAAACGTAACTGGTTACGCGTTATATTCTTCAATAAGTTGCGCGATCACACACCGTGTCGACAGAAGTCTTTACCCTGCTTTTATTATTGTAGCCGTTGGTCGTAGACTTATACTTCTAATTACAAAAATATTGTTAATGACTCAAAGATTCCTGCTTTTGTATTTTTGAATAAATATAAAAAGTACTTTGTATAAAGTTTGAAATCTAATCTTTCATAGATTCCTCTTGTCTCTATATTCATTAGTTAAATTTTGGAAAAATTTGCAATCGTTGTATAAAGAGAGAAATAATTTATTTAAAAATTTGACATTTTTGACTTAATTCTGAATTGGAATGTTATAGGGGTAGGTTACTAAATGAATTAAAATAATTCGAAACTGATTTTTGTCCTTAAATGACATCCACTGCTATTCATTTGTAATTTACTAATGCCTTTATTTATAATTTTGATATATATGTTAAGACGAAAGAGGTTTTCATAAAAATAATATACAGCTTTTAAAAGTCTAAAATTGCTTCAATAAGGTTTACATGCAATTTCTTTTTTTTTACTTTAGAACCATAATCTGGTAATTGTGCAAAAGCATCATTAACCCGGCGGAAGGCGCACCAAGAAAAGTTACTAGAACGGGCGCGTGGGGTATCACATACTCCAATATTTAAAATACAATAAAAATAGTATTATTTAGTTTTAAAACTGTTTTTTTTTTGTTCTCGTGTATTATAAATAAGTGAATAATAATTGGGTTTCAAAAAATTAATTTACGAAATAATCTTAGAGTTAAAATTAAGATAAATGAAAATAATAAACATCATGCCTCTAAGTTTCATTGCATCTCTAATACACCATGCTTTTTTATTTCTTCACACTTTGAACGAAATACATTCATGTGTTCTTGGCACAGAATGTTTTCTCATTTTAAACATAGCATTCACGTTCTTCTGTCCTTGGCGCGAGGGCAAAAAATTCAACACGTCTTTCATACTTAGTTGTTTCTAATTTCATGTATTCGTTTTAATTCTTCATCGAAACTTCTGCTTTTGTTTTGCATGCAGTACGTCAATTTCTTGGAAAAGTATTAATCTCTGATCTTTGTTCAATACTTTTTTTCATTAATTGTAATTCTAAGTCCTTCAAAAATAGACTTCTGTTTCTTGTTGGTGGATTAGCAGTTGAATGTAATATAATTCAAGCATTTAATTACAGCAACATTCAGTGCAGAAAAGAAAATTACCATTAGCCACCTTCTCGTTATTCTGGCAATTGAATAATTGGCTGACATTTCATCCCCCATATCCACAGCTCCTTTAGTCATATTATTAAAACGTATAATTCCTAACGTTTTATTTTCTCCAATAGTATCATCTATGGTATGATCGTTATATAATGTTATAGTGTTATAATGATCGTTATATAAAGCATAAGAACAGTTTTTCCTTCTTAGGAACATCAGGAATTAATGTTTTATCTTTTTCGAAAACAAAACATTGTAAAAATATTCTTAGTTTCATCTTCAGTTTCCGAAATGCAATCTTCATCGCTTTCAAATATTTCTAATAAATCTCGCATGCGTTGCATCTCCAGTTCATAGGGACTCATTCTTTCTACCATAATGCAGTTAGAAATTTTTAAGAATTTAATGTCAAGTACTTTAAAATCACTTGCGAGTAGAAATATTTACTGTTACACTCTAGAAATAAATTTCTGAACTAAATATTCAGTCAGTACACGGACAGGCGCGTGGGGTGTGTCATACCCCAGTTCCAACAAAATACCGATAAATCTTTTTCTGAAACACGCAGGCAGAGAAAAAGCGGTTCTGAAAGTCAACCACAACTAGAAACTCAGCTACTGAAAGCAACACAGAATTTCAGTTTCACAAGATAGGAATATTCCACTTTTATGTAGGGTTGGGGTATGATACACCCCACGCGCCTTCCCTCGGGTTAAAGTGCAGGTATTTTTCAGTTTTACTGAAAGCAAATTCAACAAAAAATCGACGCACCAAGGGATTTGTTCGATGGAGACAACAATTCGTGGATAGGACGATTAGGTACAGAATAGAAAATAATTAGCATTTCAGAACAATTGAACGATTTATTTCATAGTTACACAGCAACGAGCTCAGTAAGGTGTTGAGCCACCTCTAGCGTGGATGCAAGCTGCCACACGTCGGTTCACAGACTGATAAAGCTCCAGGATGGTCTCCTATGGTATTTCTTCCCACATTTGCTTTAGTTGTCGGTCTAGGTCATCAACATTTCCTGGCAGATGCAGCCGCCTTCCCATCATATCCCAGACATGCTTGATGGGAGAGAAATCTGGCTATCTGGCAGGCCAAGGAAGTGTTCTGCAAGCTGTAAGATAGTTTATAGAAACACACGCCGTATGTGGTCTGGCATTATCTTGCTGAAAAATAAGGCGACTTTTTACTTTAGAACTATAATCTGGTAATCGCGCAAAAACATCATTAAAGTGCAAATATTTTTCATTTTATTGAAAGCAAATACGCTCTATATCAAAAGAATCGACGCACCAAGAAGGATTTGTTCGATGGAGACAACAATTCGTGGATAGGAAGATTACGCAAAAGGAACGGTAGCTAAACAGGTCTTAGAATGTCGTCGACGTACCGCTGTGCTGTAAGTGTGCCTCTAATGACGACCAAAGGCTATCAAGGGAAATAGCACCCCAGACCATAACTCCTGGTTGAGGGCCTGCGTGGAATGCAACAGTCAAAGCAGGATCGGCAGGCTACTCTGGGTGCCTCCAGACAGGTCTTCGATGATCGTCACGACACAGCTGGAAGAGTCATTTGTCGCTAAATACTATACGTCCCCAGTCAGCATCATTCCAACCACCTGATCGAGACAAGAACAACTGTAATCTAGCTCAACAGTGTGCAGGCGGGAGTGGCAGGTGGCGCAACTGTCGGTACAAGCGGTAGCTTTTGGTCTATCAGCCGTCTTGGAATGGTCATGATGAACACACGTATGCACATCTCACGTCTAATGGTTGATAGCGATGAATTAGGCACTGCGCTGTGACAGCTGATTTGACAATCACTCTGTCTTCCCGATCTGTTGCAACCCTAGGTCGACCGTTTCTATCACGATGCTGAAATCTGCCATTGCCGACCCATACTTGCCAGCATTTTCTAATCGTCGGATCGCTTCAACTCATATGACGAGCGTCTCTTCGATTTGCTCAACCTGCCTCTTTCAATTGCTCGTAATGAGCTCGAATCCTGCCGCGAGGTATTTTTTCAGTCGTTGAAAGGTGTCCTAAATCGCAATGCAGCAGAAATTTTTAACAACAGTTCAAGAACAGCTCCTTATATACATACGCTTGATGCCTAGTTCCGATGCGCTGGAGATCGCACTATTCGTTCATTAGACACCAAATTTTAATCATTTGCATATTTGAAAGCAATAGGATGATTTCTTCTTGGTCGACGTTTCTTTTGCTATAGAGTGTAATATTACAAGAAGCTTATGGGGCAATACTGTATAATACCAGTGTTATCGCACAATCTTTCAGATTCTGTAAACTAGATGCCGATTTTGGAAACAAAAAAATAACCAATGTTTTCAGCAATAAACTGCATAAAAATACGCGCAACGTAATCTCTTAACATCACACATAGTTTTTTTTAAATCATATTTTAATAGCGAAACATTTTGTAAGCTATTCGATGCATTTAAACTCATATGGGAACATCATAGTGTACCTTCTGTGTATTTGTAAAGTAAGAAAAAAGTATAAAGTTTTTAATTAGATATTACTGAATTAAATACGTTTTTATTTAAATAAACCAGGTAAAGAAATTTAAAAATAATATTCTTTAGAACTGTCTTTATTGTTTTAAATAATTTACATTGTCAAATAATAACAGACATATTATATATTAAAGAAAAATAACTTATGTTTTCCAGAATGGCAACATACTCAAATGAAAACTGAAACAAAATATTAAAAAAAAAATCGTGCTGTGAATCCAATCGACCATTTGGTCGGTTAAAAATTTGTTCCTAAAAATACTTTGAGTTTTCTAGCAGAAGAATAAGAAAATGGAAGTTTAATTATTAGTTCAGTTGCCAAAGAGATAATGATAAAAGGGTGAATTGTAATAATTAATCTCACGCTGAAATTCGTTTTTTTATCCTCGATCCTCAGATAAATCATCAAATAAATGAATTGAGAAATAAAATGAATTCAAAAATTCCATTTCTTTGAGAACATTTTTGCATTAAATTAGAACAAAAGAATAAGTAGTATAAAAGGGTATATGAAGTTCTGAAATCATATTGGGGGAGGAGAAAGCTAACTGCAAGAAATTCTTTTAAACGAAAATCAAAAACTGCACGTCAAAAACTGTACATGATATTCAGGATGCCGAGCGGGACATAACTGATGATTATTATTTCTTTTGAAAGACTGAGATTAGCTTAAATAACATATAACATCACTTTCAATTGATATTTCTGCCCAAAAATTTTTAAGTTAATAATAAATTAATATTCTTAAGCCAGATTAGGATTACATAATCAATTTATGTTGCCATCCAAAATTTAAAGCAAATTCAATTCTAATTATGAGGTTTTATTTTTCTAGCATTAGTTAGCGAAGATTAAGTAAGTAACAGAACTAGTGTTCACTAGTTTTATTACTTAACCTTTGCTACAAAGTATCTAGTTAATGATTAGTTGCCCTTGTCATTAAATTCTTGCGCACGAGATCATCTGAATAAATTTAGCTAGCTTAATAAAGAACATAACAGCGAGATTTAATGAACAGCAAAATTATTCAGCATAACAAGTCCCACGGATGAATAAAATAGAAAATAAGACAGAGAAGTAGAAAATAAAGAAATGTCAAATTCAGAATTAAAGATGATTTAGTTTTTCTTAAAGGACCTGAAGTACTAAACCTTTTGGGGTGAAATTTCACTTTAAATACAATTTAAAATTGAAATGCTCTCCGATTTTATATCATTGGTAGATTTTGGTTGTAAGATTAAATTGCGAATTATTGATTTACAAATTTAATCTGTTACCAATGTGAACAACATCAAAAATGTCCGTAAACCGAAAATATTTTCTGCATTCAAATTAATGTAAAATAAATTACTCCATTTTTGAACCAAAAATGATTCTTATCTAAACATTACAACCGTAATTTTTGATCATGTTTGTAAATTTCGACTCATTAATTACTTTAACTTGGTCTCAACTGAGACTGTTAAATTACTGCGTAAATAATATCTGAATAAGAAAAAATTATAAAAAAAAAAAAAAAAAAAATCTGAAATTTTTCAGATTTTAAATTACGTCCAAAGGGGCGTTCTTTTAACGTTTTGAGTGTTACCTATATTTATTAAATATCATGTTCTTTGCACTTAAACCATAAAATTCAGTTCAAGAGCAATATCGCAAAATAATGTTAAATTAAGCATATCTTTAGAAGTTCCGATATACACAGTCTCGCGAGCTGGAGATAAAAGTATTTTTTTTCTATATAACGTTGCCATTTCTCGCTTTTAAAGCATTGAGTTTGTAAATCAAAAATTCGTTAAAGTTTTACAAAATATAAAATCTATAATAAAACAAATTCCAAATTTGGGATTTCAGATGCCCATATTCGCAGTAGGATTTCGTCATTCAAAATTCGATGGCTCTATGTACCATTGTTTTATCACAATGCGAGAAATAGACAATCATTTATGCAGATTTTTCATTATTTAATTTGTTCAAATATAATGCAGGACTCTAACATTTTGTGGCAACAGTTTGAAAAGTCAACCGACGTTTATGAGTCCGACGCAAAATGCCAAAACGAAAGCAATAGTCTTTCGGGACTGAAATCCCTTTGGACTAAAAATTCTTTTTAATTAAAACTTTCACGGAAGTTGCATGACCTGGGCTTATAATTAAATTCTGCGGAGCTCGCGAGATTTCATATAATGTAAAATGTGAATTTAAATTAAAATTAGTGCTGCAGATTCACAGTGCAAAAGCCAAATAAACATTTGTTCATCTCTAACTAATTGCACGAGTAACTAAGCTGCGAAACAACATAAATCTCAAAGGTATAAAAGGAAATATCACAACGGTCAGTGTCTCTTCCAAAGTTGTCTGTATAACATTCAGTAACTCAATTCTTATATACATGCATCCCATTGTGACAAGAGCTAAAAAATATTGATTTGAGAGTGAAGTTCAAAATGCAGTATAAGGGCTGAATTAAAATAAATATTTTGTATGTTCAAAACACAAAACAAATACAAGTCACTAGATCTAAGACGAAGAAGATAAACACAATATTAAGCAGATATAATAAGACTTAAATTTCATTTAAATTTTCCGATTTTTAATTTGCATGAAGAATAGCAAATGACATATGTTGAATGCTAGGAAGAAAATATCTCATGTGGACGTCACGTGACTTTCTCATGCGGCCTATTAAATTATGCACGTGTTTTGCTGCACTTCATTTAAACTTATTGCTTAGTTTCTTTAGAGATATATTTCTTATTCAATCAATTCAATTCTCACTTCGCGACAAGACACAAGTACATAAAAACTCTAAACATTTTCGTTAAAAATTGTAAAATGCAGAAAATGCCAAAGCACCAAATGTAGTTAAAAATTTTTTACAATTAAAATTAAAGTTTCTATGCAAAAACAGGCAATTAGGCCAGCGGATAGAAAGACAAAATTTTAGGTGCACAAAATGAAAATTAACTTTTTCTCCCACTAGGCGAAAGGGTACTGAAGTTTGTGCACAAACTTACTTAATTCATTATCCTATTATTCGATTGCAAATGTAAATAAATGTCGGTCTCGTTAGGCTGAGCGTCACTTTTAAATCCTTGATAATACCACAAGTAGTGGATGAGATAAACTAAAGGCATGAAACCCTTAACCGGAATACATGAAAAACTTAATTCACTGACTTTTAAAGGAAAAAAATCCTCAATTTATCAACATATAAGACGAAAAGTATGAGTTCACCAGGGAAAATGCACACGTACATACACATTCATATTTGCTAGATGTCATTTTTTAAGGATTTGGAAGCTGTATTTAAGGGAATTATATATCTTGAGACTAACCGAATATTCTACAAGGTATCATTTTGCAGAATACTGTTCGCCATTATGCAATAGTTGTACTTGATTTTTTTTCAAAGATGCCTTCTTGAATTAAAAGGAGTACACACTCTCATGGACAACTATTTCATCAATATTTATCAGCTCTAGAACTTTTATCTCAGATCCAATTAAGTATGATGATCGAGCAGCTAGAAAAATTATTAAGGTGAGTTCCGAAATCGCCTTACTGCTGCAGGTTAGAAAATAACAACACCGGTATTTTTAAAATGTAACTACGCAGAATATATTCGCACAAATAATTTATCACTTCAAGCATTACAATATCCCTGGTTGACGTAATAAAACCCCAATAACTAAATATTGCTAATTATCTATATTGCTCATTTTGAATATATCTATGCAGATAAATATATATTCTAGACTGTGCAAATTAATTGGAATAAAGCGAGTGTTTAGAGATTTATGTACTTATCTTCATATACAGTGATAGTCATGAAATTAATAGGAAATATGTCCTCCTTTAGCAGAATTGGTTTCTAGAATGCACTTAGGCTTTAGCTGTATAAATCATGTGCATAGAACCTTTACTTATTTATCATAAAACCATATTCTTAGAGCATTTTAATTATGCGTTCTTTTGCTGTACAATTCGTTTTGATAAGTTGTTCCTTGGAATTGCGCCACGAATTTTCGAGTGCATTTAAGTCTGGTAAATTTCCAATCCAGTGTAGCACAATAATTTTATTTTCTAAAGAAAGCTTTCCGACAGATTTCAATTGTGGAATGGAGCCGATTCATATCTAAATGTCTCTGGAAAATTTTTCAAGAATGGCACAATTCTGCATTAAAGCATTTTTATATACTTCGAAGAATTTGTCCTTATGCCAATGGGAACTAGACTCCGGGGCTATCTGCAACGAAAACCCCCTTATAAACCGTTTGTTTCTGAAAATATATTTTATGGTTTGTTTGATGTGTTGAGGTTTTATTGATTCATCCGCATTGCGTCTGTGTAACTGTGAAAAAATTTATATATTACCCTATATATATGTAAGATAAAAAATATGAAAGCGTACTTCCAATTTTAATTGGCTATAACCTTTTTTAATTTTTATTTAATTTGGAAACTTCTCTCTATCTCAAAAATAGCGCTATAAATATAAACTGTGTCATTCAAATTAATCATGCGATCTTATGCAACGCATAACGCAGATTCCTCTTGCCCAATCAAATAATTCTAAACCAAAATTTTTCTAATTCGAAATGAAACTTTTGACTCCCTCCTTCCTCTGAATCATTGCGTCACTTATAGCTTTAATTCTGCGCCGCATGGATGTTTCGCTATCCTCGCTTCTATCACCATAGTATAAAAAATGTTGATGTTCTGGAAATAGGTACGATTGGAGTGTCAGTTGGATTGTAGCCAAAAATGTGAATTTGAATACAAAAAGAAATTAATTCGGTTCGACTTGTTTCTCTTTAATATGAATCAACTATCTACATTAAAGGATGATACAAAATGTCGATTCCGAAAGGACGATGCAGAAGACAGCGCAAAGACTGAGAATAGAAAATACCCGGCACCTTACACATATGACGACGCTCCGTTCACAGAATTCGAAATTAATAATATTCCTAAAAATCGTTATTAAAGAAAAACGTTGTAGGCCCACACGTGATAGATAAAGTAATAATTAAATATAATAAACAAACATCCCTTCTCTTATCCCGGTACTTATAGACAAATGCCTACAATACGGTATTTCCCCCTCCTTCTTCAAGATAGGACAGATAATTCTGTTCAACAAGAATGGTCAAGATGCGTCCAATCTGAGCTTATATGGACCAATAAGCCTTCTCCTAGCACTGGTAAACGTTTTTGAAAGAGCCCATGCGTAGCGCCTCACGCACCACACGAGAAAAATCAAATAGTGTCAGTAACTTGCAGTTTGGATTCACATCCAATAGAAGCACAATACATGGAATCAACGAAGCAATAGTCCAAATATCTAAAAACAAACAACAAAATCTACACTCCGATCTACTATGCCTAGACTTCAGAAAGGCCTTTTACTCACTCTGCTGGTCTGAGGTATTGGACACACGTAAAGAAATCAAATCCCCTAAGAACCTATTTAATGTACTCCCGGACTACTTTTCCAACAGAAAGAGCTCAATAATAACCAACAGCAGAACCATCGAAAGAAACCACAACAAGAGACTGTCCACGAGGCTCTTGTTTCAGCTCTGATTTCTGAAATCTAGCATATAATAAAATAGTACAACATGAATGGCCAGACTACACAAAGTGCTTTGCATTTGCTGCCAATGCAGCTTATGTAATCAATGGACGCTCTAGATACGTATGTTAATATAACTCGGGAAAAATTCAACGAATTGTGCAAGCATCAGAAACTAACAATATCACAGAAAAAATCTCAAGTCATGATATTTCATCAGTCTTCTGAAAGAATACCAGGCAACCGAAATCCCACATTGACAACAAAATCAAAATAGTCAAATCCTTAAGATATCTTGGAAATACAATAGAAAATTTACTTAGCATCATTAAGCACATATAGCAAATTAATTAGAAAACCTTCAGTATAGCTAATATTCCGACAAGAATGCAAGGTGCCGGATTGGGCTTGAATCTCGAGTACAAAAGCTGTTATATAACATTGTTATAGAAAAGATAGCACTATATGCTGCAACAATATGGGCATCACCAAATGACGGTGAGGAAACAAAAGCAACTCCAGACCATCTAAAGGCCCTTCCTTTAAAATTATTCCCGACCTTACAGAGCAATCTCAAATGCCGCACTGTTTCGGCTCACCAGCATCATCATCCCCCAAGAACATGCAAAGGCTCCAGTTATTCAGCTAAGAAAAGACTGTAAAATTAAAAATGAGATAGCCAGCTCCTAAACCTCACCGACCCATCCATGTGAAAGCACTCAGCTAGTCTTGTTGGTCACAAGGGAAACAAAGAGGCTGACATACTAGCCTTATTTTCTTGGCACAGGGAATCAGTTCCAAGAAAATAAGCATCTCCTAGCCAGCTAGTTTACAAACTGTCATCTCCTTTTCCTTGGGCGTGTAGATTCTGGATATGTATTTAATTCCTACCGTAGACGTATCGTATTGTGGGCGTTGCATAAAACAGCCATTTTAACGGCACAAAACTTTATTAACACACAAATAAAAATAATAAGTGCAAACGATTAACACACAAGTATAACTTCGTATTTTGCATCTAAGCTGACATACAGCACGTTTCCTTCGTTACTTCGCTACTACCTACTAACTACTCTTCTCTAGTAAGTCTCATGAGAGAGGCGTTGCAGGCCGTTCGGCAACACTGTGCATGCGTGGTCATCACGTCATGACACAACCTCTTCCCCAAAGTTAACTCTCCTCCCATCCATCTCTCCAGACATATCACGTGTTTTATCACGGGGCACGGCCACTTTCCCACGTACCTCTATGCAAGAAATCTCTCTTCATCAGACTCCTGTGCATGTGGTGAAAAGTGTTGACCCCAACACTATCTATTTTCCTGCCCGTTTACAAATTCCCTTCATCTAAAGAAGCCAAATTCAGAAGAGAATTTATTCCCATTTCTAAAATATGTACTCAATAATAAACACTTGAAGAATAAAATTACGAAGGTTATTGACTTTTTGGCTGCTTGAAGACAAGAGCTATGTAGTGTAATTTAACCTTCAAAGAAATGCTCCAGCAACAGCGAAATAAAGTAATTAAATGCAGATATAATGTACGCGGGCGTACCTTTACAGGAAAGAAATAAGAACCGAAAACCATATGAAGCACAACATAGGTCACTCACAAGTTGGGTAAGGGGCTACTGTCTAATTACTTCGGGTAAATAATAGCTGACCCCCTATATTTCTATGTAACATAAGGTAACATCATCTGAAAAGTGAACACATAATAATAAATTGCTAGCATTGAGTTGTTAAAGTATTAACAATATAATGTATCATGAAATGTAAGTCTTGTAAACTAATTCTTGTAAAAACACACGAAATTGCATACAATGAACTGACAAAAATAGGTTGGTCAAAAATGATTTGTAACGTGGTATCAGCATATATATATACAGATATCTAAAAGTACGTAGCGCTCATAAGTATGCAGATGAAGCTAATTTTTTCTTCTGTTTTCAAACTTAATTTATTTATGTACTTTTCATTATCATTTTATATTCTATTCAAATTTTGACTGCTGATTGTAAATAACGATGTAAACAAGTCATGACCGTAGACATTGTAGAGACATTAGGTTAATGGAAAAAGCCGGAGAGATGAAAAATAAACAATCGCCTTCGCCTGGAATCGAACCACGGACCTCTGGAATACCGGTCCAGCGTACAAAACAACTACACCACGAAGGCGGAAGAAATACCTTATATACTCTCCCTTTTAAAGGATGACTGGGGTTTTTAGGGGACGCAATCGCCAAATCCTGGGTGAGGGGAATCATCATCCAACAACCTTTTAGTTCAGGCGCCACTGTAGAGACATTAGGTGAATTGGAAAAGTCGGAGAGATGAAAAATGAGCAATCGCCTTCGCCGGGAATCGAACCACGGACCTGTGGAATACCGGCCTAGCGTGAAGAACCACTACACCACGAAGGCACGCTAGGAAGGCGGGATATATACCTTATAACATGATCTATAAACTAAAAATAAGTTCCTTCTAGCCACCACAATTTATAATGTCATGACCATTCTTTACATGTAAATAACAATGTACTGCTAGATAATAATGCAATTTCTGAAGATCAATGATCACAAAAACATACGCTACAGTATATAGTGAATCGTCAAAATTGAGCTGCTACAGTTTCAGCACAACTTTACAACAGTACTTAAATGTAAGCTTTGTAAACAATTTTTTAATTCTCACTTAATTCTGATAGTAAACACTGATATAAACAGACCATGTTTGCAAAAATGATTTGTAACGTGGGAACATCACGCCTGCATCTGCTGCAATATATAATGTCCTGAAGCATGTTGCCTGTACCCACTACAATAGATAATATCTTAAAATATGCGCTTGCACAATTATGTACATCTCAATGTATATCATGTAATGTAATCCATTTTACTTGAGCTAATTAAATGCTGAAAGGTGGGAGTGTCGTTGATAGCGTCGGCGGTGGCAGCACTTGTAGTGCTGGCTGGAGTCACAATTACCATCAGAACTCGAGGAATGATGCCGGAATGTTGTTAATTTTCTAGTTAGTGTGTGGGGCTAATACCTACTTACTTAGGGTAAATATTAGGTGGCTCCCTCACTTCTACATACCATAACATATCTACGCTAAACAACATTGCTACACTTCTACATCTCAGTTTTATAACATCAGGACTTCGAAAATTGTGCTTTCATTACATATACAGGGGAATTCTAAATTGTGTTTACAAATTAAGAAGGAACACAGTACCCATCCAGACGAGCAATAATTACCATAAAGCATAGAGAGGCAACATGAAACATAGGCATTTCACTCTGAGAGGCAGAAATGAAGAATATTAGAAATCCAACCTGAACTTATAACAGTGTTGGAAAAGCGAATGTACGAGACCAAATTTCGCCCAACCAGATTTATTGCTTATTGAAAAACTCTCAGAAAGTGCTCAAAATGCCAACAACTCATTTTTCCATTTCTGGCTTTCGTACATTTCGCGAGCGTCTTGCATTGCTTTTTGAGATGGCAAAAGAACTGGTTTCTCGCATTCTTCGATTAACACTGAAAAAGGCTAGATGACTTGGAATCCGACGGATGGAAACAGCTGTTCCTACAATCTTCGTGCTTTGAGTCCATTCCCTTTTGCTTCAGCGTATGTGAGGTGAATATGTGCCTATTCCTCGTACATGTACTTCGCCATAGCACTCACGAAAAGGCTCGGACGATGTTACTAAAGTAATACTTGAAGCGATGATGGTGTACAGTTTTTAAGGACACCGTTTGCTCTGATTGGCTTTCTCCGGTACCAATAAAGAGCAAAATGCTGCTTTTTCACAGTGCAAATTTGCATGTGGTTAATTATTTATATTTCTTAGGAGATAGTCGCGTTGTTTTTCCTCGATGCGTTTCTATTTTCCTTATTTCTCCCTCTCAGAGTGGAATGCGACCCTATGTTCTATGATAATTATTACTCGTCTGGATGGGTACTATCAACCCTCTTAATATGTAACAATAATTAAAAATCACTCTGTATATATATATAGAGAGAGAAAGTGAGAGAAAGAGGTAAAATAGTTAGAAATTTTGAAGCAAAACCTCAATGACATAATGAAATGAAATTTAAAACAAGTAAAATCCCTAAGTCTCCCAATAAAAATGTAAAACACTCATCCAATTAAGGGTTTTTAAACTAGATGAAATTCCCAAAATTATGGAAATACAAATTTGTGTTTTAAATGTTTTTTGATACTGTAAATGTATATGTATATATAGAGAGAGAAAGAGAGAGCGATACATAACATACATTACACAAATAGTTCAAGTGTTTAACTTCCACATCTGTTTTTAGGATTATAACACATTAGCAAATTGATATTCTGTTGATAAAATTTAATATAGCTTTCCTCTTTAATCATCTAATCTGGAATAGTAAAGTATAAATCCGAATTTTTTATCGAAAATATATAGAAATTTGTTATAGTTACAAAAGCGCACTGGTATTAAGGTACTAAATCTGAAAAGAAAAAAAAAAGTCGAAACTATACTTCTATATAAGATGAAAAGATAACCAAAAAAGGAAATTAAGATATTCCTAAAAATAAAACATAAAATATTGAATTTCTCATGAGAAAAATAATACCTAAGATCTTCCTTTATCGTCACATTTTACTTTTTTTTTTTAACTTCTTGACTGAAATTTCCAAGAAATTGATTAACTAAATTGCCCTAGGTAACCATGAGAAAATTAAACGATTTTTCTTGCTTTATAGCTATAACTTTCAATTATTAAAAATTCATATTCTCGTGAAGATGTATAATTAAATTCTTACGACGTCATCCCTGTTTATCAGTGCTTTATCATACTTTATTTTCATCTTGATTGCAGTTATTTGTAATCCAGTTACTATTAATTAAACAGTAGATATTGCATTGCTTCAGGGAAATAATTTACTTTCTTTCACCTAACATACTATAATAACTTAATTCAACAACCCGGGGGAAATTGTTTCAAATTTCAGAGTTCTCATTGTTTCAAAATTCAAAAATTCACAGAGGAAAATTGTTTCAATATAAATAAGCTCTAAAATTTCCTTTATAATCTGTTCTTTTTTATTTTTTTGGGGGGTTCAGTTCTTGTAATAAAATTTTAGAAAGGCGAAATATTTCTAGAAATTTAGCATTCTTAAAATAGTTTTCGCCGTATGTGACTTATAGCATGCTAATCTAGCGCAAACTTACATAACATCAAAAAGCAAAAGATCATGATGCATAAAAATAATATATCTTTGCTCAATTTGGAAGCCATTAAAATCAATGAGATTTGTAAAAGTCTTAAGTATTAACAAAATTTAATAACTAATCATAATATGAAACTGTTTTTTAAATCCTAATGTTAGCAATAAAGCAGAGAAAGAAGGCTGTGAGGAGCCCATCAAGCTTAAATACACATTTTATATTACAGTCATATATTTAAAAGTGGTTTGTTGTTCAGTTTCATTTTAACAGAACGGTTTTTAGCGGCTATTCCACAAACATATTCTTCAGCTGCCTCTAAATGAAATATTTGCTTGTAAGCAAAGATGCCCTTGTGGTGTAGTGGTTGAAACCGCTACACAAACCCCGGGTTGTAATATATAGTTGAAATGAACTTCTAACAATAACATGAATTTTAATAAAATAAAAATATTAACAATTGCAAATCATGTCTGTGTAGAACTTGGATACAATCAGTAAGTAATTTCAGAAATTCATTAACAGGAAGAATGCACTATAGCTATTAACAATATACACTAGGAGTGATAGTTCTAGCGGGAAAATATACTCATAGCTGCAGCTGAAAATTCCTGGCTCTTCTGAGGAAACCCACTTCTTTTCTGGTTGCTCAAAACCTTACTAACTCACGGTGTCGCTACCTGCACCGAACTCCTGGGTGGGAGGAGATTCCTTCACTCGTAAATAACAAATGCGTCCATATTCTATCCTGATGGAAAGATTTCTTTTAACCTTTGTCTCTTGGAATGACCTGCGGGACTGCAACCGTAATCATTAACAAAGGCACCTCGTTGCAAAAGGATTTCTCTTCCGGTCTGAAAGAGGTACCACTGCATTCGGGAATCATTCATACTAGACAAAGACCCTCTTTGCGACATTATCGCACCCTGTATAATGAAAAGAAAGACATGAATAATATAGTCTAACAAAGCAAGCGGTGCCTTTTAGGATAAAAAACGGAATTAAAATTAAAAAAACAAAGTAAAAACACAAAACGTTAATAATAAAAATACAAAAAATGTTTGGAAAGCCATCTTAGCATGAAAACACTGATATGATGAACGGAGAAAAGTACTCGATAAAAAGAAAATCTGAAAGCTTTCAAATTTTATATTACGCCCAAGTGGGTTTTGTTTTTTATTTACAGACAGATGCACGTTTCGACAGCATTTGAGCTGAAAATATTAAAAAATAGCGAGTGGTGGACAACGTTATTCTAAATTTGATGCGTCTTAATGCTATTTTTTTTCACAATGTAAGAAGCATGCATACATTCATGTAGATTCTTCATTATTTAGCTTTCTTTATAAATATAATACAGGACGATAATATTTGGCGGCAGCAGTTTGAAAACTGATACATCGCATTTAAGAGATTCGATGCAAAATGCCGTCGTTTCGAGATTAACAGCTCTTCTGGGCTAACGACCTTTTGGGTTAAAAAAATGTCTGAAATATAGACTAGAAGAGAAACACGCTAATGTGACAATCAAAATCGTAAAAAAAAAACCTTATATTTAGCGTAGGTATAATGAAACACTCAATCGATTTCGAGGGCAGCTAAAGGTCCCTCCTCATCAGGAGAAAGAAATACATAGAAGGAAGAAAATAGGAGAAGGAGTCACAGAAACACGTGGTCCTTATCAGCTTAAGGACCACGTGTATCTGTGACTCCTTCTCCTATTTTCTTCTTTCTATAGCTGATAAGGACCACGTTTCTATAGCTGATAAGGACCACGTGTTTCTGTGACTCTTCCTATTATCTTCTTTCTATGTCCAATCCAGTCCTTCCTAATGCCTTTAAAATTCTACTATCTTAAATCAGTTATTTTTGCCGATAGATGGCGTTACCTCCTCGCGCTTGGTACTACCAGAGGGTATAAAAATCCGTTCAGTGGTTGCTTTCCATTATTTGAAGTTCAGATTTTGAGCGTAAGGTGCATTTGCCCCTCGCTCCCTATTTTAACTTCGCTAATATTTCTTTATGCTTGATCAGATAGCCTGGCTCAGTAAAAGTAGGCGGCCAGTGCAACTTTGATTAAAAATCTAGTTATAACCACGTGCAGTGCTGATAAGGACCACGTGTTTCTGTGACTCCTTCTCCTATTTTCTTCTTTCTATGTATTTCTTTCTCCTGATGAGGAGGGACCTTTAGCTGCCCTCGAAATCGATTGAGTGTTTCATTATACCTACGCTAAATATAAGGTTGTTTTTTACGATTTTGAATGTCTGAAATATTTCAGATTTTATATTACGCCTAAAGGTGCCTTTTTCTCATTTACACACATACATCGTTCGAGAGTATTTAGGCTAATGTCGTTTTAGGCTAAAATATTAAAATAAAATATTAAAATACAGCTTATCTTTAGAATTTCCGATAGATAATATCGTGCGCTGGAGTTAAAAAGTTTTTTTTTTTCCTACAGTGTTGCCATTGCTGTCTTTGAAATCATTGAGATTCTTATTTAAAAATTGGTTTACATTTTACAAAACATAAAATAGACAATAAAACAAATTCCAAATCCGAGCTCTCAGCTGCTCATGCTCGGCTGGAGAACTAAATTATTCAAACTTTGATGGCTCTAGGTACCTTTGTTTTTTCACATGGCCAGATGCATACATACATTCATTCATACTTTTTTATATTTAATTTCTCTAAATATAATGCAGGACGATAATATTTTTGGCAACAATTTGATAATAGTAATACAATGGTTTTAGTGATTCAATGCAAAATGCCGTTTCGAGACTACTTCTGGGCCAACGCCCGTATGGGCTAAAATTGGTTCCTTTGCAGATTGGTGGGAAATGAGGATTGGAGCCGATGTCACTGAAACAGTATAAAGAATTTCATTGGTATGGAAAAGTAACCTGAAAGAAATCTAAAGCCCAACTGAGGAAGTTTCATCGACAATTTTGGCATAAGAAAAATTGCATTTTTGGTTTGAGGACAAATAATTGTATCCATTTGATGGATTATTTTTCACATTTTTCGAACAAATGACTTTGTTCCTTGATAGAAAATTAAAACGCTCTGATATGAAATGATATAAACGTTTTAAGAATCGTGTAAGGAATCGAATCTTAAAGGACAGAAATACGTATTTTATTGACACAAACAAAAATATCACTAATGCTGAATTACTAAACGCAGCTGCGTAACAGAAGTGTAAAGTATTTCATCGCAAACACGTACAGAAACTCTACGCACTTCAATTCGACTGCCATTATATATTTATTGCAAATGTTTAGCAATCCTAAATGCATAACAGCAGCGGAGTGAATTTAAATTAGCGAATTCTTTGCCCTTTTAGAGAAAAGTTTCAAGCAAATTGTTTCGTTCTTGTTAGCTCGTTTCCATTTACGATTTTGAAGCAATTGCTAAAATTGCCTCGCTTTACTAAAGCATCGAATGAGTTCCTGAGCTCTGTGGAGTAATTTCTCTCTTTCGGTACACTGTCTTTCAAAAATAAGGAGTTGTTAGTGAAATGGAGAAAGAAATAGTTTATACGCGTGATTCATTCTTAGATTTCCCCAATGCATCCTTTCGCGTGGAAAGAAGAGCCCATAAACAGAAAATAAATAAATAAATAAAAATACTAACATAGCGTTTTAGAGTCTTTGTGTATCAATATTTTCTCTAGTCGTCTTGAGCCAATACTTGAGTGGTAGTACTTGAAGAACTGAGGTTAAACTTTCGAATTCAACAGGAGAATATTATACTAAAAGGAAAAGAGTTGTGTTTACTTTTATATAGTTGTGTTTACTTTTTCCTTATTGGATCTCTGAACGACTTTCTATATGGAGGTATAAAACTATGTTTAACTCGTAAATGTTTATAAGCAACATGGACATTTTTAAAAAAAAAAAATGGTCCCAAAACGAAACGAAAAGATTCGAATCAAAACGAGTAATGTTTATTACACAAACATTACAAATGCCAGAGTTAAGTAAGTTTGATTTGAAAAAATTACTTACAGGAGTTACCTTAATATACATAATGATTGCAAATTGTTTCTGTATAGGTATTTTCGTTTTCTTTTAAGAAATGTTTTATAGATTTTTATTATTCCAAAAAATAGCCTAGATTTTTCAATTTGCAATTATATTGTCAATAATTTCAACTAGAAGTTTAATATTTAAGGTGAAAATATATTCACGGGGGCCCCTTGGCGTATATTGGCGATTTGGGGAGGTAGATGGATACCGAGTTTGTGCACTTCTTTGACTTGCCATTTTGGTCTTCTTTTAGCTGCGATTTTTGTGTAGAGGCGAAAATCGCCGCTACACTAAGCCAAAATAGGAAGTTAAAGACTTACATAAACTCGGTATCCATGCACATAATCGACCTATTTTCACTCAAAAAAAAAAAAAAAAAAAAAAAAAAAAAAAAAAAGTCACCGAATTGCACAAACTTGGCATTGAGCACTACCTTGGCATTTTCCATGTGCACATTGGTCTATTTTCAGAGAAAAAAATCAAAGGGACAGCCAACAAAAAATATATAATCTCAATAAACTACAATTTAAATCAAGCAATTAAATAATATAAAAAAGGAAATCCATCTTATCGCTACACAAAAAGAAATATCCACTTACCTTATTTAGAAATTCCATTGCCTTCAGTCAAACAAATCCCTTAACAGCATCCAAAAACTTACTAAAATTATCTGATCTAGCATCTGTGTACTGGCGTCGCCACATAAATTCACAAAGATAAGAGTCAAAAATATCCTCCATAGTGCCGACGTTCGACCATAGACATTTCCTTCCAACAGACACGAAACTTATAATGGCCTCTAAATAAATCACCAGTCAATTAATACTATTTTTACCCTTTCGTTCCAAATCGTGCAGAAACTTCAAATTAATCTTACTACATTCAGCCATTTTACCGTCTAAATCACAAAATAGCGTAACCAAAACACATCACAAAGCCCTTACAAATATTTTCCCATCACTCAAATTCACCGCAATCTCGCAACCAATTACGTCATAGTAGGGTTTCCATAAAATCCAACTACTCAGGTTACCATAAATGAAACAACTTGGCAATAAATGAAGCAAAAACTTCGCGACAATACAAGGCGTACCCTTAAATCTACTCTAACTATATTCAGCCATGGAATTAACTCAGTTTTTGAAAATGTTCCTCTGTTTGGTAACTATGAATAATTTTTATTTGTTTCTTTAAACTAAGCAGTTTTTTTAATTCGTAAATAAAATGTTAAAAGCAAAAAAATCTGAAATTTTCAGATTTTATGTTACTCACAAAAAGGGTGTTTTTGTAAAAATATTTATGCTACCTTTATTTATTAAATATCATTTTCTTCGCACTTAAACCACATAAAATTCAATTCAAGAACAGTAATACAAAATATATATATAATATTTTCTCTTTCCTTTCAGTATGGCTTCGCAGTGTAACGGTTAGCACACTTGGCACACATTTGAGTGGTCCAGGTTTGAGTCTCGGCGAGGTCAATGCTTTTTTTTTGATACCCTCTGCTTCAAAAATATCCTAATGACTCTCCGTATTTAAAAACAGCATATCTTTTAAATTTCCGATAGACAGTCTCACGCGCAGGTGATAAAAACATATTTTTCCGTATTGTGTTGCCATTACTCGCTTTGAAATCAATGTGTTTGTTAATCAAAAATTCGTTAAATTTTTACAAAATATGAAACATATAATAAAATATATTGCAAATTTAAAATTTGGGCTTTCAGTTGCCCATGTTCGTGTAGAGGATTATGTAATTTAAAATTTCATGTCTGCAGGTACCGTCGATTTTTCAGAATGCGAAAAACATACATTCATGCAGATTTTTCATTATTTAATGTCATTAAATATAATTCACGGCAATAATATTTGGTAGCAGTATTTTGAAAATTGATTCAGATTTTAGAGCGTTTCAAAGCAAAATGCCGTTTTGAAACCAATAGCCCTTCTGGTCTAGCGCTTCTTTGCGTTAATAATAAATGAGTAATTCATGACATAGAACTATATATATTACATGGTATAGAATTATATTCACGTTCTTACTGACCATTTTGTTCATTTAAGGGTGATTTCGATTCATTAAATGAAGAACATTTTGTTAAAACAAATTGCTTGCTTACTTAAAATTCAGTAATTCTTTTCTCCAAATTTCAAATCTGGAAGAATCTAAACTTATTGGATATAGAATAGGGCGCATTCTATCACATTGTAAAACCTTAAACTATAAATTTCGTATTTAGTCTCATCCAGCTGTTCTTAAGTATGGTGTTGGTGTATTTAATTATGACAAAGCACACTAGGGCTATATAACCTAAGAGGAGGGATGCCTTCGTGGAGGACTTTCTAAGGGAAACTGGCTCGTATACACGTTACACATGGGGAAAACCACGAAAACACCCATGCAGCCAGCCCATTCGCGGGATTCGAACCTCGGACCGAACTACCAGTGTTCAGCGACTTTGCCTCTCGGCCGCTGGTGGGCCCGTTCTTCAGTGTGTATTTAATAATTTGAAGCAACAAGATCTGTTAAAATTATAAACTACAGGCATATTAAAACACACAAATTCTTGCTGAAAGACTAGAGGAAGATTGTGTTTCATTTCTTAATTAATGAACATTTAATAATAAAACGCTGAGGTAGTAAATATTAAAAAGAGGCGGAACAAATTTATTTGTAAGAGTAATAAGAATTCTCCATGGATTTGAAAACGAATGTATACGCATATATTGCGTAATATGTGCTTAGCTATTCCCTATTTGCAATTAGAAAGTTATATTAAGAAAACCAGGTACGTGATTATTCAAATGGCGGCCATTAAACCAAAGATTATTTTCTTATAGGCATCTAGTGAAACAAGATGAGCTTTTGCATTTTATGAATGTTTGATCATTAAGGGATAAATAAATTGCAGCATCATGCCTTCGCAAAGAGCTTACTGAAAGAATGTTATTCTTATTCACGGTACATGTAAAAAAACTCCATTAATCGTCCATGCAACGTGCATGTTCGGTGGAATTCGAATCCAGCTTAAGCTAACAGTACCCATCAGGAATCATATTCTCGGAGGGCTTGGGAAGCCAAACCATTTTTATGTCAGGAAAAATGACGTCCTCTTTTCATCAACCAAAAATAATGGTATTACATTTATTTAGTCCACAGACCTATATCTCAGCTGGTTTTTAATTGCTCTCTCTCTGTATATCTTTAAGTATTTATAAAGATATGAAGTAGTCGACGAAGCGAGAAATGAGTACTATTGCATTAAAGGTTAGAAATTAGCGTTTAATGCTGCTAAATTTAAATAGAATAATTAAAGTCAAGATGAGTGTCCAACCAATCAGCAAGAAGACTTGAATTTCATTAAGTTTTTGTAATACATTATAACAGCAAGGTGAAAAGCAAATATACTAAAAACAAATAGTGGGCCTAATGTGTAAAGTATAAAAATTATGAAATCACAAGTGCGTGGTTTAATCCTTGTTTGCAGCTTCACAACAGAACTTGTCAAGGGAAAAGAGTTTTGAAGCTCCATACCTGGTTGGTTAACTAGCTAGCCAAAACAAGTTTCGTTCCGACTAATTCACTGAGACTTAGAAGGGTATATCACCTATTCAACGAATTAGTAGAATTAAGAGTCTCAATGAATTGTCCCTTTTCCCTACTTGTTCCCTACTTGTACTACCTAACACAAAAAATTAACTGTGAAAAATTATTTAAAAAAAAATATATAAAAAAAAAAATTCTGAAATATTTCAGATTTTAAATTACGTCTAAAGGGGCGTTTTTTAACATTTTGTGTGTTACCTTTCTTAATTAAATATCATGTTCCTCGCACTTAAACCATAAGATCCAGTGCAACAGCAATATCGCAAAATAGTTTTAAAACGAGCATATTTTTAGAATTTCCGATACAGAGACTCACGCGCTGGAGATAAAAATGTTTTTTCTGCACAACGTTGCCATTGCTCGCTTTGAAATCCTTGAGTTTGTTAATCAAAAATTCGTCAAAGTTTTAAAAAATAAGAAATCGATCATAAAACAAATTTCAAATTTCAAATTTGGTCTTCCACATGCTCATATTCGTTGGAGGATTACGTTATTCAAAATTCGATGACTCTATGTACCGTTGTTTTATCACAATACGAGAAATATACATACATTTATGCAGATTTTTCATTATTTAATTTCTTCAAATATAATGCAGGACTCTAGCATTTTGTGGCAACAGTTTGAAAAGTGAACCGACATTTATGAGTCCGACGCAAAATGCCAAAACGACACTAATAGTCCTTCGGGATTCAAATCCCTTTGGACTAAAAACACGTCTTAAAAAGAGGTCTTTACATAAACGTTCAAAAATACTGTAAACGTACGATAAAGTCATACAATGTAAAAAAGTACAAAATTAAAGTATAGATATCTTTAAATTACATCTGCATGACAAGGACAAACATGATGTCTGAGCATTTTGGAAAGAGGGTGAAATAAGCTAATTCCCCCTGATGAGTTAGCATTATTTTGCTATCTTTTCAATTGCTTATTTTTCTATAATATTGCTAAGATTGTCGTTTAATTTGGATTTAAATGCTTTGCATTTCAATTAAATTTGTTTTTCCAAAACTGTTAGCTAGTGTTTGAACGACAAATTTTCTTTAATCCATCTTTCATCTTTTTCTTTCAAAATATTTAAAAATTCTTTTCTAATTTTTATTTTACCTTTTGATTTTTATAGAAGTAATTTCTATTTTTTAAATTTTAAAATTTTAATTTTTACTTTCTTTATTTTCTAATTTAGCTAATTGGTATTTTCGATAGGAGTATTCCCATTTCATTCATTTGATTATATATAGTATTACGAAATGTACAGGCGCGGTCAGATACCTTCCCCGCAAGGCAGGTTAAGGGTTGCCAAAAACGACAAAGAGAGACAAGGTTGCCACATTTTTCGAGATATCGCCCATTTGGCGACAAAATAGGCGATATACCATGGACGGATGGAGAACCTTCTGGAACGAATTCTTACTGGTTTAGCGCAGAATGTTCTCGAATACAAGTCAAAAGCTATATAAACCCTGCTGGTACGCGGAGAGTCAGTTAGTGTCAAGTCAGTTAGATAGTCCGTGCGGAATCGATCGAGTTGACAGTCGGTCAGCAAGTGCCGAGTGGGTTCTCGAGTGTACCGAAAGAGTCTCTTAGTGTATCGCGGTTAGTGCATCGTCAAGAGTAGTGTTGAGCTCCGGAAACGACTGAACCGAAGAGTCGGGAGCTGTACTCTAGTGTTTTGTCGAGTGCATCGAGATTTGTAGGGTGGAGATCTCGAAAGTACGTGGAATTCCGAGAACGACCGAGCAGAGTCGAGAGCTGTACTCTTGTGCTTTGCCGTGAAGCTGTTTTCACCATTATAGCCTGATAATGTGGAGGCTGTGTCGCTGATCGTGTCAGCGTGTTTATTGTAGTTTTTCGAAGACTGTGTAAACGTGTTACGGGAGCTGTTTTGAATAATACTGGCAATAAAGTGTGTTTCGATATTTCATCAAGTCATGTCATTATTCACTAGTGAACTAAGTAGCGAATTATTGCTGAGTTCAAGTAATTACGTCAAAGTCTCGAGAAGAATTAAAATAGCTTTTTATTCGTTAAAGGAGATAATAACAGATGGCTCCCTCTTGGGCGTACAGGAAAATCTGCACTCGGGCTTTTAAATCAGGATAAGAAAATAAGAAACTAATCCAATACTAAACTAAAAATAACTTAGCCGAAGCTCGACACAAATGCCTAACATAGTTGACCATTAATTTAACATAACGGGCGATTATCAACAGGTACGTACAATACGGCCGAACGTAGTAGATTCAAGAGCGAAGTAGACAGGAGGCAAACACGCGCCTTTAAAGACTCCCAAGCACTGTATCTCGAAGTAAGTTGAACTTCCTTTAAAATACTCCTTTTAATTCATTTGCATAAGACGCGATACTAAATAGTACAGAATACTAGATGAGAAACGATAATAGACAGTAAAGCATATTTAAATTTTAAATAATTGCTAAAAATTTAAAGTAACCTCTAGTAATCATCGAAATATAAATTATTATTATTCGATGAGTAAACAATACTTCACTTCAATCAAGTTTTTATGCTGAATTTTCCTTCCTCCTGAATCTTGATCAGGGAAAATTAGTTTGTTCAGTTGGCTATCATAGGGCTTGCGAAGCATGTTTGTTTAACAGGAAAAGGACTTTCTAATGGAATAATTTGCATTTATGTTACAAATTCAGCGAAACACAAAAGCACTCAGATAGTCAGTATATCCGCCAGTATTCAAAAGCGGGTCAAACAGACAGTGTTCAACGGTCTTAACCCTTCAGTCATATGTGGGTTTCAGAAATCGACTACAAAGTTGTGCTAAAACAACATTAATTTTTAACAATTTTTAAATTCCTAAAATGGTTTTAATGTGTTGTATATTAAGCTTTTCTATAATATTCGACATCTTTACAGTACCAAACAAAATACTTAATCCACTCATCTTGCTTCGCATGATAGTGCTTTTACAATACATGCACTGTCAGTTCGTAATGGTATAAACTGAGTTTACAATGTCTATACTGCTCACAACCATTGCAATTAATTTCGTAAAGCATTTGTGTTGGCAATCATATAACTGATACGGTGATTGGTTTATGCTTCCCTTCGGAAATGATGATGTCTAGTGTCTTATTTACATAACACAGGAATTATTCAATTATTTCGCTCAATATTTCGCTCAATATATTATTTATGAATAGGCTAGACAGCAGAATACGAAAATTTACTATGATTTTGGTTGATTGAACTAACATTATCATCGTTAAGTTAGAGCACGAACCAAATATTTTTAAATTAATGAAATAGCTTATTTTGATGCACAAAATATGTATTTGCTACAACTTGTATTGAAAACAATTTCATACTGGACACAGAGAAAAGTATCAGGTTGAGCAAAATAGGTGAAGGGCACAAGATTTAACCGCGCATAACGCCGCAGTTGAACAACTGGAATTCTCCAGGAACAACTAACTAATTTAAATAAGTATAATTTATGTTAAAATTATCTAATAAAGAATGAAGTTGTAATTATAATTTGTCATGTGCGCTATGTATCAGTAAAGTAGAGAAGTTACCTTGTAAGGATCTTAAGTTTTACTAACGCTTATTTTATTTTAAATCTTTACTATCACTTCTTATTTTCTACTTCCGGCCAGAATTAAAAGCTTTAACTTATTTATGCAAATTTGTTGGCGAACGCCAAGTACTTAAGTTGTGGCTTTTTGCCATACAAAGAAGAGGAAGAAGTTAGTAGAAGCAGGCCGCTTGCCTTAGCAGTTTTACTCGGTTGCTGGTTGCCTTGGCCAGAAGTTTAATCCTCTTGATAATTTTAAACGTATTGTAGTGTTAACAGTTCTCTGTACTACATACGGCTTCCTGTTAATATACGGCCAAACTTCTCGGAGGCCCTTGTTTGTTATTCCAAATTTAAGTTAGAGTTTAGTTAATATTTTTATATTCTTACGTTCAGACCACAAGTGGTTGGTCTCTGTATTCCGAAGTCCGGAAGTCATTGTAAAGAGTGAAAAATACAGGGTTTCGTATACCCTTCCTGTGTATCTTGTCTACTTCCCACATTTATTGAACATAGCTTTAGTAAGCTCCCTGTTCCGAGTCAGGTTTTTGAATGTTTCCCAAGCAAGTAAGGAGGAACACTGAACCTGATAACCTTTTTTAAATGAGCTTCAAAAGGGTAGTTTTGTGCCGCCAAAATTGTATATTGGTCAGGGGCATCTACTTGCAGTACCGAGAGGTTCGAATCCCGGAGAAGGAATGGATGTTTATAAATGTGTAATGTCTTTGCAGCATGGGGCACTCTAAATATATGACGAGCAGAACGTACTCTCGAGAGGTTGGTGGCAGGGGAGGAGGGGGTGGAAGACTCTTGGACCCGTGCTACAGGTGATCAAAATTAGTTGCGATGTCGTACTGTCACCTGCAGGGCTCAAGGCTCTTGCCAATGATTGCTTCTTCAATGATTGCTTCAATGATTGCCAATGATCTTGCTGTTCTTGCCACGATGAATTTCGTGGGCTTGTTCTGATGTTATTGTCAGACAAGTAAGATAAGTCACAGCAGCAACAAGAGCAGTTTGTTTAGCTTCATGTTATACGGAAAATGCTTTCTTACAGATAAGTATATGCAAGCAGTCTTGGAATATTATATGATACAGAGGGAAACCTGTCTCTGTCTAGACAGTGTTACCAAAGGGTAATTTTTGGAATAACACACAGCCTTTTTACTTCCTCGTACGAAGTAAAAATGAAGTATTGTAATCGCGAAAAGTATCAGGCAGCATATTTCAACGAAAATATCCATTTTGACCGCTATCTAATGCAATTTAACGATGTTTTTGCGTGAAATCTGTACGTAAGGACAGAATAAAAAAATCTTTTCCCCCCAAAAAAATTATAAAACTGCTTTAAAATGAATTCTGAAGCGAATTTTTTGTGGCGCCTGTACGCACGTACGAACGTATCTCGCATAACTCAAAAACGAGTAGCCTCAGAACGTTGAAATTTTGTATATAAGACTCCTATAACATGTAGATGTGCACCTCGTATTTTGGTTGCAATCGGCCGCACGAAACGTATATAAATATATTTATATATATATCCACTCTGTTACCCGGCTCAGTGATCTCAGCCTCTTTACTCTTATATGTTTGTAAATTGTACATTTTGTGCTTTAAAAATGATTGAATTATGTTGTTCTTATCTTCCGGTTAAGGTTTTTATGCCTTTAGTAAATCTGTATCCAATGTTTTTAGAATTATCAACAATTTGAAAGTAGTTTAAGTGCCGCTAAGCCTAATAATATTTTTGATGGCGGCCATTGCTTGTTTACATATAAAGCAGCAGAGTAGTGGATTTGTTGCCAATCTAGAGAAATTTAGCTTCTCAACAACAAAGATAACGCCTTCATTTATTATTGCGAATTAAATCATGCTTAACCCTTTCTGGAATGTTTTGGAGGAAATAAGTGTTTAAGATTTACTTCGTAATTTTTAATACAGATATTTTGAGATTTTATGTATTTTTGCCTTGTCGCGAAGTGAGAACTGAATTAATTGAATGAGAAATACTCAATTTATAGGTAAGGACAGAATAAAAAATAACTAATACTTGACAACTTTTAAATTGTTTATTAATTGTACAGATATTGCATGCAGATTCACGAAAGGCGTAAACACCTTAAGTCGAAGATAAGAACAATATAATTCAAGCATTTTAAAGCAAAAAATGCACAATTTAGAAATATATAAGAATAAAGAAACTGGGATCACTGAACCGAGTAGCAGAATGGATATATACATATAGTTATATAATTTAAGTGCGGCCAATAGCAACCAAAATGCAAGGTTTATAAAACTGCTTTAAAATGAATTCTGAAGAGAATTTGTTGTGGTGTTTGTACGTACGTATCTACGTATGTATCTCGCATAACTCAAAAACGAGTAGCCTCAGAACGTTGAAATCTTGTATATAGGACTGCTATAACATATGTGCACCTTTTATTTTGGATGCAATCGGCCGAAGCAAAGGTATATGAATATATTTATATAATATCCACTTTATTACCCGCCTCAGTGATCTCAGTTTCTTTAATCTTATACGTTTGTAAATTGTGCATTTTTTTGATTTAAAAATGATTGAATTATGTTTCGCTTATCTTATATTTAAGGTTTTTATGTCTTTAGGAATTCTGCTAGCAATATTCTTAGAATTATCAACAATTTAAAAGCTGCGAATTAAATCCTGCTTAATCCATTCTGGAATTGTTTCGAGGAAATAAGTGCTTAAGGTTTACTTTGTGTTTTTTATATAGATATTTTGAGTTTCTATGTATTTTTGCCTTGTCGCGAAATGCGAGCGGAATTAATTGAATGAGAAATACTGAATCGTCTGTGAAATCTGTTTCTTTCTTGTTTTGTTTGCTTAATTTCTTTTATCCATCTTTCTAGATTTATTATAGTATTTGAATAGAACATGTGACAAAGATTAGATAATTCTTTAAATGATATAAATTTTGTGCATTCTGAGATATAACATGTACGAATCATGATACTGTTAAGTGAAACTAGCGCCAGAGTGTCGCAATGGTAAACAAATAGAGTGAATTTTAAAGAATGCATTTATTCTATTGTGGTTTATGCGTTGTCGGCGAAGTAGATTTAATTCAATCCAATAAGTTTAAATGAAATGCAAGAAAAAATGCGTATAATTTAATATTCCGCACAAGGAAGTCATTTGGTGTACACATATGATTTTTTTATTGAAAGGTAATTCTAAACTATTTAAATGTAACATCACCGGATTTCATTTTATTATTTTAAGTTCCTTTCTTAAAAGTATCTGATTTTAGATGATAAACATTCAATTTTCGGATTGTTGTAATTCTAAATGTAGGACTACAACTACAGTTTTTAAAATACAATGAAATATATTGAATGATTCCTTATTCTGTAATTTAAGAAAAGGATTATATTCAAATTAAAACTCGAAACTAAGCAAAGAAATTTCTATTTCAAGCAGCATATTTCATTTTTTATCTTGGATCTGTCTGTCCGATGCGTTGGATATTTAAACTTTTTGCAAGATACATAGGAAACTAAAATTTCATGTGATGCATTCATGAAAATATATCCATGAGACATGAAAAGATGATTTTTTTAAAATTAATCACGCATTTGTTATAATGGATCTATCCCTGATGGCTTTAACGCTGTCGAAGTTCAAATTCAAAATTTAGTGTTCATGTGATTTATGATTTAAAATACGTTTTTATAGGTTTAAGAGAGTGCAAAAAAGATTTTTTTCATGTCATTTAAGTAAAATTTCGAATTACTCTTTGAAAAGGATTGCTATATCTGTAATTTATTAAACTGAACGCAGTCACGCAGAATATGTCAAGAAGAGTTCGGAATTAGAAGAACAGAATTAATATATTACTTTTAAATTATTAGCATATTATATTTCCATTATCTGATCCATGAAAACTCTAATATAGATTCCGAGAAATGCATTATAAATTGCATTCTCCCGAAATAATGTGAGAGAGATTTGCCACTTAATGAGCAGAGATAATTGGCTTAATGTGCTAAGCACACTGAATTCTGCTGATCTACCGTAACCACTCTGTAGTATTCGTCAATTATACAATGGGGATGGTGAAAGTCACTCAGCGCAGGTTGTGGAATAACGAGTCAATCTGATATTCCGATTATTCACTAGACGAAGACATGGTTAATATGGAAAAGAGGAATGTTGTTGAACTTAATGTCCTCCTTAATATTCATGATCTTCATTTTATTATAAAAAAAACATTAATTATAAACAAATAAATTTTTCAAGTAATTCGAATAGCTTATAACTGGAATGACAGCTTATACCTGCATATTATGATGCCAGAAAAATGCTAAACAAACGAAAAACGAAAATTGTTCGAACATATTATGAACTTACATGATTTGTTTTAGATAACATATTAATTTTATGTCAGTTCTGTTCCTTACTTTCTATTGTTTTTTCTGATCTTCTCCAGAACGCACATGACGCATAGTAGAGCTTAAACGCGACGTATAGTTGAACTTAGACAGTGAACGAAGCTATAACTTAGAATCCACATTACTAGGAAGAATACATAAAGATAAAATCTAAGTCGTGTATTCGATTAGTTTAAATACGCGTGATCTTGAATTTCACGAGGATTAAGTTCACCTTCAGCTATATCAATAAATTTTAATTAGATTTTTCTGTTTCACTATCAAGACGAAATTTTTATGGACAAGGCATTTTGGGACACCCAGGCGACTTACAGAGACTATTCGGGTATTATTCGGAACCCACAACTGTCTAGGAAAAGCAACTCATGGTGCTCCAAGAGCACAGCATCAGGTGTTCATTTAAAGAAATGTTCAAAAGCATATAATGCCAAATAAGGATTATTTGCATGACGTTGCTAACTAACTAACTAAGATTTATACCGCAGCTCGTGAACCCAATCACATTCTGGGAACGGGAAAAATCCCGAAAGCGTCACCCACCGATGACTTGAAACACTCCTGCTGGGCCCAGGGTCCCACACCCCCGAGACACCAACAATTTTAAGGTACCCTCTATTGATCGCTCAACGATCAAAAGCCCACCGCTAAACACGAGCCGGTCAAGACCACCGTCCCGGCCGGACCGAGACCACGGTGGGGTGGGAGATGGAAACTTAGGGTCGATGACCGGCCGTTAATTTGGGCTACCTGCCAGCACTACACGGGATGCCCCTCTCTTTAGGCTTTTACATGGAATACCAAGGACAGCAGGGACCAGTCGCTCAATGGCCCAGTTTGCTATTTGGCTACCAATACCCTGGTGGAAGGGATTTACACCTCTCGGTCCATGAAGAGCAAGTATAAACCTACCCCATGGACCATCGGGAACCGCCAAGTTCATAAATTTTATACCCCCGTGGCCGAGACTGCCTAGGTACAGATCCTAGCCAGTAGCTTCGCAGAGTTCTCTACGTCGACCCCCAGGTGGGAATGATGTTGCTAAGAGATACAAAGGAACGTCATTTATTGATTGCAGACATATGGTGCCTAAACGTGACACATTTTAGGCATGGCCACTGCAGAATGATCATATAATACAGACACTTATACTAACAGGTAGTCCGTCACTAAGCATCAAATAAAACAACTTTAGTGATAAATAATAAACGCTAAAACTCTTATGCAAAGAAAAGTTGTTACAAGTACGACAAGCATTAATTATACAAACAAATTGCATGCGTGTAACATATTCTGGTCGATGCGCTATGTATATTCCAAATACAGAAGATATATGTTATAATAAAGATACGGATTCCAAGGACATTACTTATGATACATACTGTTGCTCGGAAGATACAGTATATTTATGCGTACCTGACGTTGGTTTAGTCTGTTATCCTAATACCTCAGTTAAAAGAAAAAGTATTTCCAGATCTTAAACAGAAGACCTACAACTTATGAATTTCAAGCATAAGTACTATATACTATCATATGTTATATTATGTTATCTTTAGCATAATACTAATGGTAACATAAAAGACATCGCTAAAACATCTAAACATACACACGTGCATAACACTATTATCAGCGCTGAGATATACATATTCTACGCAAAGGGAATTTCAAGCAATAATATGTACTATGTGAAGACGATATACTACAACACTAATTCTAACATATTGTTACGAAATGTACAGGCGCGGTAAGATGGCTTCCCCGCAAAGCAGTTTTAGGGTTGCTATAAAATGCCAAGTAAGGCAGGGTTACCGCATTTGGCGAGAAATCACCCATTTGACGACAAAATTGGCGATATGCCATGGACGGATGGAGAACCTTCTGGAACGAATTCTTACCGCTTAGCCCAGAATGTTCTCGAACACAAGCCGTCCTTACCCCGGATGACGCGTGTGCCATTTTTGTTCCTTTTCGGCCTTTTTGTGACTGCCATCTCCGTTGCTGGATGTAGAGCCATGGTATTCCTTCTAGGAAAGAAACTGCAACTGAAGCTACAACTAAAAAGATCTATATACCTAACAACTGCCAATAATTAATGATGCCTACAATTTAAAAATCTTCGAAAGAACTTCATGTGCACATGCTCGATCTTTCCGAATGATTTAAAACTTCGCATGTGCTTCTTCAAAAATATATTCGGATAACCAGCTAACTCAATTTCCGCCGTTAAAAAAATTGGATTTTTTTCTCACGAAACTTTGCTTTACGTTGATGGAATGCTATCTACTTTGATTAGAATATTACGCACATCTCGTACGAGAGGTTCGGATTCAAAATTGTAGGACTAATATTCTTTCTTCTGTCTGGCGATATCTACTTAATTTATGCTGGTACTGATTCAAAATTTAATAATGTCAAGATATAATAAATATTAATTGATTTGCATTATTTGAATTGTCATCCTTTGGGTGTAAGTTAATTTAATTTTATATTTCTTTTAACACACTTCACATCAATTTATTTTCACACACTTCACATCATACTTACAACTACACGCATTTCTCTAACAACCTTCAACACGGAGAACACGTTCTGTCTTAACAATCTCAAATAATCACTTAAATACACGTTAATTAATTTGCATTCTGGCGGGAAAACAGAAAGAGAGATGTAAGAGTGACGATTTGAAACATAAAATAACTAGTTATTTAAATTAAGGCAGTCTCACAAAGAATTTTACGTTATTTAGACGGACATCCTTCCATTGCACAAAAATGCATCTTTCCACCAGTAAGTAACCGCTTCACAGAGCCGCTTTGTGCTGAAAATAGGAATGTATACTTAGCCAACTGCACGTATTCTACAGATTTGTTTTCTTACGATCTTTCGTTATCAAGAGCTCAAATGTCCTTTAAAATGAAAGTTGTTTTCTGGCATGGAAGAGGCAAAAGGAATACGATATTCTACTTTTACAATCGTCCCCAAAACATACATCTACAAGACTTCTCTTTAATTGCCTGTCATATTTGTATAAGACAAGATTTGCATGAATGTAAACTCTGCAACGTTTCCATATTTTAATACGCTCTGATTACTTAGTTTTCATATTATAAATATGCACTAAGAATTCGGTCGCCCTGAAATTTAAGTAACCGAAATTTTTCACGGCAGGACTAAAACCTTGGAGGTCAGAGTGAATCAGATTGAAAAGTCAAAGTGAATATTAACACATCAGAAACTGATACTTATTTAATGTTGAATTTTTTTATATTTGTTTTTAATATTTATTGTGTTCCTTCAGTTTTGAATAACTGAAAATTGTATACATTTGGACTGATTTTTCGCTTTTTAATATGAAAAAAAATCCTATGCACAGTATAATTATATCGTAGTGCGCAGTATCAAATTAAGTATTTAACATTATAAGCCAGGTTTAAAAGTTTAAGGGTCGCCAGATTAGATCATATCTCATCTTTTATTAAAAATATATGAAGTATAAAATTTATTTATAGACTTGAAAATTAAAATTTGAATTTCGTCAATCGATCGAACAGAACTGGAAATTAAGGAACTGTCTGTTTTTTTTTTTTTTTTTTCTTGTTCTGTCTCTTTTTCTGTGTGTGTGAATCAGTTTGCATTTATTGTGCTAGGTGCAATTTAAACGTATTTAGATACTTACATATAAATGTTTGCATTGAATGCTATTTCTGTATATATTATTCAGTTTGCGCACATTGCGATGGTTGACATTCTAGCATAATTTGCCACGTATAGTAATATTTACTTATGATGGTTGCTTTAAAACTTTTGCTTTCATATAGGTATGAAAGCAAAAATAGCATATTCTTGTTAGACGCTTAGTATTTGTCACATATACATGAGACTGCTATCAAAATCACTATTCTGTGACAATATTAGATACATTCATTCTTTGTTTTAGAATGTTTAGAGATATATTTTCCTACAACACAGTTCATATACTATAGCAGTTTGTAGTACATATAGTCAATAAGTCATTTTGTTCAATTTTATTGATTTTTTCCAAGCCCATATTGAACTATTAATATTGTTCAATAATATTGTACTTTATTAATTTTAATATGATTGCTAGTTAGTGGGACTGGTGGGTAGATTTATTTGGTGCACGCATCATGCATTTAAAAATAGAAGAAAGGCAATAGGTGTTAGGAAAAAAAGTATAATTAAAACCAGAGTAGAGGATCTTGAAGCGGGAGGGAACATATACATAAAACTTCCCATTGAAACATTCCATATGTTATATTTATTGAAAAATTAAATTATTGCTAAAAATAAAAAAAGAACATAATATGAATAACCGGTATAACTTTTACTGTCAAGAAAAAATTGTTTCAATTATAAGTATTGTCTATGGACCCGGTTAACGTGAACGAAGACTTATTTATTGTATTAAATAGCTTACGGAGAGGTGCAGGCGCAAGCGAAAAAGTCAGTGAAACGCTTATAGTGACGTTTAATAGAAATCTTATCATTAGCATTACCTTAAAAGCAACAACTTGGGATTTAATCGAGATAATTAGAATTCGGTATAGTGGAAGGGCATTGAAACTTTTAATCGAGAGAGGAACTCACATAGGAAATTGAACGTCATCAATAGAATCTCAAATTCCAGGTGAATATTTACAGATATCCTGAATCAGTCCTCAGTTTCTATTTACTAATTACAATTTGGCAATTATCGAAAAAGCCAACACAATCATTCTAAACGAATTAAACCTGTGAGATACTGCAGATCTTATTCACTACGTACCTTTCACTATGCATTGTACATAACCGAAATATGAACCATTTTATACTTTTTTAATAAGAATGGTGTAACAACTCTTTTGAAAAAGGATTTCAAGTCTGTTTGTATTTTAGATCCTTGTATTATTGCATAGGTGTTTTAGGATAACTTAATTCATTTTATAAGCTACGAGCCCATGTATCTTAGGGAAGTTTGAATAAAAAACTCTTTTTTGCAGGTATGCGTAGAAATACATCTATTTTCAGATGATGGTAAAAAGCTGATAAGTCATAATTCAAATATGTTTCGAAATCTTTGTAAACGTTACTAAAAAATCAAACATTTTGTAAACAAATCAGAAAACAGTTACGAATGTTAATCGGATTGAACCTAAATTTCGAATTTTCAAAGAAGGAATCACCTAAGTTTAATAAAAATAGAGATATTAATAAAATATATTCAAAGTTCAATTAACATTGAGGAGCTAAAATTTTGAGAGTTATGAGATACTTCTTTGGAAATATGAAGCAACTCCAATGATGGAATACAGAAACAACTTTATTTAGCACTCAAATGGCGACATACAAAACAAGAAGAAAAAAGAATTATAACATTTAAAAAATAAATTACATTCTTCGTGCGAGAGTCGCACGTGGCACTCGAGTCTGGTTTCAAATATTGCCATGCACAAATACCTTAATGTTCATCTATTTAAATTATTTAAACTACAAGATTTTAATAATATTGTTACAATCAGGTTTTTAAAAATTGCTGGTACTATTTTTACAAAACTTGCCACGTTAGCGTAATTTGAGTCGTAAAATTAAAATATGGAAAGAAAACGGTTTGCCATTTCAGAAAAAGTCCGATTGTGTCTCAGAATACCAATGTTAGGAGGAATTGTATTAAATTTAATATATATATACTAAGTCGCGCTTTTAAGCCGTGAAAACTGTAGTTATATTTCATCAATCGGCATACTAGAATGGGAGATACAGAACTGGTCTCTTTTTTTTTTTTTTTTGCAAGGTGTATTTCTTTCTAACCCACTGTTTTTTAAATCATACTTTAGCGGCAAATTATTATGCCATATAACGTTAGAACGTTTATGAATTTTAATTAAAAGGAATATATATATATATGTAATAATAATATTCCATAGTCAAGAATACACTTAAAATTCTAATTGTATGTTCTTTTCATTTTTATTGGCGACGTTCTCTTATTTGAAAGTACGTGGAATTAAATACACAGCCCCGTAGTCAAGTTGTTTTTCCCGCCTTTTCTACACGTACAGTTATAGAATGTTCTCGAGATATTTTAAAGCGAACTGGATTGGCTGACGAGGCTGACGTCATTTCTTGGAAGCTCCGCCTTTCCAGAGGCTATAAAAAGACTCGCAAAAGGAATATCGGAGCTTTTTCTTTAATGTCACGATGCCGTAAACTTCATAGAAAAAGTTATTAGTAATTCTTTTTTATTTACTTCGGATATCTGATTTTGTAACTGCTATTTTCTCCTGAAATATAATAAATGGATCCTGTTTTTTAAAACTTCTCGTCTGATAATTTAACCTACGACAAAAGCTGGTACATCACATATATATATAACATACAGAGACTTTCAAAATAATTGCAAATAAAAATAAATTATTATATCAAATTCAAAAGCGTTACCATTAATCTGAAAAGTGTATTTCCAAAGCCTAAGGACACTATAAAATAAATCATATAAATTTATTGATAAAGGTACTAAAACCTAAATCGTGTTAAGGCAAACTTCCGGATATATTTGCAGTTCCCTTTGAAGTTTAGATTTTTAATATTTCTGTATGATTACGTTTAACACCTTATCAGATATTTCCCACTAAAAGAAAAGTTTAATCCCTTAATCTGTTATCGATAGTTAAGAAAATAAGAAGGATACTGAAAACAGTTATCCAAGTTAACTGAAGAACTGAAACGTGAAGACATGCAATATTATTTGTAAGTGTTAGTAATTTTAAGAATTACTTGTATATTTATTTTCTATTTCGAGAGACTTATTCTTTTAAAATTTTATTCAAACATCAGATGTACATTCGTTTTCATTCATATCTACATACTTTTCATACAGTGTGTTTCAGAAAAAAGGTTTTAAACGTTCTGGAGAGATAGAGTACACCTACAGGAGGGAAAAACTCATAGCAATGCATATTCGGGAACGCTTTCTTTGCGTAGTAGTAATGACATAAAACACAAGAAAAAAAGGACAGGAACAGGATGAGAATACATGTTTATTGTGCTTAGTTGCAAGTTGGCGAGAAATTAATTTGTAAATGTCTTTCTTGAGAATTCTCAAGTTGCGAGAAACTAGTTTATAAATATCTTTTATTCGGAAAGACTTGAAATAATAGTGAAAATTGTTAACTTAAATTAAGATCTTAGGAAAAGATTGTAAATTATGTATAGGAATTATAACTGATGATCTAAAATGAATTTTAAAATGTTATATGTTAAATGGAGAAAAATGTTGTATTGAAAGTAAAAATTTTTAAATATCAGTTGTAAAATTACTTAAAAGTTAAATTTATGTACATGCAAGCTTTGGTCAAAATGCAGGTGGAAAAACCTGGGATAAATGAACGATGAGGAAAAAAAATACAGAATGAATGGTATAAGTTAGGCTGTCCAGCCAACACTTAAAAGTTTAAATGAAGCTCTCTTTAGCACTTAAGGTGCAGTTTGTATTTAGAGAGTTTCCTTTTTCTTATCTTGGTTGAGGCTTACCAGACAGGATCTGTTTCAAGACCCCTTTTGTATTGGACTTTTTCAGGATGAATGGGCTCATGGACCTGATCTAGCTCTGTTGGTCAGGAGGATGAGAAACAACAACGACTTTTTCCGATGTCTTGTATGGCATTTTCTAACAAATCGTGGATGATGGTTAGTTGGTAGCGTGTATTCGGGATAACACAACAGCGACAGCCTCAGAGTTTCTGACTAGCGCGCGTTTACCTTTTGGCTAAGTCTCTCTAAGCTACAGTGGATGGACAAAAATATGGAAACACCTTGTGAAATGCATGTTTGAAAAGAAAGATTGATTTTAATGAAATATGTAGGTGGCGCTGGTATTTTTGACTACTGACGCCACCTATACAACTTCGTAAATGTGCTAAACAGTTCAGTTGTTGTCGGAGTACTGTTATGTGAGGTTGTCATTGCATTATGTCAGAGTTAACAGACTTCGAACGTGGGCAAATTGTTGAAGCACGTATGGTAGGTGCTTCCGTAAGCAAGGTAGCCGAGGTGTTTAGTGTTTCAAGAGGTACTGTATCGAAGATTTATTCCGCATATTTGAAAAGCTGGAAAACATCATCTGCTAAATCACAGCGCGGACGAAAGTGTGTCCTGAGTGATCGTGACAGACGATCATTAAGGTAAATTGTGACGAAAAATAAGAAGACGACCACAGCTGCAAAAGTTACTGCTGAAATGAATGTTGTGTTACCGAACCCTGTGAGTACCAAAACAATTAGAAGGGAGCTTCATAAACAGGGAATTGCTGGCCGTGCTGCAATTGAGAAGCCACTCATCAGTGATGCTAATGCCCGTAACAGGAAAAGGTGGTATTTAAGTCATAAAGCCTGGACTACAGAGCAGTGGAAGCGAGTAATATGGTCTGACGAGTCTTCTTTCACATTGTTTCCCTCTTCTGGCCGAGTTTACGTCTGGAGAACGCCATCTCAAGCCTATAATACAGACTGCTTGTTGCCAAGAGTGAAACATGGCGGAAGTTCTGTTATGGTTTGGGCAGCCATATCGTGGTTCTCTGCTAGCCCCATGATAACTGTGTCAGGGCACATGGCTGCCAAGACTTATGTGAACATTTTGGCCGATCAAGTTCATCCCCTGGTACAAACTTTGTTCCCCGATGGTGATGGTGTCTTCCAAGACGACAAAGCCCCTGTTCACACAGCTCACATTGTCCAGGACTGGGTTTCTGAGCACGAGGTTGAGTTGTCCCATCTCCCCTGGCCACCACAGTCACCAGACCTGAATATTATCGAACCTTTATGGTCTACATTGGAACGGAAATTGCGTTCTTGTTATCCACCGCCAACATCATTATCTGAACTTGCCACCGTTTTGCAGGAAGAATGGTATAATATTCCCTTGGCAAACATACAGGAACTGTATTTATCCATTCCGAGAAGACTGCAAGCTGTTTTGGATGCCAACGGGTTTCCTACACCATATTAAGCAAAGAAACATGTTTTTTTAAAGGTGTTTCCATATTTTTGTCCAACCTCTGTATTACAACGCTCTGTCGTATTGCAGGCCATTGATAGCTTCGCCAGCTTCGATATTTAGGGGCCAGCTGCTTCGAATTCTGATAGCTTCGGTTATATCTGTTTAGTTAAGCATTACTTATTATTTTGAGTTCAAGCCCAAGTGGAGGCTTTGCTGTACTCCCTGAGAAAGAGGTTAACTGTTCACTCTTATTTTGAGCAATAAAGGGTAATTAACCCTTCTCATGTTTACACTTGTGTTACTGAACTAAAGCGGTTATTCGCTTAGCTATTCACTAGTTTCCTCTACATTTAGTTGTCAGATAAAAGGGTGGAATTCCACAACGTAATCTCATTGCTCGTTGCTATTGTGATCGTGCGCTGGTCCCATCAGGTTATTTTTTCTGGAACTCCTATGACAACGTAACCGAAACTCCATTTAAAAATTCATTTTTGATAGAGAATGCATTAAAAACTTAAAAACAATGTGTATGGATTTTTTAATTAATGGACTGGCGCATGAGCTAAAAGTACTTAAGTTCAAAACACTCTTTTATTTAGTGTCTACATAAGCCAAAATTAAACAATTTTTACCAATGTCGGCAGCCAGGAGGTAAAGCTAGTAGATAGTTAGATTTGAATATTGGAGTCGTCTTGAGTTCAGATCCCGAACGCATTTTGTGTTCCGCCATTTGTCTACAATTTTCTTTGCTCTGTACTTCAACTAATGTATGCTGCTATCTAACAATTTTATTTCTGTTTAGTGATTTTAATTTTCTATGTAAGAATTTATTATTTTAATTATTACATTTATCGTGACATTTAAAGCATATCGTATGTAGATACATTTAAAAAAATATATGAATATATATGTATAAATGCAGCTGCGTTGGAATATTTTATTTATATTGCAGAGAAGGGATTTTTAAATTGCCGCAAAAGCATAGGTTTAAATTTAATATGCACAGATGTTACTTTCAATATTTTTCTGTAAAAAAGAAAAATTTTTAAAAATAATTTATAAAATGTATCACGAATTTGAAACTTATAAATTACAAAGAATATATTATACCTTATGCCTATAATATGAATGTGCATGCTTCATTTTGAAACATAAATGAAATACCTAATAAAATGTTAGCTATTATGGGTGGAGAAACTGATGATATAATTTTATGTTACATATTCTCTCTTTTAATTTGAAATTATGGCAAAGTTTTACGGTTTAAGTACTGACGCTAAAATTTCTTGTTACATGTTCTTTCTTTTATCTCAGAATCAGAGCGGGCTTTAAAATATAAAATCCCGCATGGAAGTCAATGAATATATATTGAAGAAACCTAGCTAATATTGTGCAACTAATACGAGCCTCTTAAAATTGCTCTAAACTTTTAAAGTACCAGATATTTTTAAATTATTGCAATGATTAGAGTTTTTGGTTGTTATATATCAACACGACACTTTAGATTTAAACATATATCATTCGCAAATCTTTAAGGATGCTAGAAACGCAGAAATAATTTCAAAACTTCATTTATAAATAAGCTTTTATGTGATTACAGAGAGATTTCATAATACACATTATAAACATACCAGTTTGAAAATTATCGGATTCTTGTCATTGCTTTGGTAAATATCAACCATTTCTTTGATAATTTATAATAGGGATAAACGTTTCAAAGAATTCATTTTAAATGCTGAATAATATCCCATTAAATTACCTGTAATATGTCTAAATCCCGTGTTAAGCACAGAGACGTCTAGCAGCAATAAATGAAAATGATCTAAATGCTTTCGTAAATGCAGGCTCACAACAGTGAGTGAATGGTCATCTGTCAGCGAACGCGTTTCTCATTAAAAGAGACAACGCATTCACCCTGCACTAAATGAAACGACGTTTAAATCAGTTTACGAACGTATCAAGCTTAATTAATGATTATGACATGAAAGATTATTTGAACTGTAAATGAAAGTGCCTCGACACGTGTCGTTGCTATATAAAGCACTGGCTTTCAGGGAAGCGATCTGCAATGCTGGACAAACACAATAAAGAAAATTTAAAAGTGCTTCTATGTTTTAATGCCGACGGAAATGGGAAACTTTCGTCTCCTTTTATAGGAAATTCCATGGAACTACACTGCTTCAGAAACGGGAAAAGATACTTAGCACGTATGCAGGCAGGAAGGAGCTAGGATTTCTGAGGACAGTTTGAACAAATTTTATGAAATACTGATAGAAAGTTTTACAATGCCCTGTTGTTTGTGAATTATTACCCTGTACATACATGTGATCTATTACTGATAAATATTACATTTTTTTCCAAATTAAGGTTTAGCAGAATTTATGAAATAGAAATTGGGATTAAACGGCCTACGAAAGTGCATAGTCTCATTTGTTTTGGTAGCATACATTAAGTCAAATTTCTGAGGCAGATTTAAGCGACTTATCGCTATGTCTAGGTAATCAAACAGAAGCGTACTAAATGTGGAAAAGGTCCTTTTATTAAGAGCTCATATAAAGTTGAATATAAACCACTCTCGCACTAATCTTTTACCTACAAAACCAGCCAGTATTTATGGCATGAGTTCAAAAGCATGAATTTAGATTAAAACTAAATCTATGTCTTATTTAACCAAAGGCTAGGCATAAATACTTAAACGCGCAAGTTGGCTGTTAGTACCAGCGTGACATCACAATCTGCACAGAATAAAGCAATGCCGTTAGACAGGAATGTTATCATAGAATATCAACTACTATCGCTCTGACTAAAAGAAACTCAAACCTCACTTAAATATACGCAAGCTAGAAGTTGCATTCTGGCCGAAAACCGGAAAGGGAGATATGAGAATAAAGATTCGTAACGTAAAATAACTGGTTAATTAATATAAATATACTACAAACATACATTATGGAACTAGTTATGCAGGAAAATTTCTTGCTGATCTTGAACAAAAGAGGCATGTTATGTTTGCTCTGAATGCAATGTCCATGCTCACATAAGCTTGGATAAAATGACACGTATAATGATTAGTGAATGTTACAAGTGAGCAGTTTTTTTTCCTTTCAGAAACAATGCATCTGAAGTCGGCATAGATTTTAACATTCATGGAGAAGAATGAAATGCTAAGGCTTGCTTTTTCTCAAGATTCTGTTGACACTGATGAAATTTTAATATGGATAATATTAACTGTCGCAAAATACTCAATTTTCTACCGCAGTCCAGTTAGTTCAAAGGTCACTCATTTGTTGAGGTTCGTTACATTTCTCGCTATTGCAAAGCACTGTCAAACATATGAGAGGATTATATTTAGTATCTGGGATAGCTTTCATGTAGTTGATCACACATCGGATGCGAATTAATCATGCAATTTATTCGAATCATTAGAAAAAGAATTTTGAGCACGGAGATAATTTTGTACCTACAAACTTCCTGTGCAAAATTTTGCAGATCAATGAATGATAAGCGACCGCTTATTAGGTTTCCTTCAATAAATGCTTTATTGATATTTTTTTTTCTGCAGCCGTTGTAGAATTTCCCAATTTGAACTCTTAAATGTATAGCGACGTTAAAACTCTCTGAGAGCCCAGGGTCTTCGCTAAGAAAGCACAAGTTTCCCAAAACTACTATGAAAACAAATCATATTTTTGATTTTAATGTAAGAACTATCCTGGTATTTCTTACTCGGATTTGTTTTATTTTGATACATTGCCTTAATTTCTTTGACATATTTTTAATATGAACGTATATATACGTTCTTACAGATATCACAAAAAGTATTCTAGGCCGTATATATACGGCCTTGCCGCTTAGAGTGTTAAATGATTTCCATGGTTGACTTGAGGTGAGGAATACATAATCTTTAATGGTTGTTGAATGAAAAAAATATTGCTTTTCCATTACCCATGGATGAAGCAGCTACACGAAATAAAAAATAAATAAAACTTACATTGTTTCACATCTAGTAGAAATCTGACATTATTGAGTGGCTATTTAATTTTGCAAAAATTATATGTATACTGAACAAATTTTGTAAACTTTCTAAAAATAATGGATAGGGTGGCATATATGTCCCGATATCATATCCATGCATATATAAATTCAAAAATAGAATTTATCATTCTCTGTAGGTGGTCGTGTACTTGCGCCAGATGTTTACTATTATATATAAATTACTCTATATCTCTTTAGGTGGCTCTGTTCTCGTGCCAGATTTTATTATTTATTACACATGTATTTTAACTGTACGTAACTAACGTGTATGTACCTTTATACGTATTTGTAACTTAAGTTTGATCATTGAAGCTATAAAGTTTGACTTTCTTTGGGACAATTAGCTAGTCTTATACTCTTAACAGACGGTAAAGGAATTTTCACTGAAACTGGAATGAACTACAGAGTCTTGAAAAGGTTAAATTAACCTTTTTTCTTTATCAAAATCAGAACTTGAACATAAACGCCCGTCTCAAATTTACTATATGAAATACCACGCGTGGTGATTGATCTTGAAGTAGCGGTGAATTTGTAGAATTTAGACTAAGCCAAGTGGTCGAAGACAACACACTTTAATTCTGAGTTAGCTTAGAATATTTCATCGGTGTGACAATTTAAATCACGACAGATATAAGGAAAAATGGATTCCAATCTTATCAGAACTGCCGGAACCTAAGAACTTGGCATCGAGAGGCAGAAACACTCTTTTACAATCTTAATAACCTCAAATATTCACTCACTGACTTGCTTTATGTTGAGGAAACAGAAGGAATAAGTTATAGTAAGTGGTTAATTAAAATAATCATAACCCTGCAAAGTTAAGATATCAGAAAGAAAATTATTATAATTCGCTAAATATATCAGATTCAAGTTAAGAAATCTGGAAGATTTGGTGGAACTGTTGACGAGGTTTTAACGACAGATGATGCAGAGAAAATGTTTACATTAAAAACAAATCTACAAAGTTATCACAATAAGCTTTACGAATATTATTATGGATGTTTTGTTCTTGAAGATTTTTTATGAAGAACCTGAGTGTAAAGTTTTACCCGAGAGATTTATAATTTAACAGATGAATTATTAATGAAACTGGACACATATCTGTATTTAATTAAGAAATAACTACATCTGAATAATGAAAAGAGGTTAAAATCTGCATCATCCTATGTGAATGTAAAGCTTCTGAATTATGATCATACATCTTTGCAAAATACACGTTCAGACTCGAAGTGTCGAAGGTGCATTACCCCTGTAGAGCTTCAAGAAGCAGTTAAATATTTAGTTAGATCAATTCAAAAATCCGAATTCAAGCTTCAGTGCGACTACTTAAAAATTATGCTTTCTTTGCCCCAAAGCAGCAAACTGATTCAAATAAATATTTCTTGGATAGAGATGAAATTTCTTGAGTAGGAGGTGTTTAACAACTGAAACTTAGATTAAAATCAAAAACGCAAAATTCCTAGATCAAAGAATCGTCATTTCACCACCATTTATTTGTATAATATTACTACCAAATTCATTTATATAATGGTCCTCAACTTACCTTGTGTTGTATCTGTCACCTTCTGAAAGAGGTGTATTTCGACGAATTCTAAAGGTTTGAGATGCTCAGGATTGAAGTCGAAACCATATAAATACCATCATGGAAGACTTGACTTCTGGTAGAATTAGTGTTGACAGTGAATTTTTTAACGTTGAATTTGATTTTGGTTGAACATTCATAACGGAACCTAATCTGACTAGCAGAGAAAGAGTACGAAATTTTTCCTTTTGTTTGTTTTGCCACTAAAGCAATTCACGTCAACATTGTTTCCGATTTATCAACAGATGCGTTTTAAAGGCTCTAAGACGATTTACCTCCAAATGTGGAAAATCAGTAAGTTTGTATTCAGGTAATGTAACGAATATTTGAAAAACAGCAACATGTATAAAAAATCAATCCGTGTTTTTTAATTCTGCTAAAATTCAAAGTTTTGCAGATCAAGAGTCTATTGTATAGCATTTTATTTCACCTTTAGTTCCACATTTCAGATGACTGTGGCATGCTGGAATCAATTTTGCAAGTCGGCTATCTTAATTTTCAGAAACATAACGCTGAATCAATACAAATTGAAGCAATTCCAGGCCACTAACTCCTCTTTTTTCAGAGCCTTAGGATTTAGAGCGTCTTACTCTAGGACATTTTTAATAGGTGCTCGAGTAACGCCGTTTTCTGGAGAAATCTCCAACAAAATTGCTTCTCTTAAAATCAAGATACCATTTGATTCAGCAGATCGTAATCAGTTTTGCTCAGGATTGCAGGAAGAATGCATGAGTCCACTGAAACTACAAGAAATGTGGGATCTGTGTGAAAAGAATATTCAAGTGAATGACTTGGTTTGATCAAAATGGAAAGAAAAAAAATGAGCCTACTGCAACTGCAAAAATAATAGACTTTACGTGAAAAGAATACTGACGTGAATGACTTGGTTTATCTCAAAAATTTTTTCCTCCTATGAAATGGAGTCATAGAAGAATACCCGTTTTCCCTGGAAAAGACATATTTGTTTAGTCTGTTGAAGTAAAAACGTCGATTGCACTTTATTAGCGTCTAGTTTACAAGCTCTGTCCTCTTCCTAATAGTCACCCTGAAATTGAGACTTCAGGCGGCGATGAAATATGTTAAGTTTCAAAATTTTTTTCATGTCTTATTTTATCATTGTCTGAAATGTTGCGGAGCTGTTCTCGAGTCAAATGTGTAATACTGTATACGTATCATTTTCTTCAGATGGCGCTGTCCTCACGCCAGATGTTCATTATTGAGTATGTATTGTTTTAGCCCAAAAAGGACGTTAGTCCCAAATGGGAGTCTCCAAACGGCATTTTGCGTGGAAACACTTAAATGCGTTGCAAGTTTTTCAATTGTTTCCACCAAACATTATTGCTCATTTTTATTTAAAAAATTAAATGATAAAGAATCTGCATAAATGTATGCATGGTTCTCATATTATGAAAAAACGATGGTACCTAGGGCTTGTTTTATCTTGAATTTGTTTTATTATCTATTTCATATTTTAAAAACTTTAACGAATCTTTTATTAATAAACTCGACGATTTCAAAGCGAGCAGTGGCAACACTGTACAGAATAAAACATATTTATTTTAAACACGCGAGACTGTCTATCGGAAATTCTAAAGATATGCTGTTTTTATATATTTTATGATTTTACTGTTGAATCGAATTTTATATGGCGTAAGCGCCAAGAACGTGATAATTAATAACTAAAGTAAAAACATAAAATGTTAATAACAAAGAGACAAAATAAAAGTTTTGTAAAGCCTTATTAAGAAAACTGAACATCGATATAATAATCTGAGAAAAGACTGAAAAAATAGAAAAATATATGCCAACACTTAACGCAGCTTCGAGAATTCTAAAGGTACGTTTCTACGCTGTTTTTAAAATTCTTGTAATTTTGCTATTGAATTTTATATAGCGTAAGTGCGAAGGAAATGTTGCTTAGTAATAAAACTAAAAAGACAAAAAAAAAAAAAAAAAAAAAGGGGGGTCAGTAGGAGTGACTGTAACATCAGACTCTATGTTTAGTGAGAGCATTAGAAACCTGAACAAAGCCTTTCGGGCGATTATTAAAATCTGAAGCCTTTCAGATATATTTTTAAATTTAATTTAATTTAATTTTATTATTTATTGTGGTAACATATGTGAAGCCAAAAGACGAAAAAATTCAGCTTTCAGTGGAAATGCAATTAACTGAAAAATTTGGTTAGTCGATATGTAAGTGTAAATCGTATTTTTTTCGCATTCTTATTTATCATGCCAAAAGTCAAATGTGTCCAGGTATAACTATAAATCTATAAAAATTCCATGTAAGCCGTTTAATAATTATTAATTATTGAACTTGCCACCAAACAACAGACATGAGTTGAGTTCTCTACGGTGAGCCGTGTTATTAGTCCAAAGGGATTTGAATCCCGAAGGACTATTAGTTTCGTTTTGGCATTTTGCGTCGGACGGATAAATGTCGGTTCACTTTTCAAACTGTTGCCATAAAATGTTAGAGTCCTGCATTATATTTGAAGAAATTAAATAATGAAAATCTCCGTAAATGTATGTATATTTCTCACATTGTCATAAAATAACGGTACATAGAGTCATCGAATTTTGAATAACGTAATCCTCCAACGAATATGAGCATGTGGAAGACCAAATTTGAAATTTGAAATTTGTTTTAGGATCGATTTCCTATTTTTTAAAACTTTGACGAATTTTTGATTAACAAACTCAAGGATTTCAAAGCGAGCAATGGCAACGTTGTGCAGGAAAAACATTTTTATCTCCAGCGCGTGAGTCTCTGTATCGGAAATTCTAAAGATATGCTCGTTTTAAAACTATTTTGCGATATTGCTGTTGCACTGGATCTTATGGTTTAAGTGCGAGGAACATGATATTTAATAAAGAAAGGTAACACACAAAATGTTAAAAAACGCCCCTTTGGACGTAATTTAAAATCTGAAACATTTCAGATTTTTTTTTTTTTTTTTTTTTTTGCTTTTATTTGTTCACGTTTCCTGCTTTAAGGAAGTTATATTAATTGAGCTTCAGAATCAATTGGATTTCCGACTATAAAGAGTAGCAGTTGCATGTACTGCCCAAATTAATATTAACAATCGATAATGAATTCGCAATAAAACGTTTCATAAGAAATCCACGATGCTTTAATCATTTGGTAGAGGAAATTATGTGACAACGTATTTTCAAATTTCTTGCTTAAAGCACATAAAATCATGTGAAATGATAGCAATATTACTAGAAGCCCATTAGTCCAGTATAAAAGCCAATCCCTCGGTGGCGATACTGATGTGCACTTACGAAATATATTAACCGTAGCGAGCAGATTCTTGACTCTTGGCTCTAGCTCAATTCGACAATTCTTTCCACCAGTTTATTTTTAGTAGTAGAATTCTTAGTTTGCATTTATATTTTGTTACCAATGATTTTAGATTTTGGTTAGAGATTTATTTCACCCTTTGAGAGCTTAAGAGGTAATATAATATAATATATGTAAATAATGCAGTTTTTGTTAATGTCTTCTTAATTTTTCTCCTGTCAGTAGCAGTGTTTCAATTTTTGTAATTTTGTTTACACCTATATATTTATTTTTCAATACAAATTTCACTTTATGTTTAATTAAGATTTATTCATTGTACCACTTGAAAAAAAAAAAAAAAAAAAAAAAAAAAAACATGAACTCACCAAGAAACTTGAGAGAAGGAGTCTGAAGAAAATTGATAATTAAATTATTTAAAGTAAACATGATTTAATGCTCTCGGTCTCTTAAGAAAGAGCAAAGAGGTTGAAATTTTTTCTTCTGAGCCTTATTTCGTTTAAAACTAAACACTTTTCTCGACTTTAAGCCCACTATTCGCCGAGTGGTCAAATTGCTTAACGTACAAATCTTACTCAGATTCTAATCCTAGTGCTTTTTTGTAATAACTCCTATCATAATATAAACAAGAGCTACTTCTATCTGGTATTTCTTCGAGAAGGCATAAGAGGATTCTTTGCGTTTGCTTTTGCATGATCGATTAAAGAAAAAATATCATTTCTATTTTTGTTGAATTTGGTAATGTATTCGCTTAGAATTTTCTTTAACTCAGTAGATGACTACTGTTTACGTAATGATAAATCCATTCACTGAAGGGGGTTATTCAACGTTGTGTAGGAAAACGATGTAGAGAAAGAAGGAATTCGTTGGAGATATTTTCGTACTGGAGTATGAAAAAGGCTCATTGTTTACAAAGAAGGCTTTTTAATATTTTATAATTTTTAAGAGAGAGAGTTCGCTCAGTTTCTTGGTAAACTGTTTTACGTTCAATGAAAATGTCTTTGCTTCACATTTGCAGTTTTTGAAAATGCAGAAATGATATTTTGCTTCAAATAAGCAGTTTAGTAGAAAAATTGCAATTAATTTTTTTGGATAGGAAAATGATGTGCGTTTTATAAAAATTCAGAAACTCTTGATGGATTGATGAATAAAGGAGTAGTTGTAGACATGTTCGATTGAACACTTTTATTTTTTTGACAAACATCTCTTTTATTTTTGACGAATATTTTTTATGTGTTCCCTAATAAATTGACGCTAAGCGCTGTCATTATATACCTATATAATATAAATCAAAACTTGGTTGTCTTACCAAAACATGGTTTTGTTGTTGAGATAATTTGCCCCCTTTTCATGCAGTTCAGTGTGCTTTTGGTTTTATGGCTTTTTAATTTTCGCGTATGTTTTTTCCAGAGTTAAATATGGGATGGATTTTAAACGTATTATTTTAATTTAATATATACATGTAATATATTCAGGAGCAGGAATTTGGATGGCGTAGAAGTGTTGACCCATAATGACTAGGAAATTGGAGGCGAAGGCAGATTAAATCTTCAGTTTTATTTTCAGAAACATGTTACGGCTACGCACAAGTTGGTGCATTAAATGTGCCTGTTCCAAAAGGCTTACATTTTTGATAACTTTGTAGCAGGAAAGCAGCAGCAGACAAACAGCAGTGTAAGTAGGCCAAAGCGTGGAAAGCAAGTGCGTAATGTTCAGGATGAAATCTCAAGTCAGACTGACTTAGTTTTGGTTTTCAAAGCATTTTGATTAGACAGTTAATATTGCTGTAAAATTACTATTGGCTGGTTGAGTTTTAGGTCCATTTACATCATCATCATCACAATTACGTAAGAATCATATGACATAGAATAGTCTCAAAATGACGCAGTGCAGAGAGGAGTTACTATTTTTAGAATAGAATTGAGAAGGGTAACCAATTTACACTGCTAATTTAATCTTTTACATATTTTTTATTTTTCTTACACACACACACACACACACATATATATATATATATATTTGTATTCGAATGAAGGAAAGCCCACAGTTTCCTTCCAAAAGTGAATGAAAAATATACCAACACCATCCATTACCTTTTCTAATATAAATCTAATGCCGGCCGTTTTCCTACATCTCTTTTTGCGAAACATATTTCTTCTACATAAATCTGTGTATGTGCGGAAGCGGAAAATGCAGATCATTATAACTTGAAATGTCTTTTAAACATCTGGATTTCATTTAATGAGCTTAGCCAATAATGAGCTCGCTTTCAAAAGATACCTGATGATTTCTTATGACAGTTTGGTATTTCCTTACTTTTAGCTCTCTCTTACTGTATTTATACGTAATGTGATATTTTAGCAGTCGTGGTGAATCTTGGCATCAAAGTTCAGACATGGCTTTTGCAGAGTGGTAAGGTTAATGACGACACTAAGAGGAATTTCACTTTTAATTGAACATATTTATTTAATTCAAATAGCAGATCAATTTCCTTTTTCTGAGGAAGTTCTTCAAATTACATAATCAATAAGGAATGAGATACATTCCGCAAGAGAAGAAGAGGAAGAATGATCTTGCTTGTTTGCATTAGCTGTACATAAGTCACGTGATCTCTGAGGTCATCTGCATTGTTTGTTTATAAAACGTATACCGTATATACCCGCGTATAAGTCGAGATATTTTGGGCAAAAAAAAAAAAGACTTCAAAGTGGGGGGTCGACTTATACGCGGGGCCATAAAAAATTAAAAGAATCGGAACTTCAAAAATGTTTTTGTATAATGCTGTTGTTTTCTTCCCGCACTCGAATTGGACGACTTATCAAATAAGTCACTTGAAGTAATTTCATCACTTAAATTATGTTACGAACTACAGTGGTGGCCAAAATTGTGGACACTTTTGGAAATTTTTATGTTTTTGCCCCTGAAAAATGCGAATGCCTGCGAAATACCCTCTGAATGATTATAAAATCATTTAAAAAATGTTGTATTAGCAACGAACTAGACGGCACGGAAGATGATACTGTTTTTGAAAGTGAAAATGACGACGAAGGCTGTAGTAGTGATTGTAACAATACAGAGTTCGAGACTGAAAACATGTATGATGACGAGCCAATGAGGACAGAAGAGTTCTATGAAATGTTTGGCGAATCTGACCATGAATCAGACGTTGAAGGATTTTGATTTTGTTTATTTACCAAGGTATTTTTATCGTATATTTACTTTTTTTCTCAGATGATTTTGAATAAATGTAGTACTTAAACAATTTTTTTCGAAGTTTCTCGATCGATTTTGGAAGTGGGGGGTCGACTTATACGCGGGTTTCTTATTTTCTACGAAAATTTTATATCGAAGTTTGGTCGACTTACACGCGGTATCGACTTATACGCGAGCATATACGGTACATAAGTCACGTGACCAATGAGGTCATCGGAATGTATCTCATTACTAAGTACGATTAAATTTTGACTTTCTGCGTCATAATATTCTAACAAAGAAAGAAAGACAGAGCAGCGTAGAGTCTTGTAGCAGCGATGTTAAAAAGCAGTTTGACTGAAAAATGGCGCGTACTCAGTATTTATAGAAGCGGTTATGTAATAGGCGCGAATGTTCTGAAGGTACTGGTCTAGGGGGAAGATCCTGAATTGCAAAATGTTTATTAATGGTAGCGTGTTCGCAAAGAGCAAAGCCGTCGTATTTTTCTATATTTTATATATATAGATGTGTATATATATATATAAACGTAACTGGTTACGCGTTATATTCTTCAATAAGTTGCGCGATCACACACCGTGTCGACAGAAGTCTTTACCCTGCTTTTATTATTGTAGCCGTTGGTCGTAGACTTATACTTCTAATTACAAAAATATTGTTAATGACTCAAAGATTCCTGCTTTTGTATTTTTGAATAAATATAAAAAGTACTTTGTATAAAGTTTGAAATCTAATCTTTCATAGATTCCTCTTGTCTCTATATTCATTAGTTAAATTTTGGAAAAATTTGCAATCGTTGTATAAAGAGAGAAATAATTTATTTAAAAATTTGACATTTTTGACTTAATTCTGAATTGGAATGTTATAGGGGTAGGTTACTAAATGAATTAAAATAATTCGAAACTGATTTTTGTCCTTAAATGACATCCACTGCTATTCATTTGTAATTTACTAATGCCTTTATTTATAATTTTGATATATATGTTAAGACGAAAGAGGTTTTCATAAAAATAATATACAGCTTTTAAAAGTCTAAAATTGCTTCAATAAGGTTTACATGCAATTTCTTTTTTTTTACTTTAGAACCATAATCTGGTAATTGTGCAAAAGCATCATTAACCCGGCGGAAGGCGCACCAAGAAAAGTTACTAGAACGGGCGCGTGGGGTATCACATACTCCAATATTTAAAATACAATAAAAATAGTATTATTTAGTTTTAAAACTGTTTTTTTTTTGTTCTCGTGTATTATAAATAAGTGAATAATAATTGGGTTTCAAAAAATTAATTTACGAAATAATCTTAGAGTTAAAATTAAGATAAATGAAAATAATAAACATCATGCCTCTAAGTTTCATTGCATCTCTAATACACCATGCTTTTTTATTTCTTCACACTTTGAACGAAATACATTCATGTGTTCTTGGCACAGAATGTTTTCTCATTTTAAACATAGCATTCACGTTCTTCTGTCCTTGGCGCGAGGGCAAAAAATTCAACACGTCTTTCATACTTAGTTGTTTCTAATTTCATGTATTCGTTTTAATTCTTCATCGAAACTTCTGCTTTTGTTTTGCATGCAGTACGTCAATTTCTTGGAAAAGTATTAATCTCTGATCTTTGTTCAATACTTTTTTTCATTAATTGTAATTCTAAGTCCTTCAAAAATAGACTTCTGTTTCTTGTTGGTGGATTAGCAGTTGAATGTAATATAATTCAAGCATTTAATTACAGCAACATTCAGTGCAGAAAAGAAAATTACCATTAGCCACCTTCTCGTTATTCTGGCAATTGAATAATTGGCTGACATTTCATCCCCCATATCCACAGCTCCTTTAGTCATATTATTAAAACGTATAATTCCTAACGTTTTATTTTCTCCAATAGTATCATCTATGGTATGATCGTTATATAATGTTATAGTGTTATAATGATCGTTATATAAAGCATAAGAACAGTTTTTCCTTCTTAGGAACATCAGGAATTAATGTTTTATCTTTTTCGAAAACAAAACATTGTAAAAATATTCTTAGTTTCATCTTCAGTTTCCGAAATGCAATCTTCATCGCTTTCAAATATTTCTAATAAATCTCGCATGCGTTGCATCTCCAGTTCATAGGGACTCATTCTTTCTACCATAATGCAGTTAGAAATTTTTAAGAATTTAATGTCAAGTACTTTAAAATCACTTGCGAGTAGAAATATTTACTGTTACACTCTAGAAATAAATTTCTGAACTAAATATTCAGTCAGTACACGGACAGGCGCGTGGGGTGTGTCATACCCCAGTTCCAACAAAATACCGATAAATCTTTTTCTGAAACACGCAGGCAGAGAAAAAGCGGTTCTGAAAGTCAACCACAACTAGAAACTCAGCTACTGAAAGCAACACAGAATTTCAGTTTCACAAGATAGGAATATTCCACTTTTATGTAGGGTTGGGGTATGATACACCCCACGCGCCTTCCCTCGGGTTAAAGTGCAGGTATTTTTCAGTTTTACTGAAAGCAAATTCAACAAAAAATCGACGCACCAAGGGATTTGTTCGATGGAGACAACAATTCGTGGATAGGACGATTAGGTACAGAATAGAAAATAATTAGCATTTCAGAACAATTGAACGATTTATTTCATAGTTACACAGCAACGAGCTCAGTAAGGTGTTGAGCCACCTCTAGCGTGGATGCAAGCTGCCACACGTCGGTTCACAGACTGATAAAGCTCCAGGATGGTCTCCTATGGTATTTCTTCCCACATTTGCTTTAGTTGTCGGTCTAGGTCATCAACATTTCCTGGCAGATGCAGCCGCCTTCCCATCATATCCCAGACATGCTTGATGGGAGAGAAATCTGGCTATCTGGCAGGCCAAGGAAGTGTTCTGCAAGCTGTAAGATAGTTTATAGAAACACACGCCGTATGTGGTCTGGCATTATCTTGCTGAAAAATAAGGCGACTTTTTACTTTAGAACTATAATCTGGTAATCGCGCAAAAACATCATTAAAGTGCAAATATTTTTCATTTTATTGAAAGCAAATACGCTCTATATCAAAAGAATCGACGCACCAAGAAGGATTTGTTCGATGGAGACAACAATTCGTGGATAGGAAGATTACGCAAAAGGAACGGTAGCTAAACAGGTCTTAGAATGTCGTCGACGTACCGCTGTGCTGTAAGTGTGCCTCTAATGACGACCAAAGGCTATCAAGGGAAATAGCACCCCAGACCATAACTCCTGGTTGAGGGCCTGCGTGGAATGCAACAGTCAAAGCAGGATCGGCAGGCTACTCTGGGTGCCTCCAGACAGGTCTTCGATGATCGTCACGACACAGCTGGAAGAGTCATTTGTCGCTAAATACTATACGTCCCCAGTCAGCATCATTCCAACCACCTGATCGAGACAAGAACAACTGTAATCTAGCTCAACAGTGTGCAGGCGGGAGTGGCAGGTGGCGCAACTGTCGGTACAAGCGGTAGCTTTTGGTCTATCAGCCGTCTTGGAATGGTCATGATGAACACACGTATGCACATCTCACGTCTAATGGTTGATAGCGATGAATTAGGCACTGCGCTGTGACAGCTGATTTGACAATCACTCTGTCTTCCCGATCTGTTGCAACCCTAGGTCGACCGTTTCTATCACGATGCTGAAATCTGCCATTGCCGACCCATACTTGCCAGCATTTTCTAATCGTCGGATCGCTTCAACTCATATGACGAGCGTCTCTTCGATTTGCTCAACCTGCCTCTTTCAATTGCTCGTAATGAGCTCGAATCCTGCCGCGAGGTATTTTTTCAGTCGTTGAAAGGTGTCCTAAATCGCAATGCAGCAGAAATTTTTAACAACAGTTCAAGAACAGCTCCTTATATACATACGCTTGATGCCTAGTTCCGATGCGCTGGAGATCGCACTATTCGTTCATTAGACACCAAATTTTAATCATTTGCATATTTGAAAGCAATAGGATGATTTCTTCTTGGTCGACGTTTCTTTTGCTATAGAGTGTAATATTACAAGAAGCTTATGGGGCAATACTGTATAATACCAGTGTTATCGCACAATCTTTCAGATTCTGTAAACTAGATGCCGATTTTGGAAACAAAAAAATAACCAATGTTTTCAGCAATAAACTGCATAAAAATACGCGCAACGTAATCTCTTAACATCACACATAGTTTTTTTTAAATCATATTTTAATAGCGAAACATTTTGTAAGCTATTCGATGCATTTAAACTCATATGGGAACATCATAGTGTACCTTCTGTGTATTTGTAAAGTAAGAAAAAAGTATAAAGTTTTTAATTAGATATTACTGAATTAAATACGTTTTTATTTAAATAAACCAGGTAAAGAAATTTAAAAATAATATTCTTTAGAACTGTCTTTATTGTTTTAAATAATTTACATTGTCAAATAATAACAGACATATTATATATTAAAGAAAAATAACTTATGTTTTCCAGAATGGCAACATACTCAAATGAAAACTGAAACAAAATATTAAAAAAAAAATCGTGCTGTGAATCCAATCGACCATTTGGTCGGTTAAAAATTTGTTCCTAAAAATACTTTGAGTTTTCTAGCAGAAGAATAAGAAAATGGAAGTTTAATTATTAGTTCAGTTGCCAAAGAGATAATGATAAAAGGGTGAATTGTAATAATTAATCTCACGCTGAAATTCGTTTTTTTATCCTCGATCCTCAGATAAATCATCAAATAAATGAATTGAGAAATAAAATGAATTCAAAAATTCCATTTCTTTGAGAACATTTTTGCATTAAATTAGAACAAAAGAATAAGTAGTATAAAAGGGTATATGAAGTTCTGAAATCATATTGGGGGAGGAGAAAGCTAACTGCAAGAAATTCTTTTAAACGAAAATCAAAAACTGCACGTCAAAAACTGTACATGATATTCAGGATGCCGAGCGGGACATAACTGATGATTATTATTTCTTTTGAAAGACTGAGATTAGCTTAAATAACATATAACATCACTTTCAATTGATATTTCTGCCCAAAAATTTTTAAGTTAATAATAAATTAATATTCTTAAGCCAGATTAGGATTACATAATCAATTTATGTTGCCATCCAAAATTTAAAGCAAATTCAATTCTAATTATGAGGTTTTATTTTTCTAGCATTAGTTAGCGAAGATTAAGTAAGTAACAGAACTAGTGTTCACTAGTTTTATTACTTAACCTTTGCTACAAAGTATCTAGTTAATGATTAGTTGCCCTTGTCATTAAATTCTTGCGCACGAGATCATCTGAATAAATTTAGCTAGCTTAATAAAGAACATAACAGCGAGATTTAATGAACAGCAAAATTATTCAGCATAACAAGTCCCACGGATGAATAAAATAGAAAATAAGACAGAGAAGTAGAAAATAAAGAAATGTCAAATTCAGAATTAAAGATGATTTAGTTTTTCTTAAAGGACCTGAAGTACTAAACCTTTTGGGGTGAAATTTCACTTTAAATACAATTTAAAATTGAAATGCTCTCCGATTTTATATCATTGGTAGATTTTGGTTGTAAGATTAAATTGCGAATTATTGATTTACAAATTTAATCTGTTACCAATGTGAACAACATCAAAAATGTCCGTAAACCGAAAATATTTTCTGCATTCAAATTAATGTAAAATAAATTACTCCATTTTTGAACCAAAAATGATTCTTATCTAAACATTACAACCGTAATTTTTGATCATGTTTGTAAATTTCGACTCATTAATTACTTTAACTTGGTCTCAACTGAGACTGTTAAATTACTGCGTAAATAATATCTGAATAAGAAAAAATTATAAAAAAAAAAAAAAAAAAAATCTGAAATTTTTCAGATTTTAAATTACGTCCAAAGGGGCGTTCTTTTAACGTTTTGAGTGTTACCTATATTTATTAAATATCATGTTCTTTGCACTTAAACCATAAAATTCAGTTCAAGAGCAATATCGCAAAATAATGTTAAATTAAGCATATCTTTAGAAGTTCCGATATACACAGTCTCGCGAGCTGGAGATAAAAGTATTTTTTTTCTATATAACGTTGCCATTTCTCGCTTTTAAAGCATTGAGTTTGTAAATCAAAAATTCGTTAAAGTTTTACAAAATATAAAATCTATAATAAAACAAATTCCAAATTTGGGATTTCAGATGCCCATATTCGCAGTAGGATTTCGTCATTCAAAATTCGATGGCTCTATGTACCATTGTTTTATCACAATGCGAGAAATAGACAATCATTTATGCAGATTTTTCATTATTTAATTTGTTCAAATATAATGCAGGACTCTAACATTTTGTGGCAACAGTTTGAAAAGTCAACCGACGTTTATGAGTCCGACGCAAAATGCCAAAACGAAAGCAATAGTCTTTCGGGACTGAAATCCCTTTGGACTAAAAATTCTTTTTAATTAAAACTTTCACGGAAGTTGCATGACCTGGGCTTATAATTAAATTCTGCGGAGCTCGCGAGATTTCATATAATGTAAAATGTGAATTTAAATTAAAATTAGTGCTGCAGATTCACAGTGCAAAAGCCAAATAAACATTTGTTCATCTCTAACTAATTGCACGAGTAACTAAGCTGCGAAACAACATAAATCTCAAAGGTATAAAAGGAAATATCACAACGGTCAGTGTCTCTTCCAAAGTTGTCTGTATAACATTCAGTAACTCAATTCTTATATACATGCATCCCATTGTGACAAGAGCTAAAAAATATTGATTTGAGAGTGAAGTTCAAAATGCAGTATAAGGGCTGAATTAAAATAAATATTTTGTATGTTCAAAACACAAAACAAATACAAGTCACTAGATCTAAGACGAAGAAGATAAACACAATATTAAGCAGATATAATAAGACTTAAATTTCATTTAAATTTTCCGATTTTTAATTTGCATGAAGAATAGCAAATGACATATGTTGAATGCTAGGAAGAAAATATCTCATGTGGACGTCACGTGACTTTCTCATGCGGCCTATTAAATTATGCACGTGTTTTGCTGCACTTCATTTAAACTTATTGCTTAGTTTCTTTAGAGATATATTTCTTATTCAATCAATTCAATTCTCACTTCGCGACAAGACACAAGTACATAAAAACTCTAAACATTTTCGTTAAAAATTGTAAAATGCAGAAAATGCCAAAGCACCAAATGTAGTTAAAAATTTTTTACAATTAAAATTAAAGTTTCTATGCAAAAACAGGCAATTAGGCCAGCGGATAGAAAGACAAAATTTTAGGTGCACAAAATGAAAATTAACTTTTTCTCCCACTAGGCGAAAGGGTACTGAAGTTTGTGCACAAACTTACTTAATTCATTATCCTATTATTCGATTGCAAATGTAAATAAATGTCGGTCTCGTTAGGCTGAGCGTCACTTTTAAATCCTTGATAATACCACAAGTAGTGGATGAGATAAACTAAAGGCATGAAACCCTTAACCGGAATACATGAAAAACTTAATTCACTGACTTTTAAAGGAAAAAAATCCTCAATTTATCAACATATAAGACGAAAAGTATGAGTTCACCAGGGAAAATGCACACGTACATACACATTCATATTTGCTAGATGTCATTTTTTAAGGATTTGGAAGCTGTATTTAAGGGAATTATATATCTTGAGACTAACCGAATATTCTACAAGGTATCATTTTGCAGAATACTGTTCGCCATTATGCAATAGTTGTACTTGATTTTTTTTCAAAGATGCCTTCTTGAATTAAAAGGAGTACACACTCTCATGGACAACTATTTCATCAATATTTATCAGCTCTAGAACTTTTATCTCAGATCCAATTAAGTATGATGATCGAGCAGCTAGAAAAATTATTAAGGTGAGTTCCGAAATCGCCTTACTGCTGCAGGTTAGAAAATAACAACACCGGTATTTTTAAAATGTAACTACGCAGAATATATTCGCACAAATAATTTATCACTTCAAGCATTACAATATCCCTGGTTGACGTAATAAAACCCCAATAACTAAATATTGCTAATTATCTATATTGCTCATTTTGAATATATCTATGCAGATAAATATATATTCTAGACTGTGCAAATTAATTGGAATAAAGCGAGTGTTTAGAGATTTATGTACTTATCTTCATATACAGTGATAGTCATGAAATTAATAGGAAATATGTCCTCCTTTAGCAGAATTGGTTTCTAGAATGCACTTAGGCTTTAGCTGTATAAATCATGTGCATAGAACCTTTACTTATTTATCATAAAACCATATTCTTAGAGCATTTTAATTATGCGTTCTTTTGCTGTACAATTCGTTTTGATAAGTTGTTCCTTGGAATTGCGCCACGAATTTTCGAGTGCATTTAAGTCTGGTAAATTTCCAATCCAGTGTAGCACAATAATTTTATTTTCTAAAGAAAGCTTTCCGACAGATTTCAATTGTGGAATGGAGCCGATTCATATCTAAATGTCTCTGGAAAATTTTTCAAGAATGGCACAATTCTGCATTAAAGCATTTTTATATACTTCGAAGAATTTGTCCTTATGCCAATGGGAACTAGACTCCGGGGCTATCTGCAACGAAAACCCCCTTATAAACCGTTTGTTTCTGAAAATATATTTTATGGTTTGTTTGATGTGTTGAGGTTTTATTGATTCATCCGCATTGCGTCTGTGTAACTGTGAAAAAATTTATATATTACCCTATATATATGTAAGATAAAAAATATGAAAGCGTACTTCCAATTTTAATTGGCTATAACCTTTTTTAATTTTTATTTAATTTGGAAACTTCTCTCTATCTCAAAAATAGCGCTATAAATATAAACTGTGTCATTCAAATTAATCATGCGATCTTATGCAACGCATAACGCAGATTCCTCTTGCCCAATCAAATAATTCTAAACCAAAATTTTTCTAATTCGAAATGAAACTTTTGACTCCCTCCTTCCTCTGAATCATTGCGTCACTTATAGCTTTAATTCTGCGCCGCATGGATGTTTCGCTATCCTCGCTTCTATCACCATAGTATAAAAAATGTTGATGTTCTGGAAATAGGTACGATTGGAGTGTCAGTTGGATTGTAGCCAAAAATGTGAATTTGAATACAAAAAGAAATTAATTCGGTTCGACTTGTTTCTCTTTAATATGAATCAACTATCTACATTAAAGGATGATACAAAATGTCGATTCCGAAAGGACGATGCAGAAGACAGCGCAAAGACTGAGAATAGAAAATACCCGGCACCTTACACATATGACGACGCTCCGTTCACAGAATTCGAAATTAATAATATTCCTAAAAATCGTTATTAAAGAAAAACGTTGTAGGCCCACACGTGATAGATAAAGTAATAATTAAATATAATAAACAAACATCCCTTCTCTTATCCCGGTACTTATAGACAAATGCCTACAATACGGTATTTCCCCCTCCTTCTTCAAGATAGGACAGATAATTCTGTTCAACAAGAATGGTCAAGATGCGTCCAATCTGAGCTTATATGGACCAATAAGCCTTCTCCTAGCACTGGTAAACGTTTTTGAAAGAGCCCATGCGTAGCGCCTCACGCACCACACGAGAAAAATCAAATAGTGTCAGTAACTTGCAGTTTGGATTCACATCCAATAGAAGCACAATACATGGAATCAACGAAGCAATAGTCCAAATATCTAAAAACAAACAACAAAATCTACACTCCGATCTACTATGCCTAGACTTCAGAAAGGCCTTTTACTCACTCTGCTGGTCTGAGGTATTGGACACACGTAAAGAAATCAAATCCCCTAAGAACCTATTTAATGTACTCCCGGACTACTTTTCCAACAGAAAGAGCTCAATAATAACCAACAGCAGAACCATCGAAAGAAACCACAACAAGAGACTGTCCACGAGGCTCTTGTTTCAGCTCTGATTTCTGAAATCTAGCATATAATAAAATAGTACAACATGAATGGCCAGACTACACAAAGTGCTTTGCATTTGCTGCCAATGCAGCTTATGTAATCAATGGACGCTCTAGATACGTATGTTAATATAACTCGGGAAAAATTCAACGAATTGTGCAAGCATCAGAAACTAACAATATCACAGAAAAAATCTCAAGTCATGATATTTCATCAGTCTTCTGAAAGAATACCAGGCAACCGAAATCCCACATTGACAACAAAATCAAAATAGTCAAATCCTTAAGATATCTTGGAAATACAATAGAAAATTTACTTAGCATCATTAAGCACATATAGCAAATTAATTAGAAAACCTTCAGTATAGCTAATATTCCGACAAGAATGCAAGGTGCCGGATTGGGCTTGAATCTCGAGTACAAAAGCTGTTATATAACATTGTTATAGAAAAGATAGCACTATATGCTGCAACAATATGGGCATCACCAAATGACGGTGAGGAAACAAAAGCAACTCCAGACCATCTAAAGGCCCTTCCTTTAAAATTATTCCCGACCTTACAGAGCAATCTCAAATGCCGCACTGTTTCGGCTCACCAGCATCATCATCCCCCAAGAACATGCAAAGGCTCCAGTTATTCAGCTAAGAAAAGACTGTAAAATTAAAAATGAGATAGCCAGCTCCTAAACCTCACCGACCCATCCATGTGAAAGCACTCAGCTAGTCTTGTTGGTCACAAGGGAAACAAAGAGGCTGACATACTAGCCTTATTTTCTTGGCACAGGGAATCAGTTCCAAGAAAATAAGCATCTCCTAGCCAGCTAGTTTACAAACTGTCATCTCCTTTTCCTTGGGCGTGTAGATTCTGGATATGTATTTAATTCCTACCGTAGACGTATCGTATTGTGGGCGTTGCATAAAACAGCCATTTTAACGGCACAAAACTTTATTAACACACAAATAAAAATAATAAGTGCAAACGATTAACACACAAGTATAACTTCGTATTTTGCATCTAAGCTGACATACAGCACGTTTCCTTCGTTACTTCGCTACTACCTACTAACTACTCTTCTCTAGTAAGTCTCATGAGAGAGGCGTTGCAGGCCGTTCGGCAACACTGTGCATGCGTGGTCATCACGTCATGACACAACCTCTTCCCCAAAGTTAACTCTCCTCCCATCCATCTCTCCAGACATATCACGTGTTTTATCACGGGGCACGGCCACTTTCCCACGTACCTCTATGCAAGAAATCTCTCTTCATCAGACTCCTGTGCATGTGGTGAAAAGTGTTGACCCCAACACTATCTATTTTCCTGCCCGTTTACAAATTCCCTTCATCTAAAGAAGCCAAATTCAGAAGAGAATTTATTCCCATTTCTAAAATATGTACTCAATAATAAACACTTGAAGAATAAAATTACGAAGGTTATTGACTTTTTGGCTGCTTGAAGACAAGAGCTATGTAGTGTAATTTAACCTTCAAAGAAATGCTCCAGCAACAGCGAAATAAAGTAATTAAATGCAGATATAATGTACGCGGGCGTACCTTTACAGGAAAGAAATAAGAACCGAAAACCATATGAAGCACAACATAGGTCACTCACAAGTTGGGTAAGGGGCTACTGTCTAATTACTTCGGGTAAATAATAGCTGACCCCCTATATTTCTATGTAACATAAGGTAACATCATCTGAAAAGTGAACACATAATAATAAATTGCTAGCATTGAGTTGTTAAAGTATTAACAATATAATGTATCATGAAATGTAAGTCTTGTAAACTAATTCTTGTAAAAACACACGAAATTGCATACAATGAACTGACAAAAATAGGTTGGTCAAAAATGATTTGTAACGTGGTATCAGCATATATATATACAGATATCTAAAAGTACGTAGCGCTCATAAGTATGCAGATGAAGCTAATTTTTTCTTCTGTTTTCAAACTTAATTTATTTATGTACTTTTCATTATCATTTTATATTCTATTCAAATTTTGACTGCTGATTGTAAATAACGATGTAAACAAGTCATGACCGTAGACATTGTAGAGACATTAGGTTAATGGAAAAAGCCGGAGAGATGAAAAATAAACAATCGCCTTCGCCTGGAATCGAACCACGGACCTCTGGAATACCGGTCCAGCGTACAAAACAACTACACCACGAAGGCGGAAGAAATACCTTATATACTCTCCCTTTTAAAGGATGACTGGGGTTTTTAGGGGACGCAATCGCCAAATCCTGGGTGAGGGGAATCATCATCCAACAACCTTTTAGTTCAGGCGCCACTGTAGAGACATTAGGTGAATTGGAAAAGTCGGAGAGATGAAAAATGAGCAATCGCCTTCGCCGGGAATCGAACCACGGACCTGTGGAATACCGGCCTAGCGTGAAGAACCACTACACCACGAAGGCACGCTAGGAAGGCGGGATATATACCTTATAACATGATCTATAAACTAAAAATAAGTTCCTTCTAGCCACCACAATTTATAATGTCATGACCATTCTTTACATGTAAATAACAATGTACTGCTAGATAATAATGCAATTTCTGAAGATCAATGATCACAAAAACATACGCTACAGTATATAGTGAATCGTCAAAATTGAGCTGCTACAGTTTCAGCACAACTTTACAACAGTACTTAAATGTAAGCTTTGTAAACAATTTTTTAATTCTCACTTAATTCTGATAGTAAACACTGATATAAACAGACCATGTTTGCAAAAATGATTTGTAACGTGGGAACATCACGCCTGCATCTGCTGCAATATATAATGTCCTGAAGCATGTTGCCTGTACCCACTACAATAGATAATATCTTAAAATATGCGCTTGCACAATTATGTACATCTCAATGTATATCATGTAATGTAATCCATTTTACTTGAGCTAATTAAATGCTGAAAGGTGGGAGTGTCGTTGATAGCGTCGGCGGTGGCAGCACTTGTAGTGCTGGCTGGAGTCACAATTACCATCAGAACTCGAGGAATGATGCCGGAATGTTGTTAATTTTCTAGTTAGTGTGTGGGGCTAATACCTACTTACTTAGGGTAAATATTAGGTGGCTCCCTCACTTCTACATACCATAACATATCTACGCTAAACAACATTGCTACACTTCTACATCTCAGTTTTATAACATCAGGACTTCGAAAATTGTGCTTTCATTACATATACAGGGGAATTCTAAATTGTGTTTACAAATTAAGAAGGAACACAGTACCCATCCAGACGAGCAATAATTACCATAAAGCATAGAGAGGCAACATGAAACATAGGCATTTCACTCTGAGAGGCAGAAATGAAGAATATTAGAAATCCAACCTGAACTTATAACAGTGTTGGAAAAGCGAATGTACGAGACCAAATTTCGCCCAACCAGATTTATTGCTTATTGAAAAACTCTCAGAAAGTGCTCAAAATGCCAACAACTCATTTTTCCATTTCTGGCTTTCGTACATTTCGCGAGCGTCTTGCATTGCTTTTTGAGATGGCAAAAGAACTGGTTTCTCGCATTCTTCGATTAACACTGAAAAAGGCTAGATGACTTGGAATCCGACGGATGGAAACAGCTGTTCCTACAATCTTCGTGCTTTGAGTCCATTCCCTTTTGCTTCAGCGTATGTGAGGTGAATATGTGCCTATTCCTCGTACATGTACTTCGCCATAGCACTCACGAAAAGGCTCGGACGATGTTACTAAAGTAATACTTGAAGCGATGATGGTGTACAGTTTTTAAGGACACCGTTTGCTCTGATTGGCTTTCTCCGGTACCAATAAAGAGCAAAATGCTGCTTTTTCACAGTGCAAATTTGCATGTGGTTAATTATTTATATTTCTTAGGAGATAGTCGCGTTGTTTTTCCTCGATGCGTTTCTATTTTCCTTATTTCTCCCTCTCAGAGTGGAATGCGACCCTATGTTCTATGATAATTATTACTCGTCTGGATGGGTACTATCAACCCTCTTAATATGTAACAATAATTAAAAATCACTCTGTATATATATATAGAGAGAGAAAGTGAGAGAAAGAGGTAAAATAGTTAGAAATTTTGAAGCAAAACCTCAATGACATAATGAAATGAAATTTAAAACAAGTAAAATCCCTAAGTCTCCCAATAAAAATGTAAAACACTCATCCAATTAAGGGTTTTTAAACTAGATGAAATTCCCAAAATTATGGAAATACAAATTTGTGTTTTAAATGTTTTTTGATACTGTAAATGTATATGTATATATAGAGAGAGAAAGAGAGAGCGATACATAACATACATTACACAAATAGTTCAAGTGTTTAACTTCCACATCTGTTTTTAGGATTATAACACATTAGCAAATTGATATTCTGTTGATAAAATTTAATATAGCTTTCCTCTTTAATCATCTAATCTGGAATAGTAAAGTATAAATCCGAATTTTTTATCGAAAATATATAGAAATTTGTTATAGTTACAAAAGCGCACTGGTATTAAGGTACTAAATCTGAAAAGAAAAAAAAAAGTCGAAACTATACTTCTATATAAGATGAAAAGATAACCAAAAAAGGAAATTAAGATATTCCTAAAAATAAAACATAAAATATTGAATTTCTCATGAGAAAAATAATACCTAAGATCTTCCTTTATCGTCACATTTTACTTTTTTTTTTTAACTTCTTGACTGAAATTTCCAAGAAATTGATTAACTAAATTGCCCTAGGTAACCATGAGAAAATTAAACGATTTTTCTTGCTTTATAGCTATAACTTTCAATTATTAAAAATTCATATTCTCGTGAAGATGTATAATTAAATTCTTACGACGTCATCCCTGTTTATCAGTGCTTTATCATACTTTATTTTCATCTTGATTGCAGTTATTTGTAATCCAGTTACTATTAATTAAACAGTAGATATTGCATTGCTTCAGGGAAATAATTTACTTTCTTTCACCTAACATACTATAATAACTTAATTCAACAACCCGGGGGAAATTGTTTCAAATTTCAGAGTTCTCATTGTTTCAAAATTCAAAAATTCACAGAGGAAAATTGTTTCAATATAAATAAGCTCTAAAATTTCCTTTATAATCTGTTCTTTTTTATTTTTTTGGGGGGTTCAGTTCTTGTAATAAAATTTTAGAAAGGCGAAATATTTCTAGAAATTTAGCATTCTTAAAATAGTTTTCGCCGTATGTGACTTATAGCATGCTAATCTAGCGCAAACTTACATAACATCAAAAAGCAAAAGATCATGATGCATAAAAATAATATATCTTTGCTCAATTTGGAAGCCATTAAAATCAATGAGATTTGTAAAAGTCTTAAGTATTAACAAAATTTAATAACTAATCATAATATGAAACTGTTTTTTAAATCCTAATGTTAGCAATAAAGCAGAGAAAGAAGGCTGTGAGGAGCCCATCAAGCTTAAATACACATTTTATATTACAGTCATATATTTAAAAGTGGTTTGTTGTTCAGTTTCATTTTAACAGAACGGTTTTTAGCGGCTATTCCACAAACATATTCTTCAGCTGCCTCTAAATGAAATATTTGCTTGTAAGCAAAGATGCCCTTGTGGTGTAGTGGTTGAAACCGCTACACAAACCCCGGGTTGTAATATATAGTTGAAATGAACTTCTAACAATAACATGAATTTTAATAAAATAAAAATATTAACAATTGCAAATCATGTCTGTGTAGAACTTGGATACAATCAGTAAGTAATTTCAGAAATTCATTAACAGGAAGAATGCACTATAGCTATTAACAATATACACTAGGAGTGATAGTTCTAGCGGGAAAATATACTCATAGCTGCAGCTGAAAATTCCTGGCTCTTCTGAGGAAACCCACTTCTTTTCTGGTTGCTCAAAACCTTACTAACTCACGGTGTCGCTACCTGCACCGAACTCCTGGGTGGGAGGAGATTCCTTCACTCGTAAATAACAAATGCGTCCATATTCTATCCTGATGGAAAGATTTCTTTTAACCTTTGTCTCTTGGAATGACCTGCGGGACTGCAACCGTAATCATTAACAAAGGCACCTCGTTGCAAAAGGATTTCTCTTCCGGTCTGAAAGAGGTACCACTGCATTCGGGAATCATTCATACTAGACAAAGACCCTCTTTGCGACATTATCGCACCCTGTATAATGAAAAGAAAGACATGAATAATATAGTCTAACAAAGCAAGCGGTGCCTTTTAGGATAAAAAACGGAATTAAAATTAAAAAAACAAAGTAAAAACACAAAACGTTAATAATAAAAATACAAAAAATGTTTGGAAAGCCATCTTAGCATGAAAACACTGATATGATGAACGGAGAAAAGTACTCGATAAAAAGAAAATCTGAAAGCTTTCAAATTTTATATTACGCCCAAGTGGGTTTTGTTTTTTATTTACAGACAGATGCACGTTTCGACAGCATTTGAGCTGAAAATATTAAAAAATAGCGAGTGGTGGACAACGTTATTCTAAATTTGATGCGTCTTAATGCTATTTTTTTTCACAATGTAAGAAGCATGCATACATTCATGTAGATTCTTCATTATTTAGCTTTCTTTATAAATATAATACAGGACGATAATATTTGGCGGCAGCAGTTTGAAAACTGATACATCGCATTTAAGAGATTCGATGCAAAATGCCGTCGTTTCGAGATTAACAGCTCTTCTGGGCTAACGACCTTTTGGGTTAAAAAAATGTCTGAAATATAGACTAGAAGAGAAACACGCTAATGTGACAATCAAAATCGTAAAAAAAAAACCTTATATTTAGCGTAGGTATAATGAAACACTCAATCGATTTCGAGGGCAGCTAAAGGTCCCTCCTCATCAGGAGAAAGAAATACATAGAAGGAAGAAAATAGGAGAAGGAGTCACAGAAACACGTGGTCCTTATCAGCTTAAGGACCACGTGTATCTGTGACTCCTTCTCCTATTTTCTTCTTTCTATAGCTGATAAGGACCACGTTTCTATAGCTGATAAGGACCACGTGTTTCTGTGACTCTTCCTATTATCTTCTTTCTATGTCCAATCCAGTCCTTCCTAATGCCTTTAAAATTCTACTATCTTAAATCAGTTATTTTTGCCGATAGATGGCGTTACCTCCTCGCGCTTGGTACTACCAGAGGGTATAAAAATCCGTTCAGTGGTTGCTTTCCATTATTTGAAGTTCAGATTTTGAGCGTAAGGTGCATTTGCCCCTCGCTCCCTATTTTAACTTCGCTAATATTTCTTTATGCTTGATCAGATAGCCTGGCTCAGTAAAAGTAGGCGGCCAGTGCAACTTTGATTAAAAATCTAGTTATAACCACGTGCAGTGCTGATAAGGACCACGTGTTTCTGTGACTCCTTCTCCTATTTTCTTCTTTCTATGTATTTCTTTCTCCTGATGAGGAGGGACCTTTAGCTGCCCTCGAAATCGATTGAGTGTTTCATTATACCTACGCTAAATATAAGGTTGTTTTTTACGATTTTGAATGTCTGAAATATTTCAGATTTTATATTACGCCTAAAGGTGCCTTTTTCTCATTTACACACATACATCGTTCGAGAGTATTTAGGCTAATGTCGTTTTAGGCTAAAATATTAAAATAAAATATTAAAATACAGCTTATCTTTAGAATTTCCGATAGATAATATCGTGCGCTGGAGTTAAAAAGTTTTTTTTTTTCCTACAGTGTTGCCATTGCTGTCTTTGAAATCATTGAGATTCTTATTTAAAAATTGGTTTACATTTTACAAAACATAAAATAGACAATAAAACAAATTCCAAATCCGAGCTCTCAGCTGCTCATGCTCGGCTGGAGAACTAAATTATTCAAACTTTGATGGCTCTAGGTACCTTTGTTTTTTCACATGGCCAGATGCATACATACATTCATTCATACTTTTTTATATTTAATTTCTCTAAATATAATGCAGGACGATAATATTTTTGGCAACAATTTGATAATAGTAATACAATGGTTTTAGTGATTCAATGCAAAATGCCGTTTCGAGACTACTTCTGGGCCAACGCCCGTATGGGCTAAAATTGGTTCCTTTGCAGATTGGTGGGAAATGAGGATTGGAGCCGATGTCACTGAAACAGTATAAAGAATTTCATTGGTATGGAAAAGTAACCTGAAAGAAATCTAAAGCCCAACTGAGGAAGTTTCATCGACAATTTTGGCATAAGAAAAATTGCATTTTTGGTTTGAGGACAAATAATTGTATCCATTTGATGGATTATTTTTCACATTTTTCGAACAAATGACTTTGTTCCTTGATAGAAAATTAAAACGCTCTGATATGAAATGATATAAACGTTTTAAGAATCGTGTAAGGAATCGAATCTTAAAGGACAGAAATACGTATTTTATTGACACAAACAAAAATATCACTAATGCTGAATTACTAAACGCAGCTGCGTAACAGAAGTGTAAAGTATTTCATCGCAAACACGTACAGAAACTCTACGCACTTCAATTCGACTGCCATTATATATTTATTGCAAATGTTTAGCAATCCTAAATGCATAACAGCAGCGGAGTGAATTTAAATTAGCGAATTCTTTGCCCTTTTAGAGAAAAGTTTCAAGCAAATTGTTTCGTTCTTGTTAGCTCGTTTCCATTTACGATTTTGAAGCAATTGCTAAAATTGCCTCGCTTTACTAAAGCATCGAATGAGTTCCTGAGCTCTGTGGAGTAATTTCTCTCTTTCGGTACACTGTCTTTCAAAAATAAGGAGTTGTTAGTGAAATGGAGAAAGAAATAGTTTATACGCGTGATTCATTCTTAGATTTCCCCAATGCATCCTTTCGCGTGGAAAGAAGAGCCCATAAACAGAAAATAAATAAATAAATAAAAATACTAACATAGCGTTTTAGAGTCTTTGTGTATCAATATTTTCTCTAGTCGTCTTGAGCCAATACTTGAGTGGTAGTACTTGAAGAACTGAGGTTAAACTTTCGAATTCAACAGGAGAATATTATACTAAAAGGAAAAGAGTTGTGTTTACTTTTATATAGTTGTGTTTACTTTTTCCTTATTGGATCTCTGAACGACTTTCTATATGGAGGTATAAAACTATGTTTAACTCGTAAATGTTTATAAGCAACATGGACATTTTTAAAAAAAAAAAATGGTCCCAAAACGAAACGAAAAGATTCGAATCAAAACGAGTAATGTTTATTACACAAACATTACAAATGCCAGAGTTAAGTAAGTTTGATTTGAAAAAATTACTTACAGGAGTTACCTTAATATACATAATGATTGCAAATTGTTTCTGTATAGGTATTTTCGTTTTCTTTTAAGAAATGTTTTATAGATTTTTATTATTCCAAAAAATAGCCTAGATTTTTCAATTTGCAATTATATTGTCAATAATTTCAACTAGAAGTTTAATATTTAAGGTGAAAATATATTCACGGGGGCCCCTTGGCGTATATTGGCGATTTGGGGAGGTAGATGGATACCGAGTTTGTGCACTTCTTTGACTTGCCATTTTGGTCTTCTTTTAGCTGCGATTTTTGTGTAGAGGCGAAAATCGCCGCTACACTAAGCCAAAATAGGAAGTTAAAGACTTACATAAACTCGGTATCCATGCACATAATCGACCTATTTTCACTCAAAAAAAAAAAAAAAAAAAAAAAAAAAAAAAAAAAGTCACCGAATTGCACAAACTTGGCATTGAGCACTACCTTGGCATTTTCCATGTGCACATTGGTCTATTTTCAGAGAAAAAAATCAAAGGGACAGCCAACAAAAAATATATAATCTCAATAAACTACAATTTAAATCAAGCAATTAAATAATATAAAAAAGGAAATCCATCTTATCGCTACACAAAAAGAAATATCCACTTACCTTATTTAGAAATTCCATTGCCTTCAGTCAAACAAATCCCTTAACAGCATCCAAAAACTTACTAAAATTATCTGATCTAGCATCTGTGTACTGGCGTCGCCACATAAATTCACAAAGATAAGAGTCAAAAATATCCTCCATAGTGCCGACGTTCGACCATAGACATTTCCTTCCAACAGACACGAAACTTATAATGGCCTCTAAATAAATCACCAGTCAATTAATACTATTTTTACCCTTTCGTTCCAAATCGTGCAGAAACTTCAAATTAATCTTACTACATTCAGCCATTTTACCGTCTAAATCACAAAATAGCGTAACCAAAACACATCACAAAGCCCTTACAAATATTTTCCCATCACTCAAATTCACCGCAATCTCGCAACCAATTACGTCATAGTAGGGTTTCCATAAAATCCAACTACTCAGGTTACCATAAATGAAACAACTTGGCAATAAATGAAGCAAAAACTTCGCGACAATACAAGGCGTACCCTTAAATCTACTCTAACTATATTCAGCCATGGAATTAACTCAGTTTTTGAAAATGTTCCTCTGTTTGGTAACTATGAATAATTTTTATTTGTTTCTTTAAACTAAGCAGTTTTTTTAATTCGTAAATAAAATGTTAAAAGCAAAAAAATCTGAAATTTTCAGATTTTATGTTACTCACAAAAAGGGTGTTTTTGTAAAAATATTTATGCTACCTTTATTTATTAAATATCATTTTCTTCGCACTTAAACCACATAAAATTCAATTCAAGAACAGTAATACAAAATATATATATAATATTTTCTCTTTCCTTTCAGTATGGCTTCGCAGTGTAACGGTTAGCACACTTGGCACACATTTGAGTGGTCCAGGTTTGAGTCTCGGCGAGGTCAATGCTTTTTTTTTGATACCCTCTGCTTCAAAAATATCCTAATGACTCTCCGTATTTAAAAACAGCATATCTTTTAAATTTCCGATAGACAGTCTCACGCGCAGGTGATAAAAACATATTTTTCCGTATTGTGTTGCCATTACTCGCTTTGAAATCAATGTGTTTGTTAATCAAAAATTCGTTAAATTTTTACAAAATATGAAACATATAATAAAATATATTGCAAATTTAAAATTTGGGCTTTCAGTTGCCCATGTTCGTGTAGAGGATTATGTAATTTAAAATTTCATGTCTGCAGGTACCGTCGATTTTTCAGAATGCGAAAAACATACATTCATGCAGATTTTTCATTATTTAATGTCATTAAATATAATTCACGGCAATAATATTTGGTAGCAGTATTTTGAAAATTGATTCAGATTTTAGAGCGTTTCAAAGCAAAATGCCGTTTTGAAACCAATAGCCCTTCTGGTCTAGCGCTTCTTTGCGTTAATAATAAATGAGTAATTCATGACATAGAACTATATATATTACATGGTATAGAATTATATTCACGTTCTTACTGACCATTTTGTTCATTTAAGGGTGATTTCGATTCATTAAATGAAGAACATTTTGTTAAAACAAATTGCTTGCTTACTTAAAATTCAGTAATTCTTTTCTCCAAATTTCAAATCTGGAAGAATCTAAACTTATTGGATATAGAATAGGGCGCATTCTATCACATTGTAAAACCTTAAACTATAAATTTCGTATTTAGTCTCATCCAGCTGTTCTTAAGTATGGTGTTGGTGTATTTAATTATGACAAAGCACACTAGGGCTATATAACCTAAGAGGAGGGATGCCTTCGTGGAGGACTTTCTAAGGGAAACTGGCTCGTATACACGTTACACATGGGGAAAACCACGAAAACACCCATGCAGCCAGCCCATTCGCGGGATTCGAACCTCGGACCGAACTACCAGTGTTCAGCGACTTTGCCTCTCGGCCGCTGGTGGGCCCGTTCTTCAGTGTGTATTTAATAATTTGAAGCAACAAGATCTGTTAAAATTATAAACTACAGGCATATTAAAACACACAAATTCTTGCTGAAAGACTAGAGGAAGATTGTGTTTCATTTCTTAATTAATGAACATTTAATAATAAAACGCTGAGGTAGTAAATATTAAAAAGAGGCGGAACAAATTTATTTGTAAGAGTAATAAGAATTCTCCATGGATTTGAAAACGAATGTATACGCATATATTGCGTAATATGTGCTTAGCTATTCCCTATTTGCAATTAGAAAGTTATATTAAGAAAACCAGGTACGTGATTATTCAAATGGCGGCCATTAAACCAAAGATTATTTTCTTATAGGCATCTAGTGAAACAAGATGAGCTTTTGCATTTTATGAATGTTTGATCATTAAGGGATAAATAAATTGCAGCATCATGCCTTCGCAAAGAGCTTACTGAAAGAATGTTATTCTTATTCACGGTACATGTAAAAAAACTCCATTAATCGTCCATGCAACGTGCATGTTCGGTGGAATTCGAATCCAGCTTAAGCTAACAGTACCCATCAGGAATCATATTCTCGGAGGGCTTGGGAAGCCAAACCATTTTTATGTCAGGAAAAATGACGTCCTCTTTTCATCAACCAAAAATAATGGTATTACATTTATTTAGTCCACAGACCTATATCTCAGCTGGTTTTTAATTGCTCTCTCTCTGTATATCTTTAAGTATTTATAAAGATATGAAGTAGTCGACGAAGCGAGAAATGAGTACTATTGCATTAAAGGTTAGAAATTAGCGTTTAATGCTGCTAAATTTAAATAGAATAATTAAAGTCAAGATGAGTGTCCAACCAATCAGCAAGAAGACTTGAATTTCATTAAGTTTTTGTAATACATTATAACAGCAAGGTGAAAAGCAAATATACTAAAAACAAATAGTGGGCCTAATGTGTAAAGTATAAAAATTATGAAATCACAAGTGCGTGGTTTAATCCTTGTTTGCAGCTTCACAACAGAACTTGTCAAGGGAAAAGAGTTTTGAAGCTCCATACCTGGTTGGTTAACTAGCTAGCCAAAACAAGTTTCGTTCCGACTAATTCACTGAGACTTAGAAGGGTATATCACCTATTCAACGAATTAGTAGAATTAAGAGTCTCAATGAATTGTCCCTTTTCCCTACTTGTTCCCTACTTGTACTACCTAACACAAAAAATTAACTGTGAAAAATTATTTAAAAAAAAATATATAAAAAAAAAAATTCTGAAATATTTCAGATTTTAAATTACGTCTAAAGGGGCGTTTTTTAACATTTTGTGTGTTACCTTTCTTAATTAAATATCATGTTCCTCGCACTTAAACCATAAGATCCAGTGCAACAGCAATATCGCAAAATAGTTTTAAAACGAGCATATTTTTAGAATTTCCGATACAGAGACTCACGCGCTGGAGATAAAAATGTTTTTTCTGCACAACGTTGCCATTGCTCGCTTTGAAATCCTTGAGTTTGTTAATCAAAAATTCGTCAAAGTTTTAAAAAATAAGAAATCGATCATAAAACAAATTTCAAATTTCAAATTTGGTCTTCCACATGCTCATATTCGTTGGAGGATTACGTTATTCAAAATTCGATGACTCTATGTACCGTTGTTTTATCACAATACGAGAAATATACATACATTTATGCAGATTTTTCATTATTTAATTTCTTCAAATATAATGCAGGACTCTAGCATTTTGTGGCAACAGTTTGAAAAGTGAACCGACATTTATGAGTCCGACGCAAAATGCCAAAACGACACTAATAGTCCTTCGGGATTCAAATCCCTTTGGACTAAAAACACGTCTTAAAAAGAGGTCTTTACATAAACGTTCAAAAATACTGTAAACGTACGATAAAGTCATACAATGTAAAAAAGTACAAAATTAAAGTATAGATATCTTTAAATTACATCTGCATGACAAGGACAAACATGATGTCTGAGCATTTTGGAAAGAGGGTGAAATAAGCTAATTCCCCCTGATGAGTTAGCATTATTTTGCTATCTTTTCAATTGCTTATTTTTCTATAATATTGCTAAGATTGTCGTTTAATTTGGATTTAAATGCTTTGCATTTCAATTAAATTTGTTTTTCCAAAACTGTTAGCTAGTGTTTGAACGACAAATTTTCTTTAATCCATCTTTCATCTTTTTCTTTCAAAATATTTAAAAATTCTTTTCTAATTTTTATTTTACCTTTTGATTTTTATAGAAGTAATTTCTATTTTTTAAATTTTAAAATTTTAATTTTTACTTTCTTTATTTTCTAATTTAGCTAATTGGTATTTTCGATAGGAGTATTCCCATTTCATTCATTTGATTATATATAGTATTACGAAATGTACAGGCGCGGTCAGATACCTTCCCCGCAAGGCAGGTTAAGGGTTGCCAAAAACGACAAAGAGAGACAAGGTTGCCACATTTTTCGAGATATCGCCCATTTGGCGACAAAATAGGCGATATACCATGGACGGATGGAGAACCTTCTGGAACGAATTCTTACTGGTTTAGCGCAGAATGTTCTCGAATACAAGTCAAAAGCTATATAAACCCTGCTGGTACGCGGAGAGTCAGTTAGTGTCAAGTCAGTTAGATAGTCCGTGCGGAATCGATCGAGTTGACAGTCGGTCAGCAAGTGCCGAGTGGGTTCTCGAGTGTACCGAAAGAGTCTCTTAGTGTATCGCGGTTAGTGCATCGTCAAGAGTAGTGTTGAGCTCCGGAAACGACTGAACCGAAGAGTCGGGAGCTGTACTCTAGTGTTTTGTCGAGTGCATCGAGATTTGTAGGGTGGAGATCTCGAAAGTACGTGGAATTCCGAGAACGACCGAGCAGAGTCGAGAGCTGTACTCTTGTGCTTTGCCGTGAAGCTGTTTTCACCATTATAGCCTGATAATGTGGAGGCTGTGTCGCTGATCGTGTCAGCGTGTTTATTGTAGTTTTTCGAAGACTGTGTAAACGTGTTACGGGAGCTGTTTTGAATAATACTGGCAATAAAGTGTGTTTCGATATTTCATCAAGTCATGTCATTATTCACTAGTGAACTAAGTAGCGAATTATTGCTGAGTTCAAGTAATTACGTCAAAGTCTCGAGAAGAATTAAAATAGCTTTTTATTCGTTAAAGGAGATAATAACAGATGGCTCCCTCTTGGGCGTACAGGAAAATCTGCACTCGGGCTTTTAAATCAGGATAAGAAAATAAGAAACTAATCCAATACTAAACTAAAAATAACTTAGCCGAAGCTCGACACAAATGCCTAACATAGTTGACCATTAATTTAACATAACGGGCGATTATCAACAGGTACGTACAATACGGCCGAACGTAGTAGATTCAAGAGCGAAGTAGACAGGAGGCAAACACGCGCCTTTAAAGACTCCCAAGCACTGTATCTCGAAGTAAGTTGAACTTCCTTTAAAATACTCCTTTTAATTCATTTGCATAAGACGCGATACTAAATAGTACAGAATACTAGATGAGAAACGATAATAGACAGTAAAGCATATTTAAATTTTAAATAATTGCTAAAAATTTAAAGTAACCTCTAGTAATCATCGAAATATAAATTATTATTATTCGATGAGTAAACAATACTTCACTTCAATCAAGTTTTTATGCTGAATTTTCCTTCCTCCTGAATCTTGATCAGGGAAAATTAGTTTGTTCAGTTGGCTATCATAGGGCTTGCGAAGCATGTTTGTTTAACAGGAAAAGGACTTTCTAATGGAATAATTTGCATTTATGTTACAAATTCAGCGAAACACAAAAGCACTCAGATAGTCAGTATATCCGCCAGTATTCAAAAGCGGGTCAAACAGACAGTGTTCAACGGTCTTAACCCTTCAGTCATATGTGGGTTTCAGAAATCGACTACAAAGTTGTGCTAAAACAACATTAATTTTTAACAATTTTTAAATTCCTAAAATGGTTTTAATGTGTTGTATATTAAGCTTTTCTATAATATTCGACATCTTTACAGTACCAAACAAAATACTTAATCCACTCATCTTGCTTCGCATGATAGTGCTTTTACAATACATGCACTGTCAGTTCGTAATGGTATAAACTGAGTTTACAATGTCTATACTGCTCACAACCATTGCAATTAATTTCGTAAAGCATTTGTGTTGGCAATCATATAACTGATACGGTGATTGGTTTATGCTTCCCTTCGGAAATGATGATGTCTAGTGTCTTATTTACATAACACAGGAATTATTCAATTATTTCGCTCAATATTTCGCTCAATATATTATTTATGAATAGGCTAGACAGCAGAATACGAAAATTTACTATGATTTTGGTTGATTGAACTAACATTATCATCGTTAAGTTAGAGCACGAACCAAATATTTTTAAATTAATGAAATAGCTTATTTTGATGCACAAAATATGTATTTGCTACAACTTGTATTGAAAACAATTTCATACTGGACACAGAGAAAAGTATCAGGTTGAGCAAAATAGGTGAAGGGCACAAGATTTAACCGCGCATAACGCCGCAGTTGAACAACTGGAATTCTCCAGGAACAACTAACTAATTTAAATAAGTATAATTTATGTTAAAATTATCTAATAAAGAATGAAGTTGTAATTATAATTTGTCATGTGCGCTATGTATCAGTAAAGTAGAGAAGTTACCTTGTAAGGATCTTAAGTTTTACTAACGCTTATTTTATTTTAAATCTTTACTATCACTTCTTATTTTCTACTTCCGGCCAGAATTAAAAGCTTTAACTTATTTATGCAAATTTGTTGGCGAACGCCAAGTACTTAAGTTGTGGCTTTTTGCCATACAAAGAAGAGGAAGAAGTTAGTAGAAGCAGGCCGCTTGCCTTAGCAGTTTTACTCGGTTGCTGGTTGCCTTGGCCAGAAGTTTAATCCTCTTGATAATTTTAAACGTATTGTAGTGTTAACAGTTCTCTGTACTACATACGGCTTCCTGTTAATATACGGCCAAACTTCTCGGAGGCCCTTGTTTGTTATTCCAAATTTAAGTTAGAGTTTAGTTAATATTTTTATATTCTTACGTTCAGACCACAAGTGGTTGGTCTCTGTATTCCGAAGTCCGGAAGTCATTGTAAAGAGTGAAAAATACAGGGTTTCGTATACCCTTCCTGTGTATCTTGTCTACTTCCCACATTTATTGAACATAGCTTTAGTAAGCTCCCTGTTCCGAGTCAGGTTTTTGAATGTTTCCCAAGCAAGTAAGGAGGAACACTGAACCTGATAACCTTTTTTAAATGAGCTTCAAAAGGGTAGTTTTGTGCCGCCAAAATTGTATATTGGTCAGGGGCATCTACTTGCAGTACCGAGAGGTTCGAATCCCGGAGAAGGAATGGATGTTTATAAATGTGTAATGTCTTTGCAGCATGGGGCACTCTAAATATATGACGAGCAGAACGTACTCTCGAGAGGTTGGTGGCAGGGGAGGAGGGGGTGGAAGACTCTTGGACCCGTGCTACAGGTGATCAAAATTAGTTGCGATGTCGTACTGTCACCTGCAGGGCTCAAGGCTCTTGCCAATGATTGCTTCTTCAATGATTGCTTCAATGATTGCCAATGATCTTGCTGTTCTTGCCACGATGAATTTCGTGGGCTTGTTCTGATGTTATTGTCAGACAAGTAAGATAAGTCACAGCAGCAACAAGAGCAGTTTGTTTAGCTTCATGTTATACGGAAAATGCTTTCTTACAGATAAGTATATGCAAGCAGTCTTGGAATATTATATGATACAGAGGGAAACCTGTCTCTGTCTAGACAGTGTTACCAAAGGGTAATTTTTGGAATAACACACAGCCTTTTTACTTCCTCGTACGAAGTAAAAATGAAGTATTGTAATCGCGAAAAGTATCAGGCAGCATATTTCAACGAAAATATCCATTTTGACCGCTATCTAATGCAATTTAACGATGTTTTTGCGTGAAATCTGTACGTAAGGACAGAATAAAAAAATCTTTTCCCCCCAAAAAAATTATAAAACTGCTTTAAAATGAATTCTGAAGCGAATTTTTTGTGGCGCCTGTACGCACGTACGAACGTATCTCGCATAACTCAAAAACGAGTAGCCTCAGAACGTTGAAATTTTGTATATAAGACTCCTATAACATGTAGATGTGCACCTCGTATTTTGGTTGCAATCGGCCGCACGAAACGTATATAAATATATTTATATATATATCCACTCTGTTACCCGGCTCAGTGATCTCAGCCTCTTTACTCTTATATGTTTGTAAATTGTACATTTTGTGCTTTAAAAATGATTGAATTATGTTGTTCTTATCTTCCGGTTAAGGTTTTTATGCCTTTAGTAAATCTGTATCCAATGTTTTTAGAATTATCAACAATTTGAAAGTAGTTTAAGTGCCGCTAAGCCTAATAATATTTTTGATGGCGGCCATTGCTTGTTTACATATAAAGCAGCAGAGTAGTGGATTTGTTGCCAATCTAGAGAAATTTAGCTTCTCAACAACAAAGATAACGCCTTCATTTATTATTGCGAATTAAATCATGCTTAACCCTTTCTGGAATGTTTTGGAGGAAATAAGTGTTTAAGATTTACTTCGTAATTTTTAATACAGATATTTTGAGATTTTATGTATTTTTGCCTTGTCGCGAAGTGAGAACTGAATTAATTGAATGAGAAATACTCAATTTATAGGTAAGGACAGAATAAAAAATAACTAATACTTGACAACTTTTAAATTGTTTATTAATTGTACAGATATTGCATGCAGATTCACGAAAGGCGTAAACACCTTAAGTCGAAGATAAGAACAATATAATTCAAGCATTTTAAAGCAAAAAATGCACAATTTAGAAATATATAAGAATAAAGAAACTGGGATCACTGAACCGAGTAGCAGAATGGATATATACATATAGTTATATAATTTAAGTGCGGCCAATAGCAACCAAAATGCAAGGTTTATAAAACTGCTTTAAAATGAATTCTGAAGAGAATTTGTTGTGGTGTTTGTACGTACGTATCTACGTATGTATCTCGCATAACTCAAAAACGAGTAGCCTCAGAACGTTGAAATCTTGTATATAGGACTGCTATAACATATGTGCACCTTTTATTTTGGATGCAATCGGCCGAAGCAAAGGTATATGAATATATTTATATAATATCCACTTTATTACCCGCCTCAGTGATCTCAGTTTCTTTAATCTTATACGTTTGTAAATTGTGCATTTTTTTGATTTAAAAATGATTGAATTATGTTTCGCTTATCTTATATTTAAGGTTTTTATGTCTTTAGGAATTCTGCTAGCAATATTCTTAGAATTATCAACAATTTAAAAGCTGCGAATTAAATCCTGCTTAATCCATTCTGGAATTGTTTCGAGGAAATAAGTGCTTAAGGTTTACTTTGTGTTTTTTATATAGATATTTTGAGTTTCTATGTATTTTTGCCTTGTCGCGAAATGCGAGCGGAATTAATTGAATGAGAAATACTGAATCGTCTGTGAAATCTGTTTCTTTCTTGTTTTGTTTGCTTAATTTCTTTTATCCATCTTTCTAGATTTATTATAGTATTTGAATAGAACATGTGACAAAGATTAGATAATTCTTTAAATGATATAAATTTTGTGCATTCTGAGATATAACATGTACGAATCATGATACTGTTAAGTGAAACTAGCGCCAGAGTGTCGCAATGGTAAACAAATAGAGTGAATTTTAAAGAATGCATTTATTCTATTGTGGTTTATGCGTTGTCGGCGAAGTAGATTTAATTCAATCCAATAAGTTTAAATGAAATGCAAGAAAAAATGCGTATAATTTAATATTCCGCACAAGGAAGTCATTTGGTGTACACATATGATTTTTTTATTGAAAGGTAATTCTAAACTATTTAAATGTAACATCACCGGATTTCATTTTATTATTTTAAGTTCCTTTCTTAAAAGTATCTGATTTTAGATGATAAACATTCAATTTTCGGATTGTTGTAATTCTAAATGTAGGACTACAACTACAGTTTTTAAAATACAATGAAATATATTGAATGATTCCTTATTCTGTAATTTAAGAAAAGGATTATATTCAAATTAAAACTCGAAACTAAGCAAAGAAATTTCTATTTCAAGCAGCATATTTCATTTTTTATCTTGGATCTGTCTGTCCGATGCGTTGGATATTTAAACTTTTTGCAAGATACATAGGAAACTAAAATTTCATGTGATGCATTCATGAAAATATATCCATGAGACATGAAAAGATGATTTTTTTAAAATTAATCACGCATTTGTTATAATGGATCTATCCCTGATGGCTTTAACGCTGTCGAAGTTCAAATTCAAAATTTAGTGTTCATGTGATTTATGATTTAAAATACGTTTTTATAGGTTTAAGAGAGTGCAAAAAAGATTTTTTTCATGTCATTTAAGTAAAATTTCGAATTACTCTTTGAAAAGGATTGCTATATCTGTAATTTATTAAACTGAACGCAGTCACGCAGAATATGTCAAGAAGAGTTCGGAATTAGAAGAACAGAATTAATATATTACTTTTAAATTATTAGCATATTATATTTCCATTATCTGATCCATGAAAACTCTAATATAGATTCCGAGAAATGCATTATAAATTGCATTCTCCCGAAATAATGTGAGAGAGATTTGCCACTTAATGAGCAGAGATAATTGGCTTAATGTGCTAAGCACACTGAATTCTGCTGATCTACCGTAACCACTCTGTAGTATTCGTCAATTATACAATGGGGATGGTGAAAGTCACTCAGCGCAGGTTGTGGAATAACGAGTCAATCTGATATTCCGATTATTCACTAGACGAAGACATGGTTAATATGGAAAAGAGGAATGTTGTTGAACTTAATGTCCTCCTTAATATTCATGATCTTCATTTTATTATAAAAAAAACATTAATTATAAACAAATAAATTTTTCAAGTAATTCGAATAGCTTATAACTGGAATGACAGCTTATACCTGCATATTATGATGCCAGAAAAATGCTAAACAAACGAAAAACGAAAATTGTTCGAACATATTATGAACTTACATGATTTGTTTTAGATAACATATTAATTTTATGTCAGTTCTGTTCCTTACTTTCTATTGTTTTTTCTGATCTTCTCCAGAACGCACATGACGCATAGTAGAGCTTAAACGCGACGTATAGTTGAACTTAGACAGTGAACGAAGCTATAACTTAGAATCCACATTACTAGGAAGAATACATAAAGATAAAATCTAAGTCGTGTATTCGATTAGTTTAAATACGCGTGATCTTGAATTTCACGAGGATTAAGTTCACCTTCAGCTATATCAATAAATTTTAATTAGATTTTTCTGTTTCACTATCAAGACGAAATTTTTATGGACAAGGCATTTTGGGACACCCAGGCGACTTACAGAGACTATTCGGGTATTATTCGGAACCCACAACTGTCTAGGAAAAGCAACTCATGGTGCTCCAAGAGCACAGCATCAGGTGTTCATTTAAAGAAATGTTCAAAAGCATATAATGCCAAATAAGGATTATTTGCATGACGTTGCTAACTAACTAACTAAGATTTATACCGCAGCTCGTGAACCCAATCACATTCTGGGAACGGGAAAAATCCCGAAAGCGTCACCCACCGATGACTTGAAACACTCCTGCTGGGCCCAGGGTCCCACACCCCCGAGACACCAACAATTTTAAGGTACCCTCTATTGATCGCTCAACGATCAAAAGCCCACCGCTAAACACGAGCCGGTCAAGACCACCGTCCCGGCCGGACCGAGACCACGGTGGGGTGGGAGATGGAAACTTAGGGTCGATGACCGGCCGTTAATTTGGGCTACCTGCCAGCACTACACGGGATGCCCCTCTCTTTAGGCTTTTACATGGAATACCAAGGACAGCAGGGACCAGTCGCTCAATGGCCCAGTTTGCTATTTGGCTACCAATACCCTGGTGGAAGGGATTTACACCTCTCGGTCCATGAAGAGCAAGTATAAACCTACCCCATGGACCATCGGGAACCGCCAAGTTCATAAATTTTATACCCCCGTGGCCGAGACTGCCTAGGTACAGATCCTAGCCAGTAGCTTCGCAGAGTTCTCTACGTCGACCCCCAGGTGGGAATGATGTTGCTAAGAGATACAAAGGAACGTCATTTATTGATTGCAGACATATGGTGCCTAAACGTGACACATTTTAGGCATGGCCACTGCAGAATGATCATATAATACAGACACTTATACTAACAGGTAGTCCGTCACTAAGCATCAAATAAAACAACTTTAGTGATAAATAATAAACGCTAAAACTCTTATGCAAAGAAAAGTTGTTACAAGTACGACAAGCATTAATTATACAAACAAATTGCATGCGTGTAACATATTCTGGTCGATGCGCTATGTATATTCCAAATACAGAAGATATATGTTATAATAAAGATACGGATTCCAAGGACATTACTTATGATACATACTGTTGCTCGGAAGATACAGTATATTTATGCGTACCTGACGTTGGTTTAGTCTGTTATCCTAATACCTCAGTTAAAAGAAAAAGTATTTCCAGATCTTAAACAGAAGACCTACAACTTATGAATTTCAAGCATAAGTACTATATACTATCATATGTTATATTATGTTATCTTTAGCATAATACTAATGGTAACATAAAAGACATCGCTAAAACATCTAAACATACACACGTGCATAACACTATTATCAGCGCTGAGATATACATATTCTACGCAAAGGGAATTTCAAGCAATAATATGTACTATGTGAAGACGATATACTACAACACTAATTCTAACATATTGTTACGAAATGTACAGGCGCGGTAAGATGGCTTCCCCGCAAAGCAGTTTTAGGGTTGCTATAAAATGCCAAGTAAGGCAGGGTTACCGCATTTGGCGAGAAATCACCCATTTGACGACAAAATTGGCGATATGCCATGGACGGATGGAGAACCTTCTGGAACGAATTCTTACCGCTTAGCCCAGAATGTTCTCGAACACAAGCCGTCCTTACCCCGGATGACGCGTGTGCCATTTTTGTTCCTTTTCGGCCTTTTTGTGACTGCCATCTCCGTTGCTGGATGTAGAGCCATGGTATTCCTTCTAGGAAAGAAACTGCAACTGAAGCTACAACTAAAAAGATCTATATACCTAACAACTGCCAATAATTAATGATGCCTACAATTTAAAAATCTTCGAAAGAACTTCATGTGCACATGCTCGATCTTTCCGAATGATTTAAAACTTCGCATGTGCTTCTTCAAAAATATATTCGGATAACCAGCTAACTCAATTTCCGCCGTTAAAAAAATTGGATTTTTTTCTCACGAAACTTTGCTTTACGTTGATGGAATGCTATCTACTTTGATTAGAATATTACGCACATCTCGTACGAGAGGTTCGGATTCAAAATTGTAGGACTAATATTCTTTCTTCTGTCTGGCGATATCTACTTAATTTATGCTGGTACTGATTCAAAATTTAATAATGTCAAGATATAATAAATATTAATTGATTTGCATTATTTGAATTGTCATCCTTTGGGTGTAAGTTAATTTAATTTTATATTTCTTTTAACACACTTCACATCAATTTATTTTCACACACTTCACATCATACTTACAACTACACGCATTTCTCTAACAACCTTCAACACGGAGAACACGTTCTGTCTTAACAATCTCAAATAATCACTTAAATACACGTTAATTAATTTGCATTCTGGCGGGAAAACAGAAAGAGAGATGTAAGAGTGACGATTTGAAACATAAAATAACTAGTTATTTAAATTAAGGCAGTCTCACAAAGAATTTTACGTTATTTAGACGGACATCCTTCCATTGCACAAAAATGCATCTTTCCACCAGTAAGTAACCGCTTCACAGAGCCGCTTTGTGCTGAAAATAGGAATGTATACTTAGCCAACTGCACGTATTCTACAGATTTGTTTTCTTACGATCTTTCGTTATCAAGAGCTCAAATGTCCTTTAAAATGAAAGTTGTTTTCTGGCATGGAAGAGGCAAAAGGAATACGATATTCTACTTTTACAATCGTCCCCAAAACATACATCTACAAGACTTCTCTTTAATTGCCTGTCATATTTGTATAAGACAAGATTTGCATGAATGTAAACTCTGCAACGTTTCCATATTTTAATACGCTCTGATTACTTAGTTTTCATATTATAAATATGCACTAAGAATTCGGTCGCCCTGAAATTTAAGTAACCGAAATTTTTCACGGCAGGACTAAAACCTTGGAGGTCAGAGTGAATCAGATTGAAAAGTCAAAGTGAATATTAACACATCAGAAACTGATACTTATTTAATGTTGAATTTTTTTATATTTGTTTTTAATATTTATTGTGTTCCTTCAGTTTTGAATAACTGAAAATTGTATACATTTGGACTGATTTTTCGCTTTTTAATATGAAAAAAAATCCTATGCACAGTATAATTATATCGTAGTGCGCAGTATCAAATTAAGTATTTAACATTATAAGCCAGGTTTAAAAGTTTAAGGGTCGCCAGATTAGATCATATCTCATCTTTTATTAAAAATATATGAAGTATAAAATTTATTTATAGACTTGAAAATTAAAATTTGAATTTCGTCAATCGATCGAACAGAACTGGAAATTAAGGAACTGTCTGTTTTTTTTTTTTTTTTTTCTTGTTCTGTCTCTTTTTCTGTGTGTGTGAATCAGTTTGCATTTATTGTGCTAGGTGCAATTTAAACGTATTTAGATACTTACATATAAATGTTTGCATTGAATGCTATTTCTGTATATATTATTCAGTTTGCGCACATTGCGATGGTTGACATTCTAGCATAATTTGCCACGTATAGTAATATTTACTTATGATGGTTGCTTTAAAACTTTTGCTTTCATATAGGTATGAAAGCAAAAATAGCATATTCTTGTTAGACGCTTAGTATTTGTCACATATACATGAGACTGCTATCAAAATCACTATTCTGTGACAATATTAGATACATTCATTCTTTGTTTTAGAATGTTTAGAGATATATTTTCCTACAACACAGTTCATATACTATAGCAGTTTGTAGTACATATAGTCAATAAGTCATTTTGTTCAATTTTATTGATTTTTTCCAAGCCCATATTGAACTATTAATATTGTTCAATAATATTGTACTTTATTAATTTTAATATGATTGCTAGTTAGTGGGACTGGTGGGTAGATTTATTTGGTGCACGCATCATGCATTTAAAAATAGAAGAAAGGCAATAGGTGTTAGGAAAAAAAGTATAATTAAAACCAGAGTAGAGGATCTTGAAGCGGGAGGGAACATATACATAAAACTTCCCATTGAAACATTCCATATGTTATATTTATTGAAAAATTAAATTATTGCTAAAAATAAAAAAAGAACATAATATGAATAACCGGTATAACTTTTACTGTCAAGAAAAAATTGTTTCAATTATAAGTATTGTCTATGGACCCGGTTAACGTGAACGAAGACTTATTTATTGTATTAAATAGCTTACGGAGAGGTGCAGGCGCAAGCGAAAAAGTCAGTGAAACGCTTATAGTGACGTTTAATAGAAATCTTATCATTAGCATTACCTTAAAAGCAACAACTTGGGATTTAATCGAGATAATTAGAATTCGGTATAGTGGAAGGGCATTGAAACTTTTAATCGAGAGAGGAACTCACATAGGAAATTGAACGTCATCAATAGAATCTCAAATTCCAGGTGAATATTTACAGATATCCTGAATCAGTCCTCAGTTTCTATTTACTAATTACAATTTGGCAATTATCGAAAAAGCCAACACAATCATTCTAAACGAATTAAACCTGTGAGATACTGCAGATCTTATTCACTACGTACCTTTCACTATGCATTGTACATAACCGAAATATGAACCATTTTATACTTTTTTAATAAGAATGGTGTAACAACTCTTTTGAAAAAGGATTTCAAGTCTGTTTGTATTTTAGATCCTTGTATTATTGCATAGGTGTTTTAGGATAACTTAATTCATTTTATAAGCTACGAGCCCATGTATCTTAGGGAAGTTTGAATAAAAAACTCTTTTTTGCAGGTATGCGTAGAAATACATCTATTTTCAGATGATGGTAAAAAGCTGATAAGTCATAATTCAAATATGTTTCGAAATCTTTGTAAACGTTACTAAAAAATCAAACATTTTGTAAACAAATCAGAAAACAGTTACGAATGTTAATCGGATTGAACCTAAATTTCGAATTTTCAAAGAAGGAATCACCTAAGTTTAATAAAAATAGAGATATTAATAAAATATATTCAAAGTTCAATTAACATTGAGGAGCTAAAATTTTGAGAGTTATGAGATACTTCTTTGGAAATATGAAGCAACTCCAATGATGGAATACAGAAACAACTTTATTTAGCACTCAAATGGCGACATACAAAACAAGAAGAAAAAAGAATTATAACATTTAAAAAATAAATTACATTCTTCGTGCGAGAGTCGCACGTGGCACTCGAGTCTGGTTTCAAATATTGCCATGCACAAATACCTTAATGTTCATCTATTTAAATTATTTAAACTACAAGATTTTAATAATATTGTTACAATCAGGTTTTTAAAAATTGCTGGTACTATTTTTACAAAACTTGCCACGTTAGCGTAATTTGAGTCGTAAAATTAAAATATGGAAAGAAAACGGTTTGCCATTTCAGAAAAAGTCCGATTGTGTCTCAGAATACCAATGTTAGGAGGAATTGTATTAAATTTAATATATATATACTAAGTCGCGCTTTTAAGCCGTGAAAACTGTAGTTATATTTCATCAATCGGCATACTAGAATGGGAGATACAGAACTGGTCTCTTTTTTTTTTTTTTTTGCAAGGTGTATTTCTTTCTAACCCACTGTTTTTTAAATCATACTTTAGCGGCAAATTATTATGCCATATAACGTTAGAACGTTTATGAATTTTAATTAAAAGGAATATATATATATATGTAATAATAATATTCCATAGTCAAGAATACACTTAAAATTCTAATTGTATGTTCTTTTCATTTTTATTGGCGACGTTCTCTTATTTGAAAGTACGTGGAATTAAATACACAGCCCCGTAGTCAAGTTGTTTTTCCCGCCTTTTCTACACGTACAGTTATAGAATGTTCTCGAGATATTTTAAAGCGAACTGGATTGGCTGACGAGGCTGACGTCATTTCTTGGAAGCTCCGCCTTTCCAGAGGCTATAAAAAGACTCGCAAAAGGAATATCGGAGCTTTTTCTTTAATGTCACGATGCCGTAAACTTCATAGAAAAAGTTATTAGTAATTCTTTTTTATTTACTTCGGATATCTGATTTTGTAACTGCTATTTTCTCCTGAAATATAATAAATGGATCCTGTTTTTTAAAACTTCTCGTCTGATAATTTAACCTACGACAAAAGCTGGTACATCACATATATATATAACATACAGAGACTTTCAAAATAATTGCAAATAAAAATAAATTATTATATCAAATTCAAAAGCGTTACCATTAATCTGAAAAGTGTATTTCCAAAGCCTAAGGACACTATAAAATAAATCATATAAATTTATTGATAAAGGTACTAAAACCTAAATCGTGTTAAGGCAAACTTCCGGATATATTTGCAGTTCCCTTTGAAGTTTAGATTTTTAATATTTCTGTATGATTACGTTTAACACCTTATCAGATATTTCCCACTAAAAGAAAAGTTTAATCCCTTAATCTGTTATCGATAGTTAAGAAAATAAGAAGGATACTGAAAACAGTTATCCAAGTTAACTGAAGAACTGAAACGTGAAGACATGCAATATTATTTGTAAGTGTTAGTAATTTTAAGAATTACTTGTATATTTATTTTCTATTTCGAGAGACTTATTCTTTTAAAATTTTATTCAAACATCAGATGTACATTCGTTTTCATTCATATCTACATACTTTTCATACAGTGTGTTTCAGAAAAAAGGTTTTAAACGTTCTGGAGAGATAGAGTACACCTACAGGAGGGAAAAACTCATAGCAATGCATATTCGGGAACGCTTTCTTTGCGTAGTAGTAATGACATAAAACACAAGAAAAAAAGGACAGGAACAGGATGAGAATACATGTTTATTGTGCTTAGTTGCAAGTTGGCGAGAAATTAATTTGTAAATGTCTTTCTTGAGAATTCTCAAGTTGCGAGAAACTAGTTTATAAATATCTTTTATTCGGAAAGACTTGAAATAATAGTGAAAATTGTTAACTTAAATTAAGATCTTAGGAAAAGATTGTAAATTATGTATAGGAATTATAACTGATGATCTAAAATGAATTTTAAAATGTTATATGTTAAATGGAGAAAAATGTTGTATTGAAAGTAAAAATTTTTAAATATCAGTTGTAAAATTACTTAAAAGTTAAATTTATGTACATGCAAGCTTTGGTCAAAATGCAGGTGGAAAAACCTGGGATAAATGAACGATGAGGAAAAAAAATACAGAATGAATGGTATAAGTTAGGCTGTCCAGCCAACACTTAAAAGTTTAAATGAAGCTCTCTTTAGCACTTAAGGTGCAGTTTGTATTTAGAGAGTTTCCTTTTTCTTATCTTGGTTGAGGCTTACCAGACAGGATCTGTTTCAAGACCCCTTTTGTATTGGACTTTTTCAGGATGAATGGGCTCATGGACCTGATCTAGCTCTGTTGGTCAGGAGGATGAGAAACAACAACGACTTTTTCCGATGTCTTGTATGGCATTTTCTAACAAATCGTGGATGATGGTTAGTTGGTAGCGTGTATTCGGGATAACACAACAGCGACAGCCTCAGAGTTTCTGACTAGCGCGCGTTTACCTTTTGGCTAAGTCTCTCTAAGCTACAGTGGATGGACAAAAATATGGAAACACCTTGTGAAATGCATGTTTGAAAAGAAAGATTGATTTTAATGAAATATGTAGGTGGCGCTGGTATTTTTGACTACTGACGCCACCTATACAACTTCGTAAATGTGCTAAACAGTTCAGTTGTTGTCGGAGTACTGTTATGTGAGGTTGTCATTGCATTATGTCAGAGTTAACAGACTTCGAACGTGGGCAAATTGTTGAAGCACGTATGGTAGGTGCTTCCGTAAGCAAGGTAGCCGAGGTGTTTAGTGTTTCAAGAGGTACTGTATCGAAGATTTATTCCGCATATTTGAAAAGCTGGAAAACATCATCTGCTAAATCACAGCGCGGACGAAAGTGTGTCCTGAGTGATCGTGACAGACGATCATTAAGGTAAATTGTGACGAAAAATAAGAAGACGACCACAGCTGCAAAAGTTACTGCTGAAATGAATGTTGTGTTACCGAACCCTGTGAGTACCAAAACAATTAGAAGGGAGCTTCATAAACAGGGAATTGCTGGCCGTGCTGCAATTGAGAAGCCACTCATCAGTGATGCTAATGCCCGTAACAGGAAAAGGTGGTATTTAAGTCATAAAGCCTGGACTACAGAGCAGTGGAAGCGAGTAATATGGTCTGACGAGTCTTCTTTCACATTGTTTCCCTCTTCTGGCCGAGTTTACGTCTGGAGAACGCCATCTCAAGCCTATAATACAGACTGCTTGTTGCCAAGAGTGAAACATGGCGGAAGTTCTGTTATGGTTTGGGCAGCCATATCGTGGTTCTCTGCTAGCCCCATGATAACTGTGTCAGGGCACATGGCTGCCAAGACTTATGTGAACATTTTGGCCGATCAAGTTCATCCCCTGGTACAAACTTTGTTCCCCGATGGTGATGGTGTCTTCCAAGACGACAAAGCCCCTGTTCACACAGCTCACATTGTCCAGGACTGGGTTTCTGAGCACGAGGTTGAGTTGTCCCATCTCCCCTGGCCACCACAGTCACCAGACCTGAATATTATCGAACCTTTATGGTCTACATTGGAACGGAAATTGCGTTCTTGTTATCCACCGCCAACATCATTATCTGAACTTGCCACCGTTTTGCAGGAAGAATGGTATAATATTCCCTTGGCAAACATACAGGAACTGTATTTATCCATTCCGAGAAGACTGCAAGCTGTTTTGGATGCCAACGGGTTTCCTACACCATATTAAGCAAAGAAACATGTTTTTTTAAAGGTGTTTCCATATTTTTGTCCAACCTCTGTATTACAACGCTCTGTCGTATTGCAGGCCATTGATAGCTTCGCCAGCTTCGATATTTAGGGGCCAGCTGCTTCGAATTCTGATAGCTTCGGTTATATCTGTTTAGTTAAGCATTACTTATTATTTTGAGTTCAAGCCCAAGTGGAGGCTTTGCTGTACTCCCTGAGAAAGAGGTTAACTGTTCACTCTTATTTTGAGCAATAAAGGGTAATTAACCCTTCTCATGTTTACACTTGTGTTACTGAACTAAAGCGGTTATTCGCTTAGCTATTCACTAGTTTCCTCTACATTTAGTTGTCAGATAAAAGGGTGGAATTCCACAACGTAATCTCATTGCTCGTTGCTATTGTGATCGTGCGCTGGTCCCATCAGGTTATTTTTTCTGGAACTCCTATGACAACGTAACCGAAACTCCATTTAAAAATTCATTTTTGATAGAGAATGCATTAAAAACTTAAAAACAATGTGTATGGATTTTTTAATTAATGGACTGGCGCATGAGCTAAAAGTACTTAAGTTCAAAACACTCTTTTATTTAGTGTCTACATAAGCCAAAATTAAACAATTTTTACCAATGTCGGCAGCCAGGAGGTAAAGCTAGTAGATAGTTAGATTTGAATATTGGAGTCGTCTTGAGTTCAGATCCCGAACGCATTTTGTGTTCCGCCATTTGTCTACAATTTTCTTTGCTCTGTACTTCAACTAATGTATGCTGCTATCTAACAATTTTATTTCTGTTTAGTGATTTTAATTTTCTATGTAAGAATTTATTATTTTAATTATTACATTTATCGTGACATTTAAAGCATATCGTATGTAGATACATTTAAAAAAATATATGAATATATATGTATAAATGCAGCTGCGTTGGAATATTTTATTTATATTGCAGAGAAGGGATTTTTAAATTGCCGCAAAAGCATAGGTTTAAATTTAATATGCACAGATGTTACTTTCAATATTTTTCTGTAAAAAAGAAAAATTTTTAAAAATAATTTATAAAATGTATCACGAATTTGAAACTTATAAATTACAAAGAATATATTATACCTTATGCCTATAATATGAATGTGCATGCTTCATTTTGAAACATAAATGAAATACCTAATAAAATGTTAGCTATTATGGGTGGAGAAACTGATGATATAATTTTATGTTACATATTCTCTCTTTTAATTTGAAATTATGGCAAAGTTTTACGGTTTAAGTACTGACGCTAAAATTTCTTGTTACATGTTCTTTCTTTTATCTCAGAATCAGAGCGGGCTTTAAAATATAAAATCCCGCATGGAAGTCAATGAATATATATTGAAGAAACCTAGCTAATATTGTGCAACTAATACGAGCCTCTTAAAATTGCTCTAAACTTTTAAAGTACCAGATATTTTTAAATTATTGCAATGATTAGAGTTTTTGGTTGTTATATATCAACACGACACTTTAGATTTAAACATATATCATTCGCAAATCTTTAAGGATGCTAGAAACGCAGAAATAATTTCAAAACTTCATTTATAAATAAGCTTTTATGTGATTACAGAGAGATTTCATAATACACATTATAAACATACCAGTTTGAAAATTATCGGATTCTTGTCATTGCTTTGGTAAATATCAACCATTTCTTTGATAATTTATAATAGGGATAAACGTTTCAAAGAATTCATTTTAAATGCTGAATAATATCCCATTAAATTACCTGTAATATGTCTAAATCCCGTGTTAAGCACAGAGACGTCTAGCAGCAATAAATGAAAATGATCTAAATGCTTTCGTAAATGCAGGCTCACAACAGTGAGTGAATGGTCATCTGTCAGCGAACGCGTTTCTCATTAAAAGAGACAACGCATTCACCCTGCACTAAATGAAACGACGTTTAAATCAGTTTACGAACGTATCAAGCTTAATTAATGATTATGACATGAAAGATTATTTGAACTGTAAATGAAAGTGCCTCGACACGTGTCGTTGCTATATAAAGCACTGGCTTTCAGGGAAGCGATCTGCAATGCTGGACAAACACAATAAAGAAAATTTAAAAGTGCTTCTATGTTTTAATGCCGACGGAAATGGGAAACTTTCGTCTCCTTTTATAGGAAATTCCATGGAACTACACTGCTTCAGAAACGGGAAAAGATACTTAGCACGTATGCAGGCAGGAAGGAGCTAGGATTTCTGAGGACAGTTTGAACAAATTTTATGAAATACTGATAGAAAGTTTTACAATGCCCTGTTGTTTGTGAATTATTACCCTGTACATACATGTGATCTATTACTGATAAATATTACATTTTTTTCCAAATTAAGGTTTAGCAGAATTTATGAAATAGAAATTGGGATTAAACGGCCTACGAAAGTGCATAGTCTCATTTGTTTTGGTAGCATACATTAAGTCAAATTTCTGAGGCAGATTTAAGCGACTTATCGCTATGTCTAGGTAATCAAACAGAAGCGTACTAAATGTGGAAAAGGTCCTTTTATTAAGAGCTCATATAAAGTTGAATATAAACCACTCTCGCACTAATCTTTTACCTACAAAACCAGCCAGTATTTATGGCATGAGTTCAAAAGCATGAATTTAGATTAAAACTAAATCTATGTCTTATTTAACCAAAGGCTAGGCATAAATACTTAAACGCGCAAGTTGGCTGTTAGTACCAGCGTGACATCACAATCTGCACAGAATAAAGCAATGCCGTTAGACAGGAATGTTATCATAGAATATCAACTACTATCGCTCTGACTAAAAGAAACTCAAACCTCACTTAAATATACGCAAGCTAGAAGTTGCATTCTGGCCGAAAACCGGAAAGGGAGATATGAGAATAAAGATTCGTAACGTAAAATAACTGGTTAATTAATATAAATATACTACAAACATACATTATGGAACTAGTTATGCAGGAAAATTTCTTGCTGATCTTGAACAAAAGAGGCATGTTATGTTTGCTCTGAATGCAATGTCCATGCTCACATAAGCTTGGATAAAATGACACGTATAATGATTAGTGAATGTTACAAGTGAGCAGTTTTTTTTCCTTTCAGAAACAATGCATCTGAAGTCGGCATAGATTTTAACATTCATGGAGAAGAATGAAATGCTAAGGCTTGCTTTTTCTCAAGATTCTGTTGACACTGATGAAATTTTAATATGGATAATATTAACTGTCGCAAAATACTCAATTTTCTACCGCAGTCCAGTTAGTTCAAAGGTCACTCATTTGTTGAGGTTCGTTACATTTCTCGCTATTGCAAAGCACTGTCAAACATATGAGAGGATTATATTTAGTATCTGGGATAGCTTTCATGTAGTTGATCACACATCGGATGCGAATTAATCATGCAATTTATTCGAATCATTAGAAAAAGAATTTTGAGCACGGAGATAATTTTGTACCTACAAACTTCCTGTGCAAAATTTTGCAGATCAATGAATGATAAGCGACCGCTTATTAGGTTTCCTTCAATAAATGCTTTATTGATATTTTTTTTTCTGCAGCCGTTGTAGAATTTCCCAATTTGAACTCTTAAATGTATAGCGACGTTAAAACTCTCTGAGAGCCCAGGGTCTTCGCTAAGAAAGCACAAGTTTCCCAAAACTACTATGAAAACAAATCATATTTTTGATTTTAATGTAAGAACTATCCTGGTATTTCTTACTCGGATTTGTTTTATTTTGATACATTGCCTTAATTTCTTTGACATATTTTTAATATGAACGTATATATACGTTCTTACAGATATCACAAAAAGTATTCTAGGCCGTATATATACGGCCTTGCCGCTTAGAGTGTTAAATGATTTCCATGGTTGACTTGAGGTGAGGAATACATAATCTTTAATGGTTGTTGAATGAAAAAAATATTGCTTTTCCATTACCCATGGATGAAGCAGCTACACGAAATAAAAAATAAATAAAACTTACATTGTTTCACATCTAGTAGAAATCTGACATTATTGAGTGGCTATTTAATTTTGCAAAAATTATATGTATACTGAACAAATTTTGTAAACTTTCTAAAAATAATGGATAGGGTGGCATATATGTCCCGATATCATATCCATGCATATATAAATTCAAAAATAGAATTTATCATTCTCTGTAGGTGGTCGTGTACTTGCGCCAGATGTTTACTATTATATATAAATTACTCTATATCTCTTTAGGTGGCTCTGTTCTCGTGCCAGATTTTATTATTTATTACACATGTATTTTAACTGTACGTAACTAACGTGTATGTACCTTTATACGTATTTGTAACTTAAGTTTGATCATTGAAGCTATAAAGTTTGACTTTCTTTGGGACAATTAGCTAGTCTTATACTCTTAACAGACGGTAAAGGAATTTTCACTGAAACTGGAATGAACTACAGAGTCTTGAAAAGGTTAAATTAACCTTTTTTCTTTATCAAAATCAGAACTTGAACATAAACGCCCGTCTCAAATTTACTATATGAAATACCACGCGTGGTGATTGATCTTGAAGTAGCGGTGAATTTGTAGAATTTAGACTAAGCCAAGTGGTCGAAGACAACACACTTTAATTCTGAGTTAGCTTAGAATATTTCATCGGTGTGACAATTTAAATCACGACAGATATAAGGAAAAATGGATTCCAATCTTATCAGAACTGCCGGAACCTAAGAACTTGGCATCGAGAGGCAGAAACACTCTTTTACAATCTTAATAACCTCAAATATTCACTCACTGACTTGCTTTATGTTGAGGAAACAGAAGGAATAAGTTATAGTAAGTGGTTAATTAAAATAATCATAACCCTGCAAAGTTAAGATATCAGAAAGAAAATTATTATAATTCGCTAAATATATCAGATTCAAGTTAAGAAATCTGGAAGATTTGGTGGAACTGTTGACGAGGTTTTAACGACAGATGATGCAGAGAAAATGTTTACATTAAAAACAAATCTACAAAGTTATCACAATAAGCTTTACGAATATTATTATGGATGTTTTGTTCTTGAAGATTTTTTATGAAGAACCTGAGTGTAAAGTTTTACCCGAGAGATTTATAATTTAACAGATGAATTATTAATGAAACTGGACACATATCTGTATTTAATTAAGAAATAACTACATCTGAATAATGAAAAGAGGTTAAAATCTGCATCATCCTATGTGAATGTAAAGCTTCTGAATTATGATCATACATCTTTGCAAAATACACGTTCAGACTCGAAGTGTCGAAGGTGCATTACCCCTGTAGAGCTTCAAGAAGCAGTTAAATATTTAGTTAGATCAATTCAAAAATCCGAATTCAAGCTTCAGTGCGACTACTTAAAAATTATGCTTTCTTTGCCCCAAAGCAGCAAACTGATTCAAATAAATATTTCTTGGATAGAGATGAAATTTCTTGAGTAGGAGGTGTTTAACAACTGAAACTTAGATTAAAATCAAAAACGCAAAATTCCTAGATCAAAGAATCGTCATTTCACCACCATTTATTTGTATAATATTACTACCAAATTCATTTATATAATGGTCCTCAACTTACCTTGTGTTGTATCTGTCACCTTCTGAAAGAGGTGTATTTCGACGAATTCTAAAGGTTTGAGATGCTCAGGATTGAAGTCGAAACCATATAAATACCATCATGGAAGACTTGACTTCTGGTAGAATTAGTGTTGACAGTGAATTTTTTAACGTTGAATTTGATTTTGGTTGAACATTCATAACGGAACCTAATCTGACTAGCAGAGAAAGAGTACGAAATTTTTCCTTTTGTTTGTTTTGCCACTAAAGCAATTCACGTCAACATTGTTTCCGATTTATCAACAGATGCGTTTTAAAGGCTCTAAGACGATTTACCTCCAAATGTGGAAAATCAGTAAGTTTGTATTCAGGTAATGTAACGAATATTTGAAAAACAGCAACATGTATAAAAAATCAATCCGTGTTTTTTAATTCTGCTAAAATTCAAAGTTTTGCAGATCAAGAGTCTATTGTATAGCATTTTATTTCACCTTTAGTTCCACATTTCAGATGACTGTGGCATGCTGGAATCAATTTTGCAAGTCGGCTATCTTAATTTTCAGAAACATAACGCTGAATCAATACAAATTGAAGCAATTCCAGGCCACTAACTCCTCTTTTTTCAGAGCCTTAGGATTTAGAGCGTCTTACTCTAGGACATTTTTAATAGGTGCTCGAGTAACGCCGTTTTCTGGAGAAATCTCCAACAAAATTGCTTCTCTTAAAATCAAGATACCATTTGATTCAGCAGATCGTAATCAGTTTTGCTCAGGATTGCAGGAAGAATGCATGAGTCCACTGAAACTACAAGAAATGTGGGATCTGTGTGAAAAGAATATTCAAGTGAATGACTTGGTTTGATCAAAATGGAAAGAAAAAAAATGAGCCTACTGCAACTGCAAAAATAATAGACTTTACGTGAAAAGAATACTGACGTGAATGACTTGGTTTATCTCAAAAATTTTTTCCTCCTATGAAATGGAGTCATAGAAGAATACCCGTTTTCCCTGGAAAAGACATATTTGTTTAGTCTGTTGAAGTAAAAACGTCGATTGCACTTTATTAGCGTCTAGTTTACAAGCTCTGTCCTCTTCCTAATAGTCACCCTGAAATTGAGACTTCAGGCGGCGATGAAATATGTTAAGTTTCAAAATTTTTTTCATGTCTTATTTTATCATTGTCTGAAATGTTGCGGAGCTGTTCTCGAGTCAAATGTGTAATACTGTATACGTATCATTTTCTTCAGATGGCGCTGTCCTCACGCCAGATGTTCATTATTGAGTATGTATTGTTTTAGCCCAAAAAGGACGTTAGTCCCAAATGGGAGTCTCCAAACGGCATTTTGCGTGGAAACACTTAAATGCGTTGCAAGTTTTTCAATTGTTTCCACCAAACATTATTGCTCATTTTTATTTAAAAAATTAAATGATAAAGAATCTGCATAAATGTATGCATGGTTCTCATATTATGAAAAAACGATGGTACCTAGGGCTTGTTTTATCTTGAATTTGTTTTATTATCTATTTCATATTTTAAAAACTTTAACGAATCTTTTATTAATAAACTCGACGATTTCAAAGCGAGCAGTGGCAACACTGTACAGAATAAAACATATTTATTTTAAACACGCGAGACTGTCTATCGGAAATTCTAAAGATATGCTGTTTTTATATATTTTATGATTTTACTGTTGAATCGAATTTTATATGGCGTAAGCGCCAAGAACGTGATAATTAATAACTAAAGTAAAAACATAAAATGTTAATAACAAAGAGACAAAATAAAAGTTTTGTAAAGCCTTATTAAGAAAACTGAACATCGATATAATAATCTGAGAAAAGACTGAAAAAATAGAAAAATATATGCCAACACTTAACGCAGCTTCGAGAATTCTAAAGGTACGTTTCTACGCTGTTTTTAAAATTCTTGTAATTTTGCTATTGAATTTTATATAGCGTAAGTGCGAAGGAAATGTTGCTTAGTAATAAAACTAAAAAGACAAAAAAAAAAAAAAAAAAAAAGGGGGGTCAGTAGGAGTGACTGTAACATCAGACTCTATGTTTAGTGAGAGCATTAGAAACCTGAACAAAGCCTTTCGGGCGATTATTAAAATCTGAAGCCTTTCAGATATATTTTTAAATTTAATTTAATTTAATTTTATTATTTATTGTGGTAACATATGTGAAGCCAAAAGACGAAAAAATTCAGCTTTCAGTGGAAATGCAATTAACTGAAAAATTTGGTTAGTCGATATGTAAGTGTAAATCGTATTTTTTTCGCATTCTTATTTATCATGCCAAAAGTCAAATGTGTCCAGGTATAACTATAAATCTATAAAAATTCCATGTAAGCCGTTTAATAATTATTAATTATTGAACTTGCCACCAAACAACAGACATGAGTTGAGTTCTCTACGGTGAGCCGTGTTATTAGTCCAAAGGGATTTGAATCCCGAAGGACTATTAGTTTCGTTTTGGCATTTTGCGTCGGACGGATAAATGTCGGTTCACTTTTCAAACTGTTGCCATAAAATGTTAGAGTCCTGCATTATATTTGAAGAAATTAAATAATGAAAATCTCCGTAAATGTATGTATATTTCTCACATTGTCATAAAATAACGGTACATAGAGTCATCGAATTTTGAATAACGTAATCCTCCAACGAATATGAGCATGTGGAAGACCAAATTTGAAATTTGAAATTTGTTTTAGGATCGATTTCCTATTTTTTAAAACTTTGACGAATTTTTGATTAACAAACTCAAGGATTTCAAAGCGAGCAATGGCAACGTTGTGCAGGAAAAACATTTTTATCTCCAGCGCGTGAGTCTCTGTATCGGAAATTCTAAAGATATGCTCGTTTTAAAACTATTTTGCGATATTGCTGTTGCACTGGATCTTATGGTTTAAGTGCGAGGAACATGATATTTAATAAAGAAAGGTAACACACAAAATGTTAAAAAACGCCCCTTTGGACGTAATTTAAAATCTGAAACATTTCAGATTTTTTTTTTTTTTTTTTTTTTTGCTTTTATTTGTTCACGTTTCCTGCTTTAAGGAAGTTATATTAATTGAGCTTCAGAATCAATTGGATTTCCGACTATAAAGAGTAGCAGTTGCATGTACTGCCCAAATTAATATTAACAATCGATAATGCTGCCTGACGAGTTAGTTGACTTTGAGTTTGTCTGTGTTTCTGTACGTCTATGTGTGAAATTTGTATTTCTCTAAGAAATCTTTGTTAGATAAGAATACGCAATTTTTGATTATCGATATTAATTAACTTAATACAGTTTAAGACAATAACCCGGCAAAAAACAGTTTAATTCTGACTAAAATAAATGCAAAAAATTAATAATGACGATCTGAAGAGGGTAATGGCTTAAGGACTTCATAGTGTTTTAAGTATATGTGAATGACTTTTTCTTTCAACCGCTTTTAAGTCCATCTTGCGTCAGTGTTCCAACAGAACAAGCATGAAGGAGAAACTTTCTTCATTTATAGATTATGTTGTACGTTTATAAATATGTCTGGAATAAAATGATTTTCTGGAAAATTTCATTCCGCTTATAGTACATTTACGTGATGTTACTGGTTTAAGTATGACATGAAATATATTTTTAAAAAATGAGTATTAATTAATACTTGGGTACATGAATAAAATCGTGGAGTAAAAATGTAGCAACCGACAATTTTCGTCAAAAAATGCAGTGTGTGAGTATTATCAGGAATATTTACCACAAATAATAAATTAAACTGAATCGTAAATGACTATTACTGACAAAATCTGTGGCTATAAATCGGAAACCATTTTATAGAGGACACTTTTATTAATTGTTTGAATTTTGAATGTAATGGCTTTGCTTGGTTCAAAATTAATTAACAATTAATAGAGCTTTATAAACGTAAGGCAAATTTTTTAAACTTTTTGTGCTGCATTGTTTAACAATGAAGAATACAGTATGTGCCTGTTTTACTATTATGTGATGATTAATATTCATTATCTAAGAAGAAAACACCACTTGGAGAAATATACAACATATTTATTTCACATCAACAATGTGGTGGTACAACACATCAGGATTTTATCGACGGACGCCTTCAGTCGGTTGTACAGAGCCCCGGAGCGATGGTCCAGCGCCTCATATGCACCCATTTTCAAGCCCTGGACCCCGCTGGTACATCGAACGAACCATCCGTCGAGTTGATTTCTGACTTTCAGGTTAGCAATTGTTTCAACCACAAACAAGAAGCGGGAGGCAGGACATATGAATTACAGTTTCAACAGTAGTATTTCAGCTGAGACGCCAGCTGAGTACATGTATATATATTTTTAGAAGATACTGTATATTATAGACGTCTACTGAATATGAGCTACTCCAGCCATAACAAAATTTGATGTTCACGTTTCAATCAAATTAAGAAAGTACTTAAATAAAGTAAAAATTTTTTATTATCTGGAAATTTCAGACTAAAGTCTAATATCTCTAGGAATTTAATAATAATTTTTAGAAAGATAAAAAAATATATTTAAAATTGTTTTTTAAATACAAAATTTGTAAACTTTGAAAAAAAATGTGCATCGTAATCTTCATATATTAATTTCAGTCTGTTGTCTAAAACAACTTATTACTAGTCATGATGAACTTATTATTTAAAAGTTCATCTCCTAGGGTGTCAAGATATAAAGCATACACACACATACACTTTTCATGATAGAAGAAATAAATTCTAAAAACTGAGCAGAATAAAACGTCTGAGTTACACAAGTAACTGAAGCTAAAATGTTGTTTAAAAAATGGACAGTCAATGTAGTCCGAGTCCTGATGTCTTACTTTACGGCAAAGGACTGAAGAGTTTACAGGGCTCCCACTGCCAGCTACTTAAAATCGGAAACACTGTTTCCTACAGATTACCCACCAAAATATCTGACATGAATCTCATTGAGAATACACTGCTTTCTGTGAATACAGGCACGAAAAGACCTGGCTTGGATTCTCTCGAGCATGTTTGAAACAAATTTGGAAGATATTCATTTTCTCTTTATGACACTTTCCAAAACATTTATGGCCTTCGTAAATAGGTGCAAGTACCTCAGACGGTCATATATATTCTTAATGCTGGGATTATTCGCTGCGGTTGTTTATGACTTTCACCAAATGCTATCATATTGTATACTCACAGAACTCCACTGCAGGTTTTCATAACCAAAAATCCTATATTTTTCCTTAGCATTATCACGTAAATATTTATCGGACATTTTCTTCATATTATTCAACCCCAATATATTTTGTTATAATCCTGTGACATGTAATAGGTTTAAGGTATTGAAATAAACATTACATTTTTTCTATCCGTTTGTTTTTGTAGAGCTAAATAACTTTTACATAAGAGTGTGTTAAAACAGAACAATGGAAAATGGTAGGCAGGTAAAATTACTGTGATATTTTTTAACCATAAACCGTTGCCACTTGGGGATTTATCTGTATATTTAACAAATGCATTGTATTAAATAAATCTATTGTAAATAAAAGGCTTGGTTATTCAAAACGTATGCACTTAATTAATTGGATCCACTGTTACAAATATTTCTCTTAAGCAGTGAAACGTTTCGTTTTGCGTACACACCAAACACGGTAGATGAAAATAACTCAGATCTCAGAAGTTTTCTTTAAGGTATTAAATCGAATAAAGTATATAGTTATTAATAATAAAAAAAATAATATCTCCTCTCCTAAAATGACATTTTTTCATTCTCTCATCCACTAATAATATACATTAAATGACTGTTACAAGAATATATCACAGTATATTTCTTAAACCAACTGAAATTAGTCTTATTGAGTTTGGGCAATTTAAGGATTAAATTGTATTTCTACAAACAATTAAAACTGGAATTGCTTTACTAATTAAGGTGCTGAAAACAAGAACTTCTTCAATTTCAGCAGTTCATTTGCTTAAGATATAAGAAGTATATAAGAAGTAAAAACACTCAGTGAATTTTATTATACATTTGATTTGATTATCAAATCTTATGTTTTGGAATTCCATTGTATTTAAATTAAAAACGAAGCAACGTAATGACGCAATGCAATTTCATTTTTTTAAAATTTAGTAAGAATAGAGACAGCAATAGTAATAATAATAAAACAGTAAACCTAGGATTACTAGGATGCAATACTTTTTTCTCAATTCATTTAAAATTTTAGCAATAAATAAAAAATGAAATCAAATTAAAAATCCCACGTATGGGAAACAAAATACAGAATGAATTAATGAAATATTTGTAAAATCAGGATCCAAATTTAAATATCCATCAAATAAAAATAATAGAGAATTAGCATACCAGACCTGAAAAAGAAATGCAAATATTAAATACAATATCAGATTTTTTTAACGTTGCGCTTCGCACAAAATGACTATAACAGTAATTTTATTTAAAAAATGTATTGTTAGCGTAATAACCAGGTCTGTACGAAATGAAATATTGTACATTTTGCTATGAAGTGATTGTGCGTTGCAGTGCGCTCTATCCCCCGGGGAACGCTAGCTCGATGGTGGTGAAAGTCAAATGCAGAGTAAGTGCTTGCTCAGTTATCTTAGAGCTCTAGGAAGTAAAGGAAGGAAGATTTTGCAAACATATATTTCGTATCTTGAACAAGTGGCGATGCAGCGCTCACTGAAACAAAGATACTCCATGATGGGTGTTGCGCTAAAGTCGGCAAGTTTGCAGCGTAAACGTTTTCAGTGTTTAAGCAGGGTTCGGAGATGAGTGTTTATCATAAATACAAGTCTATATATGCCACAAATAGTTTTTGGAAGGACGTTAAGATACCAACGATAGGGCCAGTACTGGACGCCCATCAGCTTTGTCAAACGAAGAAAATGTGACTCAGAACGTTTGCAAAGAGACCGTTGCATGAATGTTCCTTTAGTGGCTGACATGTTTAATATTCCAAAAATATCGGATGCGAGATTGTGACCAAGGATTTGCATACGAGAATAGTGGGCGCGAAGTTTCTCGCAAGAATTTTGACTGACGACAAAAACGCTGGCCGAACAGAAATTTGTCAAGACGTTTTGGAAATGTGTAAAAATGATCCTTACATTTTGGACAAGGTTATCACTTATTATGTATGGATATTTTAGTACGACTCGGAAACGAAGATGGAAAGTATCGAGTGGTACACCACGGCGTCTTTCTGCCTCAAGGAGACTCAAATGGGCAAAATAAAATTAAGACCATGCTGATTGATTTTCTTGACATCAGGAGGATAGTTGTCCACTTTGAGTCTGTACCTCTAGGTGTAACCGTTAACTCTAAATGTTACGATGAATTAATTTAGTGACAGAAAACAAGAATTCGTCTTGTCAGACTCGACATCAATGGAGATTGGGAACTTCACCATGTCAACGCGCCAGCCCACACTGCATTTGACATGCCCAGCTACACGGCCAAATCTAACGTGACAAAGCTAACCCATCTAGCCTTCCGCGGACTTAGCTTCCACGGATTTCGTTTTGTTTCTCCTCTGAAAGGTCATCATTACAGAAATACTGGTGACGTGAAAGAAGCTTGTGGAAGGATTTTAAACGCACTTCCTGAAGAGGATTCCAGGATGCCTTGGCAACTTGAAAATCACATTACCAAAGTCGTATCGAAGTACGAGGACAATATTTTGAAGACTTGTAAGATGTTCTTATTCTTATATTTATATACGTAAATGCTTTTGTAATATTTGTGGATTTGGTGGCATTACTTTCCGGAGAGACCTTGCATAATTAATTATCAAAGTGGCTAAAAGAAAGTTTATGTTGGATAATATGAATAAAATCTAGTCTGTTTTTAGTATTAAATAGTCAAATACTTAATATTCAATAGACGTCTACATATAATTATGTAACCAATATTACTTAGGTTACTATATAATTCCAGAAAACAGTACAATATATATTCATAAGTACATAGATATTTCTTCATAGCGTTTACAACATCTGTTAGAATTATAATCATTTCTAAACTATAACATTACATTACACTGAGATATAGAGTTTTGCACACAAATTATATTCAACAGATCTAGATATAAATATACGTGTCTCCTTTCGACAAAGAGAAGCCATTTTTTAAGAATTTAAAACTTTTAAAGATAAAATATAAATAAATAATTGATTAAATGTATTCATATTATTATATAAATAGCATACGAGTTTAAAACCAGCTAAATAAATAGATAACGGAATATTAAGTTTAACAAAAGTGTGTAATTATAAATATTTCACAAAGAACGGGTTTTTATATATTACATAGCACCTTCTTGTTTATTTATATTTAAAAATAGTCATTTCAAAAAGTAATGTTCTGAATCTGTGTCAATAGATTATGTAATAAACTGTCAGTTAAAAATATTCTAGAATATATAACTTCAAAATATTTCAAAATTCCGTTTTTGGCAATAGTATCTTTTAACTAAATATCAATTTAACAATGTAAAGCAGACGATATTTCTTGTAAAAAATATTAAGTAGCTTTATCTTGTAAATGCAATAAGAAACTGAAACATTATGTGAAAATTAAATATCGGGAAGGGCCTAATTAAATATAATGCCAGTTTTAGCAAAAAACAATATTAAATATATGAGAATTAGTAAAATATTATCAAAAGGATCAGATGTTTTTCTGCTTTAGTTCTGAATTGCCGTGTTGATATTGTATTCCCTAAGGAAGTTTTTGTTTGCGTGACGTATCACGATATCATAATAGAGCTTAAACTGTTTTATAATCGAAAGTTTTTACTTCAGTTATGTGACGGCTCATAAATTTGCCAGTTATATGTATTCTGAATAAAATCGTAACTTAAAATTTGATATTTAAGGGAAACAATTGTCATACACCATAATTTAAAGAATAAAAATTAGTTTTCCTGCTTGCAAAAATAATAATATTTAGCATCATAAATGAAGCATATCAATGTTTTATAAACATAACCACCAAATATTTTAGATAACTATTTGTAACTTTCTAGTTGTAAAAGGGAAAAAATTTAGAATCATAAAGATTTTTAGATATATTTGTAGATTTATTTTTAAATAATAAAGATCATTACGAAAATGATCTGCTCAAGAAAGAAAATTTAAGACACCATAGATAACGTTTTTAGCGAAACCGAAAGCTAACGGCTCAAGTTGGACACAAGCACATTAATGTAATTAAATTTAAGAAATTTTACGTTCTAGAACATCTCTGTAAGCAACAGAAAATTTTATTTAATTTAGTAATTTGTTTCTCAAGTCCTAGATTAAGATTCACATTTTCAGTAAAATATAAATATTACCTTGTTTAGCCTTAGTTATAGAAAATAGTTACCAGTCTTTTTTTCGTAGTCATTTAGAAAGTTTGAAGTTCTTAAAATTTGTAAAAACCTTATAACAAAATAATTTTCATTAATCATATATATTTGCATAAATTTCAATAACTATTATTGTAAATCATTTGTTTTTGAAAATATTTTAAATTGTATGAACATAAATAAAGAAAAAAAATTAATTCTTTCAAATTCATGTTAACATATCAAGAAATGTATAAATATAAAATAATTTCCGACATTATCTATTTTTAAATAATTCTTTCACTAAATATTATTTGGCACAGATTATTTTATATCAAATCTTCGTGTAAAAAATATAATTAAATATAAATAGTTACAGCTTTAATTAATTAAATGTAATTAAATGTAATTAATTAATTGTAAATAATTTTACAGGTTTTGTTCATATCAAAAGTTTTATATTAGAGATCTTAGAAGCATTTATGTTTGATAGAGTTAGGCTCAACCTGATATTTTCTCCAAATTACAACTAAAGTCTTTTCTTGACACTTCTAGATAACACTAGCGTTCTTCTAATCTCTTCATTCATTTTTTTAAAATTATATTCACTCTTTCTTCGCTCTTCTTTTTTTTTTTTTTTACAAAAGGGACAAAAAAAATTAAGTAAATGTAAAAATCAATTTCAAATTATTTGTATGAATCAGATAGTGCAAATCTGTATTACTATAAGCTAATAAGTGCGCTATGTAAAGCTTAATCATCAACAGTTAAGTCAATAAAACATGAAACATTTAAGTTATTTGTGGAACAGATTTATACGAAAAATTTATTTTTGAAAAGTATGAAAATCTTAATCTTAATCCATATGTATGAATGCACTGAAAAACGTGCAATTTTAAAGCAGAAATTAAGCTTAAACAGAATGTATATGGCATATTTTAGTATTATCCTTTTCAAAAATTGTCTTTTACGCAATGTAAACCGGTTCAAAAATAATAAAAGGGAAATGTCTTTTAGATTACCCCAGTAGCAAAGGAAGGAAGCTATTTCCCCCTTTAATTTCGTGAAATCTCCGGGATATTTATATTTGTGTGTCTGGCGTCATTTTCTGTTATTTTCCCCAATATTTTGCACAGGACGCTTTAATTAGATTTTCCTCGTTTCTGAAAATGACAGTCTTTGAAGTGTCATGAGAAGTATACTCAATTCTTGATGTTATCGATAAGTAGGTAACTGAAAATCGTTAAATTGTAAACTGAGCAATGAAAGATGCAATTTTGTTTTTCAGTAATTTTATGTAAATGTATCTCAAGAAGTACGAACATTTTAAATGAAAGTTATTTTCTCCGGAAACTTAAATTTAATTAAGCATTCTTATAGAGCCCATCAATATTAAAATGTAATATTTTTATATAATAAATATATTAATGATCATATATTTTGAATAATAAGAAGGAACATTTTTACAAAGAATATTTACTGTTGGAACCGAGAGATTTAGTTGCAGAGAATCTTGTATTTTACATATTTTCATATACATAAAGATCCTGGTTTCAAGTATTTACGTTCGTTTTTAAACTAAGTTCACAAATTTTACTCGTCTGAAAACTTCGAGAATAAAATGCAGACAAATTTTCATGTGAATTAGCTGAATCATTTTTTTTTCCTAAAATTTTCAAGTTATATAGAAAAACAAAACCTGTTTCTTATCTCAAAGTATTACTTCAAATTATTAACAGAACTCACATTTAAATACTTAAATAGGAAGAAGTACTTATGATTGAAACTACCTTGTGTAACGATAACTTTACAAGGGCACATTTGTACTAAACGACTTTTATGTTTGGCACTGTACATACACTTAAATTCATATACTAATACATGAAAATGACATTGAGATGTTTATTTTCCAAATTTAAAAAAAGTATTTTGATATAATGAATCACTGAAATCTTACGATTTATTTAATTCAAAGTAAAACATACAGAAGATTAATGAATAATTAATTAACTCTCACTCATTCACTCTTGAAACCTACTCTTACCAAAATATTTGGTTATTGAATAAAAAGGAAAAAAATATCAGTTAGTTTTAAAGACATAAAATATACTAGAGGAAAATAATGTTTGGTACATAACGTATCATATACATAAAGAAACCAGGTATTAAATTAAACTTTCATTTCTAAGATATAACATATTACATTTGTGTAAAACGTTTTAAACATTTTTGTTGCACATTTGGTGTTAATTTACATTTAAATTTAAAAGCAATACTTGAATAAATGTTACTGAAAATTATTAAAATAATCACCAAGAATACACACAAAAAAAATAGGATAAAGGTTTTCAGTTTTACACTCTTACCATAAATTGAACGGCAAAAGTTTCATTGAAGTTCGTCATTCAGAGCAGCTCTATTGAATATTTAAATAAGCAGTTACCCAGAAAATAAATAAAGTAGATAATTGTCGTGCAAAGTAAGTTTTAGTAGAAATCCGAAGTAATCATCCAATAGTGGAAGTTACGGACACTTCAGAAGATATGTCATATTATTTGTAAAATAATCGAATGAGTGCTTGTTCATGTAATAGCCCAGAAATGTTCTGCACAACTGCGTCAAATACAAGAAATAGTTTTTCTTACTCTTTTCCCTTAAATCAATGCACTTCCAAAACTGAGTTTTTTTGCTTTGCTTTTATTTCTAATAAAATCACATTTCCTTCCTGCGCTTGTAGCTTTAGAAAGTTAATATTTTCACAAGTCACCACTAACAACTAGGAGTATATATGTGTGAGTAAGTTATAGATAACTCAAGTACCTTCCATTTCCTATAAAGTTTAGCAAATCAAAGTGTATACTATTATTTCCAGAGCAGCATACAACTAAGTCATGAATCTCTTTTTTGATATAAATGGGCCACGAAACCCGATATAGGAAAAATTCTATATTTTGCAGCATGAAGAAATAACGAATTGCTAATTCACGTTTATAGTACCAATAGCATAATTACACATTTTGTGACCAAATATCACATGTTTATACGTAGGTTTCTTTTACGTTTGTGGAATTCAAGATACTTCACTAAGTAACAATTGCTACAAAATGTAATAGATTTTGATTTTAAATAATTTTAAGAAGCGTAACATATATTTCACTATTATTATTTGCAGCCCATAATATTCAAATTTCATACTGAAAAGTTCCAAAGTGTTGCAGCTTGAGTTATCAGATGTTACCTAAAATTTAGCTGAGATCAACGTTTGATAAGCGTCTGTCTACTAGTGGCAGTATTATTCAAAAACTGCATTGCTGAATAGTTTTGCGCTCTATACCATAGTGATTTCACACTCCAGTGGTTGATCACACACAAGTAGTATCAACTGTTGTGTTAGGTTCCGTTGGCACAGCCATCCATTTAGAGACGATTTTTGGAGTGAAGAGGCTGGCAAATGTATCTCTAAATTGTCGACTCATAGAACAGTAAAGAATGAAGTTAATAGCACTATTTACTAGAGCTAGTAAGTCTACGGCTTCTCCCAGATTGAGGTAAACGTTGTCAAAGAACGCCTTTCCTAGGATGCCGCTAAGAAGTGCAACAATTCCTGAAGGAAATTCCGTAATAAGAAAGAGAAGTAGAATAGCGAGAAGCATTCTCGTTGTTCTATCATGAGTTTTGTCGTTCTCGACGCGGTTTTTCAATCTCTGTTTTCTCTTATTCGCTTCATATAATACCTTAATAAGCCCCAAACTTAATCCAGTCAGTGCTATGCAGGGTATCAGCTTAGTCAGCACGCTGAAGATCCAAAAGTTTACTTTCTCCAGAGCTTGGTGATTGCTTTGCGCGATTTCACTGAAGGAAACACGATAGAAAAGTTTCTCATTATGTGCTACTTCTATGATAGTGAAGGTCAAGTATACAGGCAGACAAAATAACGCACAGTTCAGATATGTGCAAAGTATTGCACATTTTGCCCGAGGCATACTGCACCAAGTTTTGCTGGCAGCTGGAAAACTGACTGCAAGAAATCGCCAAACAGCAAGTGTTACTGTAAGCCACGTAGATATAGTATGGCAAACTACGGTAAAATGAGCATGGAATAAAGTGAAAACAGCCCATGCGTATGAGAACTTTTGCTCTGGTGGTTGGTTGATTCTGATATAATTATGAATACAGAAAGGCAGGTATGATACCATGACCAACATATCGGCCACTGCTAAGCCCGTAAGTATTGCATTAGTAGGAGATATCATATCTTTCCTTGTCAGTACGATGATGTTTAATACGTTGGCGAATATTCCAAAAATGCAAACTATAACGCCTAAATAACCATGTACAGCCAAGTACTGACTTCGAAATGTCCGAAAGTGGTCGCCGTAGTACGGCCTTGGAGATGATGTGTCCCTGAACATGTGATCAGATGTGGCGTTGATTGTAAAGTCCAAAGTGTCAATGTCACCCAACCAGCTATAATCACTGCTGTTGAAGCTTGAGAAAAAAGGATCAAAAACATCTTGGTTTGGGTAACTTAGGGGATGATCGGTATAATTAACATTCTGGAGACTGAAGCAGCAAACCACAGAGACCATCGTGGGTTGTATATGAACAGGAAGAGCCATACTGAACTTTACTTTCAATTTAAGATGAGTAATAGAAGCATGCTTTCGACTTCAAGAAATTACATCAAATTTTATCCAGTCTGGAATCCTCTGTTATTACACTAAAAAAGAAATATCGCATTATATGGTTGTTCGATAAATATTAATACGATAAAATACATAATATATTAATTTTAAAGAATTGTATACGGCTTGTCTTTGGGTGAATTTTATGTTTAACTATAAGAAATAATGAATTAAAGAACTTAAACAGCTTTATATCTCAAACTGTTTATTCAAAATCTACCTTAATTATACTTTCGCCTATTTTAAAATTTTACATCGATTTATTTCTCTTCAAGTTTGGTTTTTAAGTACCTGGAAATTTTTGGTACATGTGACAGTAAAAGAACTGTTGCTGATTATTGCATACTTTCATCAATAGCACAAAGATCGTGATTTAATATTTTGGAAAAGTTTTCAAAATATTAAATTGTCATAGCTGGTACGTTTATAAATGTTTTAGAATTTCACTATTAAAATTTTGAGTGAAATATTTTATTACAACGAAACTCTACAAATTTTGAATAATTGTAATATATTTTCACATTATGTATCTTCAAGTATATTTCGTTTTACCTTCATTTCACATTAATACTCTCTTATTAATATACTTGTATAAAATACGTTTGAAAATTATTTTCTTAAACATTAATTTGAGGTAGATACGCACTGATACGTTACGTACTGATACGCTACGCACTGATACGTTAATAGTACAACTTTGTCAATTGAATCATATATTGCATCCAGCTATGATTTGCTCTGTTAAAGTGAAAAAGAAGTTTCATGTTACTTTATTACGTAAATCAATAATAAAGTACAAAAGATCAGAAAATTTTGAGATGGAAATTAAGAAATTATTTTTAAAAAATGTATCTGTATATATAAGTAATCTATACATTTATTGTTCAGAAATAAAGTTCCATAAAAATTAAATACAGTTCTGCAAGTTATTTATCTAAGAAAATATTACGTTTCAAGTGCAAGATTGACAAGCAGTTTCTTCTTCTATTTTTTATTCAAATTCTTTACTGTTACTTAATGACGGCAGGGCAGTGATCACCAAAATCGATGGGGCTTGAATTACCTAAAAAAATGTAAAAATACTAATAAGTGCGAAATTCAATATTATATCTATTTTCTAAAGAAATTTCAATTTTGCTTTAAAGAGTAGGCTTAAGTTAAAGCAGACATTCATAAACGGCACGCGCGCATTCATACACACACACACACTATATATATATGTATATATATATATATGATAGAGAAAGAAACAAAATTAAAAAAGTATTTATTTTCAGACTATTAAATTTGTTTAAAATTTTACAAAATCAATGGAAATAAGATAGAAAAAAGTCTGAATAAAATCGAATTTTTATATTATACATATATAAGGTAAAAAATATAATGTGTAATTCAAATGTCAGCCATTAATTTTTCTTAGTTTCTTGACCCATTTATTAATTTGTTTCCCCCCTACTTACAATAAACTAATCTACACCGGCTATTTATTTTCAATTTAATCCCCGTTCCATGAAGCTTACATAATCCAGTAACAGTTTCAAATTTAGGAATCAAAATTTATATTTAACTAGTTGAAAGAAAACTTAACCAGATCCTTCTGAATATAATGTTTACGTTGGCCACGTGAGATTCTCTGTCTGTCTCGATTGTTGGCTGTCAACATACTTAACGCTTGCTCATTATTTTTATAATATATAAGAGAAAAATATTTGAAGCAAATTTCTAATGCTAGTTGATAATAACCAATTTTATTCTTCCCTTTAATTTCGATATTTTCTTTTTCTGCCCGAAAATTAATTACTGCTTTAATATATCTATTTTAACTGCGTCATTTGAAATTAATCCATATCATAAAATCTTACACAACGCCGCTAATGCAGATATGTTTTAGCCAGTTAGTGAATAGGATTTGCATTTAAATCAAAACATTGAGAAACCATAACCTTATGACTCTCTTCCAAGCTTTCTTCTGAATGCGTTGCACTTTTCTGCTTGCTTGCTTCCAGCTAGCGCGTAACGACACACTTCTGTCTGCCTTCTATTGTATTTATCATAAGAAGTAGTAAACTTCTAACAATGTGAAGAACATTGGGTTAAGATTGCGCCCACAGTGTGTTAATCAAAATATGATATAGGGAATTGCTTTTTCTATAAATAATGATTGCTGGATAGACTCTATGTCTCTCTGTGTGTGTGTGGAGGATATATGTGAGTATGTGGGTATAATAATGCGAGAAAAGACACAAAAATTTGAATCATGCGCCATGGTTGAAGATGGCGCTGGAGTATAGAGTGCGTAATACCATAGTTTCAATCAGACGCAGCAATTGTGACTCTTCAGCACACTTTCTTTCTGGATGAGAAGAAGCATATTCTGATTCATACATCATGAGAGAAATCTGGCCCAGTCTTCTTAACGTTTTTGGAAATTAACTATATCTTAAGGCAAATACATAAAAGAAATACATAAAGACATAAAGAGAAGTGAGTAGCTACGCATTAGCTGGAAGCAAGCAAGCAGAAAACTACAACGTATTCAGAAGAAAGGCTGGGAGAGAGTTGGATTAAAAAAAAAAAAATTGAAATATTGTTCACTTAGTGGTAGCATGGATTAATTTGAAAATATACAATTTAGATATTTCATAAGTAGTTACTATTTTAAGGACAGAAAGGGAGACTACTTAAATTAAAATGAACAACATAATAGTCTTTTGCAAATGAAGTTATAATTTTACTTCTCATATATTTTATCTTACATATATATTTATATACATAATATATATATATATATATATATATATATATATATATATGTGATGTACCAGCTTTAGTCGCAGCTTAAATTATCAGACGATAAGTTTAAAAACACAGGATCCATTTATTATTATTCAGGAGAAATAGCAGTTACAAAATCAGATATCCGGAGTAAAACTGTACGTGTAGAAAAGACGGGAAAAACAACTTGACTACGGGGCTGTGGATTTAATTCCACGTACTTTCAAATAAGAGACCGTCGTCATTATAAATGAAAAAGAACATACAGTTAGAAATTTAAGTGTATTCTTGACTATGGAATTTTATTATTACATATATATAGAGGGAAAGAGAGAGATGTAGATATAAAACTGTATTAAAATTACATTGCACCATATGCTGACTCGTTTAGTGCGCCTAAAAATTTTAAAACTTTTTTCTGATGCCTATAGTCCTGTACTATTTGACATTCTAAGATTACATCTAATTTAAAAAGCCATAGATATCAAATATATAAATATTAAATTCTTTACGGCTAGGTACCCAATGAAGTAATGGTAAATGCTAATAAGCTGGCAGATATCAGATGAAAGACTGCTGTATTTTTTTGTCCAATAGGCTGGTTTCTTTCAAAATATATAAAAATGGCTCATCAAATATTAAGTCTTTAATAAATGACATTTAATATAGATTAGCCAAATGAACGATGTATTCTGAGGCATAAGACCTAGAACAGCGTATTGGAGTAAATAGAAATCGAATCGAGGCTCTCATTTAATTTGTCTTAGATTTGATTCACTCTGTATTTATACATTACCTTTACATTTTGAAACTTTACAGAGAATCTTTATGCTCAAATTGAAATGGAATTTGAATGATAAGTCATACTGTAATATGAGAAATTTACTTTAACAGTTAAACAATATTAAATATATAAATGTATGCTTAGCTCCAGGCTATCCATCAAAGTTAGCCAACCTCAATTTCCACGTAACATTTGTATTCTTCGTCACATAACTTCCAAATAAAATACTGAGTGCTTTGAAAAATTACAAAATTCAAGTAAGATTTTATAAAGCAAAAAATGCGAAAAAAACATTTTTATGAAAACATTTTTGACATAATTTTACTCTTTACATATAATAAAGTAATTTTTGATGAAAATATTGATAAAATATAAAATTTGCAAAACAACAGTATTTAGAAAATACTAAGTTGTAATGATTAATTAGCACTAAACCAAGTCAAATGCCCTTAGAATTTATACATATAAATTCTATTTTATTACTGAAAATGAGCAAAGCAAGCTTGATAAAAAATATATTCAAGAATATATTAAATAAATTCAGTATTATATTAAATTCAGAAATATAATAAATAATCTCAAGAAGGCAGGAAACATATCAGTAAAAACATGTTTAGTTTGTTCGGAGTACCAGTATAATAGCAGTTAAGGAATGCATGCAGGTAGATGATAATCATAAGTGGAATTATTAGATCCCAACATTGAGTCATGCTGTTCCAACATTGAGCTGCTGAAACTTCACAACATGCCGCCCAGACGGTATAGTGGTTAGGAGATCCGATTGCGATATCAAAGGATCCGGGTTTGAATCCCGGAGAAGGCATAGTTGTATTTGTCCGCACTTTCATAGGAAGCACCTATTAGGTGCGTTCATAATAAAGTTATAAGGTATTTTTCCCACTTCCCTAGCATGCCTTCGTGTTGAAACGGTAGCACGCTGGGACGGTATTCCAGAGGTCCGCGGTTCGATTCCCGGCGAAGGCGTTTGCTATTTTTCATCTTTTCGGCTTCCAAATAAATCCTAATGACTCTACAAAGTGACCACCACTTCTTGCCTTAGCAGTGGCTAACGTTTGTGGACGATTTGGGCCAGCCATCGGGAAAACAATTACAGCTGTTGAGTTAAAAATTTATACACAACTAGTAAGCGCAGTTCAATATTACAAGAATTTTAGAAATTTTAAAATATTCTACATGTTTCACTTTTTTCACATTCAAGACACTATTTCGGAAATGTTGATGATGTTAATTTACAATTAATAGGAATATTTGAAAATTCTTTACGCAACTCCGTAAACATTTATTTTGCAGTTGTTCGAAGCTAAATCAACTTCTATCTAAATCCCAATTTATAATAACTAACATGTGTTGAGAAATTCCACATTTTGAAATATTAGGCTAATATGAAAATAATTTAATAATATTTGGATATGGAAGCGCTAATATTTTCCTAAAGCAAAATTTCACCACAGCATAATTTCGTTTCATACAGTTCACACATGTTAAAATTGTGCATATTTCTGATAACGTTCATCATAAATTACGTAATTTGCATACTGGTAGACATATTAATTATGAAAAGACTTAATTGGTAAACAATTTAGGGTGTAAATGTATTAATTAGATATGCAGTATATTTGAAACAGATGAAAAAACCTGCGCAGTATATTTGAAACAGATGTTTCTTTAAAATGTGAACATTTTATGATTTTGATTTCCTAGCATATTTAATTCACAAATGGAAGCGACTAACACCTTAAAGCAGTTTATTTGAAGATTCTTTAAATACATTTTATTTTTACGTTCTTTTGAGTGGATTCATCCTGTCCAGCTTTCCTTTCATGTGATTTACGTTTCCAAATCATTTTATATTTAAGGTATTTTATATATTTCAAGGTATATTCTTCAGTTTACGTTAGCCATTATTCCATCTCTCTTCACTTAATTTTGTTATCAGTGTTGATTATTCTATTAGTCCTTTATCTGAATTCGCAGTTTGGTAAATATAGGGTAAAAGAAATTGGTAAAATTCTTAATTAAGAGGTAATAATTACAACAAAATTTATATATGTTTGTGTAATAAATTCCGTACTTAACTTAAGCTTCTTTACTGCATATACAGAATGATTTCTTGTCTTAATTTAGCAAGAGCTGGTAGCGTCCTAGATGTATAACGGAGAAGAAATGCTTACGGATGTGAGATAAAGAATAGATAATTTATTGTTCTTGAGATATAAATTCTCAATCGCACGCTTTTTGTCTTCGATAAGCAGCATAGAAATTTTGTATAGCTATCACAACTTTACGCAATGCGCGAAAGATTGCGGCGAATGACACGTACTAGCACAGAAATAGAAAAAAGGGGAAGTGAGTGCGTATTTTGAAGAGCGATATTTATAATGTCGGTTCGTTTTTCATATTTTTATCTGCGATTGAATAAAAAGTATCTGTATTGCTACTCTTACATAAAGGTCAGTGAAAAAGAGCTTTAACGTCTTGATCGTTACGACGAATTTAACGATCAAGGTATTCGACGTTCAAACACTCTCGTACAAAGAGATTCCAATGGAGATCTCCAACGGCTCTATATTGTTGACAAACAAAGTTTACAGGTTCATCCTCTACAAATTGACGAAAGAGTTATTCTTGTAACATATCCAGATAAGTCATCCATATTACTGTAGATTCAGTGAAGAAAAACAGTCACTTGAAGTCGAGACACAGCGCTATATACACTTGAAGTCGAGACACTGCGCAGAAAAGGTTTAGTTATGGGGAGTCTCCTTAGTATTCTACAAGTTCACGAGGATATTCTGACCTTTAGATACGAAAACGTTGTGTATTGATCTTCACTCTCAGATGAATGACTCATCATTGAACATCACATGATCAAGAAAGTCATCTTCCTGCTCAAACATTTTACTTGCAAAGTGAAAATGTACAAAACCATCTCATTTTAATACATGTACCAAATGTCACCGGTATGGACGCATGTGTAAACATTTTCTTAAAACATTCCAAACTGTCGTCTTTAGCAAATGAAGTTTAAGTTCTGATTTCCGAACATAGTATGTCTTAAGACTGCGAAGGTAAGATGCACTGACACGACCCACCTGCTCTACAGGCACTTTTAACCAAGCTTTGCTTTTCCCTTTGCAAACGATCTGGTTATTTCTAATTGTCTATACCATCGGCGGATGTTTTTGCCACATCTTGAAGGATCACAAATAAACTTGACCTTAAACCAAGACTCTATAACACTTACAGTTGATATTATTAAAATTTTAAACTAAGACATTCTTTGTAGACATACTATACACAAAATTATAAAATTTATCCCAAATTGGATTATCTTCAATTTCATTTGATGATAATAAATTAGTTTGTGGACATAAATTTTGACAAATAGGATTTCAGGAAATAGGAAGTATTTTCAGAAATTTTACTAACCTGATTATCTGTATCTGTAATAGCACGCAAGTTATTATTCTTTACCTTAAAATTTGACTTAATATGTTTCCATCTTTAAGCTGAAGTTTGATTTTGATAATGCAGGAGGAATCATAATTCAGTGCTGGATATTGAGAATTTGAATATCTCAAATGTGGTGGTTAAAATTTCTCCTCCCGGATTTTATCTAAAAGAATGGTCTTCGGGTGCTTCATTTTGACTAAATAAAATATAGACATAATTCAGATTAGGAAAATCTAATAATCAAAAGAAAGAGAATAAATTTCCTTATTACTCCCAAGCTTTGTTCTTCACGGGAAAGTATAGTATATTTCTTTTTAGTTTAGGTTAAAAGTAAGTTACTTAACGGTTACTTCAATATATCGCAAATATTTGAATAAATATCAATATAAAAATTTTAATTTTTAACTGTCAGTGAGTTTAAATCGCAACTTTAAGATTTCAGGCAGAAAATAAGTACAAATTTTAATTCTTTTGCATTTTTTTACGTATATTTTGACAAATATGTAGTTAAAAAGCTTAAACTTTAAATAACAGATTTTGTTCGTTAACAAAAAACCAAAATAAAATTATTTCTTTTATATGTTTTTTTTTCCTTTTTCTTTCTTTCTTATTCTTTTATAACATCTCCGCTCCTCACTTTCGGCCTCTTTCAGATTGTACATTTGGCCTGCATGCAATTTGAGTTTCAGACCACTATCATAAGCGGAAGTACTTTTTCATTGCTTTCATAGTGCGTCCAGTAAGCGTAGTATACATTAAAATTACTTGTGTCATTAAGTTATACGTGACGAAAAAGATAATATTAGTATTTGGGATTCAGACCAAATTATGCTTTTAAGAAAGTTAAATTTATTTTTAATGAATAAAAGAAATTTCTCTTTAGACGACTGTTTTTATCAATGCTAAGGTGTGCATTATTAAATAAATTACAAACCATTTTTACAACTTGGTGTGATTTTTTTTAATATTATTCTGATGCATATGAGAATACGCATATAGTATACAGACCATTTTCCAAACATTTCTAACTGGTTACTAATAGGAAAAGAGCTATTAGCTTTTTCATATTTGCAGTTGACTTTGCTTATGGGTTTGATGCTATAAGCAACTTTGAAAGAATCAGAGAAAGTATGTTATTAAAAAATTTTAATTTGGTTGTAAAATACAGATTTAAACACTAAGTAATTTATATAAATGATAGCTTTATTATCCCATTCGTTTGGTATTAAAATCCTTTGAGAAAACACTGATATCGATTTGGTTTTCCTTGTAATGATGAGAAAAATATTTTGCAGCAAATAACATATGCTTTAAAATGCTGCTTAATAAAACGGACAAAAATTTTTTCATTTACATTATTTAAGTAATAAACTATTTTTGTAAAAATAACACCAATATTTTAAAAGTGCAAAATACAGCCTGCTCAATTAATTGGTATTGCTTTGAATTTTGTAAATACCTAAATAATTTTTAAAAAAAATATGTGTTAATTGTAGTATCTCTTGTATAATGCAATATGAAAGACTACAAGAACATGAAGCTTCGTTGGATAAATAAAATGTATAGGGGAAAGGCTACCTCGCCATAGCGTGACGATGGTTTTGCGAGTAATTGTTTTCCCCACATTTGGCGAGAAATCACCAAAAGTCGCAAAATGTGTTGATCATTTGGCGATATTTTGGGTCTAAATCCATTTAACTGTAGCTGGTCCGATCCCTATGTAACTGAAACTGTATATGGCTATGCAACTATGCAACTCTAACATTGTATGCCTTCGAGCAATTTCGAGAAATAGAATGCACAGGAAATTTCTTGGCGGTCTAGGGAAATTATGACCGGAGGGAGTATCAGTTTCAGTTTGGAACTCAGAAATTTGCTCCCAATATTCACTGTGCAAGCTTACACATTTTACAAAAGAGTAGTGGCACCGTCACTGCTTTCTTTAAAGCATTTGTTCAGTTTACCTCATGGCATAGTCTTGTACATAACAAAACCATTTTTCACCAGATGGTGTTTCAGGAAGTGGACAGAAAAAGTTAATTGACAGCGTCTCATAGCATAGGGAACAGGCAGGAGTTTGAATTAACCCAGATGGCTAACCAGTAGGTACTGGAACCGTAAAAAAGTATCTTGGAGAGTGATGAATCACACTATAAATCGAGATCCAGTCAACATGTACACATGTGACAATTGACAGAAAAATAGTTTAACGCTGTTATTAGTACGAAGAGATAACTATTAATTGTGCTCTGTCGTACTGGGAACAATTGTACAAGTAGGTTTTTGAAACATTCCAGAATTAAATAGTGTTTCTTTCGGTAGAATAAATTTTATCATCAGTTCTGTATGCATTCAATCCATTACGAACCCATACGCACGAGATAATATGAAAAAAAGCAATTATATATATATATATTACATAAAAATGCTATTATTGAAACAAAAGACTGGAAATAATATTACTTTTAATAACCATTTCCTTGAAGCCATTTCTGTCACTTTCGTTGCGTGATATCTTTTATTAAACCTTCGGATTTCCCTCCCTTCGCAGTTTCTTTTTGGCTTCAATAAAGTTGTTTAACCTCCTGAGGTTCAATTGCTTCCTGGGACTAGAGAAATAAATAAATACCACTCTTGTCACGTACACGGAAGCTTAACTATGGGATCTTGGCATGGCGAAAGTAACAGAACAAACAGAATACGCCAGGAAAGAAGGGTTATTAGGTAGTAGAGACAGTGTGGATAATGGAAGAAAAAGACAGCTCCAATAAGAATAAAAAGTCCAGACGTACTGCCAGCTTATGATAGGTAGGATAAAGCTCAGAATCAAAGTAGTAATATTAATATTTTTTTCAAATTTTAAAAATTATTGATCTGTTCATTTTTAAAGAAGAGAAAAAAATATTAACGCATTTGCTTTAACGTATTTACAACCGTTACATTCAGGCAGCTGCAGCACTACTTGTAAGAAGAGTAACGGAGGTCTTTTTGATTTTTTTAAAACGTCATTTGACAAGAAAAAATGAATTTGGTCAAAATTTAATGTGTGACATTATAAAAGAAATTTTTAATCATACATTTACTTCATAATGCGTTGGTTTTCTAATACATATTCTTTTTTTATAATACAATTAACTACCGTAGTCTTTTGAACTTTATAGAGAGTGGTCATAATATATATGAACCCCTAGCGACCTATTTGCTCAACCAAACGAAATGAAATTTTAGATAGTGTTAGTCGAAGGTATGGATTTCAGATTATGATGATTTAAGACAATAGCATGGTTACGGATACAGTGAAAACAGTTAAAACGTTTCGAATGACAACACACATATTTTTTATGGGCAAACTTTTCAGCGCAACGAAAAACCATAAATGGCGTTGAAGGAAATTGGAATGATGAAATGAAACGATGAAATCGTTAAGTTTGGAAATATTTATTAATATTTAAAGAGTACTGCGTAAGAACTTTTTGTTTCTGTTACTGTTTATAGCTTAGATTACATTTTGCTGAAGTCAGAAATACTTATGAATTTTTGAAGGTTGATTTGTAACGATTAATTTTATATTTTCTTTTTTTTTGTTTATTAATCACGGAAAATCTCAGAAAGGATATCTGCTTAATAGAAAGAATTCCTTCTTAGGTATTCATTCGTCTTTTATAGAAAACTGACACGTATTTGTGCTTCACCTAGAAAAACCAAGAAACTGGCTATATAATTACCACTTTTTTTAAGGAGTTACAGTCTGGAAAGCAGAAAATATAAATATTAATGTAAAAATATTTACTGAAATGAATAGACGCAATTAGAACTGTGCGAATGACAAATGCATTCTCAGATGAAGTTAACTACGAATTGAAATTATAAAAGAACATGTGGTATAGTAAAACACAATTTAATGTGAATATGAAATCAACTGTTGAGACAAATATCCTTATTATACTGGATTGCAGAACTGCAATTAGGAACAAACAAAAGTTATTCTTTGTTTCCTTCTTTTATTAACTCAAAATGGTTATTAAATTGTCACTGGCATGGATTCAAGCTGCTTGAGCATATTAAGCAGTGTCAAGTATTGTTCGGTATAACTTGCAACTTCGGCATTAACCTAGAGAGAGACCTCCTTTTGTAACATAATATTTCTAAACAAAAGTTCTTCTGTAAGACCTGTATTTCTATGGAGAGAGAAAACCCTAGATATCCTGCTCTTAAAACGATCATTCTATGTTACCGATTGTAGTGTTTAGATTGTAGTATTTTAAAGATCTGTGTTAATGGTTCCGAAGACTTAAGTGATTGAAAGAATCTTCATCGACGCTGCATAGAGAGGAAACCCTAGATATTTTGCTAACCCTAGATATCTTGCTCTTAAAACGATCATTCTATGTTACCGATTGTAGTGTTTAGATTGTATTATTTTAAAGATCTGTGTTAATGGTTCCGAAGACTTAAGTGATTGAAAGAGCCTTCATCGACGCTGCATAGAAAGGAAACCCTAGATATCTTGCTAACCCTAGATATCTTGGTCTTAAAACGATCATTCTATGTTACCGATTGTAGTGTTTAGATTGTAGTATTTTAAAGATCTGTGTTAATGGTTCCGAAGACTTAAGTGATTGAAAGAGCCTTCATCGACGCTGCATAGAAAGGAAACCCTAGATATCTTGCTAACCCTAGATATCTTGGTCTTAAAACGATCATTCTATGTTACCGATTGTAGTGTTTAGATTGTAGTATTTTAAAGATCTGTGTTAATGGTTCCGAAGACTTACGTGATTGAAAGAGTCTTCATCGACGCTGCATATGGTCGGGATACATTCTAAGAAACCAGAAAAAAAGGATGTCAAGGCTCAAATCCACCTCAAGTTCCTTAGCTTTCGGGTAGTGAATAGGAAATAATGACAGCATGCATTACATAATGCTCATATGCAAAGCTTGATGCCGACTCTTTGGGTCCTAAGTTGTAGTATCAGTTTGGGTGTCAGTGTCCTAAGTTCCTTACTTGGGGTATCAATTAATTACATAACTTCTTTTAATTACATTCCGAAAATCTCAAGAAAATGTTCTATGTAGAAAATTTAGATTCATCATGAAACAAAATTTTGTTGCGTGCATATTGGTTCGTAAAAGGATTGAATGCACATAGATCCCATGATAGCTTGATAAAATTTATTTTACCACAAGAAACACATTACAGTTATAGAACTTTCTACAGAAATAGTCGTATAGCTCTTCAAAGTATCACAGAGAACAATCAGTACTTATTCTTCAAACTACTAACAACGTTAAACACAACGAAATGAAAAGCGAAGCTCTCTCGGATGTCATAATATTCCGACTTCAGCTCTGAACCAATAACTACAGCTGATGCTCTCTGCTCTCTCTCTGATGTCTTATATAGTTTTCCCCGGCCGTCGAGAAATCTCTAGTACTTTCTGCTTCTCGAAATAACTGAAAGGTATCTGAGGGCCGGATACGGTTACAACTAATATAGGAATCATTTGCAGTTACTCAATTACAATATCCATGAGAGTTTTACAGAGACCGGACCCATTTAATTTAATGGTCAATTAATTTAATTTAATGGTCAATGTTATTTGCAAATGTTGCCAAATAGTCGCCACGTTTGGCGATTTTTGTCGATTTGTCGCCAAATTTGGAGAAAAACTTATCGTCAAACCCGTTCTCAGCTTGTCGATATCTCGTCCAACTAGTGATATAACTATTTACTCAATGTTATAGAGACTTGCCCTTGCATTCTTATTTTTCCAGCAGAGCATCGTTTCTCGCAAGCTTTTCATGTTACACGATACAAAAAGTAGCAATAATTTCACATAAAATGTCACCAAAATTATCCACTTACGTACAAAATTCAAAACAATATTTAAAATTCTTTTTTGATGTTTATTTCAATTTCTCTAATAAAGGTTTAATTTAAATATTTGCTTTGCTTTATTTACTGAATGCGGCGATGACCTCCTGGAAACTACCAAATGATGATAGATTCAAGGAATAATTTTTGTTGTTATTTTTGGTAACGTTTCACATCTTTCTTGCATTTTTCACTTGCAAATATTGGAATTTTAGTAATCTATGAAACACTTTGAAAAGCACGCTTTTAAATTCACACTCACATTTCAAACAGAACATCTTTTAGCACAACAGTCATAAAGCAGCAGTCGTCAAAAAGTATTTAGAAAACGAATTCTGCATTTGTTTCTTGCTTTAATAAATTTCTTGCAAATAACATTGACCATTAAATTTAAAAACGAAGATATTTAAATATTTAATTTAATACGTTAATGCTGTTAACTACTGAAGTATTTCCCCACAAAAAATTTGCAATGATATTTATGGTGATCATTGAGAGAAGTTAAATGGCGAAATACCAAATAGGCAATGAACTAGTAATTCCAAATGCTGCAGTAAACGAATTGTCAATGTATTCGCCATTTATCTCCTTCTAAATTATCTCTTCTGCTGTTCAGATCGTTTTAGAAAAGTTTAGGAACTGCCTCCGACGTCTTTTCAATTACATTATAAACATTTACCTACCAGAGTTAAAATTTCCTTTTTGTGCGCCATTTGCTCCGTTTCTCAGACAACTCATTTTTAAACTTCCTTACTCATTCGACTCAATTTCTAGAATTTTGTGTTTAAGTGAAGCTTCGTAAAAAGAATTTATGTTGTATGTGATATCAACTACAAAGAAATATATGTCTTTTTGCAATACACATAGTTTTATTGGCCCATTCAAGTTTTCATTTGTAAAATAGGAAGTTTAAACTGCAAATGTTTTAAACTTGCTCATTTTTTATATCAGCGCTGTGCAGAATAAATTGATAGAGGTTTATATCATTATTTAAACGTCTTATCATTTAATCCAATTTTAGATGTAAGTAATTTTTTATATGACCTATTTTACTGATGTTGAGTAATGCACGTCTCTTTCAAAACAGTCCTGTTAGAAAATCCGCTGTTAATTCTTACGCAAATTACAGCCAAATACGAAATGACTTTCAAAATGACTTTTAATACGAAGTTTTCTAAAGTAGTCTAGCTCATTTTATATATCATAAGGGAAAATAATCCTTTGTTATTGTTCTTACAAAGGAAGTGCAACAAAAGCAAGAGAATATTGTAGAAACATTAGATTGGGATTTGAAAAATGTGCAGTGCCATCGTATGGATTTGAACTCCAGACCTGCCGAATATGCTTCGAGCGTGCTTACCAGTTACATCATGAATGCATGCGGAAAGGAAAATAGAAACTACATTATAATGTAACGAATTTTTATTTTTCTAAGGCCGTAATGGGTTTAAAATTTTGTAGAAATTTTTAAAGTTAATTACGTCTAAAGTTCATAGTTCAATAACTTTAAAAGGAGCATTATAAAAGAAGGTTAAGCCTGTTATAAAAATTTTTATTTCATTAAAATTTAATACTGAACTCCATATTGTTACTAAATACTGCATTTAGTTTTTAATTCTTTTTATCCTATAGGCTGTTGTTTCTAATGTATTTCTGACTCATTTGGCACCTGAGAATTTAAAGATATGAATATGAAGATCTTTAAAGAGATTGAAGGAAAACTCCAAAGCAGAAAGACACATGAGAAGAAAGAAAGTTTATTTTCCCTATATTTCAGACTAAAATAAAAATTACGAGTTTAATGTTCTAATTAGCGTTATGTTAGCAGATGTTCTACTTACGCGTTGCAGTTTTATGCGTTATTGAAATTCATTTCTTTCGTATTTTCGTTTTTATTTACGTTTGTATTTTGTATTATAATTTTAGTACATACATTTTTTTTAAATTTTGATTTGCCATTATTTTATTCCATCCCCAGGGGTCGACTTGGGGGCATTCCCCGGGCGACACTCTCGAACCTGTGGTACATAATCAATCTTCACAGTGATTAGACTATCGATTCTTCGATGGCTCGGTATTAGGTTCAAACTCAGCAGGAACCGTGCTGAAACTGTCTTGTCTGCCTCTTGGTTTTGGAGACGGTACATGATTAGATAACGAAAGTTGTCCTCAGGGGTTTAGCAATCCTTGGTCAACACTGGCGGACAGACTTTGACCTGACTTTGCGTCCTTTTTAGGTGATCGAGAGGAGCCTGGACGCCATTGACTTTTGTTCTTTTAACTTTGAATGTGTGCAGTTTTTTCCTGTTGCGTTGATCGGGGTTGCCTTTGGAGGAGGAGACGCAATAACCGTGTTAAGGCCCGTCCCACGAGTACGCTCGCGACGTAAGCGACGCAACGTTTTTGGCGTCGGCGTAAATTCGCGTGACGCAGAAGACGTAAAACTGAGTTCGCTTCTGTTCAGCTTTCACGTCCGTAACGTGAACGAACAGCCAATAGCCGACCGAATTCTTATCACGTGTCATAATCAGAAAACCTTCTTGCTTACCCGTTTCAATATGGCGTCAGAACCACACAGAGATGAGTTTTCTCTTAGAAATATCATAACTGTATACAGCAATAAAATAATCAGCATTGTTCACGCCATCTTCAGATTTCTCAAGCCACACATATTGGTATAAATTTCAAATTCTCATTAAAGGGGAAAACTGTATATTTATAAAGCAATGATCTAACCAGTATATCCATATGCTTCACCTGTTTATAACACCGTAAGTAATAAGAACCTAAATAAATTACAGTTTCTACGAAATCAGTTTCTGCCTTACAAATTTCCACCTTAATTATTATAAATATTGGCTATATCATGTTTAATAAAAGGATGTATAAATATCCCAATATTAAATACACCAAAAGCTAACTTCAGCAATATAACAACTTCTAAAATAAAGCAGTTGACTGTGAAAGAGTATTCAATAAAATACAATTACGAAATTTTGGAGGAAAGTTACAACTTGTGTCATACAGCAATCATTTATTGATGTTTAATTAAATTACCTTTGCAGTGACTTCTACTTGTTACATTATTTTTCACAAACGTTGCTATCACACATAGCTGAGTGATCAGCGCGCTGCTTTGCAAATGGAAAAGTGGCGAGTTCGAGTCTCACCCGTAGAAAGTATGTAGTTCAGTTAGCTTTTCTCATTTTGAAACGTGTTTCTTATATTTAATCATGAATCATTATTTCTTATTTTAACTATTATTATTGTTTTCATTTCTTATTTTATTCATTATTATTATTGTTTTTAATTTTGCTTAAAAACGTGCATTGCAAATAGAAACCCTTATGTAATAATATATCTGCATCTCTTTATCATATATCATCTATAAATTATCTCTTTATTTTTACTTTATTGCATATTTTATCATGGACATAATTTCTCATAAACTGTCAAAGATTTGAACCTCATTCTAAATTCAAAAATAAATAAAAAGAAAAACAAAAGACCAAGGGAGAGGGAATTTAAAAAGTATGAAGTTTTCTTTATTATATGGTGGATGGTGTATATAATGAGAATTAAGTAATTTAATTCTCTTTATATACTGTATTCCAAACTAATTTTATAAATCCTAATTTTCATACAATATAGAATCTGCAAGTCTATCAAACAGGTCGATACTCATCCTGAAGTAATTAAAAAACAAGTAATATACAAAAAATAAATTCAGTTCCTACTTAGGTCCAAAAGAAAAATTAAAAAATACAAAAAAAAAAGTTTAAAAATACAAACAGAATTTTTTTTAATTAAAAATTAAAAAAACTTAATATGTGAAAAAGCTGTATTAACATCAAGTGTAGTCCACTATAAGTTTCAAAAATTGTATTTGAGCTTGAGTGGATGAAAAAAAAGTATTTTATTAACGACTGAATATTTGAACAAACAATACGGAGAGTTTGAGCTAATAGTAGGAATTTAATAATCCCGAATTTTCATTTCGAAAACGAGGCAGAAAAGAAAAAAAAAATCTCTTTGAACAGGTCGATCTAAATAAATATTTCGGAACTATTCTCGTCATTTTTTTTTTGCGGTTTTGCCTCTGCTTAATGAAGTGAAGTTTCAGCTAGCAAAAAATCATCTGATTCGGGCAACTTGCCGCAAACATATAGAAGTACAGCGAAGTAACAAGATAAGAACAAGATAATATAGCTCCGTTGACGCTATATTAAAGCGCCACGTAATTTTTGCGCAAAATAATTTGGACGCTTTTTCGCTGGTAACGTAAAAGCACGTTCGTCAACTGTGTTTCGAGCGTAGTCGTGTGGACAAGCCTTTAAGGGCTTGAAAATGGCCCAGGTCTGGAATTCTCCTTCTCTGGTGTACTGTCATCGATTTATGTAGAGTAACCTGATATTTGTGTTTGATTAGTATGCTATATTTCTGAGCATAACATTATTGATGGCTAATTCTTAGAGTTTTGAAAATAAATTGAATGGAATGTTTACGTTTCGAATTATACGTGATAGTTCGGCAATTAAACAAGTAGAAACTGTTTGTAAAATATTTGGTGAAAGAGAATAATGTGATTATATTTCCTAACTCACAGTTAGCAAATACGGTCATAGGACTTGCAGCTGAAGCCAAGTATTCAGCATTTGGCAAAATCTCATCGAAGTCAATGACTTTTTCGGATGTACCAGAAATGTGGTTTGAATACAAGAAATATGTACTTTTGATCTGAAAAGGTTTTCGAAAGACAATAACACAATTACAGAATAATAGCCCCAAGTGTAGAATTGAAATAGAAAATCTACTTACGTAACTTCTGGAGTCATCAGGCTTATATCAGAATTTGAATCGTGAAAAATGTGCTGTGCTCTTTCCAGAACACGAAATCCGAGATTTCTCTTGCAGGCGGACATGATTCCAATTAAATCAATATGGCACATGGTAAGGAGGGAAAAATACCTAAAATTCTACACCTGTTAAAGGGCACCTGGGGAGAATATGATCTAACCGATAAATCCTGGTGGTGACAAATTATCGTCCAGTAAGTTTTAGCCTGGATGCCGCTGTAGAGGCATTAGGTTTGTCGATGCAGGAAACTTGAAAACTGTGCAGTATCCTCGCCAGGAAATCCAGACCTTCTGAACGCTAAACGGACGTTTTTTCCAGTTTCACATAAAAGCACTTGGTAAGGAGGGAGGGAATTATAAACTCATCTTTTATTTATTTTTAGATATTTTTAATATCCACATAATTTGCAGTGTATTGCGAAACAAATATTCAGTTACTCGGGCTATCTACTCTTTTTCTAATTGCCTAATGATGGTATTATATCCATCTAGCATAAATAAAAGTGCTAAATACTTTTAATAGATGTCTTGAAATATCAAGATGGCAATTTATCACGTAGTAACGTACGCAATAGACCAAGAGTTAACAATAATGATATAAGGTTTACCCTACGTTTATAGCAGTTATTTTCAAGTTAAAGCTCCTTTCATATCTCTCCTAATTTCAGCTCTCAAATTCCTTACCAGAATGTGTTTTTAGAATGGAGTTTAATGCAAATGAGAAGGAGTATTTCAGTCGAAGTTTCACTGACTTCCAGATAGAAAATCAGAGTTTCTGACTAGTGCGCGTTTGCCTTTAGACAACGTCTTTCTAAACTGTTACTAATCTCGGCCGTATTACGGACCCTTGATAGCTTTGCTAGCTAATTCGATATTTAGGGGGAACTACTAAGAATTGTGTTAGATTCGTCTAAATATCTTTTGTTAGTCATTAGTTAAGTTTTTATTTCTTATATTTTTAAGCCTAAGTTGAGGCTTTGTTGTACGTCCTGAAGAAGGAGCCAACTGTTCACACTTAGTTTCAGCAATAAAGGGTAATTAACCCTTCTCAAGTTTACGCTTCTGTTACTGAACTAAAGTGATTATTTGTTTAGCTGTTCACTAGGTTCCTCCACATTTAATTGTTAGATAAAAGGGAGGAACAGTACAACTTTCTTAAAGCTTTATTACTATGACTTCCAGTTATGTAAACTTTAACAGACACATGACAGGTGAAATTACATACATCGTTATTAAACTTACGTTAACGTGCAAAACATATACCTATCCATAGTTTCATTTCATTGTTTGTTAATTTATACTTTCCTCTGAAGTGAAACACTGCTAATAAAAATGTGAAAAAGTACATAAAGGATGAAGGTTAAAAATAACTAGTTAAAGACTTATAGTGAAGGAAATTACAAGTATGTGTTAATAAATATATACGTTTATTTCTCTTTAGGTTTCGAGATTTTTAAATTTATTTTATCTCAGATTTAATAAGAACTTATCTCAGATTACGTTAAGACGTTTTATGAAATTATTTTCGTTTTTCACACAGATTAACATAATTGCCTTTTACCTATTTTCCACAATTAATAGTTTTGTTCATACTTATAGTTTTATTTTCTATTTATCATTTTAACATTAAATGAGAGTAGTTTCATTTACATAAATCTCTCTCCATCGTATGGCCTTTTCTTTTAAATCTTTAAAAAGAATTCACGAATGTCTTAGAAACTTACATTAAATAGCAAAGAAAAAAACTTCATCGTCGAAGTTCTATGCAAAATATCTTTTAATATTTTCTTCTTTCTATAAAGAACTTGAAGCGAGCATATCGCTTAGTTATCGTGAAGAGAACAGTAAAAAGAGGGAGATACCCTTTGTGTAATACAACTTATTTTAAACACTGTTTATTCACTAGAAATCTCTTTGAAGTAAGGTAAGTAGATGATGGATTTTGTTTCCATTTTTATTTTCTCCGTCTTCCTTTGCCAAAGTTTCCTGTGAATTGAACTCAAAACGGATTGCAAATAAATGTAAAACCTCAGAACTTACATTCTGAAGCGGAAAATATGTATAGGGAGAAAGAACTTGCGAGTAAGGAATATATTAATAAGTTAAAGGCTTTGTTCAGATTATAAATAAAAGAATTGATTGATTATTTCAATAAATTCTTTTAAATATTGAGTATAGATACAGTAATAAGTATTACCTGATGCAATAATAAGTACTATAACAATACTAATACAACAGTAAGTAGAAATACACTAACACAATAATTAGTTGATTAATAGATGAAATATGCAAAAACATATGTTTTCCTTTTAATGCCTTGCAAATATACTCAATTTTTTTTTCCCTTTGAGAACATACAGACTCCCCGTGCACCACATATGTACAACACGGGACTTACAGAAGTAAGTTAACTAGAACATTAAAGGTTACATGTATAAATAAACATTAAAAATTACATGCATAAATAAAGCTAACAAAAGCGGAGAACAGCAGTCTGGACTTCACGAAAACAGATAAGTTCACTGGCCAAGTCACTCCGAACATTTTCAAATCGTTCTGTAAGCATAATCTAGGGCCATCAAATGTAGGGCACGAGAAAATCAAATGTTCCACATCCTGAGGAACACTTTTTGAACATTCACATAAATTGTTTGATTGTAGATTAAAACGAAACAGATAACTTGCAAATTTACCGTCAGATAAAAACTGAGACACTTTAAAATTTAACGAGAGGAAAAGACTCGGAATTCAGTCTATGGTAAATAGAAGGAAGGAACTTTTTGGTGACTTCAGCATTACAAGATGAAATGTATTCCTCATTCTTTCCTCTCGTTAAATTTTAAAGTGTCTCAGTTTTTATCTGGTCATCTATATATCTATATATATCAATATAATCTATATAAATGTATAATATAATCTATATAAATATATAATATAATCTATATAAATATATAATATAATCTATATAAATATATAATATAATCTATATAAATTCTTTTGTTCTCTGCCCTTTGTTGCAACACGTTTCAGTGAACAAATATTTTTATATGAAGAGGTCTTCGCCGAAAAAGACTTATACATATACAGAGATTGTTCGCACATTTTTAGACGATTTTCCTTTGCTATAAAAACAATCATCTGCTTTGAAATCCTTTCTTAACTGCAAATATATTTTTGAAATTATAAATTATCATCTGCTACTGTCAGTTTTGTTTTCATTTAAAATGTCGTTTCTAAAGAAGCAACGGATGGAAGACTATGTCTGTGCTGTTTCTGAAGAACTGTATTCGTATCTAGTTATTAAAAAACCGCTGTGTAAGCCATAATTGTTTTATATCTAAACCTGACAATAATGAATTAATTGTTAACAAGAAAGGGAAAAGTCGGAGTTTGGGTTCAAGTGGTAAAATTGTTTCAAATACACATCCAAAGAATAAATATTATGTTTTGAATGTTGCAAAGGTAAGAACGATATTTAATGTTAAAAGAAGATCAACCTAATAAAAGGACACTTGCAAAGTCATTAAAATGCTTAGTTTCAGCTGCAAACGATGCTGATTTGAATCTTAAAAAGGAGATAAATCATAATGTGCATGGACGTTCTTCACGAGATATCACAGAACGCACAATACGCTGCAGAATTCTTTATGAGAAACATTTATCCTCAAAAAATGAAAAAATATTGTAATAATAATAGACAGATTTTGGGTGTATTTAAATGATTGCAATAAAAAATATCCATTTATTATCATCAAAGAGGAGACATTAAAACTTAAAATATTATTCAAAGAATCTAACGAAAGTTTTTCAAAGGTATTTACGGTTGTTGCTGGTTTTTCAAATAACGGCAAATTAAAGATAAATATAGTTGAGGTTATATATTAAGATCAATCTACATGTTATCAGGAACATATTTTATACCCATTTTTCAAATATGAAATATCTTCTTCTTAACCACATTGCCATCAATCAGCAGAACTGCATCAAGACAAAGAAAGTCAAATCCACTGTTAAATTTCTTGGACAAAAGGGAACAAGAAACGGTTATCAATGCCATACAATTCAGTCATGTACCTATTAAATCTCTTGATGTATCAACCTTAGATTTCTGAGGTTTTGGACTTCTTAAAAGCGTATCCAAACATCAAGCTACAACCCTCCTTGGACTTTGAAAAGCTGTCCTAGAGGATCGGGATAAAATACCTCTTCCGATAGTACAAAAAGCTTTATTGTTTTCAAAATTACACCCGAGGAAGATAAGAAAGAATTAGTGTTATCAAATGGAACATTTAAATAACTTTTGGATAAAATAGTTTTGTAAATAATACAATGAAAATTGTCTAGAAATATGCGAACAGCCTCTTTACATTATTTTACTCTTCAATTCATAATTTAGATTATTATAAATACTAAAAACGCATTAATGTAATACATAGAAGCAAGGATGTTTAGATGTGTAATGCACTTATTTACAAAATACAACATGGCGGCAAATAATAATTACATTCAAGGGAGCTAAACTCAGAAATGAAACATCCAGACGCACGGTATTAAGTAATATTTCCAAAAATCTGTCGAATTAAACATTTTAAAGTATTTAAAATGAGAATATAATTTCACAAAATGATGTAGGAACTCTCAGTGAAATTTCTCAGCGAATTCCTTTCACCGAGTGGCAACTGTTCTCGAATCGTTATTTTAATGTTTTAAGGCAAATATTTTTATCTAAATGTAGAATATACTAAATGAACTAAAATACTTCCATGTTACCTGGTAATACGCTCCTGTAAATCATTTAGTAGCTCTCGCTCTCATTTTCATTTTGAAACAGGAGAAGAACTCACGTTTCGTCTCATTTGCATTAAAGAGTTTTAATATCGTCTCATTCATTGAGTAACTGTGATTTATCAGGAGGCTTCTCATTGAAGAAAACTCGCAACGGCATTTACCATGGAACGTTTATAGCAAAGTGCCATCATAAACGTTAAGCCGATTAACAAAGGAGTGAGAATATAGTAACAAAAATGCGCGTGTTTTAGCAGTTTCGACAGAAGTTTCAAGTAGTAAATTATTATCTCCCAAATAACCAGTTTTCTCTATCTATTTCAATTAGTGCCAAATTTGCAGGGAATGAAAACTTCAATTATATTGCTTTTAAGCAATTTCGTTTCGGAATAGACTTTCATAAATTGCTTAACAGATTTGAAGGAACGTTAGCGAAAGTTTTGAATTTTAAAGAAGATTGATAAGAATCAGGACAACATGTTTCGAGCTGATACTTTTAGGTTTCAGGCGGGAATATTGGGAGGGAAAGAAAGGACAATCGTTTTGAAGTTTCCCGACCGCTTTTTGAGGCATAAATCCTTAATCAATCGTTCAAATGAAAGCCCTAAAAATAAATAAAATGTTTTATGCTTCGTGTGAAAAGGATATGCATAATGTATAACTTTTCTTTGTTATGTAAAAAGGCTTGCACGGAGCACCGCATGCATAATGCATGTTTTCGCCTCCTTTATTACAGTATAATGGACGGAAAACAACCACATTCTGAGACAAAATTGTTTGTATAAGGCTAGTTTGACAATTTTTTCCCCGATGGTTCTTTTCGTCCCCCCGAAAAAAATTCTCATATTAAAGAGATTGTACCAGGTTTATGAGAGAAAATTTTCTTTTGATGGGCAATTTCCACATATTTACCACTCTTTATTCATTCTTCATATTTTATGCTTCTGTTACTTATTTATTGGATAGGAGAATTTATTAATAGCAAAGAAGATCGTTTGCAATATTTTTTTTTTATTTTTCAAACTTTTACTGGCAAATATATATTTAAACATCTAAATGATCAAACACTTTATAACAAGAAAATGTTATTTTAGGAGTAAAGTATGCCTTTATATTTTCATACCATTTTATCCATGCTATTTATAATTCTAATGAAATAATATCAGTTAATTTTCCGTTTCTAAAATGTTCGGTATATTTCAAGCTTCCAGGTTATGTATTCCATTTAAAAGCAAATAAACTCATTAAAACTTTATTTAATTATATCACGAAATTTTAATGGTATGACATAATACCTGAGTTTTGAATTATTACGGATTAAAATCGCAAGCATATAAAAATAGGCATAAAAGTACTAAATACATATACTTGTGTGTCTAAGGAGAGAAATATATTACTTTGTGAAAAATAAATTCCTTTTATAAAATATACTGTTTTTTTTTTTTTTTTTGCTGTAAATGAAAAACAGGTAAATTGAGTTACTCTTGTATAAAGTAACTGTAGGATGGGTAGAAGTTAAGGGCCTTAACTTTTTCAAAGGTAATTGTAATCATTTAGGCACACATTTTGAATGTTATGAACGTGATATTTAATTAGAATTTACATTACGTATTTAGAAATCTTACGAAGCGCATGGTCTTGCTATGCTTATTACTCATAAAAGGAACCGAATGCAAGAGTGCTAGTTGCATTATCCGAATACAAGAGCCCTAGTCATGTTATTCGAATGCAAGAATTTAAGAGCGCAAGATAATTATACCATGCATTGGAATGCTTTAACTTATGAGGTGCTGAAGAGATAAAGAAAAGACAACAACTCATCTTCATATTTATTTTTATCAAACGAGTTCATTCTACATAAAATTCTGCGGATTTTATGAACCCTTGTAGGGTTTATATTTATTTTAACTAACATTTATTTTAAGTTTAAACTATCTTTCCTGTCAAGCCTGGAACTGCCAATGCCAGAGTATGTAAATTTTAGTAGAACGCGCAAGGATTCAAATTATCAGCGGAAGTATTCTGAGTTAAATAGAAAGGAAACGAGTTCAAGGTGTGCTGTTCTTACTTCACGAGCGCGGAGGTAGTTGGCCAGAAATTGAAGAACCCCGCGTTTCGGCCTGTGTGCTTGCCTGGAAGTATTGTTAATCGTTCAACGTGATCTTCAAGTTTGCTGAATTAGCAGCGGTATTGTAAAACGCGGTGAGGTTAGTTACTTTTAGAGAGCCTCGTAGTTAGAGTCTTGTCTTTAGTTTCTTTTCAGGTTATTATTTTTATTTGACCGCCGAGTTGGCGCAGTTTGTGAGCGTCAAGAGCACGCACTTGTAATTTATTACGTTAAATAAAAAGGAACTTAAACCCTTAACAAGATTCTGTCTTTTATTCAGTTTTCACAGTCACCTCTTGGTTGCGTGCAAGTTGGAGGCGCGCAACGCTACACCGTTAAAAAATGCCTTTTTTGCTAAGTTTGCGTCGAACTGATTATTTGTAATACGAGTTATGGACCTGGCGGACGTACTAGGGAAAATGTTCTTCATCTAGCCTTACTATTAGCGATTTTATTCTGTGGAGTTAAGAGCTTCTAGCCATTCGGCTTATCTCGCCGCTTTTCTACAAAACACAGCCTTTCCTGCGCGTTTTAATTATCCTGTGAGCCGTTAGACTAATCTATCACATTTAATCTAGTTCAACGCTACGTTTCTAAGTTAATCCAGAAGTGTGTAGCTTATGTAAACCCAAGTTGGTCATTGCCATCTTTATATATATATAAGTGGCTAAAGTGTGTGTCGCCGATAGTTTACTGTTGCCACTCGGAAAAATGAGCGCGGAAATTAACGTTTCCGAAGTTTCTAATTAATATCTCGGAGGATTAAAGTCGTACGAAGATGACAACGGTATCAATGGATTCGGAGAATATTTTGGAAACCGAGGATTTGCGTCTCGAATTTTAACTCGCCGCCGTTCCGTAGATATTTGAGAAAAAAGAATTTGGCACGTAGCCTAATCCCTGTAATAGGGAAAATTCAAGAAAGAAAGTGGAAAATGCAGGGAAAACGTAGAGGAACGGCTAAAATGTATAAAAAAAACGTGTGATTGTTAAAGTTATCTGTTACTACACACGATATAATCAAACACATTTTTATCCAATTAAAACTTTTTTTCTAAAATTGTCTGATTATCTGATTTTACCAGCAAACATTATCCATTAGACTGTTCATTTATTTATTTATTTTTTATGTGTTAATTTTTCAGATATTCGATTCAACGAATTCAATTGATTACATTGAAAACAACCTTAATACAAAACTACCAAATCAATCGATACAGCAGGGACAGTCTATCATTTGTTCCCATCGATCCTAGATATGTGACGTTGCTAGAATTGCTCCGATAAGGATTTATCAAAAGCAGCGATAATGCCACTAAAACCTCTAATTCGTGGAGTTGCAAACACAAGCTTCCGAGTCTTCTTTCGTAATATATCAGTGGTATGGATTTTATTACGTAACTAACAAAGATGATAATGTATTTATCAGAGGTATATTTCAGTATGAGCGAACCCAAATTCTATATAGTATGCCAAATAAACATATAATTTAAGATTTACAAGTAAGAAGGTATTAGCGACATACTTGAATGTATTCTGATTAACGATTTTTGCATGAAATATTTTTCCCATAAATTATATTGTATGCTCGATGCTTAATGATTAAATTTTAGTTTTAATTTAAGATCTACAAGAAGTTATAAATTATGTGTGAGTTGAATTTTTCTTACGGAAAGCACAGTAAATTATGCAACACACATTTCACTCAACTAGAGATTAAAAATTAAGTACTTAGTTCTAAAAATTGTTCTAATCATAAGACATTCTATATTATTTTATATGTTTGCTTAAATATGAAATACATTCTTGCATAATTTTCAGTACATAAAATATAGCTCTAAATGAATAGACTCACATAAATATTAAATCAATATGCATGTTTTTTAATAGCATTCGCTCTTTCTAACTAGCGCTGAATAAATCGTAAATCTTTACATGAACCTGTAAAGGTTTTAGTTTAATTAACAAATTGTTCTTATTATTTTATATTTTTTACGACTTCAGTACCCAAATTTGTTTAATATGTAAATAATCTTGTACTCTCAAAGCTAATCAGAGGGAATTCAGGACTGTAAAGCTGATCAGGATTCTAGATGTTCTATTGTTGCCAATTAGCTTGTTAGCATACGCTTTCTTGCCAGCTGCTATTATTTGCCAGCACTTAGTCACAATTATTTTTCTTTGTTGTTTTTAATATCGTTAACTAAATAATTTGGTGGGAGGGATTGGTCCTCTGCAATAAATCTATTCCATGGCTTTCAGAAAGGCAAGGTTTTTGTACTACTCGAAACAGAGACCTTAACTCTTGGGTGACGACTCAAAAGTCATCATTTTCTTAGCGTTTTTGTTTCTCTCACTTACGTAATAAATGATGTCACCATTACTAAGAGCTTAACCTCTTTTTTATACTGACATTTCACGTGGTCAAACGTGAGTCAAGCATTAGGCTAAGCTTCCTAATTTTGTGCTCTGAATTTCTTTCAGTTTGAACGTGTGTTTGTTTACCGCGAACTAGCGAAGCTTTCGTTACATATTAAATTTTCAGTTTTTATAATTGTCAAGTGAACATGTTAATAAGTGTTTTTATTTTAAATTTTATACTTTGCTATGTAATTTAGAGTTATCAGTTAGACTATACAAAAACTCATCCAATAGCATCTTACAATTACGTGTGTTATATCGTACTTTTATGTAACAGAAAAACCATATAAAGGCTTCATAATTAACCATTACATCTCACATTTTATGAAAAGCCTCATTCTTCACATTAATAATGCTTTTCTTTACAAACCACATTATTTTCATAGGAAATAGGGAAAAGCTTGGAAAATTAAACTGACATAACAATATTGAAATGCAATAAACTAAATGACACGGAAAAATGAAAGTTCAATAGCCTCAAATAATGGCTTTTTTAACCTTTTTTTAACCTGAATGCAAAACTGAGAAGATGAGAGGTATTACCAAACTCGGAAGACTAAAAATTTCTGGCCACAGGAAATAAAAACGCAATAGAACTATGAGCGTGTTGAATTAAAAACCACTAAGAATCAAGTTCTGTAAAGAATACTGTAAATATCAGTAAAATTCTGATTACTGATTAAAAAAGTATATATTTATGGATATGAAAACCCCCCTCCCGAAATCGACCTGACAAAGAAGATTGTTTTTTAAATAGAAGAAAAAGAAAATGCAGTTTTTTGAAAAATAATTATTCCTAATTGAATATTTATGTGTTTCGTTCGTAGAAAATCTTAAGCTCGTTTATTTAATCAATACGATCCAAGATGGAGGAGTACTAGAGTTAACTGAGGAACTGATATCTGGAATAGAGTTGTGGTGGACCACAGAGAGATAAGTAAATTGTGTCTGCGGTCCCTGATATTCACTGCTCCCAGCCTTTACGATGTGTCACACGACATGTTTTTGACATCGCAGAGACATAACTTCATGACTAGTGTCAGGAGAATTTAACGTTCTGCACCGTGTCTGACGTCAAAGCCTGCCAATTTCAGAAAGGTTGACGGACCAATGATCTGATTTTTCTTCTTATATCATTCCAGATATAATGAATCAGTGGATGTAAAATGATACTGTAAAATTAAGGAGGCACGGTTAATTCAGTCTGAAGATTTTAGTCATTGGAATAAAATCAGAAGAACGCTCCTGAACTCTCGACTAGAGAGACCTACATGCTCTTGAGCTCTCGACTAGAGAGAACTTCATTAGCAGACTCTTCACACTACGAGGATTATAATTCGTTTCTAATACCTATCAATGGATTATATATATATATGTGTGTGTGTGTGTGTGTAAAGAGCTTCTCTTAATGGTAATAAATATGTTTTGAGTTAAAATGCAGCAGGAATAGGCATCCTCGCAATCTTACCCAATCATTATAAGGAGTCAGATAGCTACCTGCCGTCACTCAACACAGGATAAACCTGACAGTTACTCCCACAGTAGTGACTGAAACCCTCACAGTCTTTGAGAAAAGAATTTTGAATTTTATTAATACAATTAAAGAATAGAAAAGCATAGGACATAAATAAAATTATCCTAATTAATGTAAAGTTGCACTACGCGTGCAATTTTAGAAATAATAGAAGAAAAGAATGGAATAGCTAATAATCTCTTATGATCCTTCAGAAAACAGAATAATTTTCATTCTAATGAGATGACCCATCGTTACGATGAATGGATAAGACTTCCTAACACTGATTGAATCTGGGTGGGCGGATAGCCTGTGTTATCACTTTCGTAATTTTTAATATATTTAAGAAATGCACGAATGAGTTTGCCTTAGAAATTCCCAAAGGAATCCATTTCTTTAGATGGTATTGTGTGCTTCGTATATTTAATTAAATATAGGTTTTTACATCTATTACATTTTTAGTTAGATTTTTTGCTTAGTAAAAGTACAGGATGTCGAAGAAGTGCCCTTTACGTTGCACCTGCCAGTAAACTATTACACAGAAATAAGGAATGATCTTACATTTGATAAATCTATGATAAAATAATTGAAGCCTGTAATTTATAGTTTGTTGACAAATTCAAATGGATATTTAGAGTAATGTTGCTGGTGAAAGACACAAACCCTACACAAAATGTTGACTGTCCGACAGACGAAGGGACTACATTCCAAACACTTGAAAGGAAGCAGTTTGAAATGTTCATAAGTTTCAGAATACCAAATTTGAGAATTTTTGGAGCGGCATTAAGGTACCAAGTTGAGTGTAAGTGGGACATGTAAACAAGTACCGTCTGTAACTAGGTTAATTGAATATATGAAGAAATAAACATTTTGCTTCTGTGAGATTCAAGCATTAGAGATCATTGGACATACAACTATTCGATTTAAGAACTTTCATTTCAGAATTTAGTGATTCCTTTGGAATATATGAATTTATAACAATAGGCCATCTTCATTGGCTTTGAAAATAATGTCTAAGTGGATTTCATGTTAAAAATTGTTTCTTTCGGATTTACCTTACGATGCAAAGATCTTGTTTTCATACCTAAGTTTAAACCATTCGGGACAAGATGACAAATAATTTATTTCTGCTTAATTAACGCATTTAAATTGAAAAATGATCTAGGAGAAAATAAAAAATTTGAAAAAACTAAGTTCGCAAACAAGTAAAAATTTTAAGTATATTTTGACAGAATAGGTTTCATGCTCATGCATCGCTAATGAATAATTTAAACGAAACGAATAAGTGAAATTAAAATTACTGAATAGAAAATCCAAATTTAATGCTATCAAACGTTTTAAATTTCAGATTAACATGACTGCATATGATATTTCATTTATGCTGTCAGCCTTGTATTTTACCGCTTTTGAAAATAATTTCAAATATTGTGAAAGCCGTCCTAGAATCTGCTTCCAGTATTCCGAATGTTACTACACTCTCTGATAAAAAGTATGCAATAATAACAGAAGGAATAACAATAATAATACTATTACATGACTTAGAATAATACTGCATCAGCAACGCCATGAACTCAAATAGCAATGGTTACAATGTATATTAGGTTAATACTCGCTACAGTGGCCTTTCGAAGATTATGTATGAAAGGACTATACATTCGGGTATCACGAATATGTGAAGCCTGAGGATTAATGTTGAAATGGGGTCGTTATCATTCGAATTGGAAAGCAACTGAATGCTACAATGTACTGTTCAATGATAAGTCAGGATTTGCACAGGAATTTGATAATAGACAAATGTGAATCTGGAAAGCATAAGTAACGTGTATTATGGATAATAAAGAACGTATTGTGCACAAAGCAAACCTGATGAATGACTATCAATAGAGTGAAATTATTGTTTGCACGGAGTGATTAGGTGTCCGCCGATAACATCGCGGCAAAAACATCGCGGGCGAAAACGTCGTGCTACAAAACATCGTGGGAGAAAACATCGCAAAGAGAAAACATCGCAGTTTTAAAACATCGTGGTATAAAACATCGTCGTCGAAAATAAAGCGGTTCAAAAACTTCGCAGTTTAAAAACATCGTCGCCGAAAATATCGTGATAAAAAATAAAGTATCTATAAATCATCGCATGACGATAACATCGCAGATATGATTTTTTTCAGGTTTTAATAATTATAAATGGATATTCCCATAATGATTTGTGAGCAAAAGGTGTAAAGAAGGATAATTTTTACTTTCACATTTTTTTATTAGCTAATAAATTTTTGCTGAAAAAGTAAGAAGGAAACTTAAGCATAGAAAATTAAATGCAACTTATAGATTATACTTTTCATGAAAGATTACCAGTAAAAACTTCATAAAAATGATTTATTAATGGCCTTTGTTAGTTAACTATGTAGGTTTAAAATTCTATTAAGTGCTATAAGTTGCATTAATTTCCTATGCTTAAGTTTCCTTTTTATTTTCTCAGCAAAAATGTATTAATAAAAAATATGAAAGTAAAATTTATCCTTCTTTCCATCTTGCGCTCACGAATCATTATGGGAATATCCATTTACATTTATTAAAGCATGTCTGGAAAAGCATGTCTGCGATGTTATCGTCATGCGATGATTTGTAGATATTTTATTTTTTACCACGATATTTTCGACGACGATGTTTTTAATTTGCGAAATTTTTGAACCGCTTTATTTTCGACGACGATGTTTTGTACCACGATGTTTTAGAACTCCGATGTTTTCTCTTTGCGATGTTTTCTCCCACGATGTTTTGTAGCATGATGTTCTCGCCTTGCGTTGTTTTCTCCGCGACGTTTTCGTCTGCGATGTTTTTGCCGCGATGTTTTCGGCTGTAACCGAGTGATTATCATATTTGCCCGAATTCAGCAACATAGAAAATCTTTGGCATGCTATTCAACATGTTGCCTCTATTTGTGTACCCACTTGTGTTTGTCTCAAACAGCTAGAAAACTATCATTTTAAAAAAATGGCGGTTATATCCCAGAGCCTCTCGTCTGAGTCTGATTATTTAATTTCAGGCTTGGAGTACATCTGCGGTTTTTATATGAAAATCACATAAGCCTTTTAGAATAGAGATGGCTTCTTTTCTTATTGAGCTTCTTTCGTAGTTTAAGTAAGTTACAAATCATTTTGAATGCACAGCATAAGATGCTGTAATGTGATGTAAAATAATTCTTACACGTTTACTTAAATATATTTTATTTACAGTTTTTAACCATTGTTATATTTCCAAACTATGTTTTTTGATGTTCAGTTTAAACATCATTTTCAGCTATGTATAATTTATTGTAACACCTCCAACATTCAGAAAGTAGTCTAATAGATATCAGAATTACTATCATTAATATCAGCAAACGAATGAGAAATAAATTGTCTTGCCAATAATAATCAGTCAAACCTTCACTAGTTTGGTAATGCCCTTACTCCAAAATTTCAAACAATTTACGTAACGTTCGTTCCATAAAGCTGAAGGACACATAATTCAAATTATGTGAGATTTTATAGCCTAAGATCATTACTGCATCACAGTGAAATTCTCTGCGCGCCTGTAAAATTCTATATAAACTTGCTATATCGCATAATATAGAAACTCCATGCTCACTAACTGGAATTATCTGATGTCTCGTTCGTAAACAAATTCCAAAAATTCTTGTTATTATTTCCCGATTAGGCTTCAGTGCACTGTGATGATGTAGGACGTAGGCAGTAAATTAAGAATGAATTCGGAAGCACTTTACACAATAGATTTGTAGTTGTTATTATAGATACTACACATAAAACTGTAATATAGTTTCAATTAAAAACTATTTTCCCCTCTTTTAAAAATACATCATCAATAAAATATGTTTAATATTCGCACACCCATTCATTACAATCCTCAAATATATACGCTCTCAGTTATACGAGTACAATACACCTCCATAAGGTAATCATATTCATACACAAGTTTGGTGTTTACGCCCATTATTAGGTATTGTACTTCATGTGTTATCCGATCACAACGGCCTCTGGATGTCCTCTGGATACATCTCCATCAGGTAATCATATTCATACACAAGTTTGGTGTTTAGGCCCATTATTAGGGATTGTACTGCATGTATTATCCGATCACAACGGCCTCTGGATGGCCTCTGGATACACCTCCATCAGGTAATCCTATTCATACACAAGTTTGGTGTTTATGCTCATTATTAGGGATTGCACTGCATGTATTATCTGATCACAACGGCCTCTGAATAGATGTTAGGATTGGTGGCAAGCCAACGTTGAGTTTAACTAACTTCAAATGAGAGAAATAGAATGGTGTTAAGAAGTAGTTAACTCAGCGATCAAAGGAGAAATTCTTTGTTTTGATCTGCAGGACCTCAAATTCAGCGCTTTAGAAGAACACAGCTGAGAAGCATTTTCTCAGTCCAACAAAGATGTGAGCTCGGGATGTGTTTCTTCCAGTTGTTGAATACGATCGTAATAATTTATATTCAGTTGAGATAACTACTAGTGTTCTGAAATGAGTTATTCAGCGAGCTTGATTTAAAACTGCTTCATTTTTCTTTTGCATGAATTTATGCGAGAATTTTATTTCATTACTCAATCAGTCTATACTTAAAGGGTTTATCATTTCACTCTAAAACACAATGATTAGATTCTGATATTATTAATTTGAATCTATATGACAAGTAAAATTTCAAAAAGGACAGTGCCCGTATTTAGAGATTTACTTAATGCGTATACTTAAGCCCAGAATTAAATGAAAAATGCATATTATTTGTTTTAGGTATAAAGTTTTATTTTAACCTTTTTCTAGAATTTCTCTTTTCCCGTTGATACAGAAATCAATCATTAATCACAGTTGCTTCAAAAAAGAAAATGAGCACTTTATGGCAAGAAACTATGCACAGAAATTTGGCTTTTGAATAGTCATATTATTACATCTGTTTTAAACAAGAGACATTACACTCTAATGACAGATCGATACAGGTGGAAGTGTAGTGGGACACCCAATGTTTACTATAAAATTGTAGGTATAGCACCACTACACTTCGTTTTATTTTTAAAGTTAGTATTTAAAATAGTACATAATAGTATATTGACATTTTGATTGATATCATATCTATTAGATATAATTATAGTAGTTATAATAGGTATAATAATAGAAGGCCAACAGTCATAATTTAAAGCAGTTCATAATAGTTCCTTGAGATAAAGTTTATTATATGAATCCGTACCTTTTTCCTCTTCTTTTCCCTTTTTTACTATATCATTATTATTGCAAGGGTTTGTGTTTAAGATAATTAGATAATAAGAGTTTTAGATGAATTGCAGCTTCAAAAATGAATTTTGACATTAATTACGTTAGTGCTTGCATAAATTTTTGCCTATTGAAGATAGATATTTGATTGTATTTTCTATTTTATTTTTTAAATGTTTGTTGTTAATTTCAAAATGAAGGAAGGCATTGATATTTGAATTAGACAATTTAATATGAGTAATATAATGGATTGGATCACCTTTATTTCCACATACACATTGCTCAAAGTTTGAGAAGTTATTTTGAAGAAGTATGTGGGAAATGGCCCAGGTTCGGTTAAAAAGCGGTTTATATAACCTTTGACCATTGTACATGTATCATTTACATGAGGTGCTATTTGATGTAATTGTCCTTCCTGTATTTATTGTTGTCCATTCTTCTTCCCACATTTAGAAGCTGATTTTTATGTAGATATTTCTTGAGGTATGATTTCGGCCAGGAGATTTTTCTTGAAGGAATATTATTGTTGGTAGTAGCGAATTTGGCTGCTGAATCGGCTTCTTCGTTACTAAGAACTCCGACGTGAGCCTTTATCCAATAAATGTTTGGTGATATTTGAGGATATTGGATAATTTTGTTAAACATATCTTGAATTTATTTCAGATGTGTGTTTGGGGTTTTGTAGAGCTAGTATTGCTGATTGACTATCTGAGAAAATATTGATTTTTTATAAATTGTTATAGATTGAGTAAGATATTATTTTCCTTGGCGAGTCGATTTTGGAGAGTTATTTTCTGCGTTTGATCTATTTGTATTATACATGCACAGCCAACTCCTAAGTCCATTTTCGATCCATCTGTATATATTATTGGTGGAGATATATGACTGTTTGGAGGTTTTATTGTACTGTATATTTTAGGATTAGAGGCAGAATGTTTTCTGTGGGGGTTGACTGAAGTTTCAAAATTGTTTGGATTAAATATTTCATCATGTAATATGCAGGATTGTTTTAATTTAAGGACTGTCGCTTTTGCATGTTCCGTTTGTGCTAAAGTATGAAGAGCTGCTTTTCCTGAAAGTAAACATAGGGCAGCATTTGATGTTTTATAACATTTTGTGATCCGGAGAAGGAATTGACGTTGTATGGCTTGCAGTTGTTTTTGTTTTCGAACAGTCATAGGTTGCGCCCAGATTTCTGCACCATATAAGACTATTTTTGTTATTACTGTATTGAAAAATTTTTTTTTGAATATGAGGTTTTATTCCCAAATTTAGTCCTTGTATATAACGTAAGTTGTTTGCTATATTTTGTGTTTTAGTTCTGATAGTTTTGAGATGTTCAATCCAGTTGAGGTTTTAGTCAATGATTATGCCTAGAAATTTAAGTTTTGGAACAATTTTTATTATATTATTTTCTATTGAAAAATTTGGTAGACGAGTGAATTTTTTTGGATTTTCTATGGACAATTATAGCTTTCGATTTTTCTTCACTTATTGTCAGTTTCAATTTTTTGGATTCAGTTTTAAAAAAATGAAGAATTTCATTTACATTATTTTCCAGAATATTTCTTGTTCTACACTGATCACAAAAGCTGCGTCGTCAGCAAAAGCAACACTTTGTGTATGGTTTGGCCATTTGAAAGATGTCATTGAGTTAAAAGTAAGGTTTCAAAGGTCAGCACTAAAGCAGGAACCTTGCGGACAGCCTCTTTGTTGAGTATATTCCGTTATCTTAATTTTGTATATTAAACGTTTTCTTTCACATAGATAATCTTGAAATAAGTTAAATATATTTTTGGACAATTTGCTTTTCTTAATGCTTCAAGTACAGATCGCCACCATAATGAGTCAAAAGCTTTGGTTAGATCCTGGTTCTATACCCGAGGGCAAATTTGTTGCCACAAATAGTTTGTTAGAACATATTTTATCTGATTGAAATAAATTCTTCCATCAATGAAAATCTAGGAAATCCCTTTCGTGTTCTGGAGTTAAAAAACTAATGTCAATCTGCTATTACGATCATGCAGAATACTTTTACTTTTAATACTTTCTTGCAAAAGAGTTTGTTAATACTTCCAATGCCCATTTTATATTACACTGAGCTTCGTAAACGTGTGTTTGCTAGTGTGGTACTAAAAGCTTCAGCATCAAATAAAGAACTCTCTGTTAGAAAATATTTTATGAGTCACACATATAGTAAAAGGGTCGTTAATGTAAAATTAGAGGGTAAATGGCTTCGCTAAAAAGTAAAGAAATCCACCTTTTAAGATAGAGAATAGGTTTAGGACTTTCTAATAAAAGTTTTATGGTTCATGGACACAGACGTTGTTCTTAGACACGTGGGGAAAGATAATACAGAAAGTGTTCGTACATTCGATAATATATGGTTTCAAACATTAAAGACTTTTGTAATTATTTTTACCTTTCTTCTCCTGCCATTCACGATAACTAAAAATCAGATAGTAACAACTAGAAAATTATTATCAGTTTATCTTTTTAATAAACGTTTTAGCACCAAACTAAGAATTAATACCAAAAGAATATTTCAATAAAATTAGGTCTGCTACTTTTATTATGATAGCATATCAAATAAATGACACATAAATAAAAACGTGAATGATTCTTAAAATTTAACAGGTCACCCATTAGAGACACATTAACTGAAATTCCGGTTTATGCTACTGTTTATGTAAGCGTATCATCAATTGCAAGGGTATATTTAATGTGCCACCCCGCCTAAGTAATGCGGCAGTTAAGTCGGTGGTAAGACATGATTTAGTGATATGTAAATTATTTTGTCTTGTGAACCTATGTTTTTCTCGCCAAGAAGTGTTTCAATTAAAAGGAACAGAATTTCCAGGTTCCCAGATCAAGTAAATTAACGTTTATTCTTTCTCATTCCATCTGTATCTTTAATGGAGCTCGTAGCTTTAGCTCTACGAACTGGAGAATTACTGCCCAGAGGATTTACACTGATCTTTTGATTCAAACCTAAATAGTTTTTTTTACATGAAATTAATGCTGAGTTTTATGAAAGTTAATTGCTATTTTATTCCCATTTAAATTGTTATACGTCGATAATCGAGGTTTTGAAGAATTAATTCTTTCATTGTAAGACATATATTTTAAATGCTTCTCCCGGATATTATAATTTTAATTGCATTGTTTATGATGGCCATTGTCCACATTTAGAAGTTTACAAATTAATGTGAACCATACAGTTAAGAATTTTTTTTAATTTAAAATAACCAGACATTTAAAATTAAACTTTTGCTAAAATTTCTGCTTTCAGTTGTCTTTTACCAGAATGCATATTAAGCTGAGTTGAAATAGAGGTTAAGGAAATATAAATGAGCTTGCATTAGCAACATAAAAAGACAGATAACTCTAAGAGTTAAATATTAAAAAAAAATCTGATGTGTACACCACATGACTTCCTTGTACGGGATATTAAATTATATGCATTTTTTCTTGCATTTCATTTAAACTTATTGGATTGAATTAAATCTACTTCGCCGACAGCACATAAACCACAGTAGAATAAATGCATTCTTTAAAATTCACTCAAGTATTTGTTTACCATAGCGACACTCTGGCGCTAGACTCACTTAACAGTATTATATTTCGTCCATATTATAACTCATAATGCACAAAATTTATATCATTTAAAGAATAGAATTATCTAATCGTTGCCACATGTTCTATTCAAAATCTATAATAAAGTTAGAATGATGTATAAAAGAAATTAAGCAAACAAAACAAAAAAGAAACTATTTTTCACAGACGATTGAGTATTTCTCATTCAATTAATTCCGTTCTCACTTCGCGAGAAGACAACTCAAAATATGTATATTACAAATTACGAAGTAATTCTTCAACACTTATTTCCTCGAAAAAATTCCAGAAAGGATTAAACATGATTTAATTGGCAATAATAAATGAAGGCGTTATCTTTGTTGTTGCGAAGCTAAGTTTCTCTAGATTGGCAACAAATCCACTAGTCTGTTGTTTCAAATGTAAACAATCAATAGCCGCCATAAAAAAAAAAAAAAAAAAAAAAAAAAAAGGCTTAGCGGCACTTAAGCAACTTTAAAATTGTTGATAATTCTAAAAATATTGCATACAGATTTACTAAAAGGATAAATACCTCAACCGGAAGATAAGAACAACATAATTCAATCATTTTTAAAGCAAAAAATGTACAATTTACAAACATATAAGAGTAATGAAACTGAGATCACTGAGCCAGGTAACAGAGTAATATTTATATACGTTTGGTGCTGCGGATTGCAACCAAAATACGAGGTGCACATTTACATGTTATAGCAGTCCTATATACAAAATTTAAACGTTCTGAGGCTACTCGTTTTTGAGTTATTCGAGATACGTACGCACGTACGTAGAGACTTTCGTACAGACGCCACGAAAAGTTCTCTTCAGAATTCATTTTAAAGCAGTTTTATAATTTTTTTGGAGGAAACGAGTCTTTTATTCTGCCCTTATGTACAGATATCACGCAAAAACATCGTTAAATTGCATTCGATATCGGTCAAAATGGATATTTTCGTTGAAATATTCTGCCTGAAGCTTTTCGCGATTACAATACTTCCTTTTTACTTCGTACAAGGAAGTAAAAATGAAAGCTTTCAGATTTTATATTACGCTTAAAGAGGCATTTTTGTTTTCCACTTGCATACACATGCACGCTTCGAGAGCATTTGGGCTAATGTTCGCTTTGACTAAAATATTTTAAAAAGTATTATGATTAGAATTTCCGATAAACAATCTTGCACACTGGAGATAATGTTTTGTTTTCGTAGAGTGTTTCCATTGCTCGCTTTGAAATTGTTGAGTAAAATTTTTTAGTTTTACAAAATTTAAAATACGCAATAAAACGAATTTGAAATTCAAAATTCGGACTTTCAACTGTCCATATTCGGGTGGAAATTATCCGAAATATGATGGCTCTAGGTGCCATTGTTTTTTCACAATGAGAAAAAGATGCATGCATCATACAAATTCTTATTATATTATTTGTTTAAATATAATACCAGGCGATATTATCTGGTAACAATAATTTTAAAAGTTATTCAGAATTTTAGAGTGATTCAATTCAAAATTCCGTTTTGAAACTAATAGCCCTTATTGGTTAAGGCTCCTTTGGGCTAATAATCATCGTCTGTTATTCCATTTAAATGGTTTAATATTACCCTTGCACATATAGGTGAATAATGTTTGATAATGTTATTATATTTTGAATGATGTAAACTCTACGAAATGTTTTAGTTGAATTTTATTTGAGAATAGTTATCGAAGTTCTAAAACACTTTTTTATATTTATATAGAATTTTAATTTTATATAGAATTTTTATATTGAATTTTATTTTGAAATGGTTATCGAAGTTCTGTAAGACGCAAATTTGAATGTAACAGCTAAAATTCGTCCGACAAATATAAGGTTGAAATAATAATTGAGTTAGTTTAAGGTTAGATAACATGCTATTTCAGCGTATTATGTGTGTTAGAAATTTTGTTGGAACCCTTTTTTCTTTTCTATGCTAAGAGACATTTGCATTGCTGAATGTATATTTAATTGCCTGAAAGAATTTGTTTATCATTAATTGCATAACTTTTTTTTTTTGAAAATTTTAGTTTTTTAAAGATCGCTGATAGTTAAACGCCGTATTATTAACTAAAACTGAGGTTCTCTGCTGCAGAAGTATACATTGCACTAATTTGAAAATATAAGATTTAATTGGTTACTTTCTTTCCGTTTAACAAAATAGATGAACATATCGTGTCAGACTATGACACATTAGTGAAATTATACGATGGATAACATACGAATGTACTTGTCTGGTACAACATTATTTGATGGTATCAGAGCGTAATATTTCTTCCACTGCGTTGTTCCATGTTAGGACTCTATGCATCACAGTTGGTTACTACGCTCGAGGGAATCACGGCTGCTGGCCACGTCGACAAACACCTAGCATAAGCATGGCAGGAAGGGCAGTCTTTATCACCATGAGATCCGGGAAGACATACAAAACCCTTTCTCTCTCTTTCTGTCGGGAGAACTCCTCCGCACATTTATATTGTTCACATTTTCTACTCAGCGCAGTCGCGAACAGGAGGAATGCAAATTTTAAACACTAACAAATGTTAGTTAACTAACAAATGTTAGTTTTTAAGGTAAGAATAGAGCTGATTATGATAAAACACTCAAAATATCTATTAATAGATAATGCTTATAAATATTTTAGAAGATAATACTGTTATTGATTAATTATACACAAAGTGAAGTGTTAAAATACTTATTAACTTTACTATATTAATACAATAACCAGTGTATAATAATAATGTACAATAAATAAAGTTTAATAATAATTAATATGTAGAATAAAAAACAGTATATGATTATATTAATAAATAACAAGTACATATATTCGGTCATTGGCTACCGGTAGATAGTTTTTTTATTACTTAATCTTAGAATATGATGAAAATTTATTACTTCAATTGTAATTAGATGTTCCGCTTTCAAATTCGCATAATGATTGCCGGTTAAAGTTTCAATTTTTCAAATCTGTGTAATGTGCTTAAAAAATATTGAGATGTTAGTTAGATTTAAAGGGTAGGTTATCGTGATTATTAACCAATCTATATTTCATCAAACCCTTTACTTACAGTTCAATATTTTGGTTCAGAATCAGTAACATTGGAATTTCAGTGCTACGATCGAGTTACATTTATTACCAGAAGTGACGTTACTCATATTTTACATTAAATTTACATTTATCTTAATTGCTTGTTTAAACATCTACAGTAACAGCTTATTATAACCCAGTTTGAATTGTATTTAATTTCTTATATTTAATATAAGCATTGATAATTTTCCAAAATTCTACGGGTTTTAAATTAAGCACATATTTTGCGCAGTAAAAATGTTCCAAAACCATATAAAATTTCTGAAAATCAAATGATTTAAACTTCTCTTTCTTTATTTAGTCAATTGCAGGCCGAGCAAGAAACGGCTATCTGGTTAAAGAAGAGGAAGCCTTCATGGAGCACTTTCTAAAGGAAATTATTTCATAACCTCACTGGCCTAGTATCAGTGTTTAGCGGAATAAAAGTCTCTGAGTATCGTTAGTTAATCTAGGGATCTGTCCTTGGCTAAACGTGATGGAAGCCTTTTAAGTATGCAATCTGAATGTAAACTTGTAGAGACATTAGGATTTTTTGGAGGCCGGAAAGATGAAAAATTAACAACGCCTTCGCCGGGAATCGAACCACGGACCTCTGGAATACCGGCCCAGCGTGCTACCGTTACACAACGAAGGACTCTAGGAAAGCGGGAGAAATACCTTATATACGCCCCTTTTTAAAGGGCGACTAGGGTTTCAGGGAAACTAGTCGCCAAATCTGGGTGAGGAGAATCATCATCCAACACCCTTTTAGTTCGGCCGCTTGTAGAGACATTAGGATTTTTTTGGAGGACGGAAAGATAAAAAATTAACAACGCCTTCGCCGGGAATCGAACCACGGACCTCTGGAATACCGGCCCAGCGTGCTACCGTTACACAACGAAGGACGCTAGGAAAGCGGGAGAAATACCTTATAAACTAATTTCTTTCAGAATGTCTTCCATAAAAGCATCTCACATGAGTCAATTAGATTTAAGTACTTTGCAAAATAACTAACTTAACGAAACCTATCTACAAAGAAATATCAGATGAAACAAATGCCTGCCCATATGAAGTTCAATAATTAGTTTTCTTTGTGGGGTAGTGAATAGTGTATTTATCCCGTGATTTATAAAGATATGTGCTTTTGTTTCTCAATATTCATTCAACCATTGATATTAATGCCGGCACTAAAGGCTTAGTTTTATAAATCTTGGAAGTTGACGAGACTTCTGTTTAATTAATTGTAGATACATTTAGACTGCGTAAGATTCTTAAGAGATTGTTCTAAAATCCTACTTTGAAAATGATTTTGGTGCAAATTATAGTGATAGAAATTTTAAAGTATTGTTGTAAACGTTAAGCTAAGCTGAAATATTCCGGTCGATGAAGTAATCCTTAGAGCAATCTAATTAAATTTCTAATGCCATTTCGATTAATTAATTCGGAAATTCATTCTTGGATTTAATAATCTGCAGGAACAAATATTCCAATTAAGTCAACTATGTTTCGGGTTTCTCGCCTTAGCTAGCAAAATGATGAATTATAGCACATTGGAGTTTATGCATTAGTTGCACCAGAAGTTCTTTTTTGCAATTTAGTGCAAAGCTGTACGCATTCTGCAGGTACAAAATAAATTTAAGTGTAAAATTTGCCGTTCGAAGAACAAAGCCTTGTCTTTCTCTGCAATGTTATCCATTGTGAAAGTGCATGCGTTTCACATAGAAGAAATTTAAATTTAAACATTAATTTCCGTATTTTTTAAATGCATACATTCATAATGCAATAGAATACTTTTCACAATATATTTAGCACGTATTCGGTTTATTGATTATGGAAGAGCCCTTAGTAGCTCTTTGCCTCTTGTGTACTTCATCAATGAAACATTTTAACATTTCTTTAATGATCATGGTAAGGAAGGTTTTATAGAGGTATTGCTATGAAAAGCAAGCCTGTATTTGTTACACCTACGGAAATCCAATATGTCCCGACGTGGTCCGGTTCGAGTTCCGGCGAGGGAATTGCCCAGGTTTCAGGTTTTCAGCATCAAAAATAACCTAATTACTCTACAGTGGCGCCCGAACTAAAAAAGGTGGTGGATGATGATTCGTCCCCAGTAGGATTTGGCGATTGTGTCCCCTAATCCCCAGTCCAAGGAGGTTAGAATACATGGAGATGCCCTGCGCGCAGTCCAAGTGAAGCCAAAAAGTGGGGGAAAGCATGCCCTTAGTAGTCGTGGCTTTAGAAAGATTGACGAGCTCTTCAGCCAATGAGGCAGAGCCTAGCCACACCCAGTTTCGTAAATTAAAGACCGTGGATTCTTCGCGCGCTTTTTCCTTCACTTTTTCCCGCCATTTCATTTTATTTCTACATTTTCTATCATCTTGTAGACGGCTGCAATATTGTTCCGAGAAGCAATTTTTATTCCTGCCAAAATGGTAAATTCCTGCGTCGCTTTCGGCTGTACAAATAGCAGAATAGCAGCATCCGGTATTACATTTCACAGGTAAATATTCTTTTAACATATATACTATCATTTATTTAATTATACTTTGCTCAAAGTTAGATAAAAGTTTGCTGTGCATGTTTAAAACATATCCAAGGAAACGGCTGCAAGTGCTGATAATTGTATCAATTCTAATGATTATCAGGATATGCAGAGGGAAAATATATGTACAAAGGGACTGATTCCATTAAAATGAGTTAAATGAGAAATGCATTATGTAATTACATGCTGTCATTAATGAATGCTAGCAATAAAGGTATTGTGAAAATAAATAAATAAATACTCAAACCATTAATTGATTATATTTTAGTTATTCTAAATATATACAGGTATAATTCTCAATTTTCCATGTTATAAATACTACGTACGTTTTGAAAAATATTAAATTGCATGAACAATGATAAAAAATAGTATTTAAATTCTGCATTGTTATTTTTAAAACTCCCACAAATTTCACCCCAAATTAAATCCTGTTATTAAATATTTACTTGAACAGAAAATAAAATTAAATACATAAAATATGACTTGTAATATAATATGATCACACCTTTAAAATGACGCGTTTTCTTTTCCAGGATGAGCTGACCACTCCCCCTTCCCTTGTTTACTTACCGTTTTGCTTTTACAACTCAGTTAATTACGAGTATAATACTCAAACCATTAATTGAAGAAAAATCTGAGAATTATAGATGTTTCTTCGCGCACGTCACACCGAGAAAATACTCAAACTCTTTTCTGACGGCTTTTCAAACGCACATTTCAATTATTCTACTTATTTATGCATGTTAAAAAAACATTCTTTTATATGGAAATGAAATCCGAAATGTAGACATTATTTCAATGTAACCATTCAGTACCTTATAACCCTCTCACGTCTTCACATAAGAAATCAGAAAACACACTCAAAACTTCAAACAAGCTGACGTTTAACCTCACTTCACATAGTAAGGGAAGCGTTTTCTTGCCCTCACGAGGCGTGGCTTATTTGCTTCCCCCGGCTTCACTCTCCTCGTATTGCGACAGCAGAGACGCCATCTCCATGTATTCTAACCTCCTTGTCCCCAGTCGCCCTTTAAAAGAGGGGAGTGTAATCAGGTATTTTCTCCTTCCTTTCTGCCTGCCTTCGTGGTGTAACGGTAGAACACTCGGAGTGTATTCGAGAGGTCTATGTTCGAGTCCCGGCGAGGGTATTTCTCATGTTTCGTGTTTCCTAATTCAAAAATCTGAATGACTTTGCAGGAATGAGAAATTTGAACTCTCTTATTTCTTTCTCATTTTATTAATTTAGATTACTGCTTTTTATAAAATATTCCTGAAGAGATATTAAAAACTCGCACTGCAAGCGAACTTCGAATGCTCTTCAACATTTTCTAAAGATCAATTGCATGCCTGATAAACAATATCTAGCTCTAAGCTATCTGTTGTTTGGGACAATTAAATTCTAATTGTTCTCCTGCAACAGATATGTTTGCTGTACAAAAAGAATTTTTCAAGTTACAGGCAGCTCTAGTGATGTTTTCAGAAAATCAATGAGAGAAGAATCTTAGAACAAGATGTAGCAGTCAAGGCATGTCTAACCGCTGCTTTCATGACGTTACCAGTGTGAAAGATGTGTATTGTAGGAGTGAAATCATCCGTTTATAGGTGTTACTAAATCGCTTCGACTTAACTGCTCAAACCTAAATATTGGGAGTATTTTGGCCATCGGGATTATTTGGTAAAGCCATTGAGAGTTATTTGGTACAGTATGGGAGTATTTCGTTGCAACCATTTATCGCACCATACAACAATTTCAGCATAAACTCTAGGTGCTAAGAATATCTTACTAATTTCATGTTTAACAACGAATTTCATATCTGTTAATTAATAATAAAGTGATACATGTTTAAAGTCCTTCTTGCTATTACACCATTATCAAACAGAAACCGTATAAAAATATAGCTTATTCCATATAACTCGAATTTAACAGCATTCTGTTTGTGTTGCTTAAATTATCTTACTCCATTAAGATTCAAATTTATTTAGATTTCTACTAATTGAGAAAGCGATACAATTACTGCAAAAATGAGAAACATGTTTTCATTTAGAATTTATGGTAATCCTGGGAGAACTTAGGTCCCTAATCTTACGTAAGAATTTAATTCTCAATCCTGTATGATTCCCTTGCATGCGGTCCATATAAATAATTTCTTATTTGACATCATTACTGTATATAATCTCTGGAGACAGTAATAAATATTCAAAGCTTTCCGCGGTAATTATTATTGCAGACATACTGATAGCGAATTCCTTCAACTAGAATATCACTAGAGTACTTGTGCCAAATTACATAACAAATCCACTCCCATTGCTTCTTGAAACATTTTAAATGATCAGGCACTTTCACCCATCCATTAAGTTTAATGTTGACCTCAAATGTTGGGACGCAGACGGCTTAGTTAGTCTTTTCAGACACTTAAGTTCAGTGTGTTCTATTTCACCCAAGGGTATCTTTTACACTTCTTAAAGCATTATTAACTGGTATTCAGACTTTCTGGCTCGCTTTCTTGTTTATTCGGAGTAGCAGCCATTTGTTTCGATGAGTTTTAACCTATGTATTTTTTTTTCTTGAACCACATTTGCTTTTAGGCTTTTACGCTTAAAGAAAACAAAAAATCATGAATAAAATGCCTTACATTGTGCGTTAAAAATATAAAACTTCCTATAATGATGTTTAATTGAATTAGATAACAAAAGGTATACTTGACAAATTCAAAGAGACTTACTATTATACTTCAGAATTTTTAAATATCTCTGCATCTAAACCCTACAATGCAAAGTCATAAATCAGTTACACAAATATAATCTAAAATAATTGATAGTAATCGTTATTAAATCGTACTTAAGTGATGCTAAAATGAAAAAATGCTAAAATTCGGAATACGCATGCTTGTCAACTTACACCACTTCAGTGTTTGCTTACGTATTGCTCTCTGGCTACGCAATTCACATTATTGTTTCAGATCGTTTTAATTCCACTCCATCTAAATTATATAACGCAAAGGAATAGCTCAGGAACCCATAAATATTTAATTAGTCTAATTAATACTATTCATTATTAAATGACATTAAACTGATCAAGCAATTATTAAATAATACAAAAACCCGGTATACATATGCATCATATGCATGTGAACTTATATAATTTTAGTGCATATTTATTTATTACTGTCTCCCTACTCAGTTTTAGCCTACTTACTTCTCTCTATCTTATGAAATTCAAATTCTTTAGAATAGATTCTTGATTTGATAGATTCTTTTGAATTTGAATTCTTTTGAATTTTTAATTTGAGATATTATTATCTGCCTACTCAATTAACGACTTTTCATCATTCTCATACTGTATAGTTATGTTTACCACAAATCATATGAGGCATAATCTTACGTGACCAATCTACGAATAAAATGGTTTCTACATGCCTTTTGTATTAAGGGGGCTTATACACCTTAAACCCCTTATGATCTTCGAATATGTGACTGTTGCAAGAACTGTGACTGTTGCAAGAACTAATTTTAAAAACAATTACTTGCAACTTTTTACAGCTGACTACATAATATAGTTGCTTTGGAAACTAGCAACCAGAAAGTTTGTGTTGCCACGAATATGTTTGTAATTTAATCCGCTTTGTGACAAAATTTTTCGTCATGTTTCCAACTTGCGCGCGTGATATTTTAAAAATGGCTAATGGTACATACTTGAAATTTGATGGAATTCTTTATATGTGTAGTATTTTCTAACTGAACCTAAAACTTGATTAATATTTTAATATTAAAAAATTTTATGGACGAAAACATTGCAGACATTTTTAATAAAATATATTTTATAAACACAACTCCAAATAAAATAAAAAAATAACATGAAATTCTTAGAATTTTTGGTTCACAGTAATTTCCAAATGTTATAAAAGCTTTATATAAAATATGGAATTAAATTACGCAACAGAATGCTTTAAACTGTGCGCGCAAGGTAGAAACATGGCGAAAAATTTTGCCACAAAGAGGATTAAATTATAAATATTTGTGGCAACACAAACTTTCTGATCACTATTTCAAAAAGCAGCTATATTATGAAATCAGCTGTAAAAGGTTGGAAGTAATTGCTTTTAAAATAAATAAGTTATCCCAATTTTCGCAACAGTTACATATTCGAAGATCTCATGGTTTTAAAGGTGTATGAGTCCCCTTAAGTTGTCCTGGAGATCGGATTTTAAACCTTTGACTAGTCCTGCCTCCATACTTGACGGTTCCTCATTTTGCCTGATCTCGCAATGGAAAATTCAATACCGAAAGATTTTCTTTTCTTCTGTCGTGCTTCTCTAGACACTAGTGTGACTTTTTACCATCTATTACATTTAACTAACATTTGGGAATAACTAGCACCATGCTTCACAATACATGGTTGCTGGCGGCACTCTCCTGCAACATGCATGGTGACGGTCACCGCCGCCATGCTTCAACAAGCGTGAAAGCGTCTGTTTATACGTAATTTGACAGTCAAAATTTAGATTAAAATACCTGGTAAATATGTGTCTGGTTGCATTCTAGATATGTATCTTGTAAAAAGCTGTTTTATTATGCCTTGCCCTTGTATGACCATATAGGTTCAAACGTTCCTATTGAACTTCTGACGCCACTGCCGTGGGGAGCCAGGGAGTTCTTGGATTGTAATTTCGGATTCCGAACGATACCCGAATAGCCCTTGTAAACTGTCCAGGTGTCCTAACCCGCTCTCACCTGTCATCTGCATTATACATACGTAGCAATGGACTGTCTTATGTGAAGACAGAGTTAACAAAACAAGAAGAGATAACATTGCACATATGAGCTCTTAATAATTAATGATAAATCCCATCAACAGAATGTTTAGAAAGGCTAGCTGAGCAGCAATCAAAGAAGAGAGATTTGATTAAAGCACATCAGGGCTTCAGTCCAAGGTAAGAGATGTCTCAGGGAGGATCTTTTTAAGAGACGTGATTCTATATTCTCGTTAAACATGGGGGGGGGGGAATCACAAAGAAACCTCTCCTACAGCCATTCATTCGTCGGAGCTCAAACCAGGGTCAAACTACCAGCGATTACTGAATTTACTATTAAATGATGGTGGACCTTTCAAACAAGAGAGGACAATACTTAGTAGTTTGTAATACGGATTTGTCATTTACAGCAATAATTACACGGGAAGATACTGCCTTGGTTAAGGATCTAATATTTTCTATAGTAACAACTGATATTAAGACCGAAGTTAAATCATTAAAAGAAGAATTAATACAATTTTGTGGTGTTGTGTGTGACAATCTATCATAACTAGATACTTACAATCATCAAATCAATTTACTTGTGCCCAATATTTGCTGGCTTGAAATCGATATATCTAGTGCATTGCGTTGAAAGAGTAATAAAATACTTCACTTTCCAATAAACATGTCAAAAGTCTTCAGAGAACAACTTGTTTTCTCAATCTCACTTTATTGAATTCATTATTAATACTTAATCTAGATAAATGTTCAACTTGATAAAACAGCACACAAAAACATTAGCACACATAAACGGAATGCAAGAGCACAAGAAACGGAAGAACCCGACAACGGAAAGACGGCGCCGTTTAGCGAAGATCGAAAGTAAAATTCAAATCTGTTGACACGTGCACTTTGCTTACTGGAAATATTTTTATGTTATATCACACATATTGTCAGATGGAGCTTTACACACGTGCAGATATTTCGTTTATACACATTCATCACAAGGTAACTACCACGAGGAGGAGAGCCGATGGCAGATGGCAGCAATTTCTTGATGATTTCTTGATCTTTCACATTAATAATTTACTTGAGGATTGGTTAAATATAAGTACGGCATCAAGACAGATTAATTTTCAACCTAATCATTTTCAGCTAATTTGTGCAGTTTTTAGGTTGTTTCACTCCTTCTTTTCCATCAAAACGAAACACCATTCCATGAGTGTGAGATATGTAAGCACGCAGCCCCGCATACTGGTGTGACCCAAAGTCAGACAAGAGAAGAAAAACCCGTTTGGCGGGTGTTTATATATGCACGTGCAGTTCTGCGATTACGATTAATGTTACGATAGTGTCCATGCTGATGAACTGCGTGGTGTGAGAAATTTCCAATCTCACAAGTTCTAAATGCACTATAACATATTTGTTAGAAGGTTTCAGGGTTGCCATTTGCACACAACGTCATTTATACTGATGTGAATCTGCGGATTGTGTGATGAGTTTTGAATATGATATGATGAATTTCGAATGTTTCAGAAAGACAAAAAACCATAAATTTCAAGAATAAATTTTTCCTAAAACTGTTGATTTTTTTATATAACACATTTATGTAAAAAAATCAACAGTTTTAGGTTGCATGACTCTGAAAAGATTCAATGTTTTCATCCTCACTACAAAAAGTGTAGGAAGCGTGCATCATACATACACATGTAAACAGAGAAAGACTGCAGAGTTTACTGAGTAAATATTAAGTTCCAGGTGTCAGTTTGTAAATTTTAAACTCATTACAAATTTATCATTACAAGTATTATCACTATGTGTACACGTTGATCGTACATATACTGAAGCCGCAGTAGGAAATGTTCCTTTGTGCTTCATGGATCGGAATAATAAAAACATTTTTGTCCCTAATGCAAATATATATACTGTAATTGTACCTGAACTACAAATTTCGTAATGAGCATACGCGAAACACCGATTGTTTGATAACCACGATTTTCATTAACATACCTCGCAATCACCTATTCAGATTTTGGTGATAAAATTATATGCATGTGTTTATTACTTGCAGTAGCTTCTATGTACTTTGAAATATCAACTATGCAGCATTGTGAGTAACAATGAAAGATGATATAATCTTACTGCCTGTGTAGAGTTTTGATAAGGTAAACTGACATATGTGCGAGATTACCGCTTTTACATTAACAGAATAACAATGATTCTTCTGCAAGCATTCTATTTACATAAGAACTACAACATTTACAATTTGGAAACACGAAGTATTTACACATTGAGAAACTCACAAGGTTTGGTGTCTGCTACAAAGCCTGCTATTCGTGTATTAGAAATATGGAATACGAATGTCTTGGGTATTACCACAACTTTTCAAAAGGTATTTATGTTATCATTATTGATTTGCGAACTGCTTTTCATGTCTTGCAAGGATCAGTCCAATTTCCGTTTCGATAGTAGAATTACTACTGCAAAACGATGCCAGGTCTTACAAATTAGTAACTTTTCTTCTCTCAGTTTCCTTTCTTAACGTATATCATGAATGTGAAAATATTTCGATTAGAACCCTCTATGAAGGCCTTGTTCTAAGTTCGAAATACGTAGAGTAATTTATCTTAACAAATAGACTAACTAGCTTCACAGAAGCAAACTGCATTTCTTTATGCGCCTTTATCAATATAAATAGAAAAAAATTGTTATTACTGTATTCATTTAAAATGTGAAATTTTATCTGACGCATGCATTACGAGTGAGTATTTGGTTTTGGTTTGGTTTATGTGATTACGTCAAGCCTCGAGGGCTATCCGACTAAGAAAAAGGATGCCTTCGTGGAGGACATTCTGTGGAAAACTGGCTCGTGTACACGTTACACATGATGAAATCCACGTAAAAGCTTATGCAGCCAGCCAGCCCGTTTACGGGATTCGAACCGAACCACCAGTGTTCAGCGGCTTTACCGCTCGGCGTCTGGTGGGCTCGCGAGCATTTGGAAACTAAAGATTAAGCATTATATTTTATCTCTATACTACTTGATTGCAAAGACAGTTTATTAAAAAATTATGATACCTGAAAATCAATTCATTTTAGGAGGATTTAAATATAAAGGCTTAACATAAAACTTCAATTCAATACGAGATTTACGTATCAATAATTATGAGCAAAAATGCTGACAACGAAATACCAGAATCTAATGCTTTGCTGAATTAACACCACTGCTCCAAAAACGAGCAATTATCTTTAATCCTTTCTTCTTTGGCAAAATCCAAAGTCAAAAATCCAAAGTCTTTCAAAAGTCTTTGAAGGCACACTTTCCTTTTTAATTTAAATAAAGCAATTTATTTTTTTATAATCTTAAATAACCCACTTAAAGGCGTACGAACTATAACATACATTTGTTTAAAAGTTATTTGTCCGTTACATACCGAACCCCCCCCCCCCCAAAGACAAATAACATACGAACTATTTGACATGGTATTCAGAAAACCGTTATTGGTACAAAGGAAAAATATCGGGTCCATCAAACTGTGAAACGTGTTGGCAAACGGCCATTCTGAAGATTATTTGTTTCTTTTTTTGCCCTATTTCACATAAAGAAAAGTCCATACTCAGTGTCTCAACTCTTTTCAAACTGAGAATCCAGAACATATGTTCCTCCGCTTCCGTTTTTGATAGAAAAACTTGTTTATTCATTGGCTTGCTGTCTTTTGGGAAAGTAGAATCCAGAACGGTAGATTGCCATGTCCAAGCCCATGTTTGCAAATTTCGATATTTTGACATCTGAGAAGCGGATACAGGATATGTTTTCAGATTTCATGTGCTTTCCCAACAGTCTCTTCCATTTCGTAACATATAAGTAAAACAAAAATGTAAAATGCAAGCAGTTGTTGCCAGAAAAATTGAAGCTTCATATTTTATTGCACGAAATATTGTTCAATAATTGAAGAAGCTAATATATGGTTACTCGTAAAACTTTGAATACAGTTCAATATTAAATTCAGCTGTGTTTTCCAAAGAGTTGTATATAAGACAATTTAAAATCACATGATTTTACTCTGACCGATAATTTATTTGATAAAAGGTTTACTTCGATTTCTCTTAGAATTTAGTACATTAAGGAGACTTGGTACCCCCAAATCTATAAATTATAGGTTTTTCAATTTTTTTCCTAAAAACTACCTTAATAAAGTGAAGAGAAATTTTGAAATGATCTGATAATAAATGGTATAAAATGCTTTTGAAACGTTTGGCATGCCTTTAAATGCCACACCCCGTCAGTGTTTATTTTTTTACTTCCTATATGTTTCAGTAACCCATTAAAACTCAGTGTAAAAGAAGAGGAATGTAATTAAGTGTGACTGCAACTATCAGCAAACTCTGTTTACATGTATAAACGGATTAACTTAAAAAATCGTAACTGAAGTTGCAATTTTTAAAAAATTTTATACTCCCATTTTTTTCAATTTAAATTGACAGGAGTATATACACATAATATATATGTATATATACATAAATGTATATATAGACATAAGAATAGATAGATAGATAGATAGATAGATTCAGCTTAGCAAATATTTCTATGTGTATTATCAATCAATTTTGCTTTGCTTCTTCAAACATTAAAATTATTTGTGATAAGACTCGAACAGAAAGAAGTGGCGTAGTGAACGTGATTAAGTTAATGAGTGCAGTGTTATTGAAAATTGTGCTGGAAAAAGTATTAAACTCTTTAATTAATTAACATATACCTAAATTAACTGAAAATACAATTTATAAACGAGACCAAATGGCTAAAAGATGATTAAAAAGTCCCATATCATCCTGAACGATTTTAAATAAGATGTTTTATGTCTGTTTCAATTTCAAATTTTGCTTTTTGAAAAAATAATAAAACTATAAATTAATGATATTAATATTGAATATAAATATCTTAATACTGATTATAAATGCTTTAGAAAATATATTAAATTAATTCGTGCATTAAAACTGTTTTGAACATGTTTTAGAAAATCAAAACAGGTAAAGAAAATTTCTACTCGCTTTTGACTTTTTTGTAATATTTTTGGCCACATATGGGTTTAAATAAAAACTTGTAATTTATGTTTATAGTAACGAATTTAAAACACTAGGTTTTACTAAAAGTTTACGACAAAAGATGAGAATTTAATTTTTCCACACTTAAATTAACTAACTGGAATTCAAATATTTCCAAAAGAGTCATACTCAACACAATTTATTCACAGCTGCTTAGAATAAAAAGAATCTGTGAAACACTTACAAGAAGAAGTACTATACTTCGTAACTATTTTGAAAAGTAACCTAATTCCTCATAAAATAATTAAAAATACCCTAACAAAAGCTGGCATTAGCCTTACCTATTTTTAGATTTTTTGAATTAGATAATAATATTTTATGCCTAAAGCCGAAGGACGGTTTAAGATGGATGACTGATTCAGAGAATCTAATGTAAAAATGTACAGATAATTCTTGTTTATTCATTCTCTTTCGTCTAAAATTTTGGCACTTTACTTTTAAATACTATTGTGTAAAAAGTTTTAAATTTCTATAATGGCCAATTTTACTGCTTTTATTAACAAATCGGGCCTTTTTTTTTTTCATAGTAGCTTGATCGCCAGCTATCTTGAAGAATTACGACTTTTTTAACAAATGACTGTTTTTTTCCTTTTACTCTTGCTTTAGAGGCCAAGTTTTTGTAGTTTTAGCTGAATTAGCCATTTTCACTTTGAGACAAAATTTTTTTCCTTCCAACTACATGTCAGGCGCCATTTTTGAAATCTTTTCACGTTTTTCCGAGTTTTCCGACCCCCTTCGATAATAGGAGGCGAGTTGCAGATAACGGACAATCTCTTCGTATTGGCTAATGCCCACAGAACTTCTCTCCGCCTACATACGTCATACGACTGAAGTACACAGAAGGGAATTACAACCACATTTCAACTAGTTTTAAGAGGGAGAGATCTGCATCGCCACAGGTCAGTTTTTTGTTTCTTTTGTTACAACTTTTTCTTTGGTCTTAGCAAGACCCACTTAGTTTGTTATCATCTTAATTTTCTTTTATTTTAATTACAGATTTTCATCACAGATTTCTAAAATATATAAAATTTTTAATCTTTAAGCTTGCAGGCCCAGCCCGTATGTTTTTTTTTTTTTTTGTATATTTAGGACTAATAGCAGACCGCTATTTATTTTTGTTTTTATTTTTATTTTTATTTTAATTTTGATTTTGATTTTTATCTAGATTAAGATGTTTCGGTATAGTTTAACATATTTTAACACCTTAATGTGTCATTTTGTGCATACGCGTCGGGAAATTGGAACAGAGAATTGAGACTATAAAAATTTTCTAAGACACTTTGTCTAAATTTAAAAAAATTTTTATAGCGAAAAAGTTTCAATTGTCTGTTTCGGCGAAACGCTTAATGGGGTTAGCTTGATTCGACGTTCAAACAAATTAAATTTCCCTTGAAAAGTCAGTTTGGAAGTCGAGTTGGGCTAATTTACCATTTTCCGCTTACTTTTTTTTTATCTGATTCTGTTTTTTTTTTTTTTTTTTTTTTTTTTTTTTTTTTTTTTTTAATGTTTTACATGTTTAATGGTTTGATTTTCATATGTATTAATTTTTTTTAAAACGTATTGAACTTTTTGGAGCAACAGCTCCTGGTAACTTTTAGGCGAGCTTACTACAATTTATATATATATATATATATATATATATATATAAATGTATATATATATAATGTTGTATGATCTTAAATTCATTTAGTGCGGAAACAAGTTACTACTACTTGCGCAATTGCTGCAAAGTTAGTTAATAATAATTATTTATTTCCTAAACAATATTGATTAATTGATTATATTATCTCCTAAGTTTAATTAAAGTAGAATTATTTTAAAACAGTGAATCCATACTGGTAAGTTATATTTTGAAAGATGTTTTGAAGTAACTTGAAAGTAAAATGTTAATAATGTTTTAACGGCAACTGGAACTAAATCATCATGAAGAACAAAATTTCAATTGTAAAAGGAAAAATTAAATTAAAAACATGTAATCATTATCATTGATCGGAAATTAGTTGATGTTTCAAGGGGAACAAACCAACTCCTGTTCAATGAACAATAATTAATAAAGATACGTAAATACGAAGGTGTTTCGTCTTTACTCGAGTTATAAGGTAAAGCCAAACCGGTAATTCTAGTCAAGCCAAATATTTCCGCGAATAGAAGGGATTACGAACCAATGCTGATACTCAAAGAACTTATTCTTATGAAGCATTTTAGCCAATTCAATTTGGAGTAAAAACCAATTTCTGTAGAGAAATCCGAAAAAACTCGAGTAACTGTCCCCGACACCTTCATGTTTATGCATTTGAGTTCTATATTAATTGTAAAAATTAAACCTTGGAAATTGTCATTATGAAATAGAATTCAAAGTAAAGTTGAAATAAACATAGAAAATTACAAAAGATAAATAATGCAAACTTTGTAAAAACAAATCAAAAATAATATAAAAAATATAAGAAGAACAGTGAATGTACATGAAGATATAAAGGCCAGAAAAGGTATTAAGTAACTTACATTCTTTCTGGTGGGGAAGGCAAAGTGTTCTCTTCGTGTCTGACTCAGAAGTGTAGGGTGTCCGAAAATTCTTAGCGGCAGTGGGGCTTTCAGTCGGTTTTGTTCCCCTTGAAAAGTCAACTAATTTCCGATCAATGACAATGATTACATGTTTTTAATTTATGATTTAATTCCATTCCCAGTTAAAACATTATTAACATTTTACTTTCAAGTTACTTCAAAACATCTTTCAAAATATAACTTACCAGTATGGATTCACTCTTTTAAAATAATTCTACTTTAATTAAACTTAGGATATAATATAATAAATTAATCAATATTGTTTAGGAAATAAATAATTATATACATATATATGTATATATATGTGTGTGTGTGTATTTAAATTCAATAATATCATTTTTAAGAAAGTTGAAATGATTAATGACCATTTTGACAGTTACATTCTTTAAACTGCGTCAGTTTGTATTTTTTCAATAAATCCGTTTATTTAAAGTCCTAAAACTTATATAGGTATGGCTTAAATTAATATTTGTATTGCTTGTTTAAAATTATATTCTTAATAGACACAAGGATGGGTTTTGCAAATTACTGAAAATAAAAACTATTGGAAGTGAAAATGCGTTTGTTTTATAGTTTTCACATAAGCATGTGCTTCTATTTTTTCTCAGAAATTAATTCATTAATTTCAAAATGTTTTAATACGGAAAATATATAAAATGAAATTTTGAAGTAAATGATTTTTTAATAACTACTATAACTAATATAAAAATTTGAGGAATATATAATATATATAATTACAGAATATAAAATCTCTTAGAATTCTGTTGAAATTTCAGTCCTCAGTCCAGTTTGGAAAATCTGTTTTTCTTAGAGGTGAAATAGATTATATCATTCTACTGAATGGCGCTTTTCAAACTTTTCTTTTATCAGACCATATGAATAATGCAAATTTTCATATTTTCATTTCATTTTATAATTTCATTTTGATGTTTAGACTTATTTAAAACCCTTATAAGGTATTCCTCCCGCCTTCTTAGCGTGCCTTCGTGGTATAGTGGTTCTACACGCTGGGCCGGTATTCCATAGGTCCGTGGTTAGATTCCAGGTTTTTCATCCTCATTTTTCATCTTGCCTGCTTCCAGAAAATACCTAATGTCTCTACAGTGGCGGCCGAACTAAAAGGGTTGTGGAGGATGACTCTCCAGACCAAGGATTTAGTGATTGGGTCCCCTAAAACCCCAGTCGCCCTTTGAAAGGGGGAGTATATAAGGTATTTCTCCCGCCTTCCTAGGGTGCCTTCGTGGTGTAGTGTTTTTGTACGCTGGGCCGGTATTCCAGAGGTCCGTGGTTCGATTCCCGGCGAAGGCCTTTGCTCATTTTTCATCTTACCTGATTCCAAATAATACCCTAATGTCTCTACACCCGTCTTAGTAGACTTATGTCTTTGAAACTTGACATATAGTACGTTATATGGGCCGTAGGGAAAAGAAAACTGCAATATAAAATAATAAGTGAAATTTCCACCAGCCGAGAAGAGGGCGCATGAAGGAGGAAAAGTACAAATTGGAAGTACAAAACTTCATTTAATCACAACATTTATTCAATATGCGTCCGATTTGCGTTAATTGGACATTTGAATCTTGTTATAGTTTGTTCAACTGTAACGGGAAGAAGGGTCTTCTATCAATTGCAGTAATATGACGTGTTACGCTTACTTTCAATTCAGGCTTACGCTTCTCTCAGGCTAGTCCGTACGCTTTTCTCATAGACCTAATCTTTCATGAATGCTCACAATCAGAAGTCACAGGAATTCAAGCCTGCAGAATGAGGAGGCCAAGCAATCGAAAAACGTTTCAAAATTACCCGACCATCTACAAAATGAGCAAGGAGGAAGCAATGCTTTAACTTGTTAAGCAATGTGATTTGGTGTACAATCTTGCATGAAAACAGTAATCAATAAATATTCTAATTTTTGTAAGCAGGAATAACGTGCTGCTTAAGAAGATTGCAGTCACGGTTACCGTGATTGAACATCACTGAGAGCCTTAAGGAGTCTTCTGTTCAAAGAAGAAAGGACCAAGAATGAAATCACCAGTAAACCCACAGATGTTGTGTAGCGAATTTAATTTAATTAAGTGATTCATAAAAATCAAAATTCTAATTTGTAATTATTCAAAATTTGAGCTACACAAGTTTGGTTACATTCTTTCTTGGCTTATTAATTCTAGTGTAATATATTTTGGCTTTCCGAGTTTACGCGAACTGCGTCTTCAATCTTGTACACGCAAACAATGGATTTAGGTGAATTTTTTGACGTATTAAACTCAGTTTTTCCTGTCAAAATTTAATTTGGTTTCTTAGTATTTAATATCATTAGTTGCAGAAAAATTAACTCCTTAATTTGACATAACTTTCGTTTTTCTAACTTTAATTGCATTTCAGTTATGAGCTTTAATTAGTAGATTTTTTCTTCGTTTGCTTGTGATTTCGTTAAAGGGGGATGAAATACCCTCTTTCTGGTTGAAAAGTCACTTTTTGCCAGTTTCAGCATTCTTTCGTTGGGACGGCTTGCAGGGTTGTTGAAATTCCTAATTTCCCCTTCCACAAGGCGGGGTTATTTTGGCGAGGGTTTGGCGACATAGAATTTCCATTGAGGTTTCAAAGTAGTGGATTTGGCGAGTTTGCTAACATGAGGGAATGCTGTTGTTGCAACTATTTTAACTTTTGGCGAAGAGTGGGTTGTGCCAACTTGGCAGTCCTGCGTCCTCCCTTTTAACGGGTTGTTTTGGGGAACGAGCACACTTTTTTTGACACGTCTTCTGCTTTTTTTGAATTCCTTTCTGATGTTGTACGCGACGGCAGCAGATTCTGCCGAGGAAATGATATACCTCCCCGATAGAGCTACGGGCCTCGTGCCTCGGCGCCTTGAGCGCGGGCCCTGGTTTACGGGTATCATTGTCTCCACCTAATTCTTCGTTGCATCAGTTTTTTTTGGTGTATGCGTTTGTGTATTTACATTTAAGTTCTCAAGAAATATAATGCTGAAAATTGCCTTCTAGAAAGATGACTCTACCTAGTTCTCTACCGTAGAAATGCTTCATTAGCTTCTTGCTTCCTCCGACAATAGTTTTTTTTTATTTGGTTGGTCAACACCCGCTGCCGCTCTTTCAGAACTTCAAATTTGTGTAGATACCACTTTACAATGGATCGCAGAAACTTTCGTACTGTCGATCATGGAAGAGAGAAATCGTAGAACAGTTCTCGAGCATGTGTCAAAGAATACTGGAAGCAAAGCTCCTTCGACCACGGAAAGGGCAACTTCTTCTACAATTCCATTCGAAATCCACTTCTATTCTCTTTCAACCAACAATCTTTAAATTTAAGATATATATATATATATTTTTTTTCAAATTCTACTACGACATAGCATTTTCGCAAAGCTTTCAAGTATCGATATTCTGTCAGTGCAATTAAAATATTCTGAGATTTGATAAAACACCTTGATTGGAAAAGCTTTATCTTTCTTCGCTAAATATGTGGTGAAGAAGGATTTTAATTTTATGGCATTGACTACTGGCCTTTTAGAACGTTCCATATTTGCATAACGTCCTTTCTACATTGCATGAAAATTACAAGTGTCTGTTAAAATTTGAGTTGTTAATTTGTATCGCGGATTCCTTCTCTGCATTCTTCATATAACGTATACACCAAGTTCCAACGAAATGTAAAATACGTGCTCTACGTGAGCCAAAACGAGTTCTGCCTGGGTCTACATAGGGTAACTTTAATTATAACGACCCGTTATTATAACAAATTGCAAAAATGTACAGTATTCTGACTTTCATATTTATAATTTACCTTTAATAGTTGAAATGCTAAAATATTGTATTACAATTATGGTTAATTTCTTATTTATTTTTCACTTTTCACCTCCTAAATTTATGCTAACTGAAAACTTTATAATTCTCTGAAAATAAACATTTCAATATACGAGGGCAATCCCCAAAAAAAGTTCTCCTATATTTTTAGGTATACAAAGAACCGTTTATTTTCTATAATTGCTATATCACTTTAAAGATTGAATAATGCTTTATTTTTCAACATAATCGCCATTTCGGTCGATGCATTTTTGTAGACGCTGTGGCAGTTTTACAATGCCCATGTCATACCAGCTTGCCGCCATGCCCTTCAGGAAGCGCTGAATCAACAGTTCAATCTTCAGAAGAATCAACCCGTTGCCATTTGTGGTCTTCTGTCAGCATACATGGAACCCATCTTGCACACACCTTCGATATTGCAACTTTTCCGTTAAAATCCTGTGGATGGTGCTTCTGGAAACCTCAGGAACCAAAATGCAGAGAGCATCCAGAGTGATCCTCGTATCTTTACGCATGAGTTCCTCAACTTTCGCGATTGTCTCGTCGGCAATTGATGGCCTCCCGCTCCTTTCTTCGTCATGAATTTCAGTACGACCGGCTGTAAACTCTCTACACCAGTTGCGAACGTTTTTGACATCCATGTACGACTGTCCATACACTTCCGTCTATAGGCGGTGAATTTCAACCGGTATAGCGCCTTTTGCGTTCAAGAAATAGAATAACTGCGCGCACTTCGCACTTGGCGGTAACGTTTATCGAGAGCTCCATTTCGAATGGCTGCCAAGCCAAGACTGAGCATCCGAGCGAAGCGCCTGCGTGCTTATGTGGTAGCGAAGAAGGCACTACTCACAACAGTATTGCCAACAACCGCATTAAAACTTTCTCTACGTCTCCCCAAAATTGGACACCTTTTTTTTTGGATTGCCCTTAAATTTGACTAAACCCGATTCATGAATATATTATTTCTCTAGTTTTTTAATGAGCGTATCAATCATCATTACCAATTAAAAGAATATAACCAAAATATTTAAGAATATTGAAAGTTGTTGATGAAATAAAAGCTACTGAGATATGCAAATGAAAATTTGAACTTTAATTTGCACTAGTCCATTGACTATCCTTTTAACATGGCTATTCCTCGTTTCTGTCACCAAAATAGCAATGCTTATAATAAGTCGCTCTAAACTATATTGTTTCAAAACCAATCAATGTCATATGCGATTATTGCATAACAATAATGACGCAGGCACTTATATAAGACTTCAGCTAATAACAAATCCAACTTTGGCTCCCAGAATGTAACAGTAGCCGACAAGGACACTATGAACTGAAACTAAATCATTCTGAATTCTGTTTTCGTACTGAACAGGTCGCATTCGCTTTTCACTTCTCTTCCTAGTTAGATAACTGACATTTCTTTTCTTACTACAACATCTTGAAAACATAAAATTTGTTAAGGAACAAGGTACGCCTCACGCTCCAAGTTTGCTCTGTCTAGGTAAAACAGATTTTAGAACGAAAACAAAGTTGCCACGATTTCATTGCGTTGTTATTTCACATGTATGAAACAAATTAGATATTCATTGCGTTGTTGTTAACGATGACGCTTGACTCATAAAGAACTTTACGAAAATATGGTAACACTAACACTGTTTACTTCTTAAAAAGCAACGCTTTTCTGAAGACAGACATTTATGATGAAGACTTATAAATTTACACTAAAGCTGGCCGTTCGTTAATGAATCTTTACATTTTTAACATCCAAAGAAGGAAAGTGCAGCAATATCGAATACGCTTCTAAGGTAGACAAGAAAGTACAAAAAATGTGTTGTATCTAAAATTAAACACTGTTCAGAATGAAATAGCTTTGGTTAAAGCTCAATTTGTTTGGTTACTTTTATGTTTCGGTTACTATATTTGATTCAGTGATTATATTACAGGTATTACGTAAGGATCGTGTGAGAAAGATTGATTTTTAAATGACAACGTTTAACCCTTTGACGCGCGCGATATAATTTTTATAATTTTTTTTAACTAAAAACTCTAGAAATTGAATATTAGGATCCTAGAGACAAATAATATATGAATATAAAAAAAATCTACTCTTACCCATTGTTCTATGGGTGGTGGTCGCACTGTGAAATCACCGCGCGTCTAGGACTTTAGAACTTACTGAGGCAGTAGGAAAAAAAAAAAAAAACTTACCTTTTTTCGTGCACGTTTCCAATAAATGACGAAATTTACGAATTTAAAAAAAAAAAAAAAATTATTGTTACGAATTTGGTATTGAAAAAGCTAATGTTATTTCAATTATAAATTAAATGGTTTTATTTCTCGCGCAGTGCAGCGCGTGACGAATATTAAAAGAATGCTAAGCCGGAAAATTGAAAATACAAGAGCGCGTGCATTAAATAAATAAATAACTCTTTTTGATTTCGAGAAAGTACTGGAAAATTCTAGCGCGTGATTTTAAAATCTTATAAAAGGAGGAAAACATCTCAGTTTGTTGTTGCTTAGAAAACTGCTCTTGTTGATTGTAGCGAATTCGCGGATTACCTTTCTTTAGCTGTTTTGAATTACGTTCTATTGGACATTTGAGTAGTTAAAAGATAACTACTGTGAGATATTGTAATACTGCATGATAATTTAAGAAGATTTAAGTATTTTGTTGTGATAATAATAGGTTTGACCACCGAGCCTCTAGAGGATTGCGAGCATTGTGACACAATGCTCTAGTGGGGTAGTGGTCGCGCCCTCAAACCACATAGCAAATGCCATACATATGGAAGGTTTTTTTATAGATGCAGTTTAATTATTGCAATTATTTATTGTTTATGATAGAAATCATAATGTGTGATGAATAACTTTTGAAATTTAAAGTTGTTTATATTAATAAAAGAAAGTTATTTTGTCTGATTGAAAACGAATTTTGAAACACATCCAATTTGTTGTATTAATACCTAAAACATGTATGATTCTGCAGTAATTTTGTGTTATTTAGAGATAAAAGATCAGTAATAAATTGATTTTCACTCAAAAATTTCGGAAAAAAGAGGTGAAAAAAAATCGAAAAATGGCGGTTTCAGGGCGCGACCACCGCGCGTCAAAGGGTTAAAGCAATTTAATATAATTACATTCTTTAGGGCTATTTACAAATACACGAAAGAAATTCAATGCCTGTAAATTCCAAAATTCCCTATAAAATATGTAAAAAATATCAAACAACAATTACCAAACCAGAAGAATTCCCGACAACTATAGATATAAGAAATACAAAATTACTAAATACATAGAAAGAGGAGTGGAATCAAAATCTGATTCAACGTTATCAAGACGAGGTAGATCAGTTTCAACTAAATCAATTTCCCTAGAAAAACCAGTGCGTCGGGTAAACTGCTATAATTAAATAATTTATAATGGTTCATCAAATAATTTTGGCTGAACAGAAATGCATTGGTTTTCCTGGGGAAGGGGTTCGTTTGAATACGATCTACCTTCTCTTGATCACGTTCAATCAGATTTTGACTGCATTCATCTTCTTATAAGTATTTTGCAATTTTTGTATTTCATATATATCTCGTTTTCGGGAATCCTTTTGGTTTGGTGACAATTGGTTGATATTTTTAACATATTTATAGGGAATTTTATATAAACGGAAACACTCAAAGGTTGCGCCTTATGCAGCAAAACACAAAGATAATTTTTCTATAATAACAGTCAATTAAGAAGGTTTACCAAAACCCAATTCGACAAAATTACATAAACTTAATAAAACATTTTTGAACATATAATGTATACAAAATGTAGCAATAAATGTCAATGAAATCTATACATGAATATTTTAAACTTTTAAAATAAGTAAACCACTTTTCACTTGCAAGTATTGGATTAAACTATAATTTCGAGTTCCTCAAATTACACAAAAAGTAAAACATTATATTTCACTTGCCGGTAGAAATTCTGAATATGAAGTATGTTTCATTATGAATGATTAGTTGGAAGGTCAAATTTGAAAAATAGCGTTTAATATTTGAGTGCTTAAATGCATGTATTTGTCCAGGGCTTGCTAGATAAAATTAATTTAATTGTTTTAAAATTTTTACTTTTCAATACAAAGATACAGATATTGTTACGATTTTTACACATTGTATATTGAAGATGATTTGCTAATTTAATTTTAATTTGCTATAGTGTATTTTTCAATCTCTATCAATTAATTAATTATATGCACATAAAAATTTTAAGAATGAAATGCTTGAAAGCACGGCCGGGAGGGCCTCTTTTGTTTCTTAACAAAACACTAATTTTCTTAACAAAACACTGATTTTCTTGATGAAAACGCTCTTGATGCATCATCAATAAGTTAGGTTCAATAGTTCACGAAAATCTTTTGATATTTAAGATGTTGCTGTTAAAAAGATGTAAGGTTTATGTTAATTTTATTAACAGTTAAATTCAAATTAAAGTTCATTTCCTGTCAAATTCTTAACTTCAACTTACTACTTACGGCCAGAACGTAGTTTTGGAATCTTGCTGAATATTTAATGAGGAGGAGCGGTATTTAACTCTTTCGCATCGAAGTAGCCCGTAACGCCCGTTCATTCAGGCAACGGCAAACCGCCCCAACGCCTCGTTTATTTTCTACCTTGTTCTTTCCCCTCTACGTTAGTGTATGGCTCATTGGTTTCGTGAGGTGTTAAAAGACATGTCAATCATTCTTTTGAAGCAAGTAAAGGAGAAATACGGAAAGCTATTGACGTTCGCAGGTGCAATCCGGCCCTAAGGTGAAACTGCACACAATGGATGAAACCGCAGGGGAAAAGGAAAACTATTCCAAGACAAATTCGTAAACACGGGCGTTTTCGATGTTTGTTGAAAACAGATTCGGTCGTCTCTCGATGCGAAAGAGTTAAACCACGAAGGTACTTACTGAGTCAGAGAGAATCAGAGTTTCTGATTTACGCGCGTCTGCCTTTTTGGCCACTCTCTCTCTCAAAGCTGTTATTACGCTCGGCCCGTACTCAGGCCCTTGACAAGCTTCGTAGTCAAATGAGTTAAGGGGAAAACTCGATTTGAACCTTGATAGCTTCGGCTATACTTCTTTAGTTAATCTTAGTTTTAGTTTAATTCTTAGTCTTTTAAGTTCAAGTCCAAGTGCGGGCTTTGCTTGTACACTCCCAGGCGGAGTTTTGTTAAATCTTATTGGAATAACAAAGGTTTAGTTACCCTTCTATCTTGTTGTTTCTTGTCACCGAACTCAAGCGAATAATCGCTTATCAGTTCTTAGATTCTTCACTTCCAACATTAACTTAGAATTCCAAAGTGAGGAACTCTACAAAGAAAAGCAACGGCAGCAATCTAACTAGCCAGAGAAGTAGAGAGTGAAACATGACATGTCTAAGATGAAAAACCCGACACAGAATACGTTTCTTCTTGGTTTAACTTTGCTTTGATTGGTTAATTAAGGTTACGAAATTATTATTGGCTGAAGCCGTATTGGTATCTGTGACATAAGCATCATGCAAGAGCCATTCGGCGCAGTTTAGAGAGACTGATTAAAAACCCTCACTATTTTTAGAATAGAAAGGTTGTAAGGATCCTAAGTTTTACTAACGTTTATTTTATTTTAAATCTTTACTATCACTTCTTATTTTCTACTTCCGGCCAGAATTAAACGTTTTAACTTATTTATGCAAATTTTTCTTGCTAACGCCAAGTACTTAAGTTGTGGCTTTTTGCCAAGCAAGAGAGAGGAAGGAGTTATTAGAAGCAGGCCGCTTGCCATAGTAGTTTTACTCGGTTGCTGGTTATCTTCAAGGCCAGAGGTTTAATCCTCGTGCTAATTTTAAACGTATCGTAGTTTTAGCAGCTCTCTGTACTACATACGGCTTTTTGTTAATTTACGGCCAATCTTAAAGTAGGCACTTGTATATTAATGCAAAGTTAGTTTAATTAGAGTTTTAGTTAGTACTTTTATATTCTTACGTTCAGACCACAAGTGGTTGGTCTCTGTATTCCGAAGTTCTGGAAATCGCTGTAGACATAGAAAAATAAAGGGTTTCGTATACCCTTCCTGTGTGTATTGTCTACTTCACAATTTATCGAACATAGCTTGTTTCCAAAGCAAGTAAAGAGGAACTCAAGACCTGATAAGGTGAAATATTGGAAGTAGAGATTCATTTGAATCTGATCGATTGGTAACATTGAATCAGATTTTTGACTTCCTAGATATTTTTGCATTTTTTGTGTTATAAAGTATTTCTCCTGCCTCCTTGGCATGCCTTCGTAGTGTGGTGGTCTGTACTCTTGGCAAGTATTCCGGAGTTCAAATCTAAGGCGTTGCATATTTTTCATTGCTTCTGCTTCCAAAAAATGCCTAATGTCTCTACAGTGCTCTTGCCTGTATCTGTAGTTTTCGGGAATGCTTTTGGCTTGGTGACAATCGTTGGTATTTCTACATATTTAGTGGGAATTTTGGATTTCCCTAATATCAAATTTCACATTTTTCATGTCTCTGTCAATTTTGTTCACAATTTCTTAATTTTTGTCTATAAGTGTGATATTTATATGTGCGCATGTGTGTGTGTATTGAGATAGATTTGAAATAACCAAACTGTTGTATGCTGTTTCATTGTGTGTGTATATATATTATATATACACACACATATATAAATGCATAGATGTATATTTCTTTATGTATTCATTAGTTCACTATATATATATTCATATAAAGGAAATACAGCTTGAACAGTACGTGTTTCTTTATTCCTTTAGATATATATAGATATAGAAATAAATAAATTGTTACGGATTTTGTATTTATTTAGTTATTTTTAACTGGAATTTTAATTAAAATTGTTTTATTTTCTCGTGCAATGCCGCACGTGACGAGTCTTTAGAGAAAGCTACGCCGAAAAAGTAAAATACTAGATATCTATTTATTAAATACGCGCATTTAATAAATAGATATCTCGTAAATTATATTTAAATTGAATAAATGCAATTGTGTGTTAGCTGTAACTATAATTTTACTCTTTTTCTTTCCAGAAACCTCGGGAAAATAAAAAATACCAGAATGTTCTTGTGCACTAAATAAAAAGCTTTTAAACGCCGGAGCGGAAACCTCAGTTTAGTTGTTTATTATGTTTTTGCTGATGATTGTAGCGAATTCGCGGTGAGAGCAGATTAGCTTTTTTGCACTTTGGAATGGGTTCTATTTAGCATTTTAGTAGTTTAAAATATAACTACTGTGCGAAATTGTGACACTGTACGAATATCTGTGAGGAAACATTTCAGCATTTTGTTTTATTTCTTGTGATAAGAATAAATTTTCTTGACTTTTTATCGGACTTGTGCATTGAAATCATTAGGATCCCGTACGCCCGCAACAATATATATAAAGCAAAATGTTTTGAACGTTCTAAATCTTCTTTATTTTAAAGTTATTCGTAACATATGCTCATAATAAGCGCAAGGAATTAAAGCAAGTGCTGTATAATCACTACTTTTAAATTTTAGAGCATAAATTTCGCATCTTGATGCAGATGTATAATATGAGCTGTAGAGTTCACCACTTGTAAATGCTACGTTACAGTTGAACGTGAAGAATCTTAATAACTGATAAGCGAATGATCTTTTGAGTTCGTGTGACAAGAAACAACAAGATGGAAGGGTAAATAACCCTTTATTATTCAAATAGGATTTAACATAACTCCGTCTTGGAGTGTACAATAAAAGCCGTCACTTGGGCTTGAACTTAAGAGGATAAGAAGTAAACTAAGACTATCTAAACTAAAGAGATATAGCCGAAGCTATCGAAGTTTTAATGAAGTTGGCCCCTTAAACACGAGATGACGGCGAAGCTATCAAGGGCCTGAGTACGGCCGAGCGTAAAAACAGTTTTAAGAGAGAGTAGCCAAAGAGGAGGACGCGCGCTAATCAGAAACTCTGATTCTCTCTAACTCAGCAAGTAGAACTTCACAGTTAAATAGCGCTCCTCCTCATTATGCATTCAGACGTGATTCTAAAACTATGTTCTGACCGGAAAAAGTAATTTAAGATAAGAATTTGACAGGAAAGAAGTTTAACTCAAAATTTAACTGTTAATAAAATTAACATACTCCTTATCATAATTAACATAATCCTACAGTAAGTTATGATATTTTGTTAATATTGTTTCTAAAATAAAACAACTTGTTTCTAAAAATAAACAGACAACCATTGTTTAATAGGAGATTAAATTTTCTTCTGCCGTTATTGAAGACTGTGTATCTTCAGCAATTCATAACTATCGGATTACGACGAGTAATTTAGAACGGGAAGCAGATGAGAAAGATTAATTATGGGCAGATGGCAATTTTTAAGAGAAAAGGGGAAATCATGTAATTAAAATGAAGTATTTGGAGGCTATTACAAATTAAAACCTGATCTTACATATTATATTTTGATTAAAATATCATTTATATGCGACAGAAATATAAAAATTTCTTCTTCAGACGAACTAAATAAATTTTTTAGGGAAACATAACACTAATTGCGAAATTAAGTTAATGTTGATTTAAGAATTATAATAACTGGCATAATTTGATAGCAAAGTCTCGGTATGATTGCAAAGGCATAGCCTTTTTGTGTTATCCTACATCTTTGGACAACTCCACAAAGCAATTAAATTAATTTTCTGTAGACAAGTAGTACTTGCAACAGAATTCATACAAATTTTCTGCGTTTCTGTGGAATGCCTTTACGGAATGTTATTTTACGCTTACGCAACTGTTTAATGTTAAAGTTGAAAAGTATTAAACGATCCCAAGCAATCATACTTTCTGATTGTCAATAGAATGGGTCAGATACTGAATGAGTTTATCCAAAAGAAATCAATGGCTTTATTGCTTCGATGGCTCGTAAGTCTTTGAGATTCAAATACAAATTTAATCAAAGTCTATAGAATATGATCATGCCGTTAACATATTAATTGGAATAATTATAATATTTTTCAATATTCTCACATACAAACTTCGTTATACATTTAATAAAATGTTTGGGAATTTCATTTCAAACACATTTGTATTTCTGTCATTTGCCTGAATCATATTTATATAAAACAATGCCTTTTTGCTATACATATTTCTATATATTATTTTATAATTATAAATTTACTTATAATTATCTGTTAATGATAATAGCATTCGCATTTACATCATTTAACAATTCAATTTCTTCATTTATAGTGCACTACAACTGTTAGTGTTTAACCGTTATTTGCAGAAACAGACATTACCTAAAATATTCTGAGACACAAAAAGATTGAAATCAAAATGCGTTGCTCTGATTAAAAAAGATTTAAGTACAATAAAAATTCTAACGGATAAGTGAATTATACAATTAAAAAAAATAGAACAGATTCCAAGAATAAAAGCTCTTATGCGGACAACGCATGACTTCTTGTACTCATATTAAAATATACACATTTTTGCAGCATTTTACTTAAACCTATTTCCTCGAATTTCCATAGATATCCTATAATTTAATCAATTCAGTTCTCACTTCACGGCAAGGCAAAAATACATAAAACACAAAACATCCTTATTAAAAATTGTAAAATACAGAAGAAACATAAAATACCAAATAGAATTAAAACAGTTAAAAAACACAATTTTTATAATTAAAATTAGAGATTCTACCGAACAACAAGCAATTCGGCCAGCAGGCAAGAAGGCAGATTTTGCATAAAACTGAAAGTTTACTTTTAATCCAGCTCGGCAAAAGAACTGAAGTTGCAGAAATTAACTAAATTCACTATTCCTCTAAGAATTTCCAAATCTAAACAAATGGCGGACGCATTAGGCTTAGCAAGACTTAAACAACTGTCAAATTGTTGATAATTGTAGAATTATGGTATCTAGATTAACTAAAGGTATGAAAACCTTAACCGGATCATCAGAACAGCTTAATTCAGTCAACCTTCAAGCAAAAAATGCACAATTTATCAACATATAAAAAAATATAAAAAACTGAGTTTGCTTATACATATACTTTTTGTGCGACCGACTGCAACCAAGTCATGAGTTCCACTACTATATGCTATAGTAGTTCCATGTACAAAATTTCAACGTTCTGAGGCTATTCGTTTATGAGATATGCGAGACATATATACATACAAACGTGCGTACAGGTGTCATGAAAAAATAATCTTCTGAATCCATTTTTCAATGTGTTTTGGAAGAGTCTTTTATTCTGTCCTTAAGTACAGATTTTGCGGAAAAACATTGTTTAAATGGATTCCAGAGCAGTCAAAATGGATATCTTCGATGAAATATGATACCTGAATATTTTTGCTATTACAATGCTTTCTTTACTTAGTACAACGAAGTAAAAATGAGCAAAAGATGTGCAAAATTCTAGTGGACTTTAATTTTACATTATTATAACATTTATACAAATTAAAGCAATTACAATGTTAAAATAATTTAAAGGCTTACTTCAAATACAACAGAGGTATCTTCTTTGTTTAGACAGGAATCTACAGGAGAAGAAATTATAATCGTATGAATAACTTGGATGAAATAATTATAAGATTCAAAATATTATGATCATATAAGAAAGAAATCTTGAAATTATTAGTCCATGAGCAAGAAATCAGAGAATAAATTACTGCCTCAGTGCTTTCTTTATATTGAGGTCTAATTAAAAAGTAGTGAAAGAGCTTGTATAAATCTCTTTGATTCATGCAGTTATTAGTGCAATAAGATCAACATCATGGAGAATATTTAGAGATTACAACAAAAGAAATGTAAAATGACCGAAACGTAGAAGTTTAATAACATCTTTTTAATTCCCACAAACATTACTGTTCTTGGTATATTTTGGCAGTAATGCGTTAAATAAGATGTGGACACCACGTGACTTCCTTGTATGGCCTATTAAAAAGTACAATTTTTTTTTTGCATTTCTTTAAACTTACTTCCTCGAATTTAATTAGATATACATTTCTCATTGAATTAATTCAGTACTCACTTCCGGGCAAGGCAAAAATACATAAAAACTCAAAACACCTTCCTTAAAAATTGTAAAATACAGAAAACCATAAAACACCAGATACAGTTAAAACAGCTAAAAAACAATTTTTACAGTTAAAATTAGTGTTTATACGCAAAAACAAGCAACTCGGCCAGCAGGCAAGAAGGCAGAGTTTTCGGTGCACAAAACTGAAATTTTAGTTTTTGTGCCACTCTGTAAAAAGACACTGAAGGTGCAGAAACTTACTTTAATTCACTATTCTACTGAGTTTCAAATGTAAACAAATGGTAATTCATTACGTTTAACTCGCTAGTTAAACTTTTTTAAAGTGTTGGTGGTTCTACAACTATTGCATACAGATTAGCTAAAGGCATAAAAATCTTAACTTTAATATAAAAAACACATGATTCTATCACTTTTAAAGCAAACATACACAACATATAAGGATAAAAAAAACAAGCTCACAGAGCCAGGTAACAGAGTATGAATATATATATATATATGTGTATATACAAGAGTTGTGCAGCCGATTGCATCGAAAAAGAGAGGTGCACAACTACATGTTTTAGCCAACGGTGTACAGCTACTCGTTCTTGCGTTATGCGACACACATACATACGTACGTACAGCCTTCAAGGAAAATTCCTTATGAATCCATTTTAAATCCATTTTATGATCCTTTTTAGCAAAACTAGTTCTTTATTCCGTCTGCACGTGCAGATGTCGCGCAAAAACATCGCTCAAATGGTTTCGTGAGCGGTTTAAATATGATACCGAAAATTTTTCTCGATTACAATACTTCCTTTACTTCGTACAAAGTAGTACCAAAAACAAATCGGCAAAAGCTGTTTAACGGGTGCATTTATGTTTTGATCATCTGCAGAGGTGGTGTCAAAAATAGGACTATAATATTTAATTCTATCATCAGCTGATAGTGTTTTTGCTAAAGGGAGTGAAATAGTGCCACTGAAAAGTCAAATCTTTAACCAACACGCTACACGATGTTACCAAGCAGAATCAATATACTACCCAATCAATATACTATATTAATGCTGTTGTGAATCGTTTTAAGATATTGTACTTTTCTAGATGTCTCCCATCGAAAGACATCCACATTTTCTAAATATCTTCCATTGTTAGTTGCAAATAGCAATTAGTCGATGGAAATAGTTCTGTAATAAAAGGGTATCTCTGTAGTGTCATAGCGTTTTGTTAATTCTGAGCAGCGATCAGTTACAACATGGCTATCGAAAGCACAACTGCCCCCGCTGCGCTTATAATTTGCTGCTGCATGTTTAGCAAAATTTTAGCTGCAGATATAATCTCTAATTTTAAATGAAACAATAATATTTTATTTTTATTAAGTTAATCAGCAGTTCTGTCAGCGTGATAACTGACAGCATTTACTTCAAACTTCGAGCCATACAGCTTTAAATAGGTGTCCTTTACGTCATAAATGTACAATGTGAATATTTCTGACTCACCCCACGTGTGCATTTTCTTTTTCTTGTATATTCTGCATTTATTCAAATTTAATTGGAGATCATAACCCTAAATCATTTCTCTTTCTTTTAAAATGCTGTCTGGGATTCTACATATTTGAAAAGTCTTTGATTTTCCATATAATTATTGCCAATTCGTGTACTCAATATTTATTCTTTTTACTAGAATTGTAGAGTCATTAGGTATTTTGAATTGTATCAGGAGAAAAATGAGCAGTGCCCTCGCCGGGACTCGAACGTGAACCTCTTGAATACGCGCCGAGTGTGCTACCATTACACCATTAAGGCGTGCAGAAAGGAGGGAGAAAATACCTTATATTCTCCCCTTTTTAAAGGGCGATTGCGGATTAAGAGATCCAATTGCCAAATCCTGGTGGTAAAGAATCATCCTCCTCCACTTTTTATGTTACTTCGAGCGCACTGTAGAATCATTGGCATTTATTAGGAGCAAGAGACGTGTAAAATTAGCAATGACCTCGCCGGGACTCGAATCTGGACCTCTCGAATACTCGCCGATTGTGCTAACGTTACACCACGAAGGCATGCAGAAAGGTAGGTGAAAGTACTTTACAGAATATGGATCAAATTGGGTTTGAAATATAGCTGCTAAAAATAAAACTTTATCATACCATTAACTATTTACAGATTTCATCTTTGTTTCATTGACTTTTTTACCCAGGAGTCGTGTTTCTCATCGTATATTAAATTACGTTTTTCATGAAGCCATTTAATAGAACTTTGCCAAGAATTCGTTAAAAACATACAATTTTATAAACATCATTTTTCATTATTATGGTAGACAATTGCATAAACCCTTACAAAAAATAATTTTTTATTAAAATAGCGATAAAAACTTATATTAATTAATTTATTAATCAAAAATGCACGACGAAACTAAAATGCAACGCAATCTAATTCTGTCTTGTCCTTCAACTCTTTTGATGTTTCGTCTTTTCTTGCTCTACTTCTCTAACTTTTCCGCATGCTCCAAGAAATAAATTCGCGAAATATTTCTCTCCTTTTTATTTTATTTTCATATTGAATTGTAAATCGTATTTTCCATTCCCCAGCTATAAATCTCATATCTCTGGTCGAATTTCTTTTCTTGCCGAACAGCAAAAGTAATGTAAAATTCACTTGAAATAATTCCTTGCCTCCTATAAATTCCCAATACATCTGTGGACATGCATTTAGCCCTTGGCTACGAATTCCTCTTAACTATTACATAACAAGTTTCTGCCGATGACATAAATTAATAATAAATCGATTTATCTGAAATTAGAATTTATATATGATTTTTATCTGCTGTTATTAAAATTTTGCGATTAAGTTCCTAATTTTTTTCGAAAGTAGAATTGTAATATAGAACATAATGAAAATAAATCTGTTCTGGAAACCACATTGAATTAGTTGTACGGCCTATTAAATTATGACAATTTTTTTCTGCATTTCATTTAAACTTATTTTCTGGAATTTCATTAGAGATATATTTCTCGTTTAATCAATTCAGTTCTCACTTCGCGGTGAGGAAAAAATACATAAAATCTCAAAACATCTTTATTAAAAATTGTAAAATACAGAAAAATCAACAACAACAAAGTCCAAAACACTAAAAAAATGTGCAATTAAAATTATAGTTTAAATTAATTAAAATTAGGAATAAAGATAGATTTTTTCGGTGCCTACAACTTTCGGCCGACTCGACAAAAAGGCATTGAAGTTGGTGCAAAAACTGACTTAATTCAATATGCTATACTACGTTTCAAATGTAAACAAATGACAGCGTCATTAGGCTTAATGAAAATTAAAATACTTCTAAATTGTTGATAATTCTACACCTACTGCAGGCAGATTAACTAAACGTATTAAATCTTTAACCGGAACATAGGAACAATAAATTAAAACACATTTAAAGCAAAAAATGCACAATTTACCAGCATATAACAGTAAAAACACTTAGCCCACTGGACTAGGAAACAGAGTGGGCATATATATATATATACAGAGAGAGAGAGATTTATATATGTTACGGTGAAACACCGAAATCTGGAGAATGTCGACTTTCACCGGTGAATGTCAACATTCACATAGTCTCTTGGTGTATGTCCGAAATATTTTTCAAATACTCTTATTTCTGACTTACACCGATCAATGTCGACATTCACCATGTACTAATGGTGAATGTTGAACATATAACAATATTACATTTTCTTCTCCGTAATTCAGTCGCGAATAAACGCACTTGAGACTTGAAATAAGAACTTAAGAACATGAGAACTTAAAACATACAATACATTCAAAATGAGAAAGGAAAATAATAGAAGATAAAAACTTAATTAATTATACAGTACGTTCTAAATGAGAAAATAAAATAACAGTAATAAAAAACTTACTAAATTACGTGATTCAAATCTTATTTATTGCAACAACTTAAACTATTATGGCATTTTATGACCTCTCTTTTCGACTTTCACCAGAGCATATCTGTGATTGTCGACATACACCGGTGAGGGTCCGAATATACAAGAATGTAGTGAAATAGTCGGTCTTTCACGGACGTATTTGGTGAATGTTGATATTCTCCGGTGAAAGTCGACATTCTCCAATCTCGATCTTTCACGGTAACATATACATTTATAACTAAAAACGGATGCTCACAGCTACATGTTATAGCTGTCCTTTATACAAAATTGCAACGTGCTGGAGCTACCCGTTTTCAAGTTATGCGAGATATATACATACGTACGTACGCACCTACGTACAAACGTCACGAAAAAAATCTCATATGAATCTACTTGAGATCTATTTCACAATCCGGTTTGAAAAAAAAAAAGAGTCCTTTATTCTATCCATACGTACTCATATAACGCAAAAACATCGTTCAAATGGAATCGACAGCGGTCAAAATGGATATATGTATTTTTTTAATATATATTTTTTTTTAAATACGATACCCGAAATGGTTTGCGATTACAATACTTCCTTCACTTCGTACAAGGAAGTAATAATTTTTTTATGTTAAAATTTGAGTCTAAAAATTCATATGTTTACTAAGCTAATTTTTTAATTTATAAATATTTGATAAATATGTATAATTACGAAAAACATTAATTTTCATTTTTGGCGATATACTTGAAGATTATTTCATTAATTATATACTCAAAGATTTTAAAACACGCATACTTTGACTGGCTAGGTCATAAAAACCGTTACAATAATTATATAACAGTAATAATGATATGCTCTTCTAGTACGTGAGCAGGTAAAGCAATAGAAAGAACCGAAAAGCCGGAAGATGATATACAAATCAAAGAAAAATCAAAGTTTTTATAAAATATTTTTAAATTTTCGAAATAGATACATAAATTTGTGAATGCGGGCTTTTTTTAGACTTGTTTGAATATTATGATATAAGCAGTCACAATAGTCATGGAAATTCAATTTATTATCACAGATAACCAAATTTTAATTGTAAAATATTCCTCTCCTTCACAGCGCAGGTCACAGCAGAGGAGTGAAATATTACATTTTAATTATGCGTTACATGCAATGTGCTTAATTTATATGTGGAGGCATTAGGTTATTTGAAAATAATAAAGATGAAAAAGGGCAATACCCTCGCCAGGAATCCAACCATGGACCTCTGGAATAGGCACCTAGCGTGCTGACGACTACACTACAAAGGCATTCTAAGAAGGAGGGAGAAATGCCTTATATATATAACTAGGTGTACCCGCCCGGCGTTGCCCGTGCATTTAGAAAATGCAGATAAGTGAATAGCGCAGGAATAGTAGTGTAGGACATGTAGACTGTCTCTCTCTCTTCCCCCCCCACAAGCTACAAAAAAGAAATGAATTGTAATTAATCGATTTAATGTATCGTCAAAACAGCAAACTAACGCTAGAATAAAGAAATCAATTGTTACAATCGAACGTTATTTGAAAACAAATAATAATATCAGTGAGTCAAAAAAACCGTGATTAATTAATTATAAATAATTTTTTTAAAATTTTTCTAATTCAAAAATCGAAAATCGGGCTTCGAGGTCTGGTGGCCAGCCCCTTTGTGCTTCCGTATAAAAAATTCCAGGTCCCTGCGTGCGATAGATTTGGCTGGAGAGCTCGGTCAGACAGACAGACAGACACATTACACTTGCTTTTATTATTATAGATAGACAAAAAAAAAAAAAAAAAAAGAATAAAACTTGGTTCAAAATGAAGTCAGATAAATGCAGCATATTTTATTTTTTAGATATGTTACACGATGCACATTTTTTACTCTGTTAGTCACCTAAAATAACACAGTAACTGAATAAAAAAATCTGATGTGTACACCACATGACTTCCTTGTACGGAATATTATATTATACGCATTCTTCTTGCATTTCGTTTTAACATATTGGATTGAATTAAGCCTTCTTCGCCGACAGCGCATAAACCGCAATAGAATAAATGCATTCTTTAAAATTCATTCTATTTGTTTACCATAGCGACACTCTGGCGCTAGGTACACTTAACAGTATTATATTTCGTTCATCTTATAACTCATAATGCACAAAATTTATATCATTTAAAGAATTATCTAATCGTTGCCACATGTTCTATTCAAATACTATAATAAAGCTAGAACGATGTATAAAAGAAATTAAGCAAACAAAACAAAAGAGAAACAGTTTTTCACAGACGATGGAGTATTTCTCATTCAATTAATTCAGTTCTCACTTCGCGAAAAGGCAAAAATACATAAAACCTCAAATATATGTATTAAAAATTACGAAGTAAATCTTAAACACTCATTTCCTCGAAAAAATTCCAGAAATGATTAAGCATGATTTAATTCGCAATAATAAAGGAAGGCGTTTTCTTTGTTGTTGCGAAGCTACGTTTCTCTAGATTGGCAACAAATCCACTAGTCTGCTGTTTCAAATGTAAACAAGCAATGGCCGCCATAAAAAAAAATTAAAAAATATTAGGCTTAGCGGCACTTAAACAACTTTAAAATTATTGATAATTCTAAAAATATTGCATACAGATTTACTAAAGGCATAAAAACCTTAACCGGAAGATAAGAACAACATAATTCAATCATTTTTTAAAGCAAAAAATGTACAATTTACAAACATATAAGAGTAAAGAAACTGAGATCACTGAGCCGGGTAACAGAGTGGATATATATATAAATATGTTTATATACGTTTGGCCGATTGCATCCAAAGTACCAGGTGCACATCTACATGTTATAGCAGTCCTATAAACAAAATTTGAACGTTCTGAGGCTATTCGTTTTTGAGTTATGCGAGATACGTATGTACGTACATACTTACGTACATACGTTCTTACAGACGCCACAAAAAATTCTCTTCAGAATTCATTTTAAAGCAGTTTTATAATTTGTTTGGGGGAAATTAGTCTTTTATTCTGTCCTTACGTACAGATATCACGCAAAAACATCGTTAAATTGCATTCGATAGCGGTCAAAATGGATATTTTCGTTGAAATATGCTGCCTGAAACTTTTCGCGCTTACAATACTTCCTTTTTACTTCGTACAAGGAAGTAAAAACGCTGGCTTATAAAATTTCCTGTAGTTAAATAGGATAAAAAGAATTTCAGCATGCGAGTATAATTAAAAAAAAAAATGTCTGAAAGCTCTCAGCTATTATATTACGCACAAAGGGGCATTTTTCATTTACATACATATACACGTTTCGAGATCTTTGGGGCTTGTGTCACTTTGTGCTTAAAATACCTAACAGCATATCTTTAGATTTTCTGACAGACAGTCTCGCTCGCTGGAGATAAAAATGATCCCCGCCCATACAGTGCTCCCATTGCTCTCTTAGAAATTATTCAGTTTGTTAATTAAAAATTTGCTAAATTCTTAAAAAATATGAAATAGACAATAAAACAATTTCGGGCTTCCAGGTGCCCATATTCGGGTGGAGGACTATGTTATTCAACATTTGATGGCTCTAGATACCCTTGTTTTCTTACAGTGCGAGAAAAATACATACGTTCATGCAGATTCTTCATTATTTAATTTCTTTAAATATAATATAAGGCGATATTATATGATGAAAAAAATGTGAAACGTGATACAACGGCTTTAGTGATTAGAAGAACGGCTTTACCGTTTCGAGATTAGAAGTCCTTCTGGGCTCCCTTTGAGCCCGGAAAAACATGGATTTTAGGATATATATTTAAATATAATAAATATAAACATGTTACAGAAAATAGTTTCAATATATAGAATAAACATAATATAGTTTCAATATATAGAATAAATAGAATATAGTTTCAATATGTATAGATTAAATAGAATATAGTTTCAATAAATAATATAAATAGAATATGGTTTCAATTACAGTAGAAAGAAAGTAAATGTATTCTTAATCTGCAGTACACGTTTAAATTCTGAAAACGGATTTGTGAAGCAAGGAAGAAAAGAAGGTTTTGTTCAAATTTGGGATACTAGAATAAAGACTGTAAAATGTTTAAGAAAATTAGGAAAATAAAAAATTTAAATTTTTTTGATTCTATTAAGTGGTTTAAAACGTCTCGAGTATTCAGTGCCCTTATCTATGCAGAAGTCGTTGAGCATTATGGCAATCCTGCTTTAAAACAGAATCGTATGGTATGATTATATAGGAGAAAATAATATTTTGCTATTACATTTAATAATATATTACGCCATAATTAATTATTTGCTTGGGTACCAAAGTTAGGGAAACCTATTTATATTTATATCCTAAATAATGAACTAAGCTCCTAAATAATGAAAATCCTAATAATCCTAAATAATGAACTAAGCTCCTAAATAATGAAAATCCTAATAATCCTAAATAATGAATTTTACACTTTTTATTGGGATCACTTGCGGTCGACCGGTAAAATCGCTGAATATTGGTAGTTTGTTCCGGGATTCATCCGAACGGGCTGGCTGCATGGATGCTTTCGTGCTTTTCCTCATATACAACGTGAACCCGTGCTAGTGTCCCTTAGAAAGTCCTCCACGAAGGCATCCCTTCCCATAGGCAGATGCGGCTCGAGTGATTTGTCATAATTAAATAAACGAAACAAAATCAAACCCTTTTTACTGGCTTGCTTGTCTGACGAACAAATAATATTAGTATAGCAACAAAATGTCATAAAATAAATACAAATACTTTTTGTGTCATGTTGAGTAAAATATTCCAATATTCTAAGTATGGAGTCTTGAGTCTGCAGCTTAGGTCCTTTGAAGCACAACTATAAAACGTAACTTAATCTTTATGGCTCTTTGTCGCAAGTTTAATCGGAAATCTTCTATGAGAGTTCCGGAGAGTAATGTGAAAGAAGCTAGATTTTGAAGTGATAGTCAATAAAGGAAACGTAGAGTTCTACGCTTTTACATTTTCTATTGACTGCCTTATTCTTCAGACGTATATTAACGCAGCCTTTTGATATGGAATGGAGCCCATTTTAGTTCCGCTTAAAGAGCTTATTAAGTACTTTAATCTTTTCTCGAATCGAAAAGGGCTCTGCAAGCGATATTTCACATAAACATAAAAATGTCGATTAAAAAGCTAAAATAAGATTTCAAAAGTAAAAGAGTAATACTTCGGACTTAAAAAAAAAAAAAAAAAAAAAAAAAAAAAAAAAAAAAAAAAAAAGACTTGCAGTTCCATTATTTTTGAGAAATTAATAAAGAGTAATTTCATTTTTCGAAAAGTGTAATTTTAATACTTTCTGAAGTGGTTCTTGAAAGTTCTTTTCAACATCATTCATTTGTTTTTTTAACTAAATTTTCAAAAGGAAAGAGTACCGCCTTTTTTATAAAATGAGAAAATGGGGAAAATTTTACAAGGTCAAATACCAGCATTACAACTAAAATCTTTCTTCCGATTATGCTTTCTTTTGCAATAACAACATTTGTAAATTATTCCCCGATGACTAATCGATAGCTGCCTAACGTTTCTTTGAAGTAAGATTTATCTGGCCAATATTCCTTTTATTTTAAATTAATTTTAGTTTCCTGTTATTAATAAGAGAAATTCTATTGAATATTAATTATATTTGTTGTTTTCCTGTTCTGTTGTTTGTAATGTTTCCTATTTGTTGTTTACAATTGTTTCTTCCTTACAGCACAGTTAGTGATATGTTTCATATAAAATTAATTCAGTCAATACAAGATATGGCATGTACAACATCTATACATCGTATATCTTTAATTTATAAAACTAAGTGTCTCTGATAGTTATGTATCAGTCTTAATAATATATGAACATTTGCCTTAGTTTTATGTAAGGTTTTGCTCCAAATTAAATATTTAATTATGATTTCATATTTTTCAGTAACTTTTATACCGTGTTTTAAATGTATTACTAAACCTGGGTATTATTTTATTATTTTACTTCAATTAAAATTATTTAATGCTTTGTGTACGAAATAATGAGCTTCCCTTTCTAAAAGATGAGCCCGAAATTATTGAATAATTAAGTACTATTATATTATTTAATAACAACAGAAAATATCTTTTGAGTATTTAGAAAATATCTTTTAGTTTTTAAGCATCAATTATTAGGTAGCTTGATATGTAAATGTATGCGAATGTGTAATGTTAGGTTAGGATATTTTAATTACGGCAAAGCCTCGAGGGCTATCTGCCTAAGGAGAGGGATGCCTTCGTGGAGGACTTTCTAAGGGAAACTGGCTCGTATACACGTGACACATTGTTTAATGTTAATAAAACATTTATGAAATTTCGAAAGCGGATCAAAAATTAAAAAGAAAGATTTTCAGTTTAGGAATTTGTTATTTTCTGGTATAATTTTCAAACTAAAAGAAAAGAATAAAATCTTTCAGGAGATCAAACGTAATTAACTTTAATTAGGCTTGACAACAATGCGTTGATTATTGATTGAGCAAAGAAAAGTACTTTTAATTGCAGCTCAAAGGCACCTACTTTAAGTCACCATCTTATTTAAAGTGTAGATGACATCAGTAGAAAAGAAATAAATCTCACGTATGGGATATAAAACAAATAACTCCCTATTCTAATTTGATAGAAGAAAGAATAATATAAAGCCAAAATATAAAAATAAGTAATCATTTCAATTAAATAAAGCAAATAAATATTCAGTAATCAAATAAATAATCAACTGCTCATTAAAATGTTTTTTCTACGTATTAATATTTAGGACCGAATATTTCATTCATTATTTTTACAACGTGTTCTTTCTTCTAGGTCGGTTGCTTAGTACTCGTAGTTTTGCGCCAATCTGCGATGAATAAGCACTGTAGTAGTGGCGGAATCTGACAAGTAGATCATTGTCGTTGTCCAAAATATAAATTTCTTCCTCTAGACTAGAGTTTCCAACTGGGTAAGAATTCCTCCCCTAGATGTGCAGACCACCATACCACGAAGGCATGCTAGGAAGGCGGAAGAAATACGTTATATACTTATCTTTATTTACTGTTAGTTTTAGTTTAAAATTAATGTTATTCAAGTTTTAGAATTTATAATTATTTTCTAAACTTTCTGTTCTTTTACATATAAACATGCCAAAAATATCATGTAAATCTTGATAAATATATATTACTTATTCGATTTTGGGAAAAGACAGGGAAATGGTCTTCTAGTAATGGTGAAAGGGGTGCATGCGGAAAATGAGAACCCCTGGTCTAGATTCAAATCAGGATAAATCCATTAATAAGATAACATTCATTAAACTAATGCATTAAATCTGTCGAACGAAAAATGAACTTACTCTCAACTAACAAATGAGGCATTTTGTGCTTCGTATTAGCTGTAACAATTACATATGGAATCTGCTTAGCTAAACTGGAATACGTGCTTCTTGTATTAAGTTAATGTGCATGGTGCATGCCGTATGTTTCATACGAAAATAAAGCCATCCAATTACCATCCAAGTAGGGCCCGCCAGTGGCCCAGCGGTAAAGTCGCTGAACACTGGTAGTTCGATCCGAGGCTCGAAATCTCGCGGAAGAGCTGGCTTCATGGGCATTTTCGTGGTTTTCCCCATGTGTAACTTGTATACGAGCTAGATAATCCTCGAGGCTTTGTCGTAATTATGTAAACAAAACAAAAATTATACTCTAGTTTTAGTCACAAAAAACAAATTAGTATCTTATCCCAGAAAAGAAAGAAATATATAATTGCATATCCATTGTATATGTAATATAAATAATCATTGAATTACACCAGTTTTTAATTCATAAATTGAATCGGAGGCTGATTTCAGAGAAATATTTAAAATGAAAATATGTGATGAATTTCATGAGCTGTTTTATGAATTGTATGAATGCAGAAAAAAAGTGGAAATGCTCTACTCCTTACCGAAAAATAATATCATTACTAAGTCGTAAGAAAATCCAGCTGTTCACGAAGGATTATTTCTTTCCTGGCAAGACCCCTAAAGACCTTATCGTAACTAAATCATACGAAATAATTTATGTACATTATTTACCCTGCATTCCATAACTTTATTGGATTTGGAGTTCCATATAACATTGCCTCTGGGAAACTAGAGGAAAAGAAAAAAATCACTAATAATAGTAAGGGATTTAATTCCAGAAAAAATGGCTGCTGCGTTCTTTTATGCATCCTTCTTTTGGAATATATGGCTTCGAATATTTTTTTTCCAAGTATTAAAGGCTGCAAAGAAATGCTTTTGTCGTCTGCAGTGCTAGTAAGAAAACACACCTTCGTCTTTAGTTCATATAAGACATACCGAAAATATTTCCTAAAGTTAAAAAAATTGGTCTTTTAATTTAATTACTTCGATAAACAAAGCTAGGCGTAGAAAGACACGCTTTATAAATTTATTAAAAGTACTTAATTTTAAACCAACAACACTTATAAGATGAGAGTAAAATACTTAATTTATATTCAACGGCCAATGGACAGAAGCCGGCGCTTGTTGTCCTATAATGAAAAGGAATTTTTGGTGCGCGTTTATGTCTATAATATCAGCTGCTAAAACCCATCCGATGAAACAGTTAAAAAGTAGATATAATTTGGTAATTTCTTGTTCATAGGATGTTAGCTTCTTGTTTCAATTCTCGTTGGACTTAAAAACATTTAATTAAACTGAATTTATTACATTTTATTGAAAATACTACGTTTTAATTTGCTGCATTTCTTGAAACTTTTCTTCAATGATCAAGTGCTCAAGACCTCTGATTATTGAATATTTCTCCACAAGGTCAAACACTGGCAGACTGTTGATTTCTTGGATACATCATGGTTTTCAGCATGTGCAACTTCAATATTAGACTAGCTTCTTTAGAATTTGCTCAACGAAGGCATTCTTCTCCATAGCCTTTTTTTCCGCTTTTTTTATATAATCAGATATCTAACCAGGGAGTCCATATTCAAATTACTGAATTATTATAAATGTGGCTTTAAGGAGGTTATAAGACATTTATATTTTTAACTGGCGATGGATATAGATTTTGAGTTTTATTTCTGCCTAGTTATTTACTCACTTTTTTTTAATTGGCGGCTTAGAATGCAACTATCAATTAGTTCAAAATTTATTGGTGATATATACACACACACATATATATGTATATATATATATGATAAAAATTATGTAACTGAAAATTATATTTAAATATATTAATTATATTATATTCTTGTTTCAATTCTCGTGGGACTTAAAAACTTTTAATTCCACTGAATTTATTACATTTTATTGAAAATACTACGTTTTAATTTGCTGCATTGCTTGAAATTATTCTTCAGTGATCAAGTGCTTCGTATCATTTAATACTAACAAAACCCCTCCTGTCTATTCTAAAAGCAGTAACACCTTTTTCTGGACTGCGTCATATTTAGATAAGTCCATCTCATATAGCTTACGTAACGCTAACGACGTAGCTAATTCGGAACAGTGAACTACCTTACTCTTGGCGGGCTTCCATATTGGATAACTGCGCACATTTTGCTTCTCGCTCTCGCTAAGACACTACTTCGCTCGCTCATATGTTGCTTAGCCTCTGTGAGATACTATTATATGTTCTAAAAATATAATGTATATAAATTTTTGAGGTGCATAGAGTACCCACCATGATGATATAAAAGGAAACCAAATATGTTTCTTAATTATCAAGGAATAAAATTATATGTAGAATTCACGACTGCATCTGTTTTCAAGTCTCATCTTTCTAACTAAACGGTAAAGCCTCTCCAATTTATTACAAAACAAAGAACCATCAGGAATCCGTTGCTGCTTTCTCGAAGTCATCATGTTACCTATATATGATAGAATGAATATATGTATATATATTATATATGATAGAATACACATATATATATATATCATATAATATATATATATAGTATATAATAGAATATACATATATATATATATATATATATATATATGTGTGTGTGTGTGTGTGTGTGTGTGTGTGATATACCAGCTTTTGTCCGGAATAAATAGATTGGTGAAGAATCAAATATGTAGTCGTGGCTTAAATTATCAGACGATAATTTTAAAAAACAGGATCCATTTATTATATTTTAGCAATTACAAAAATCAAGATCTCCGGAGTAAATAAAATCGAATTACTAATAACTTTTTGTATGAAATTTACTGCATCATGACATTTAACAAAAACAGCCGATATTCCTTTGCGAGTCTTTTTATAGCCTCTGGAAAGGCGGAGCTTCCAAGAAATGACGTTAGGCTCGTCAGCCAATCCAGTTCGCTTTAAATACTTCCAGAACATTCTATAACTGTACGTGTAGAAAAGGCGGGAAAAACAACTTAACTCCGGGGCTGTGGATTTAATTCCACGTACTTTAAAATACGAGAAAGTCGCCATTAAAAATTAAAAGAACATACAGTTAGAATTTTAAGTGTATTCTTGACTATGGAATTTTATTATTACAAATATATATATATGGTATATGATAGAATATATATATATATATATATATATATTATTACAGGTAATTATTAATAGAAATATATATATATAATTATATATTATATATATTTATCGAAACCATTATATACGGTGAAAAAATTTTATTTTTCAAGAAATATAATTCGAAAGTTTTCGGCCAATTATCGTCTTTTTTAAATTATTCCGTCCTGAAATATTTTATCATATATTGCTACATTCAGATGCACATATTTCTACATATTTGTTCCTGGATTAATTGAGAGTGTGAAATCTGTATTCAGATAATCATTGGAGGTCTTTTTACCCAAAAGAGATGTCAGCCTAGAAAGTTCTCGAAATGGCACTGTGGGTCGGTTCGCTATAAATGCCCGCTTCACTTTTCATATTATTGCTACCAAATATTATCGCTCTGTATTACATTTAATGAAATTAAATAATGAAGAATCTGCATAAATGCATGCATGTTTCTCGCATTGTGATAAAGCAACGGTACCTAGAGCTATCCAATTTTGAGTAACGTAAGTTTCCTCGTAATCATGAACTGATCAGTCCGTAAGTAATCATGAAGAATCTGCATGGATGTATGTATTATTGCGTTCTACGGATTCGTGAATTTGGAGTGATTGACGATAACACTTGACGAAGAATCAGAATATAATTTATTCGTCAGAATTACGCAGGAGTTTTAGTGCTAAAGATACGCTTACAGTCGTCAAAAAACTACGATAAACACGCTGAAACAATCAGAAACCCAGCCTTCAGGATACAACGGTGAACACAGCTTAAAGTCAAAGCACTAAATTTCAGCTCCCGACTCGATTCGTTCGCTCTCAGGTTAGTCACTGAACTCAACATACTATTTTCTCCGGCACAGTCTGGGTATATATAGCTTCAACCTAACTTCTAGAACATTCCCGAGGAAAACCGTTAAGAATGCGTTTTAGAATTGTCTCCTTCCGTCTAGGCCGCATATTGCCAATTTAGACCCCAATGTAGCCTAATGGGCGATTTTTCATCTAATATGACAATCCTGGTTTCCCTACTACTTTCTCGCAACCCTAAACCCGCTTTGCGGGGAAGCTATCTTACCGCAGCTGGTCATTTCGCAACATTATGCTTCTCGTTTGTGAAATAAATGTACCTAGAGCCATCAAATTTTAAATAACGTAGTCCTGCATGCGAATATGGGCATCTGGACGCCCGAAATTGGAATTTGTTTTATTGCCTGTTTCATATTTTTTTAAACTTTAACTAGTTTTTGATGAGCAAACTCAATGATTTTAAAGAGAGCACCTGTAAAACTGTGAGAAGCAAATCAGTTTTATCACCAATGCGCCAGACTGTCTGTCGCAGATTTTAAAGATATGCTGTTTTTAAATATTTTTAGATTTTGATAAAGTAAACACACGAAACGTTGATAATAGGAAAAAAAAATATTTGTAAAGCCATCTTGTAAAGAACATTGGTATAAGGAACAGAGAAAAGACTGAAAAAAATGCATGCGACACTTTCACACTGCATGGAGAATTTTAAAATTATACTGCTGTGTCACTTAAAAAATTTTTGTAATTTTGCTGTTGAATTATATATGGTAAGTGCGAAGAAAATGCTGCCTCTTATTAAAGCTAAGAGGACAAAAAAAATGGGTTAGTAATAGCTAATGTTACAGCAGACTGGTAGACTGAAAGCTCAGCGACAGTGTAAAAAAGTAACTTTCAATAATTATTATTACTCCATTTTCTAATGCAGCAATCCTAAATGCTGCAGAGTCATCCATTTTTATTCAAAATTCTGGCGGCATTTTCGAAATAAAATCCTTGAAAAACCAGAAAACGGCCTAAAAAAAGATTTTTTAAAAAGTTTTGCAAATATAGCTTTGATACTTAGTTCCAAGCAGGATGTTACTTTATGTTAGCGAAAGTTAAGTATATTTGTAAAGTAGTGTTTCAGTTAATTAAGTTGGAACATTCTGAATACTTTATACTAGTTAGAAAGTTTCGAAAAAAGGGTACTTTTTTTATTACTTTTCAGGCAAAATTTTCTGTAATTAGAAATTCTGAAAATCCACATTCCTCATTTATTTTCTTCTAAAATTTATTTATTTTTATTTTACTGTTAGACTTTTTTTTTTGCTTGTTTTAATTACGTTAAAAGTTTCAAGCTTTCAGTAGAAGAACATGCAAAATACTTTTCACAGACTGAAAAAGTCACAGTTTTCTGTATTGATCTAAAAAAATTAAGTACATGAAGTTTTCCCCAGTACGCAATCTCAGTTACACAGATTTTTTTTTTTTCTAATTTTTCTAGCCCGTTAAAAAGATATAAAAACTTCGCATGAATAAGAGAGGGTGACTTTAAATTACATTTGTTTCTTCTGTGCTCCAAATAAAATCCAGTTTCTAAGCAACTTTTTCTACTTTAATAGTTAGTTAGTTAATTATAATAAAAATGAGATGAGAATGAAAACGCAAAATAAATAAAATAATTAAATAAATAAATATTTTCTAAAAAGTATAGTTTACATTTCCTTTCCATAAATTTTAATCTTATTGACATTTTTTTGTTATTATGCAGGTCAATTGTTTTGAGCTTATTCTGGTGTACTGTGGAATTTAGTGTACGAAAATAAGTAAGTGCAGTTGTAAGCGTAAAACCTTCCTAACTTTCCTTGCTTAAAATCTTTGCTAAAGAAAATTAAAAGTAACGACGAAAACTTGTATAAATTTAGTAAAACTCTAACTAGTATATTTTCGATAATGTTATGTGTTCATTTTTGGCCTCAGATATGAAAATATCTTCATATAATTTTGAAATTTTACTTTTAAAATCAATAATTTTCAAGCTTTAAATCAAATTTAAATGCTAACGTATCTATTCAATAAATCACTTATAAAGTATTTTCTTCCTTCTTTCTGCATGCTTTCATGTTGTAACGGTAGCACACTCGGCGCGTATTCGAGAGGTCCAGGTTCGAGTCCCGGAGAGGGCATTGCTCTCTTTTCATGTTTCCTGCTCCAAAAATCCTAATAATTATACATTGTTGCCCGAACTAAAACGTGGCGGATGATCGTACCCAGATTATCCCCAGATTTGGCGATTGGGTTCCCAAATCCCCACTCGCGCTTTAAAAGGGGGAGTATATAAGGTATTTTCTCCCTCCTTTCTTCATGCCTTCATGGTGTAACGGTAGCAGACTAGGCGCATATTCGAGGGGTCCAGGTTCGAGTCTCAGCGAGGGCAATGCTCATTTTTCATATATTCCGCTTCTAAATAACTTAATGAATCATACTACACATTAAACATATTTTTTTATATTTTTACGCCCTGAAACATTTTTATGTATATTTGTCTTCAGGATTTCGAGAGAGAGATTTAGTTGGTAAAGTGTTGTTCAAAATAACTTATTGTTAACTTACAGGATTTGTAACTTTTTGTTAATTTATAAGCGATAAGTGATAAGTGACGGAGGACGCGAGCACTACCCCTCTACCATAGCGGTTAATTGGTATAGCGCCACGTCCCCCTTGTCTAGAGCGCCCCAAGATGGTATGGGGAAGGGTGAGGAGCCACATGAACCCCTGACACCAGTCACCGATTTAAAATACAGTGCCATACAAGGGTCTTGGCAGATAGTACATTGCCATACAATAGCATTTCGGTTCATACAGCATGTTACAATTGAGGTACAAATTACGTATGATGACATATTACAAATAAGGTACATAGTACATAATCTTACATATACAAAGACAAATACATATTGCTAGACATTAGGTATATTTTGGAAGCAGGCAAGAAAATGAGCAATCGCCTTCGCCGGGAATCGAACCACGGACCTCTGGAATACCGGCCCAGCGTGCAGAACCACTACACCACGAAGGCACGCTAGGAAAGCGGAAGAAATACCTTATAAACTTACTGAATTTGCAACTTACGGCTAACTTACTGAATTTTGTTGTGATGATTCCAAATTTTAAAGGAAAATTAAATTAATTTAAATCTTTCCTATTAAATATGTTATAGAAGTGGTTTTAGTTTTTACAGAAATTAAAGAGGGCACAGAAACTAAAATTTGTTCAAAATACCGAATTTTTTACTGGCTTTAACCCGAAACTGTATCTTTAATAACACACAATTTTTACGATTATCATATTGGTGCCAAATGTTTAAACAGATAGTCTACTTAAATAGGTGCACTTAGCTAGAGTCACAGTACACTGGTATAACACACTGCTTAATTTTTTTCTGGCCAAAATTACGAATAAAGTGGATTGATGCTTTAAGGAATATAGACAGACAGTTTTACTGTCTAACTAGCAATTATAGTAACTGATAATTCATTGATTTTTCACGAAGTTTGCTTATGTTTACATTCAAAATTTTAAGGTTTAAAAAATTGTAAGATACTTTTATAAAGTGGAGGCTGGAAATTTTTGCAAATGCTTTTGTTAAAATCGAGAACGCAATTAGCATTAACACACGTAGTTTACAAAAGGTAAAGTAGTATTTAAGGAAGGTCTTTAACTACATAATTACTTATCATGTATTGTTTTGATCTATTGATGTAGCAGTAAAAAAATCTTTTATCAGATGTGTTGTGCTTGGAAGTAAACAAAATTCAACGGAATGTTGCGAAATTCATCTTGAGAACAGCACAAAAAATAACTTGAAAAAAAAATCCGAAAGCCTTCAGATTTTACATAACACACAAAGGAGCGTTTATTTAACGTTTTGTGTGTTACCTTTATTTGTTAAATATCATATTCTTTGCACTTAAACCATAAAATTAAATTCAAAAGCAATATCGCAAACTAATTTTAAAATGAGCAAAGCTTTAGAATTTCCAGTACACAATCTCACACACTGGAGATAAAGATTTTTTTTTTTTTTCTGTACAACGTTGTCAGTGCTCGCTTTGAAATCCCTACGTTTTTTAATCAAAAATTCGCTAAAGTATTACAAAATATGAAATCGATAAAAAAACAAAATTTAAAATCCAAAATTTGTGCTTCCAGATGACCATATTAGGTAGAAGATTACCTTATTCAAAATTAGAATCTTAGAATATATCTTTAGAATTTCCGATACACAGTTCTACGTTCTGGAGATAAAAAGGGTTCCCGCCCCTTAGAGTGTTGCCATTGCTCGCTTTTAAATTTTCGTAGGAAGATTACGTCATTAAAAATTTCATGGCGCTAAGTGCCTTTATTTTATAACAAAGCGAGAAATATGCATACATTTATGCAGATTTTTCGTTATTTAATTTCTTCAAATATAGTGCAGGACTCTAAAATTTGGTGGCAACAGTTTGAAAAGTGATTCGCCATTTATAGCGATTCAACGCAAAATCGCAAAAGGAAAACAATAGTCCTTCAGGGACAAAACCCCTATGGACTAATAATGCATTCACAAAATGTTTTTCAAATATTCGTAGGAAGTGAAAATGTATCCAGGTGTGCAATTAACCTAATATAGATCTTGATGGAATGAGAATGCAAAAGAAATTAACTTATCATGGGTTTAAAATTGTTGTAATAGTGGGAAGAAAATATTTCGAACTGGGTGATTCTTTTTAATACAGCTACATTTGTATCGTTTTCAATTTGCGTGGGAAATGCACTCAATGATATGTACAAACGTGGTACAGGAATTATTTTAATAAAACAATATACGCAAAACATTTCTTAATTTGGCGAAAAGAATAGAAAAATAAAGAATTTTGCGTGTTTACTGATGTTGGAAGTTTAAAAAGCTGTAGTCTTACCAGACTACTAGAATTCTTATTCTTCTAGTACATATGCAATGAATTATCTTGTTACACGTGAGTTAAAAATTAATTAATATCATAGGTTTTTTTTCTTAAACTAATATATTGTTTAACATTTATGCAGTTAAATACTAGCCTTATTTGTTATGGATATTCTTCAAGTCTGTCTCATAAAATTGTGTTAACTGAAAAAAAAAAAAAAAAAAAAAAAAAAACCGTTTATTTTAGTGGCAGAAATAGCCTTGAAGTAAAAGAATTGATAACAGAAATGAGACAATATTGAACAATTATAGTCCCCTGAGTTAATTAACTTAATTAATTAATTACAGCTACAGTTATAAAGTGAGTAAGAATTAATTTAGTTTACAATATTTTCTCTGACTCTCCCATATTTTATTACTAAGCAATATGTACGGTCCTTATACTGAGAGCAAAGAATGGTAGGGATTTAACAGTTGTTATTTACGTAATTAAAATCACACACCTTTTACAAATGATGATATAAGCGTTTCCAACTGATTCTTAATTTCAATCAATTTCATTTGAATTGCACTGTACTGGATCTTCATTCCATTTTTAATCCGCAGCACAAAATGTACTAAAGGAAGCAATAAAATTATATTCTTTAAGAATTTATATAATGTCCATTATCGAGATGTAATTAACGAAACAAAACAATTCTCTCAACATTGTTTCCATTACGTTAGTTCAAAGTACTTCGAAGTAAAAGATTTAAGAGATTTATTTGTCGTAGATTACACTTTCCCTAAATTACAGAATGCATTTTCAGCCACGAAATAATGTGTTTTGGTAATTATCTAAATTGAATTAACTGAACAAGTGGGTACTATATCTTTAGATCCTTAAATTTGTTACCTGCAGACACGAAGTATACAGTAACAATTTAAGGAATTAAGTAATTTCCTATTTGAATTCTTTTTCATTGTTAAGCAAAAATATTTCAGATGATTTACGAAATGTCGAAATGTAAAGTATTGTATTCGGAATTATCATAAAAAGTGAAAAAGAAAAAATAAAATGTAGAAGCATTTAATATTATACGATAACGTTGCTGTCGTTTAAAACTTTAAATTATTATAAATTCGAATGTAGGCGGATTTCAATCGTGAAATTTCATTTGATGTATTGATAATTAACACTTTCAAATCTCTAAAAACTCAAAAATGTTCCATTATCAAATTCATGCATAACTTTTCTTTTATCTTTTAATGAAAGGATTTTAACTGCAGTACAAATCACAGCATATATTATGTATTCATTTCTTGTGCATACTTTTGTTATAAAAACGCCTTGTGGTGTTAGGCAGAGGAGGATGCGTTAAAAAAATCATATAATGCAGTAAAATCTGACAGTAAGTATGATAAACATAAAATAATGTAATATAATTAAAGATGAAATATATTAATAACATTAAAGATTTTTAGTGTTATAGATGTAAGGGATTAAAGAGATGAAGAGTTGAAAAGTGAATATTAGGAAAATATGGGATTAGTGTTAATATTTTATGTATTGCTAGTTATTAAGGAAGTCTGACAATTATGATTATAATGTATTATAATCAAAATAATAAATGGATAAATGATATATGTATTGGTTAATAACTACTAAAGAATGATAAAATCGGAGATACGTAAACATCTAAGGAACAGTAATAAGATAAGGTAATAGAATATAAATATAAATGAGATTATAATATACTTATTAATATATAATAATATTAGTATATAAACATATAATGAACGATAAAAATGTAATATAGAGCACTGAAATAGCTATATAAATACATTGATAAGATGTATAAATGTAAGCTATTTGAAAAAGTAAATCTTTAAAAATATACACTTAATAATTATGAATAGGAGTCTACTGTACAAAAGAATAATATATAGTCGAGAACTCAGAGTCTATAAGTACTTTAAAGTAATCTAAATTCGGAGTTTCAAATTCCAAGTATAAAATGTCTAAGCGTTGAAAGCTAATGAATATTTTGTCTTTTTCCTAGAGTTTCAATGTTGAAAAATGTTAGAATGGGGTTATAAAGTAAATCGGTAGAAGACCTAAATTGAAGTGTCTATAATTTTTTTAGTGTTCATAATAATCATAGTTTTCTTGAAAGAAAATTTAAAGTTAGATGGTAATCCATATAAATGTTTCTAGAATATAGTCTAGAAATAAATTAGTAATCTGTAACTGTAGAGATAAGTAAAAGGTAAACAGTCCTTGAGAATATAAGTAGGTCTTGAATAAAAGAAGAGAACAGTCCTTGAGAATATAAGTAGGTCTTGAATAAAAGAAAAGAACAGTCCTTGAGAATATAAGGTCTTGAATAAAAGAAGAGAACAGTCCTTGAGAATATAAGGTCTTGAATAAAAGAAGAGAACAGTCCTTGAGAATATAAGGTCTTGAATAAAAGAAGAGAACAGTCCTTGAGTTGTAGTCTTTAAATCAAAAATATTTGAGTAGAAATTCATCGAAGTCAAGATAATTGACATATAAACATATACAATGATGAAGACAATAAGATTAGAGAGGACGTAATATCTGTAATTAGATTTTCTATAATAAGAATTTCAGAAAAAGCATGACAAAACACACAGACAGTCAGAACACTGAACAGAACGAACAGCTAGTATTACTTATGCATAAGTTTGGATAAGCTTGACATCTTGGGGACGCTAACTCGCGCCGGTTTGGCGTGAGCATAAAACATCGTTAACAACCGGAATGCCAGAACTTTTATGAACTCCCTGTAAAGAGACTACATCTCTTACGTTCCTTTCCCTTGTTTTTAAAATTTTAAAATTTTTACTTTTATTCCAATGTTCATTTGTTCCAGTTCTTAAGTTAAATGTTTTCTTTTTGTTTTATATCATTGCTCTTGTGTGATACTTGAGCTGTTTTATATTTATGTATTGATTATTCCAAAAGCCATATGTAACAACATATATATACAAACACACACATTATAATGTGTATACATACATATTATATAGCTAATTACATTATAGTTACATACATTAATTAATGATGTTTCATTATTACAATAATACGTATATTTGTATATATACTCTTGTGTGATACTTGAGCTGTTTTATATGTATGTATTGATTATTCCAAAAACCATATGTAACAACAACATATATATACAAACACACACATTATAATGTGTATATATACATATTATATAGCTAATTACATTATAGTTACATACATTAATTAATGATGTTTCATTATTACAATAATACATATATTTGTATATATATTTGTAATAGGTAATTTTAGATAATTACATTATATTTGATTGTTAGACATATATCAGATAAATAAATACTAGGTATTTAAATTCAGATTTATAATATTACTGGACAGTTTATTATACTGCTGAAAAATATAGCGCTTACATTTGCTTAACATAAAAGTTATATATATGTATTTCATATTTATTTGCACTCAAAAATAGAAGCTTAAATTACTTTCATGTATGCTTAACAAGATACAGTGTTATTCTCTGTAGAAAAAATATTTAGTAGGTAAATTTATATCTACATTGAAACTAACTTTATAATAAAATACAAATATTTAAAATTCTTTTGTCTTTTGTCAAATAAGAAGGATTCTTAAACGTACTAATAAATATAACTATAAAAGCTTTTGGAAAAGTAATGTTTCTATATGCTTCTCAATATATTCTAAAGAAATTTAACTTTAATCTTTGATATTTGGAAAATCTTAGTGGAATACATTTGCAAAGACAGAATGAAATGTTAATGCCATTTTACTTCGGAATATAGAAGATATTTGTATACTATGTACATATTAAAAACAGCTTGTTTTACCTAGTTTTATCGTACAGAGATAAGATGGTTTAAAAATTAAAAATTCAATACCTTGTTGGAGTATTGGGTAATGTTAAGTTATTGTGAAACATGATATAAAAAAGAATAACTTCAGCATTATTGGAGAAGACTCAAAACGATTTTCATCTAATTTATGAATAGTTAGATCGAATATTCTTCTCTAGGAATTTCCTTTTTTCTTTCATACCGCATTTTCTCTAAAGCCCATTGATAATTAGATTTGCAAGTTTTAGATTTCTTCAATGTATTCTCTACAGAGAGTTGCTACTATGCTAGACGAAAGAGAGCTCATCTTGAATTTTTAATTAAATTCCGGTCTTTGAAAATAAGACTCATGCAGATTGTAAGTATTCAAAACTGTACTGAGAACTAATGCATACTTTAGTTTCCATTGCATACTTACGAAATTTGGGCAGCTATGTATTTATAATAATTTCTCACACTGAATTGAAACTAATAATGACAATTGCATTTTTTTCAATAAATTTCTATTACTCAAATATGAGTGAACTCGCTAAACGTATTTCTCTTTAGCGCGCTTAAGGAGTTTTGTTAAGTATGTTACTTACTCAAAATTAGTATCAATTTTCCCACTCACGATGCAGTAATTTTGAATAATATATAATATTAGATTTATTATTAATTCATAATATTTTATGTAAGCTGCTAACTGTAACTGGTTCCATTTAAAGCTCTTCCGTATAAAATGAAGCCTTTTCTTAGAGAAGTAAAATTTATATATTAGGGAAAGAGAAAACGATTTTTAAAGTAGAAAGTTTCGAGAATTAAGAAATAATGATTACATAGAAAAGCAAACTGAAGTTTCATGAATAATAAAAGCTTTGAACTTCTGCTTACAATTCATATCAGAATCCGTTTTTAAGCAGTAAATATGATAAAATATTCAAGATATTTTTATTTAAAGTCGACAAACAGTGATTCATTTTTAATGTGTAATTTGCATAATTTCATTTCTGAACAATTGTAGATTAAATATAATACGGATTTACTTTACGGATTAGATATCAACCTTGAAATTAGCATCAATTTTCGATAGACATTTATTAGTGAAAAAAGTGAAAATTTTATGTGTATGCTGACCAATAAGGAGGTCAATAACCAATAAGGCTACAACTTAAGTACTGTCAATAGGCGTTCACAATGTGAGCTATATGTCTTGTAACTAGCTAACAGTTTTTGTAATTCTTTCCATTCACAATTAATGCTCTGTAATATCAACAGAAACCATTCGAGAGCATGGATAAGAATAATTCCTGCGATTAGTTAGAGACACGTTTAGAGAGATATGACTTCACTTATACTTAAATTCCTTTTGAATCTAGGATTATGTTATACTCTTATGACAAAAAAAGAACGGAAAGGTTTTATGATTATTCACAAAATCGTACTTGTAATTATTTTCATTTCACAAGTTTCTAAATTCCTTATCTTATTTTATTCACTCGATGGATAAGAAATGTTCTTACGTGCTTAACTATGCTGTACCACAGAGGTGCCGAAATCTTATTTACAATATGATCAATTCACTGATAAAATATTTTTCTATTCCATCTTTCCCATCTCTATAGATAATCTCCACTTGTAAACAAACAATATTAAACTTTAAAAGAGCCCTTTTGGGCGATCGTTAAAACTTGAACCATTCCAGAATTTATTTTCATATAATACTAATATTATTATTACTATATATTATAAGTATTTAGATTCAATATTTAGACAAGAATTTTACTTACTAATTGAAACTATAGAAAACTGAATTATATCTTATATTATTTATCTATTTACTTTTCACTTGTTGTCATTGTAATACTAGTTCTAAACAGCATTTGATCCCTCCTTTCTGCATGCATTCATGGTGTAATGGTAGCACACTCGGCGCGTATTCGAGAGGAACTTAATGTCTCTACAGTGGCGCCTGAACTAAAAAGTGGTGGATGATGATTACTCACCACCAGGATTTGGCGATTGGGTCCCTTAATCTCCAACGGCCTTTGAAAGGGGGAATATGTAAAGTATTTTCTCCCTCCCTTCTGCGTGCCTTGCTAGTGTAAAGCAACACACTCCGCGTGTATTCGAGAGATGCAGATTCAAGTCCCGGCGAGGACACTGCACATTTTACATGTCTCCATCTTCAAAAATACGTAATATATCTACAGTTCTACGTAATATAACACAATTCAAGAGTCTGTTGTCAGTTTATTTACGTGTACAAGAATACGCAGAAAGATTTTCAGGAAACTAATAATTCTTTAGCTAATTATTTACTGTTATATCAAATATTCTATTCAATACAAGTATTTCAATTACAATTCTAAAGTTAAAAAAAAAAAAAAAAAAAAAAAACTTTGCCATTTTTTTAAGAGCCAAAGTATATTAAGGATGAAAAGTCGAATCTGCATTTGATTGAAGAGAGAATTTATGCATCTTAGCAAATTTGCATTTGCATAAAACCGGAAATAAAAGAGAATAAAATTCTTTTCGAAGTCGAATCCTTTACATTCTGTCATACATTTAGACATTTCTTGGAAATTTTAATGGTTACTATCTAATGAATAAAATATATTTAATGAATAAAATATATTTTTACTATCTAATGAATAAATAAATAAAATATATTTTTAATTATTTTAGGATTGTGTAGCACGGTATATTCAAATAAATTTTTAAGCAAAAGTATTTATCTTTTGGATCAAAATCTTTTCCTAAGAGAGGTATTGGGTATGAAAGACAATGTTTCGCAGATAATTTTTAATTTCTTTAAGAATACTTGAAATGAAAAATAATACTTTTGCTCAATGAGTTTCACTAAACTAGATTCTTTTAATGAGTAATTGATTCACTAGGTTCGTTAATTACAGCATTACTGTGAAATAAGAAAACAAATATGGTCATTTTACTTATGCAAATTTATCTGTATATTTTATTTTAAAAGGATTGTATCACGGTTGTATAAAAAAAAAAGTCAAGCTATTTGTAAAGATTTCAATATGCAAGTGGCATTGCGAGAAGAAGGAAATAGTTTCCGTGGTCAAAAGCATATGGGTTCTTAACTCATGGTCTCACCTGATCTTTACAAGAATATTTATAATTTTGAAGCTCCTGTACGAAGGTATTTGTTACATTTTTTTAACTTATTACGTGCTCCGCCCTTAGGCACTGTACGGATAGGGAAGAATACCCCGTGGAGGAATTTTAAAGGGAAAACTGTCTCGTATCCACGTTACCATGAAACCGCTCATGCAGCCTGTCCTTTCGCTGGCACCTGAACCCCGAACAGAACTAACAGTGGTAAACGGCTTTTACCGCTCGGCCGCCGGTGAGCCTGTTTATTGTATTGAATATTGAATTTGGTTGAAACAGGAATTAATAGACATTTAATACAAAGTTACGTTCGTCTTTAAAAGATAAATCTAAGAATTTTTAGTTTACAGTTTAACACCTAAAATCTGAAGAATATACTATTAAAGTTTCATATGCTTTAAAAAAGTAACATCTAAAAAAATCTAAATATCACAAGTAATTACGTATATACGTATTATCAGATTATAATACTAAAAATATTATACACATTACAATTATAAAAAATATGTAAATGTAATTAATATTAAAAATATTACAATCTCATAATGGTATGCAGACATCAAATTAACACCTGAAAAAATTTCAAAAAAATTCACAGCCTAACATTTAAGAATTAATCCCTTACTAAGTAAATATTTGAATGTTAGAATAAATTAGTGCTACTTTTGCATAATGAAACTCTTCAACGTCAAAAACAAACAAGCGCCAAAAGATATATATTGTTACAAAATGTACAGACTCGGTAAGACAGCTTTTTCGCAAAGCAGTTTTAGGGTTGCCATAAATTGGCATGGAAGGCAGGGTTGCCACATCTGGCGAGAAATCGCCCATTTCGCGACAAAATTTGCCACATGCCACGAACGGATGCAGAACCTTCTCGAACGAATTCTTACCGGTTTAGCCCCGAATGCTCTCGAACACAAACCGAAAGCTATATAAACCCTGCTGATCAGCAGTAAGTTTGTGTGCCTCGCATAGCGACCTGATAGTCAGCCATTGAGCGAGTGTCTCGAAGTCTAGCGCTGAGTTGGTGGTCGAGTGCATTGAAGAGTTTTTTAGGCCTATATCACACGGCGTTTGTTTCACTCGAACAACTGTTTCGGACAATACTTTTCACTGGTTTACTATTGAAAGAAAGACGTGCGGCTCTTTCTTTCCTTTCCAAAAAAACTGCAAGTTGTTCGTTTTCAACCAATCAGCTATCATCTTCGAATGCTATCAGCTTGTTTGTAATGGGGAACCAGTTTCCCCTGTGTTAACCCCAAAGCCATCTATGGTAATTGGCTGTTGCGACAAAACAGAAAAATTGTTCCAAACAGTTGTTCTTCCGAAACAAACCGCCGTGTGATAGCAGCCTTAGTGTATCCCGGTTAGGGCATCGTCGAGAGAGTGTGTTAAGCTCCGGGAACGACTGAACCGAAGAGTCGGGAGATGTGCTCTGCGTGTCATCGAGTGCATCGCGAGTTGTAACGTGGAGAGTCTCGAGAGTACGTGGAATTCCGAGAACGACTAAGCAGAGTCGGGAGCTGTACTCTGGTGCTTTGCAGTGAAGCTGTCTCCACCGTTATTGCCTGACAATATGAAGGCTGTGTCGCTGATTGTTCCAGCGTGTTTATTGTAGGTCTTCGACGACTGTAAATGCGTTTTGGAGCTGTCCAGATTAATATTGGTAAATAAAGTGTGTTTCGATACTTCATCAAGTGTCCTCGTTATTTACTTCAAATCTACGAACCCCGTGCAAACATGAAGGAAAGAAATAACGTAACAACTGGTGTCAGGAAAAAAAAAAAAAAAAACGCAACAATGTGTTAGAGAGAGAGGATGCTATCTATGCTATCTATGTTTAAATGAAGTCTTAAGCAGATTTTCGTCCTAACGTGGTAACTTGAGCTTCATTAACATTCAGCCATGTTGCGTTTTTTTTTAGAATATACTCCAGACATTATTGCCTAATAGATAAGCTTGAAAATATTTTTAAAAAATAAAAAATAAATGAATCTCTTGTAAGTTTTTTTTTTTTTTTTCATCATTTCAATTTAAATGTTTGTGAACACTGTTAACTTTGATTTGTGTTTTAAATGAGCTAAGCAAACCTCTAACTTGTTCAATGATGATAGCTTAGTTATTCTAACTAACTTATGATTGTTGTATAAAACTGTGCTAAAAAGGATTGTGTACTTAAACACCTTAACTGTGTTAAATGCTCGATATATCAATAAATCATGTAATACAAATCATAATATTCATAATGAGTTGTGTTCAAATAACAGAATAGTTTAGTAGAAAATAATTTGCTACAATACATTTTCATTGTAAAGCAATGCTTTGGTTAAATTTATGCACTTATTCATTACTTAATTTCAAGTCATACTTCTACATTTATTCCACAAGAGCTTTTGCACACAAGGCTTGAACCCGTGAAGTTGTGTATTATATTTATTCTGACGGAACAAATAGTCTGAAAACTGAAAACTATAAATATTAAGGAGATGTTTCCTTCGAGGTGCTTGTAATTTTACTTACTTTTATTATACGATGATGGAATTATGCTAATTTCTTAAATTAGCAATAAATGTATTATCTAAATTATTGCCCTTTCAAATCAATTAATATTAATTTACTTATATTTTAAGATTTTTAATAAACAATATTTATAAGAACCAAATGCTATTTAGAATAAAAACAATTTTTAACTGCTATAAAGTAAAATAACATTAACAGTGACAATTTGAAATTTACATATTACGCACAATATTGCAAATTAAATAAAAGTAAAGTATTATAGGCACCTATTAAAGGCAGACAGAAACAATCACTCAATCCAAATGGTTATTTAAATATATGTAAAATAATTTAGTGTGCAGATTTATAATTTTAATTATTCATTTTTTCGAAGTTATTATTATTATTAGTAGTAGTAGTAGTATTCACGGGCACTATACAGAAGGCCTTTAGGCACTATACAGAAGGAAGGAAGGGATGCTTTCGTGAAGGTCTTTCTAAAGGAAACTGGCTCATACACATCTTACACATGGGGAAAAACCATGAAAACGCCCATGTAGTCCTCCTGCACGCGGGAGTCGAGCCTCGGACCGAACTACAAGTGTTCAGCGAATTCGCTCGGCCGTTCATGGGCCTTTCGAAGTTCTCTATTTATTATTCCCTTCGTATTTTATTCCAGAAAAAAAAATTGTTTTTATAAATGTCAGCGTCGACAATAGTCTTTACATCAAGAATGCAAAGTACTAAATTGAAATGCTAAACCTTCACAATCGTAATATTTTATCTAAAGTTCTCCTTCTGAGTAAAATTATCTTTGTAGAATTTGGAAATTGACACAACAGGAGCATGATATTGCATTATTGTGTCAGTCAACATTTTTCTTCACACGCAAAAGTATTTTTTAAACATTCCATGAAGGATTTCGTGTCTCATATTCCCAAAGGCTCAGATCAAATATAGTAAGTATATTGAACTTGGGCGCTCTGACTGAGAGTTAGCATCTTGTAGCTATACTCTTTTATTTAGGAAAAGTATGTTTACAGCATCGATCAACTTTCTACCACAAATCGAATAATGGTTTTTCAGATGATAGTTTCTTCCAAATCTCATAAATGTATTTTGAGATCACCTATCGACCTACCACCCTAGAAGCTAAATAATTTTTATGTTTGGAAAATCGTTCTATGTTCGCGAAACTCCAAAACTAGAAATTTAAACGAATGGAAGGAGATGAAATTTATGATAAGATTTTTTTTCTAATGGCAATAACTGAAAAATGGGCAATTAGAGAAAGAGAAATTTTCGAATAAGAAAGATTGGATTTTCTATGTGTTATATTATATAAGTATTCATTATATTCATATTTGAATTAGAAACACTTTTTTAACTTAATTATTAAATTAATTAAAACACAAATTCATATTTGAATTAGAAATATCATTCTAAAACTTAAGCTACAATTCAGTGTTTTTAGTTTCAAGTACCCAGATTTTTTAATTCGTTAATTATACTACAGATACTGATATTATTTATTATTTACATATTTATAAATATCTGATAAAGGTTTAGTTTATTAATTGATAAATTAGAAGATTACTAAAATGAACTACATGATATATGCTTCTCAGAAAACTTGTTTATAAAATCATTTTTCCCAAAATTTTAACTTGAAAACACGCTTGCTTATTTGAGTTACGCAACTGTGCGCGCTGGGTCCAGAAGACCGGCGCAGTTTTTTGAAGAAAAGAAACTGAAAATCTTTCTATTAAAATTGTTGCGTCTATGCCAATAAAAAGTTATAAATAAACTTAAAAAGTATGCACATTAATTTTTTAATTTCTCCAAATGTTTTTATGAAATAAAACAACTTAAAAGAGTAGAAAATGTATTGTATATCAGCCTAGGAAAAAAAACAACATACCTTTACTCTGTACTGAATCTTTATTTTCTTTATTAGCACTATAGGCAAAGAGGAAAAATGCAGAGGAAAACAAAGATAAATTTACTCAGCATAATGATAAAAGTATTAACGACTTTTGTGTTAAGAAAATAAGCAAATTTTACAGTCGACATAGCGGATTTTTGTTTTTATGTGGTTTTTCGCTGCGAAAATCTGCACCTTTTTTCGGTGTGCAATAATTTTTTTTTCCAATAACGCTGTTTTTGGCATTCTCAATTTCCTTTTAAGTATTCATATCAGTTTTTGATTCAGTGACACGTTAACTAAAAATTCGTGATCACTTCCATCCTCATTTTCATAAATAGACTTTTCGCCATTGATACTACTAATAATTTTTGCAACATTTCTTCCTTGTACTTTAGATTATACGACACATTTGCCGCACGCATTTCTATACTATTACAAATTAAGTATGTAACATAAATGCGAATAAGGGTCTAGTAGACCCGATACAATCGAAAATAAAACTTCGAACCAAAGCCCTGGAAAAAATCTTCCGAAACATAACGATCTGGAAGAGGATATAATTAAACTCTACAACTTGGACGAAATAGGTATGATTTGAGAAATGTTTGTTTAATCAGGCGATGCAGGCCGCGCTCGTGGGTTAATATTATATTCAAAATTTCTGAACTAGTACCATTCAACTAAAATGGGGAAGCTACATGATGCTAAAATGAAATTATATATATTAGATTAGAGTTAAAAATGCAGTAATTAATGAATTGCATTAATTTCCAAACTGTAAAAATGTAAATGAATGGTAAGTCGATTATATATGAATAATGTATAAAAATATGTTGGAATTTAAATGGAAATAAATTAAGAGGTTTAAGCATTTTTGACATTTGACTAAATTTTGCTAAATTTTTTTAAATATCGCAACAGATCTACATTTTAAAAATTTTATGATAATAACAATAATAATAATAATAATAATAATAATAATAATAATAATAGTAGTAGTAGTAGTAGTAGTAGTAACAGTAATAACAATAACAATAATAATAATAATAATAATAATAATAATAATGTTTAATAAGATGTCTGTTGTCAATATTTAGAAGAATTTTGTGTGAGTTTCTAAAATCTTTCTTCAGACTTTTCTTTTTCCATCGAAAAATGTAATGCACGCAACATTCACTGGACTTAGCGAGGTTTTCGGCCAAATAAGCCCATTATAGCAACTAACTTTTAATTTTGTGCTCGTGCCATATTCTCCGGCGCTGTCCTTAAGATATATTTCTAAGACAATTTTTCTAATTCTATTTCCTATATTATTAGCACAAAGGGCGTTAGACCAGAAGGGCTATTAATTTCGTTTTAGCATTTTGCATTTATATTTAAAGAATATAAATAATGAAAAATCTTCCTGAATGCATGTATGCTTCTCGCATTGTTAAAAAAACAACGGGACCTAGAACCCTGCAATTTTGAATAACGTGGTTCTTCAACCGAATATGTATATCTGGAAGCCCGAATTTGGAATTTTTTTCATATTCTATTTCCTATTTCGTAAAATTTTAAAGAGTGTTTAATTAAAATCTCAAATCTTTCAAAGGGAGCATTGGTAACACTATACAGAAAAAAAACTATCTCCAGTTCAAGAGACTGTCTATCAGAAATTATAAAGTTATGCAGTTTGGCAGTTTTTAAGTATTTTGTGATATTGCTGTTGAATTGAATTTTCAGTGGTTTATAGGCAAAGAGCATGATATTTAATAAATACGAGTAACACTCAAAATGGTACAAAACTGCCCTTTTGTGGGTAATGTAAAATCTGAAAGCTTTCAGATTTTCTTTTCGTTTTTTAAGGTACTTTTTATTCTATTATTTTTGAAGGGGAGGAAAGTTTCAGTGAATTAATGCAGGGTGTCAGTCATACTGTCAGCAATAACAGTGCAATGTCTTGAGTGTATATTTCATTCTGCTTATGTGCCTGACACATACTTGCCGGCGAATAATGAACGATTTTTTTTAAATGAAAGTTTCTGGTATACTATCAGTCAGACAAATAGTGATCAGGATTCATACACTACTGCAGATGTAAAGGTCACTATTTCTAATTCTAAAATGACCATTTCTAATTCTAAAATGATAGGGCTTCTTTTTAAGTTTCTCCTTTGCAATCATCTCTGGTGATAATTAAATTAAATTATATGAAAGCTATGTTTATGACAGGGGGTTTTCTTCTCTTGTTATAAAGAATTTTTGAAATTACAAGTACCACTTGTATAAACAAATGGAATTGTTTCCGTTAAAGGAAATCGCAGCGATTTCGTTGATTTTCCGCTTTCCCTATGTTTTTACAGCTTTGATCCGATTTGTCTCATTAAACCTTTGAGCTTCTCAGTAATTTTCTCCTTTTACTAGAACATTCTTTGTTCTGTCCGTAAAGATACATTACAAGATCGTTAATTCTTGGAATCTTTATTGGCTTCCTAACAGAATGGCTTAAATGTGAAGATCTACTAATGTTTTTTAAAATACTTTAACCCACGGGAAGGCGCGTGAGGTGTATCATATTACAACACTACATAAAAGTGGAATATTCCTAAATTGTGAAACTGAAATTCTGTGCTGCTTTCAGTAGCTGAGTTTCTAGTTGTGGTTGAACCGCTTTTTCTTTGCCTGTGTGTTTCAGAAAAAGATTTATCGGTATTTTGTTGGAACTGGGGTATGACACACCCCACGCGCCTGTCCGTGTACTGACTGAATATTTAGTTCAGAAATTTATTTCTAGAGTGTAACAGTAAATATTTCTACTCGCAAGTGATTTTAAAGTACTTGACATTAAATTCTTAAAAATTTCTAACTGCATTATGGTAGAAAGAATGAGTCCCTATGAACTGGAGATGCAACGCATGCGAGATTTATTAGAAATATTTGAAAGCGATGAAGATTGCATTTCGGAAACTGAAGATGAAACTAAGAATATTTTCTACAATGTTTTGGTTTCGAAAAAGATAAAATATTAATTCCTGATGTTCCTAAAAAAGGAAAAACTGTTCTTATGCTTTATATAACGATCGTTATAACATTATAACATTACATAACGATCATACCATAGATGATACTATTGGAGAAAATAAAACGTTAGGAATTATATGTTTTAATAATATGACTAAAGGAGCAGTGGATATGGGGGATGAAATGTCAGCCAATTATTCAATTGCCAGAATAACGAGAAGGTGGCTAATGGTAATTTTCTTTTCTGCACTGAATGTTGCTGTAATTAAATGCTTGAATTATATATCATTCAACTGCTAATCCACCAACAAGAAACAGAAGTCTGTTTTTGAAGGACTTAGAATTACAATTAATGAAAAAAAGTATTGAACAAAGATCAGAGATTAATACTTTTCAAAGAAATTGACGTACTGCATGCAAAACAAAAGCAGAAGTTTCGATGAAGAATTAAAACGAATACATGAAATTAGAAACAACTAAGTATGAAAGATATGTTAATTTTTTGCTCTCGCGCCAAGGACAGAAGAACGTGAATGCAATGTTTAAAATGTGAAAACATTCTGTGCCAAGAACACATGAATGTATTTCGTTCATGTGAAGAAATAAAAAAAGCATGGTGTATTAGAGATGCAATGAATCTTAGAGGCATGATGTTTATTATTTTCATTTATCTTAATTTTAACTCTAAGATTATTTCGGATATTAATTTTTTGAAACCCAATTATTATTCATTTATTTATAATACACTAGAACAACAACAAAAAAAACCAGTTTAAAACTAAATAATATTATTTTTATTGTTTTTTAAATATTGGGGTCTATGATACCCCACGCGCCCGTTCTAGTCACTTTTCTTGGTGCGCCTTCCGCCGGGTTAAGAGTATTTTTCTATTTATCTGACATCTTATTTTCCACCGTTACGATTTAATACGTCTCCATACCAATGTAAACATAGATGCCATTGTCATTTCCATTACTGAATGGACTTTACGAAGCAATCTCTTCTTACAGCTGTCTGTAATGTCTGTGATTGATCCTAAACTTCATTTATTCAATTGAATCTCATTTTAATTTAGTATAAATAAAATGAACATGCCAGCAGAATCGATTGAATAAGGAGGAAGAACAGCTATCATGCTGCTAGATACCTGGAATAAATGAATGACAACAACTGTATTTTAGAAGACACGTGTCAGAAATGCTTCTGTACTCAGTTCCTTCAACACAACCCACTGGCATAGTTAGAAAGGTAATGGGACAACTTAGCAGACATCATGGAACTTCTGCTTACAGAATTTGAGGAATATTTCGACGATATTTGCAATACTCTGTACTCTGAGTACAAATTGCCAAGAAAATGTAATGGACTTTTACAGTGTTCTGTACAGTTGCCATTCCGTTCGAAGAGACAGCCAAAGCCATCTTATCTTTAATTGAAATTAACATCGTCTTATAAATTGTTAAACAACTGTTTAGTTAACCGTATCTCCACCGAAGCATTTCGTAATTTCTAGAAAATGTTTACTAATTATAAATAAATTGCGCATATACTCTTCTTCTATATTAGTCATTTTCACAATTTAATAAAATACCCGATACGCCATATTAAGTAATTTAATAAAATACCCGATACGCCATATTAAGAAGGTGCAGATTTGAAACAGAAGTTAACATAAAAAAACATATAAAACATCGTTTAGTACGGTATGTAAAAGTAAAAATCAGCTGAGTGGTCAGTATGATTTTCCACCTTATCTTTTCCAGATTTCAGTAGCAGCCTGTCATTGGACAGACTAAGAAAACTTTAAAAAAGCCTTAACCTTAAAAACCACGAATCTTCAGTAAGAATAGTAGAAAGAAAAATAAATCTTGAACATATGTCAAATATTAAATTTTTAATTTAATTTAGCTTCACTAAAATAACACAAAGAATAAATTACATCTTTTTGAAACTATCCACTATTTCCAAATCTGCCAGCTTTAATTAATAAATTTAAATTTCAGTAATGTTTTTCGTAAAGTGCTTTTATAGTCTTCTCTCAAAGTATCGTTTCTTTTATTATTTCTTCTCATTGACGAACCAGACTCCTGTGTGTGCAAAAAGAGTTCGCACAAACACTAAACTTAAAATCCATGATGATTCTAAACTTCACATATATCTCTTGCACCCCAATATTAGTGCATTTGTAAGTATTCTTTTTTTGGAACGTCAAACATAGAAAACGAGTAATGCTCTTACCGGAATTCGAAGCGTTCCCTTTGCTAGCCTGAAGTGCTTTCAATTACACAAAAAAGACACGCACAAAGAAAGGAAAAATTTGTCTTTGGGAAAACTTGCTGTTCTAATGCATATTAACCCTTAGAAAACTGAAGACTTCTCTAACCGGTATGCTTAAAGTACAGAAACGCTTGAAATGCCTTTCGAGATTCATAGCAATTTCCTCCCCTCCCCATCCATAAACGTACAAAGTGGTGTGGAGATTTCAAATGAAATCCTTTCTAATTCCTAACAAATAAAGATAAGAAACCACAAATAAATCCTTTTAGGACAAGTTGTCTGTAATAATCTGATACAGTGCATTTGGAGAAATAGCACGTGTTACTGCGTATCTTAGGAGGCGGAAAAAAATAACATCACAATCTTGCACTTTTCGGGCGGTCGTGGTCGTTTGAATGAAAGGCTGTCTCAGACGTTGTGGTCGAGAAAATGTTAAATATGCGAGAATAAATAATCCTCTCGGGCTCGAATCCTAGAGAAGGCATCGATATATAATTTGTCTGGCTCTTCATATGAGGCAACGGTGGCTAACCTTCTCCACCGCTTCCGGCCACCACCACCACTGCTTCTGGCCATCTTGACACCACCCCGCTTCCTGCCTTCGGCCTTAGTAACGACCAGTGCCTATAGATATGCCATTAGAAACAGAATAAATAAATAAATTTACATTTATTTATACTGCAATGTAACGCAAATATTCACTTTCAGCTTTCAAGTTATTTTATTTTGTTTTATTTATTTAATTAAGTCAAAAAGTATTAATTCAATAAACAGGCTAAAGAGCATTTTAAAATTACTTAGGAACCACATTGTCACACAAATGTCATTTCTTACTCTCAAGAACAGTATTTTTTGCTAAAGACTTTTGACAATACAAATATTCTATTTGAAAACATTTATTTTAAAAATATCCTTGTGCCTTCTCAGTACAAAGAAAAATGCATTTTCAGGTTAAACTATTCAGCTATTTCTTTCAAAACCAATTTGCATATTTTATTATTGCTCTGAATCATTCGATGTGACTTCCAATTTTTAAAAGCGGAACCTTTATTCCTTGAACTTTTTTTCTTCCCATTCGAAAAGTGGATTAGTTTACTTACACATGTAAGCTCGAATACAAAAAGAGAATTATTTAGTGTTGCCTCTACCGAGCTCATTTATATTTTGTTTGCTTACTTTTATATTGCGCAGGGCTTTCCCATATGTTGCACAACTAAGTGCATAGTATATGGTTGTGCTAATGCGCATGCTTCATACCAAAGAGATAAATAAAATGTAAGTAAAATATGCTTTCAGATATACCAGTTATGCCCTTGGGCGAATGTTTTAAAACACGCAGGAAATTTATCAGCCCAAAGGAGCAGTTTGCTTAGAAGGTCTATTAATGTGGTATTTTGCTTTGGCTGGAGCCCTGTATTATATTTAAAGAAATCAAATAATAAAGAATCTGCATCAATGTATGTATGTTTCTCGCACTGTGAAAAAAAAAACGGTGCCTTGATGTATCAGATTTTGAATAATGTAGTCCTACACTCGAATCTGGAATTCATCAAATTTGGGCATCTGGAAGCCCAAATTTGGAATTTGTTTTATTATCAATTTCATAATTTGTAAAACTTTAACGAATTTTTGATTAACAAACTCAACGATTTTAAAGCGAGAAATGGCAACATTGTACGGGGGTGGGAGGAAAAAAAAACATTTTTATCTCCAGTACGAGAAACTGTGTATCGGAAATTCTAAAGATACGCTGCTTTTAAATTATTTTCTTTCGACGTTTCTTAAGACAATCAGCTAGTAACGTGGCCTTAAGCAGGCGGAACATGCTCTGATTCTGCTTTCAAAAACCTTTCTTTAATCACAATTATTTTCTACCTTATATGAATATGCACGATTTAACAATTAGCATTCTGGCAGGAAAATGGAAAGTGGGAAAGGGAGAAAAACTCATTAACCTAAGCTACCTGATTCAAAAGTCAAACAACAAAAATCAGCGTACATTTTCAAAATTTTCACAGGACTAGTTTCGATGGTTTTACCGAACCACCATCCTCAGCTGCAAAACCGCAAATGAACGAGATAGGATATAATTAGATAAGATTAGGAAACCTGGACAAGAATAAGCAAGTGGCGCCATCTGTTGAGGAAACCAGAACTAAAACATAATTTCTTTAAAGACCGAAGGCAAAGTTGGATTGGAATTAGGATCGTTAACTAGAACAGAAAGATCTTTCTGTTGCCATTGCTAGCTTTGAAATCTGAGTTTTTTTTCATCAAAAATTCGTTAAAGTTTTACAAAATATGAAATATACAAAAAAAAAATCCAAATTTTGGCTTCAAGACGCTTATATTCGGGTGAAGGACTATGTTATTCAAAATTAGTAACGTGTACTAATTTTGAATAACGTAGTCCTTTGGACGGTTGATTTTTCACAATTGGAGAAACATACATACTTTTCATGCAGATCCTTTATTATTCAGTTTCTTTAAATATAATACAAGACGATAATTTTTGGTGGCAACAATTTGAAATGTGAATCAGACTAATAGCCCTTCTTGGGTAACGCCATTTGGACTGAAAAAAACTCACGAGGCAAACTTTTACATTTAAAAGTATAACCTACATCACTGATATCTTAAACTGGATAGATACGTCTACATTTAGATGATAAAGAATTACTTAATTCTGTAATTTTATTGAAGCACCCTGTGATACCATAGCAAATACTACTACGCACTTCGTTTATTTCAGGTTTTATCTAAAGTTTTCAGTATTTAATTAGGGTAACATTTCTAAGACCCACAGGGATTTCAGCTAAGTTCTAGCATGGCTGCTTCATTATACCGTACTAGATAGTACTTCTGCAATAATTATATTGATTTCATACCGATCTTATACAGTGGAGAAGTCTATTTAAGTATATGTTACAAATAGTAATGGCGTTGAGTTAGAATTTTGGAATAAGGAAACACCAAAAATGAGCAATGCTCTCGCCGGGATTCGAACCGCGGATATCATGAATGCGCGCCGAGTGTGCTAACCGTTACATTACGAAAGTATTCAGAAATAACGGCGAAGATATCTTATATACTCCCCCTTTTAAAGGGCGACTGTGGATTAGGGGACCCAGTCGCCAAATCCGACGCGGAAGAATCATCATCCACCTTATTTTAGTTTGGACGCCACTGTATAGACATTAGGTTATTTTAGAAGCAGGCTATGTGAAAAATTTGTAATGTCCTCGCCGGGACTCGAACCGCGGACGTTTCGAATACGCGCCGAGTGTGCTAACAGTTACACCACGAATGCATGCAGAAAGAAGGGAGAAACTAATCTCATAATAGGTATTATTTAGACTATATCTAGAAACATATAACTGCTACAAGAAAACATTTAAAACTACTTGCTAACAGTTTTGAATGTTATTTCCACAGTATTTGTTAAAACTCCTCTTTCGGTAGCATAAAAATTAAAATGACGTTTATTTATTTATTCAAGTGCACATAATCATGTCATTCTTTTATGAAAGTTTGCCTCAAAATTCGCTTAGATTCTTAAACTGCTAACGTAAATTAGAGAGTTGTCAATACGCAAACTTAAATTCATGATATGAAAATTATTGCTTGACAAAAAATAACTGATGATCAAAGTTTCAGTATTTCACAATAAACCCCAGCAAACAGCGAATTTCCAAAATTGTACGAACGTGAAAGTTGTTATCCAAAACGACAATTTGTATCATATTTGGGGAGAGCGTAAAGAAAACAACTTACCAAAATACCGATATTAAAGAGAAAGGAGATATCAAGGCGGATGAAATAGTTATATCGCAGCTGGGAGGAATGTTGGGGAAAAGTCACAAAAAATGTCTCATTCCTTCTAAAAATGTTTGGTATTCCTTGTGGGCATGTAAGCATCAGAACGATAGCTATTTCTTATAAGATGGAATGTAACACAGAACAGCAGAGGCAAAAGAATGGTTAACCGGAAGAAAGAGTTAAGTCTGGTTTGTGGAAAGAAAGTATGATAATCACTTTTGAATAATCTGAGTAGTCCGACATTTAGATTACAATCTTAGAGAATCTTCTTCAAATATACATTAAGTTACAGAGCAATAAATTGTAATTATTGATTATTATATTTTAATCTAAATATGCTCACAATTCCATTGACAGGAGTAATTGATTTATAAAGAACGGATCCCACCTTGTTGAGAGAAACAAATGTCATCTCTCATCTCAAGCCACAAATTATTTATTAATAATATCAGTGTGGTAATGATTATTTTTTGTTGGTTGTGGTGGCAAACGTATATGTCACATATTATGATAAACAGGAATATAGTGGCAACTTACCCCAGGAGAAGATCCAGGTCTATAGCCCGCCGTGACGAGAGAGTGACAAACACGTGAAAATAGATTTAATTCTTGCTTTATTGGATACTAACAATACTGAAGAGATATTCCTCCTTTTTTTTTTTTATCCGGTATGTCACATGACGATATGAGGCCTCCTCACTCAGAGCAAAAAAAGGATAGATCAATTCTTCCAAAAGCAAAAAAAAGCAAAAAAAGGATAGATCAATTCCACACAGCCCTTCGAAGACTTGGTGTATATCAGCTCAAACACATGCAGGTACTCTTCATCGGTATGCCGGGCGAAAATGCCAAGCCCGGAAAAAAAGGAGATTAGCTTAAATTTTGCAGCTACAACATCAAAGAGAAAGAAACTCGCTTCTTTCATACATACTGGGAGACCAAAAAAAGCTTGCACGATAAACTCCCACAAGTTTGCATTTTTACTCCACTCTTACTGTCTTTCTCTATATAGTATCTCCATCTCGCACCTTCACAATCTCCTCCTTCGCCTCCCTCCTGGTAGACAAAAAATACCGCTTTTTATAAAGTTCCACAGTTAAGTTTTGCCGCCCAATGAAAAAAGATCCAGCGTCAGAAGGCAACCAATCGCAAAATACCTTCAGCTACCCAGGCAAACAGAAGCGAAGACGCTAGTTGTCTGACGCAATACTTTCCTCCGCTTACAACAGTTGTCTGATGCAATACTTTCCTCCGCTTACAACAGTTGTCTGATGCAATACTTTCCTCCGCTTACAACAGTTGTCTGATGAAATCTGTTCCTCACCTTACAACACAAGTTGGCGAAAAAAATGAAATTGTCACCAAAGGAATCTGATGCAAATATCTAAATATTGTCATAACGTAGTAAATAATTAATTCAATGTGACCTCGTCACAATCAGCATCCAGCCTACCCTGTGGATTAGATTGGATGATACAGATTACTTCAAAGAATCTTAAGGTTAACTGCCTCTTACCACGTGGTACGGTTAAGTTATTCAAATATGGCAAAGCACATAAGGGCTGGCTATCTACCTAAATACATGTCATAGGGCACATTCTGCTTAGGCAGTTAGCACACGGACTTTATGTGTCTCCCATCTCAAGCCACAAGTTATTTACCAATAAAACTAGCATCCAGACTACCGTATGGATTAGAATGGATGATTTAGATTGCTGTAAATGATCTTAAAGCTAACTGCCTCTTACCACTTGACATGGTTAAATTATTCATATGTGGCAAAGCACCTAAGATTTATCTCCTTAAATAGATGCTTTAGGATATCCTCTGCTTAGGCAGATAACCCGTGTGTGCTACCTGCCTAACTGAAGATAGCACACTAGGGAGGACTTTGAAGGTGAAGCTGACTCGTACTCACGTTACAAGGAGGAAACCAACCATGTAGCCAGCCCTTTCTTCTGGGTTTGAGCCCAGGTCTAAATCCCAGAAAGAAGCATGTATTCGCATGTAGAATCTATTTGCATGTAGTATCTAGAAAACCTTGTGCTATTCCAAGTACATATATCAGTATCTTTAAACAAACTGTGTTGACACATCTCATGCTAGTTGAATGTAAGTAAATAAAGATTCGTATTTGAATAGAGCATTTGGGTTGGCAGCGATCTTAACAACTTGACCACTGGTGGAACTCTTTACTACATAGGCAAAAGCAATATTTTGTCATTATGAAACAAGGAGGTATTGGGATTATGAAGTGAGCATTATCTTAATTACACCTGTGGCGATATTGAGATTAGAATGTAGCATCTAGAACACCTTATGTTATTCCAAGTATATACATCAAAACATCTTTAGGCAAACCTTGATGACACTTCTCATAGTGGTTGAAGCTGAGTTAATAAAGATTTGTATTGGAATAGAGCATTTTAGATTGACAAAGATTTTGTTTCATTTTTAAGTATTAAAAATTGATTGGTTTTTTTGTGTTTAGTGCAGAAAGAATGAGGTAACGCTATATGGCTATGAATGGGAAGAGACAATCTTCTTTAGAAAGTTTGGTTTGGTTTATTTAATAACGGTGAAGCACTTAAGGGGAGGGATGCCTTCTTGGAGGACTTCAGCTAATGTTCCCTGGCTCATATGCATGTTACACATGGGGAAAAACCACGATAAAGCAAATACAGTCATCTGTTCGCCGGGATTCTAACCCCGGACCGAAATACCAGCGTTCAGCGACTTTACCGCTCGGCCGCTGGTGGGGCCTTCTTTAGAATGAATTAGAGTGATAGAAAAATATCAAAATGTTTGTCAAACATATATGCATCATTTTACATACTAAATGAAAAATAAGAACATAGAAATTTATCTTATCACATTTAAGTGTGTTACATTGACAATACGTGTTTCCATCTTACTAGGTCTATTTTACTAATTAGACTATATTTCCAAGGGAAATGAATGTTCAATTAACACTAGAGACATTATAATGTTTTTTATTAATTACAACCGCTAAATTTTATCATTAAACGAAAACTTCTTTTATTGCATGATTTAAAAATATATAAAACAATTCTTTGATTTATTAAGCAGAAAAATATGCAATCAAATACTGTGTCGAAATGTTTTCCTAAATTTAAAATTATTACATATATAAAGAATGAATATTAGTAGATACTGTATTAAATCGTTTAAGGGGACTCGTACACCTTAAACCCCCTCATGATCTTCGATTATGTGGCTGTTTCAAGAATTGGGATATTTTATTTATTTTAAAAGCAGTTACTTCCAACCTTTTAGAGCTGACTACATAATATAGCTGCTTTGGAAACTAGTAATCAGAAAGTTTATGTTGCCACAAATAGTTTTGTAATTTAATCCTCTTTGTGGTAAAATATTTCGCCATGTTTCCACCTTGCGCGCATGATATTTTAAAAATGGCTAATGGTACATACTTGAAATTGGATGGAATTCTTTATATCTACACTATTTTCTAACTGAACCAACAATCTGACGAATATTTTAATATTGAAAAATTTTATGGGCGAAAACATTAACATTTTTTTAATAAAACACGTTTTATAAACTCAACTCAAAATAGAATAAAAATTTAACATGAAATTTTTAGAATTTTAGGTTCACAGTAGTTTCCAAATGTTATAAAAGCTATATATTAAATATGGAATTAAATTATGAAACAGAATGTTTTAAACTGTGCGCGCAAGTTGGAAACATGACGAAAAATGTTGTCACAAAGTAGATTAAATTATAAAAATATTTGTGGCAACACAAACTTTCTGATTACTGTTTCAGAAAGCAGCTATATTATGTAGTCAGCTGTAAAAACTTGGTAGTAATTGCTTGTAAAATAAGTAAGTTATCCAAATTCTTGCAACAGTCACATATTCGAACATTTTATGGGTTTTAAGGTGTATGAGTCCCCTTAACTAAAAATGCAGATATTAATTTTAAAGCATTGAAATTACTTGTTTTACACTAAATATTGCATATTTCAAAATTTAAAAACGCATGCGAAAACACAATACTGTTTTGAATTGACATATCTTCTTTCAGGTCAAAATCATTTTGACAAATGCTTGTCATAAAATTTGTATTTTTAAAATAATGTATAATATTTTGTATTATTTTTCTGTAAATAATTTCCTTTAGTAATATATATGCATTTAATCATGTAGTTTATTCTACCGGATTGTATAAAAAGATACTTTGCAAGACATTTTAAATAACTAACCTGTATCCTTTTACTGTAGTTAGGAATATAATTAATAAATAAAATAATATAACTTTAATATAGTATCTTGGTAGGAGAATATTTCTTATTTATTGGTAGGATAATTTGAAGCCATTTAAAAATGCAATTATAATATGTATATAATGGCAAAATGTACTTTATCATGGCAAAAAGAATTATAATCTCCTAGCAATATTTTGCTAGGATAATAACTTGATGTACTCATATTTGAAAGAAAGTTTTCATCTTATAAGTATTGCAGATGCCTGGCCTTTAATTTATACCTCTTTGCAAATTTCACTCGATTCTTCCTCTTTGCACATTTTTGTTTTTCAGAAATATTATGCATTTGTACAATTTCATTTAGATATTTTACATTCCTGTACCGCTGTAGAATAATGTTGTCAAAGTAATTATACTTTTTTTTACTGTTGTTGTACTTACTTGTTTCTTTAAGTTAAACCATACATTTAATCTGAGGCAACAAAATAAACTTAAAATATCTGTACAGGCAAATTTGTAGATGCAGCATTTACATTCTAAATTGCCACTATATATGAAGCCTCTTTTAATCTTTAATTGTGCATCATTTGAGATTAAAACCAGTCTTAGAATTAAGTTTATAGTTTTTAGTTCTAAAAGTTAGTCGAAAATTCAGAATGCATTTAAACAGGTTTAAGGTTTTAAGGTTTTTAAAAGTTTAATTTTAAACTTGTTTTAGAAAATAAGAAAAATAAATAAATAAAAATTAAAAAAATAAAGGGATTAAAAAATTTCTAATAAAATATGTTCTTCGCATGCAAGCGATAAAATTCAATTCTCCAGCAATATCACAAAATAATTTAAAAAGAGCATACCTTTAGAATTACCGATGCACAGTCTCGCGCACTTCATATAAAAAATTTTCCTTTTTCCCGTATAGTGTTGCCATTGCTCGCTTTGAAATCCTTGAGTTCGTTAATCAAAAATTCTTCAGTGTTTTACAAAATAACAAACAGGTATATAAACAAATTCCAAATTTTAAATTTGGGCTTCCAGATGTCCATAGTCAAATGGAGGACTACGTTATACAAAATTTGATGTCTCTATAGTTGTTTTTCACAGTGCGAGAAGCATACATATATTCATGCCGATTCTTCATTATTTTATTACTTTAAATGTAATGGAGGGCTATAATATTTGGTGGCAACAATTTGAAGAGTGAAACCCCGTTCATAGTGAAACGCCGCAAAATGCTAAATCAAAATTAATAGCTCTTCTTGACTAACGCCCTTTTAGCTTAAAACGAAAATAAAATCTCAATACTTTCTGATTTTACATTACTCTCGAAGGGGCGGTTTTTTATTTACATACACATACATGTTTCGAGAGCACTTCAACTAATGTTCCCTTGGACGAAAAATACTTAAAAACAGCCTATCTTTAGAATTTCCAATAGACAGTCTCGCGAGCTGAAGATAAGAATGTTTTTTTTCCGTGCAATTTACCATTTCTTGCTTTGAAATATTGAGTTTGTTAATCAAAAATTCTATAAAGTTTTACAAAATATGAAACACACAAATATACAAATTCGAAATTTAAAATTCGGGCTGCCAGATATCAATATTCGAGTGGAGTACTAAAGTTATTCAGAATTTGATGCCACTAGGTACCGTTGTTTTCTCACAATGCAAAAAACATGCCAACATTCATGCAAATTTTTCCTTATTTAATTTTTTTTAAATATAATACAGGACGATAATATATGGTGGCAACAATTTGAAAACTTATTCACACTTTTGTAGTTATTCAATGCAAAATCCCTCTTTGAGACTAACAGCTTTTCTGGGCTAACGGTCCTTTCAGCTAACGACTAGTATGTTTGGTTTTTAGTTATATTAAAGTATATTTGAAAATAGTACATAACAAATGCAGAGTTATGAGTATATTTGCTCATTACTCTGAGCATAGGCGTTTAATTAAAAGAAATCAGCGAAAGATTTTAAATGCATCAGATACTTAGAAAACAAACGTTAGAATAATCCAAAAATTCTAAAGTAAGTTGTAAGAAACTGCTTTATTAAGAATTTATTAAGCATAAATATAACTGATAAATTTTAAATTGCAAAATTAATAAGCATAACTAAACATTTATGCTAAATAATTTACTTAAATCTGTCCACAGTTTAAATTAGCGGCGCTTCTTAACTTGATATTTAGGAAGACGGATAATAATATTAAAATCTACTAAAAGCAGTATAACTATGAGAAGAAAAAATACATGAATGCTATCAAAATTACTTTACACAACAAAAGGTGATTCATGTCTTAATTTGTATAAAACTTCATTTATTATATTCTTACTTAAATATTGTTCATGGATACTACATTATGATAGATTAAGATACTTATGATGTTTACATATTTTTTACAGTAATACATGGCGCAAAATAGCATAATAAAAAGTTTCAGCACACACAGTTAAACATAAAGTGATCAGAACAAAAGATAATGAATAATGAATAAAGAACAATAATGTTTTTAACACCCCTGAACATATTTAGTTGCAAATACACAGGTTCTAAAATAGAGATAATAATTATTAGTAAGTACAACCGTGCGAGAATTATATATGAGCAATATTTAAAATTAGACATAGATGATCGTTAATAATTTGATAACCTAAACATCGAATATATTTGATAATACATTAAATAAGCAAATATGATTTACATCTAAATATTACACATGATATTATGCTGAATTTCGGAATTTATATGAGACTAAGCAAACGAGACCGAAAGCAGATTTTCGCATTCCATAATCAAAATTACCCCAAGACATGTAAATAAGTTTAAATTTTGAATAACCTTTTTGTATCAAGAAGTAAATATACATTTGTACAAAAATAGCTGAAATGCCTTCATAGGAGAAGGGCACAAACTTTCAAATTTAAAACAACGTTAGTATTAATTAGTAAGCGTCACGTAGCAATTGCATTGCCGTATAATGAAAGAAACGGCAAAACTGAACGAAACCGAATGACGGAGACGTGAAAATAATTAGAAATGCAGAGAGAATTAACATATATATATTCTGAGAATCGTATTATTAGCAATATCCGATGAACAAATAGAAAACTGTAGAGAAGCCAATGACACTGCTGAACTTGAACTCACGTTTAGGTGTCATTTAGCTTTGTCGACATCAAAAGGCTATATACAGGTAAATTAGACGGCTCCAAGACGCAATTATAACTTTAAGTGAAGCAAAATTTTCGTACGTGAATGGTCAATAGGACTAAAGTAATGGACTGAAAAAAACCATCCGAATCGGAACTTTGGCAATTAATCAAAAAATGCGCTGACAACCTGGTTTAACCGACATCTCAGCCTCGTGGAAGTGATGTACCATGCACTTTCTTCTCGACTACTGGAGCATTGCCACAGATATGGCGTTAAAGACCCTATCGCATGCAAAGACTTTTTTACGAGAGATTCCGTTGACAGCGAATCATCAATGGTTTAAATGCAATGGAAGCATGGATGTAGACAAAACATATGAATCGGGAGCAAGTTGGGGTTCTCAAGTAAGCTTACTTTAAAATGGATTGTAATAATGGTCGTATAAGGCTTAGACTATATTGTGACCAATGCCATTAGAGCGCTATGATATGGAATGCTGGTATTTTTAATAGATTCACCCATCGCAGATAGATTCACCCAAATTACGCATGCTCTCAAGACAGCTGATTATCAAAGAAATTCCAGAGGGGAAGTCATAGCACTCTTCCACACACACCTGGTGCTACAATCCTGTAAAGCAAACCCTCATTATATATTACTTTGAATGCCCAAAATGTTCAAAGCATTCTTCACAGACAGCAAATAACACTTTTACCCCGATCTGCCCATTCGGCAAATATGTCACTGCTTGAAATTGTATGGAAAATGACTAGTTAGTGAAATGCGGACTCAGATAGAAGCACCAGACGAACAATGCACCAGGAACACGTATGCAATCATTAATGATCATTGACTGATCATTGATTTAATTGTATGCTATCATTGACGTCTTAGAACTTATATCAATTTCTACTGCCGCTTCTTATAGCTTCAGATAATAAATAACTATTTTCTGCTGATAATGTTCTTGCATTAGTTCGAAACCTAACACTTTAATTATTGTATTATTAGTTACACGACATAAATTTCTTTCTGCCTCTTGAGTTTTTAAATGTGTTGCAATTTCCGCATATATTTGTGCATATTTTTCAAATTAAAAAAATAATACAGTGGATGGACAAAAATATGGAAACACCTTGTGAAATGCATGTTTGAAAACAAAGATTGATTTTAATGAAATATGTAGGTGGCGCTGGCGTTTTTGACTACTGACGCCACCTATACAACTTCGTAATTGTGCTAAACAGTTCAGTTGTTGTCGGAGTACTGTTATGTGAGGCTGTCATTGCATTATGTCAGAGTTAACAGACTTCGAACGTGGGCAAATTGTTGGAGCACGTATGGTATGTGCTTCCGTAAGCAAGGTAGCAGAGGTGTTTAGTGTTTCAAGAGGTACTGTAACAAAGATTTATTCCGCATATTTGAAAAGCGGAAAAACATCATCTGCTAAATCACAGCGCGGACGAAAGTGTGTCCTGAGCGATCGTGACAGACGATCATCAAGGGCAATTGTGACGAAAAATAAGAAGACGACCACAGCTGCAAAAGTTACTGCTGAAATGAATGTTGTGTTACCGAACCCTGTGAGTACCAAAACAATTAGAAGGGAGCTTCATAAACAGGGAATTGCTGGCCGTGCTGCAATTGAGAAGCCAATCATCGGTGATGCTAATGTCCATTACAGGAAAAGGTGGTGTTTAAGTCATAAAGCCTGGACTATAGAGCAGTGGAAGCGAGAAATATGGTCTGACGAGTCTTCTTTCACATTGTTTCCCAGTTCTGGCCGAGTTTACGTCTGGAGAACGCCATCTCAAGCCTATAATACAGACTGCTTGTTGCCAAGAGTGAAACATGGCGGGGTTTCTATTATGGTTTGGGCAGCCATATCGTGGTTCTCTGCTAGCCCCATGATAACTGTGTCAGGGCACATGACTGCCAAGACTTATGTGAACATTTGGCCGATCAAGTTCATCCCATGGTACAAACTTTGTTCCCCGATGGTGATGGTGTCTTCCAAGACGACAAAGCCCCTGTTCACACAGCTCACATTGTCGAGGACTGGTTTTCTGAGCACGAGGATGAGTTGTTCCATCTTCCCTGGCCACCACAGTCACCAGACCTGAATATTATCGAACCTTTGTGGTCTACATTGGAACAGAAAGTGCGTTCTCGTTATCCACCGCCAACCTCGTTATCTGAACTTGCCACCGTTTTGCAGGAAGAATGGTATAATATTCCCTTGGCAAACATACAGGAACTGTATTTATCCATTCCGAGAAGACTGCAAGCTGTTTTGGATGCCAACTGGTTTCCTACAGCATATTAAGCAAAGAAACATGTTTTTTTAAAGGAGTTTCCATATTTTTGTCCAACCCCTGTAGTAAGAAGCAATCCGTCAGTCAAAAGTAGGCTTTATAATCGATTGTAATTTTGATCCATAAAATTTAGTCTTACTTCTATATCTTGCATTCCTTTTTGATATATATTTTTATATTCACCTATGTTAAACAAATGTAATTCTATTATCATACGAATACAAATTTAACTACATTAGTGTTGTAGGTATTTTTGAAGCAGGAAACAGGAAAGATATGCAATGTCCTCAGCGGAAATCGAAAGCGAGGAGGGAGAAAATAACATAAGCATTTCCCTTTTTAAAGGGCAACTGGGGTTTTGGGGACCAGATGGCTAAATTCTTGTGGTGAAAAATCGTCATCCATTACCTTGCAGTTCGGGTGCCACTGCAGAGAAATTTAGTTTTTTTTTTTTTTTTTTTTTTTTTTTTTTTTTTTTTTTTTTTTTTATGAAACGGGAAAAATGAGCAATGGTCTCACCGGAACTCGAACCTAGACCTCTCGAATATGCGCCGAGTGTGCTACCATTACAGCACGAAGGCATACAGAAATTAGGGAGAAAATACTTTATATAGCGGGATAGATGAAATAAATGTAAACACAGATTTGCTTCCCTCTTACTGAGTTCTTATGTTTGAGATTAAAGAACGCTGCATGTTTTCGAAGTATTCTAAATATACATATGATACGATAGAAAAATTTAATTCCATGAAAATTATGGATTGCAATAAATCGTTCTTGAATATTAGGCAAATAATAGACATTTTTTTCTTAAATATTACAAATGCTTCATTTAGGAATGCAGTTTAATCAAACTTTTCCTTCTTTAATGTATAATTTTTAAACAACCTTTAAAACGCTCAGGAGTTTTTAAAGCCAGTAGTTTCAGTAGTTCAGCCGAAGCTCTGTGAATAAGTTGGCTTCATAAATATTTCGTGGTATTTTTTGTTAATTAATAATAATGTCATCTTGTTGCCTTTAGAAAATGCTTCATAATGGCACTTTTTTATGAAAGGCAGATAATCCTACAGATTATTGCCTTTTAAAGTAATCCATTTAAAAGATCAGTATTGTATGAATATAGATTTATAACAATTAAGTAACTACGAAATAACACCTTAAACTCTTTGATGGCAATTTTCATTCAGATTCAAAAATGAGAACTTAATACTGCAAGCAAACCGTAACCGTTTCCATGGAAACGTAAAGTCAGTTTTAGTTTTATTTTATAGCGTCAAATTTTATTTTCTTCCAACACTGATGACTTATAAAAACCCTAAAGTGCAGCATTATCAGCAAAATGAAAGATATGAGATTAAAATAAATAATTACTTAATTGATTAACATATTAATATACTACTTACTTTAATGACATTTAATAAAATATTTCTCTTGCGAAGAAGCAATTAGCTTTTTTTTTCAGGATCAGTCGAAGCTTTACTAATTAATTTGTTGAATATTTAAAGTGATATTCAAAATTCTTCCCTTTCTTTAGTGATTTAAATAACGGTAATGTTTTTAGTAATTTTATCTTGTACACAATTATAATAGTTTTTTTACTCTTGGCATCCCTTCGTTTCGTCATAACAAGAGTAAAATTAATTAAATTAGAGTCATAACTTATAGGTTTATTTTTAATTAAACCACGGAATAAACTGTTTATTAGCATGCGATTTAATTAAAATAGGAAATGAAACCATGAAGAAAATTACATTACGATGAAATTTTTATATTAGTTAAAAAAACTCTGATACGGTGCGTCGCTCATTTGTGTTTAATTTCAAAATGAATTAAAATCATCCTTCTATAAATATAACATACATTTCAGTAATTTGATTTTAGTTCTCCAGTGAGACTAATGTAACCACTACTTTTAAATTGAAGATAAAATTTCTTTGAAATGAAAGCAGCACTTATAGTCGAAATAGAAGAGATGTGGATAAACTCGCTCCCATAAGACAGTTTAAAAAAAATTCATTAAGAACTGTCAGAAAGTCCACACTATAGGTGAATATGTAAGAATTGATGAAGAATTAGAACCATTCATGGGACAATGTTCATTTAGGTAATACATGCTAAAAAACCAGCCAAATGTGGCAGAAAAGTACTATTTGCACTGCTTTATTCCAGAGTGTTTTATATACGGAAAATGAAAATATACGCCGGCCAACAGCCAAAAAGAGTCGTTTGAATTTGATAACAATGCAAGCGCTATTGTAAAGCGTTTGGTGAAACCATTGTACAATTCTGAACGGAATTTGACTGTAGATAATTGGTAAATGGGATACCAGCCTATCTCAGAACCTACTAAGGAAGAAATTTGTTCCGAAATTGATGGCATTCTGAATAGTATGCAAGAAAAAGGCCCACTAATATATTATTCCAGCCAACGAATTTTTTAAAATATTATCCAATATGATAGCAAAACTTACCCATTAACAGAATTAGAAAAATCCAACACAGATTCTTAATATTTGTAAACATGTATGCAACATATGGAACTAAACCACAAATGCGTAACATCCTAAAAACATTCTACCCAAGTACTCCAAAAACCTTCCTAATGACGTTATTGAGTGCCTCAAAATAGAACTAGCTAACTGAAATACAGAACATAATATATTTTTTTAAATATATTAATATAATTTTTAAATCCGTACAGATTTACAGCAGATAACATAACAACCATCGATACTCTTTCCGTGACATATAGGGACATAAGATACACTCTTATATAAAGAAAACGGATGAAATAAATTACTTCTAATGTTCATAACATTATCATAAAGTCATTCTTATGACATTATCATAATATCTTCTAATATTTATAACACTTCACATTACTAAGGATGTTAAACAGAATGCAATGCAAAGCTCGTCTAATGCAAGAGTGAAGCTCACCAGAGATATCTCAATACCCAGACTCATGCTGAACTAACAATAACAACTAAAAGCAGATGCTCTTACCAAAAATATTTAGCTAAACCAGCAGACCAGATGACAGCACCTTTGCCAAAGAATAGAATCCAAGAATCACCTTCCATTTGCAGTTTGTGGAATTGATTTCGCCGGACCAGTTTACGTAAAGAATTCTTTCGCCGGACCAGTTTACGTAAAGACACTCAAAAATCCTATATTGTTTTATTTGTTTGTGCAGTAACCCGAGCTGTACACTTAGAACGTATATAATAATGTGAGAAAGAATAAAAGAGAAACTTCGCCGGATTTTCTAACGAAGAAACGGGAAGCATATTCTTCAATTTTGGATTTCCAGAAAGAAACAGCGATTGTTCCTTATGCACAAACGAGGAAAAGCACAGAAGTGTTGTTCTGCTATCAAACTATGCACAACGATAATAAAATTGACGAAGCCATTGGAGTAATAAAAAAGCCGGAGATTAAATTATTTTATAATCTAACCAAAGAAGCAATAGATGTTGTAGATGAAATAATAGTAGCATATTCTACAGCTAGAGTTTCGAAACGGTGAACTATAGTGATTTTTTCTCTATTTTAAATATTGTAGCAATTAATGCACGAATCATCTTACTTTTCACAGAAGAATCACCAATCTAGTTTAGAAGCATGAATTCTTTTCTCAGATCATTAAAACTGAAGTTAGTGGAAGAACATGACGGAGGCAGAAAATCATACTTCCTTTGAAACTAAGAGAAAAAAAAAATTCATGAAATTGAACCATGGAGCCACCATCTAAAAGAATGAAACACATTTACAGAAGATGCGATTTATAGAGTGCCACAAGAACAAGAACAGAAAAACACGGTTTCTCTGCGAGAAATGTAATAGCAGTATTTGTATGGAGCATATGTGTTCATTCTTCCAGAGATGTGCAAAATAATTGTAAGTTAAGTATTTCATTTACTTATATTCTTTAAAATATTTTGTAGTCCAATGTTTTTTATGGTAATTCATATTTATACTGATATTTAAGTATATAAATAGTGCACCAGCACGCCTTCTCGTGTTCGTTATTTTGGCGGGCGTGTTTGTGGGTTTTATCTCTAACATTTTGGTTCTTATTTTGTTCCAAGATAAAATTACACATAATTCTCAAATAGCATTAATTTATTAATAATTTCTGAATAAAAATTTTAAATATATGCTTTCAAAAAATGCTGTAAGGAATCCATATTGACTCCACCATTTCTTACATTGTACACCAGATGCAATCTCGTTCAATTTCTTTTCAAATGTGTCATAGTCTCCATGGAGATAAGAAGGCACTGTTACAGTTTCTTATTTCTAGTTCCTATTTGCGAATGATTCCTTGGTAACTTGCGTAAAACATCCTTTACAATGTATAGAACATATTTCTTTTGATGCATTTCGTCACATTCTTTATAATGCAAAGAAGGTAATTTTACTCTGGGCCTAAAAATTGTGCATATGTGTATAGAAACAAGTAAAAGCGAAAACATATACTGGGACTGAAATATATTTGAATACAAAACGGGATATAGACAGAGATAAAAATCATGCACTATATTCCTGACATGTAAACTCTTATATTTCATGCACGAAAAGCTAAATTGGTATCCAGATATTAAAAAAAAATATATTTGAATACAAAACGGGATATAGACAGAGATAAAAATCATGCACTATATTCCTGACATGTAAACTCTTATATTTCATGCACGAAAAGCTAAATTGGTATCCAGATATTAAAAAAAAATATATTTGAATACAAAACGGGATATAGACAGAGATAAAAATCATGCACTATATTCCTGACATGTAAACTCTTATATTTCATGCACGAAAAGCTAAATTGGTATCCAGATATTAAAAAAAAATATATTTGAATACAAAACGGGATATAGACAGAGATAAAAATCATGCACTATATTCCTGACATGTAAACTCTTATATTTCATGCACGAAAAGCTAAATTGGTATCCAGATATTAAAAAAAATATATTTGAATACAAAACGGGATATAGACAGAGATAAAAATCATGCACTATATTCCTGACATGTAAACTCTTATATTTCATGCACGAAAAGCTAAATTGGTATCCAGATATTAAAAAAAAATATATTTGAATACAAAACGGGATATAGACAGAGATAAAAATCATGCACTATATTCCTGACATGTAAACTCTTATATTTCATGCACGAAAAGCTAAATTGGTATCCAGATATTAAAAAAAAATATATTTGAATACAAAACGGGATATAGACAGAGATAAAAATCATGCACTATATTCCTGACATGTAAACTCTTATATTTCATGCACGAAAAGCTAAATTGGTATCCAGATATTAAAAAAAAATATATTTGAATACAAAACGGGATATAGACAGAGATAAAAATCATGCACTATATTCCTGACATGTAAACTCTTATATTTCATGCACGAAAAGCTAAATTGGTATCCAGATATTAAAAAAAAAGATAGATTCAAGGACTTCTTGAGTTATTATTTCCATACGTCTCAGAAATCGGGAAATAAAAGTTTATAACTTTGCTCCTCAAAATTGTTGTTACCTTTGATTATGGTGTCTTAACCGTTTTTCAGTTACCTATCTGCGCGTATTGCCAGTAGGCATTTACATCTATGCCTCTAACCCTTTATTTATCTATTTATATATATATAGGTAATTTTTCTAGGTTCAGTTGGAAATAAAAAAAAAGCAATATAAAATGCTTAGGTTGCGTTATAAATAGGCTCCAGCTGCGAAAGACAACCCCACGATTCAGTGATTTTTACGATGTCGTTTGTCAACCTCCCTCTTATCGAATTAAAATGGTTGCTAAGGGGGATTTTAGATTTATGGGTAATTTCTGCACCACTTCGAAACAAAATGGTTCTTTCATGGTACTATGTAAGGAACTTGTCGGAACAGTATGTACATTCCATTCTGCCAAAGGAGAAACGTATATCGATGGGAGGAATTCATTTGCTGAAAATCAGATTGCGGATATTCTGCTCAATAAATACTCATTCGAGCTTTGCCCACTGAGATTTACGCAACGACGTATATGGATATGAACACTTAAAAAAAGTCCACATCTTTGCTTCTCGTTTTAAATAATTACTACTCACCTCATTTTATAAATGTATGACATATATTAAAAATCTTTTTTATTAAATTATAAGATTATAATTACTTCTTTATTAATCTTCTTTATTAAATTATTATTATTATTATTATGTACTATATGTTGTTATCTGATGCCATCAAAGATAATGCAAGGAAAAATATATGCCCAACAAAAGAAATTATTCCTTTATTTAAAGGGTTCATTATTTGAATAGGGAAAATAACTAAGCTCTGACTAAGGGTATCAAAGCCTTTGTGGTGGACTTTATAAGCGAAATCAGTTTCTAGTTACTTACATAAGGGAACACCAACGGAAGGAAAGTATGCAGGTGGTCCGATGGCCACAGGTCGAACTTCCAGTATTCAATAATCTTCATTACTCGGTCTACCACATCAAAGCTGTAACGACATTACACTACCAATTTTTATGTGCATGTGAATGTACGAAAATGAGTCTTTCAAACGTTATCGTTTTATCACCGGGAATGGAACCTAAGATTCGCTTTGCCAGTTGGATGTGATGACGATAAGGATGCGTGGAAGGAAAGCTTTGCAAGTTTTTGTTTTCATTTGGTTTCTAGTTAAGATTTCGTTTCTATCGTTCTGGTATTTTGCACTTCTTACTTTTCAACGATACGAAGTTAGGAAATATGTATATTATCAGTTACCTTATATCACCGCTGTAATAAATCAGCGATGTGCTCTGTTTGCTTTAGGTCACTAACACAGTGCAACTTCGTTTAATACTTTTAAAAACCTAGTATGATACTTTTCTGTATTGAATGTAGCTCAGATTGTGTTCGGCAGATGTTGAAGAGTTAGACTAACTCATATCGGGTAAATGAGTGCATTCATAATTCACTTAGTGAGTAAATATAGATAAAGAGAGTTATCATATTTAAAATACATTCGAGTAATGCGAGAAATTTTTCAGTTGCAACTTATTTCATGGATTATAGCTGAAATTGGTTTAAACTGAAAGATACAACTATGTTTCTGCATCAAAGTTATTTAATTCTGTATTTTAATATAGGTCTAACTTAAGTCGCAAGAGTGCACATTCTTTACATTAAATTATTGGAGAGCCAGGGTAGTTCACCTACAGTGAGTGAGTGAGCGCCACCAAGGAAGACCACTGACCTGGCCTTAGCCTCACAGTGTGTTATCTTCCTGGCAAAAACCATCTACTCTCTGCTCCATCCTGCTCCGGGAACGCAGCCGAATAGACGGCTAAGAGCCTCATAAAGTCTACATATAAGCTTGAATGTTGTTGTACGGGGAAAGAGTATCCTGTTATGAACTACTTAAAATTAAGCAAAGAAGCAATCAAAAGACTGTTAAGAATCGCTGTTAGAATAGACAGAAACTTGTGTTAGATAAAGTAAAGATAGGAGGACTTTGCCTGAAAAATTAACTGCTGTGGATTTTCTGGACTTGCTAAATGTCTACATGCGGGTGCTTATCCTGACACAACTGTAATATCTTTATGGGGCTTCTGTGAAATCGTTGGTCCTGCATGGAGAAAGTTGTAACCTATTAAATTATTGCACATAGTAAACTTAAAAAAAATAATAATAAAAAAATAAAAAATAAAAAAATAATAAATAATAATAAATAATAATAATAATTCACCTATAGTGACATATTTAATACCTAAAATCAGCAAAGTAATTAAAGGGTCGCAGGTGTTAATAGTAACTTACATTTTGTATGAAATTCACTTCGCACCATTAAATGATATCATTTTAATTATGATCTGGAGCAGTATCACCCCTCTGACGGTCTGCTCACCATATTGTTCGACGTCATGACAACCATAACATGGTACTGTATTTACTGCCTTTAGAGCTAAATTTTTTAGAATCTTCCGACGTTTTCCAGCATTGAAGTAGTACAAGAAGTAAAACATTATGAATCACGTAGCTTTTACGCTGTTTCTGGGCGGAAAAGTTGTAAAATGTTATGTAGCAATTAGACCTAAGGTTATATATTTCTAACTGATCTATTTTTGTTCCCAAACATCTATGTTTTAGCAACCTCAAATTTAAAAATAGTTTCGAAAAACAGCGAAATCTAATTTTTAATGTCTTCTCCCTGTTCTTGTACTTTTATATCTGGGAATGTTTTAGACTGGTTGCGAAAAAATAAAATTATAAGCAGTTTGACTCCCGACGATAAAAAAAAAAAAAAAAAAAAAAAAAAAAAAAACTAGATATTTAATTTCAAAATCTGCAATTTTTTTATGTAATTTTTAATTTGCCTACAGGGATCGGTTCATTAAGTTAGAATAATTCGAGGAAATAAGTTTAAATAAAGTGCAGGAAAAAATGTGTATAATTTAATAAGCTGTATAAGGTAGTCATGTAATATCCACATAAGCTATTTTGTAATTTGCCTTTGATCCCCCCTTTCGAGAGCCTGGAGATTGCTAAAACCAATTTAATGAATTGGGAAATGGCAGCTGTATAATTATATTTTCTCGCGTGTATGAGTATATATGAGAAAAATTCAACTAATTTAATGCCTAGTTTTGAAGATCGTCATAACTCTGACAAAAATACTGTTGAAAACATTTCTTGAAATATTGAGTAAAAACAGGGCTTGGAACGTTTTGAGGGATTAAATTCTCTTCTTGGGAAAGGCTTAATTTCTTACACTGTTCATTTTTGGTTTGCAGGGCGTCAGGGTGAATCTGAGTGCAAACAGATCCATTGCATTACTAATTCGAGATAATTGTAGCATTAGATGCAGTCTTCATTTCTGAGAAGTCGAGGTTTCAAAATTTGGTGGAGCCTGACAGTGAATTTTTTAACTTATTATTAACTTATTTTTAACTCATAAAAGATAAGCAGAAGCACAAAAAAGTGCTCCACGAGCGCCTACGAGTCGCAGTGGTCACTTCCAGGACAGATGAAGCATTAGACAACCTTGTTCCTGACTGTAGACAAATTTTCGTGTCCTTGGTGATGGGTTTTGGTTTCATGTCCTTGGTCCTTGGATCATGCTGTATAGAAAGAGAAAAAAAATGAAACCCAATTCTTGATCTCATCTTTTTACCACCATTAATTTTACGTTTCTTTTCAGTAGCTGGAATACACCTCTGTCCAGGCCAGTAAATATGATTAACTAAAACGAACTCGAAGCAAAATTCAAATTAAGAACGTAACTGTCATCTTTCTCTAATAGCAGATCGAACATTTTCGACATACAAATGTATAACTTTATTGTATATTTGTAAGCAGTACGAATAGAAGGGTATAATAAAGTTTAGGATAGCTGTATAAAATATTCCCGGATTCTGAGACGTTAACACCCAGAACTAAAGAAATTAAAGATTATAACAGTTTAATACTTAATTTATAATAATATTAGTAACATTAAATTTAATGTATAATAATTGCGTCAATTGTCTATTTTGACAGATAATTAAGAAAATGGATAAATAAGGAAAATATAGTTAAACATGGAAGGGACAGAAGTGCTCTACCAGCGAGGAGAAGAATAATCACGAGCTTGGACAGATAGTCGGGTTCGGTTAAAGATTTCAGACGCATTTAGGCGCCTAAAAGGTTTTGGTACCCTAAAATATATTTGCATCAGTTTTTACATATCCTATCAACATCGGTCTTCTTAATTTGCACCATGCGTCCTATGTTAAAATCAGCATTAGGAAATTTTTGAGCTGCCTTATTTGCTTAGCTTCTAAGTACCTTTTCTGTGGTACCTTTTCCCTTGGTGCTTTAATCCTATGTTTAAATTTCTTAATACTTAGTCTAGCTTTGGTTGTAGCATAGTTTCAGAGTGACTGGACAAAATCCTTTTGAGATAAAGAAGAAAGAACGACGGGGAAATGTACACTGCGCTAAAAAAGAATTGGACAGTTCTATACCTTCCGTTCTACTGGGCCAATTGGCAAAATTCAACTTGCGTTTTTCATGTCTCGAAAGCGCGACATAGGATATGTATTAGAGTTATATATAGCATTGTTCTAATATAGGTATTTTAACACAAAATCGGCCTTTTTTCTGAAATAGCATACCAATTATTTTTCTATATTTCAATTCTACGACTCAAATTACGCCAAACTACTAAGTTTTGTAAAAAATCGCACGAGTAGTTTTTAAAACATTAGCTCTCAAAATTTTAACTCCTCAATGTTATTTGAGATTGGTATATATTTATTAATCTCTCTTTTTTTTACAAAACTTATTTGATTCTTCGTTTCCCATTTCGAAATTTAGGTTCATTCCAAATAAAATTAACCCATTTTTTATGATTTATTTTTAAAATTTGTACTTTTAAATATTTTTTTTAATTTTTCAAAAACATTTTTCAATTATAAACTATAAAATTTTACTATCATCTTAAAGTAGGCGTATTTCTAAGCATGCCTTCAAAAATTACAGTTTTTTATTCAAAATTTTCGAAGATATACATGAATTTATATATTGGCGCGTTTTGAAATTTGGCATATTTATTGAAAGCGATAAAACATCAAATGTGGTTTGCTAAAATTATTTGTTACTTTGCTAAAATTATTTGGAAGTATAAACGATGCGACTTTTTTTCTACTCATACACAATGTAAAAAGGTAGGAACAAAGTGCTTTTTTTCCGCTTCGGCATAATGGAAGGGAAAGGAAAATTGGTTGGCACATTATTAAGAAGTTCGCCAAATGAATCGTTCTTGGCGCAAACTAAAAAAATTGGGCCAAGATAATTTTTTTTTTAATTTCTCCTATTTAAATCTCGCACCTAAATTTTACAAAATTTAATATCTAGGCATAATTGGAGTCGTAGAATCGAAATATGAAAGAAAAAAAAAGAAAAAAAGAATTCGTATGCTATTTTAGAAAAAGTCGTCCGATTTTGTGTCAAAATACCTATGTTAGGACAACATTATATATAAATCTAATATATATCCTAAGTCGCGCTTTCGAGACATGAAAAACGCAGTTTGAATTTTGTCAATCGGCCGAGTAGAACGAGAGAAATATAACTGTCCCTCCCGTTTCTTTTCCGCAGTGTACGTAGGAAACAGAAAGCAATGCAAATGAATTTGAATTGAGTTTATTATGTGAGATGATCGATACTCCACTGACTGTAATAGTTATGCTCAAGGAAAACAAAAGGTGTTACGTAAACAAAGTACGGAAGTGCCCTGATTGAACTGTGTAGAGACAACAGGTATTGTGAAGCAAGAGATATGAAAAATGAGCAACGCCTTCACTGGGAATTAAACCACGGACCTCTGGAATACGCGCCCAGCGTATAGACAACCACACTACGAAGGCATGCTAGGAAGGCAGGAGAAATTCCTTATATACTCCCGCTTTTAAAAGGCGACTGGGGTTTTTAGGGGACCCAGTTGCCAAATCCTGGGTGAGGAGAAATATAATCCAACGCCCTTTTAGTTCAGGCGTTCCTGTAAAGACACTAGGTATCTTTTGAAGCAGGCAAGATGAAAAATGAGCAATCGCCTTCGCCGAGAATCGAACCACGGACCTCTGGAATATCGGCCCAGCGTGCAGAAACACTACACCACGAAGGCACGTAAGGAAGGCAGAAGAAATACCTTATAAACTTACTGAATATGTAACTTATGGTTAACTTAATGAATTTTGTTCTGACGATTTGTTCTGCGTCAAGAAGAGACGAACAAATGGACGTCTTGCGGACAGACCACTCTGCTCTAAACGGCGTCGAATGGTACGCGCAGACACTGGATGATGCGTTACAGACAGAATGTGCTGTGCTACTGTTCTTGATGTGACTGAGCGATCCATCACTGCCATACGCACTATGCTCCTGTCATCACGTGAAGTGGTGCACTGACGTTGATGCGCTCGAACACGTCGGTCCGTCGTACCCTTCTGCATCCAACGGTCATCTATCTGCATTACAGTTGTTTGGTTTCGTCCAACACGACTACCGATTTCCCTGAAAGATAATCCACACTCTCGGTAGGCCACTATCCTTCCTCTGTCGAACTCGTATACTTTATCAAACGATGATAGCTGTTTACTACGAGGCATAATTGATCATATTTTTTGAAAAAAAAAAAATTGCCGAACTTGAAATCGTCGAACACTCCAAGCGTTAAATAGCGATTTGAAGTGGCGCCACAGGAGCAAGTGATGTACGTATGCGCTGAAATTCTAATCATTTGCATATCTTACCTCCGCTAATGCATGTTGTAAATTTCATGTTATTTGCATGCTTTCTTCAGGGTGTTGCATTTACGGTGGCCAGCAGTGTAACTTTAAAATACAAAACATATATTTATGGGGAAGATATTGAATTTAGATAATTTTTAATTGCTTTATTAATTATACGAGTGATATCGTAGTCGGTTTTTGCTATAAAATGTGTTATGACAGCTCCTACGAGTATACTCGTAAAGAGTATATTCGTAGTTTGCCGTTGCTTATAGAAGGGACTGATTATTTTTAAAGCAACTATTATAACAAAGATTATTCTAAATTGCTTGATTATTTTTACAGTTCCTTATGTTACTTATAATTACTTACATTATACTTATATTAATTATAAATAAATTTCTTGAATTGCGAAAAATTGTTGTTTTTTTCTAATCCCCAAAGCCATATACCTTCAAAGAATATAAAGGTACTGCGTGTTTGATCGAATGCGACGTAGATAAAACACAAACTTTCTACGAATTAACTCGTAGATGGCCCCTAAACACAAACTTCGACCTACGAGATAACTCGCGGTTGGCAGCGAACGTGATAAGGAATTCGTATTCTAGGCTACCAAATTGAATTAGCCAATAATTGGCTGTTTTCGAAAATATGGAAAGAAATTATGAGTCGATAAGTTAAATAATGCTAACCGTGGAACGTATACTAAAGATATTAAAATTATTCCTTTAGTCATGGATAACTAATAGGCAGAATAAAAACGTAATTTTAATTATTAGTGGGTCTATGATAAACATGCAATTATCCATACAGAAATATATCTGTTTAACATTTGGAAACAGTTAAACTCATTTGTACCTAAAATAATAAAGGGCAAAACGCAAACGAAATCCTTTTGAAAATGTGAAACTATCTTAGACTAAGAACACAGAAAATGCGCATCATTCAGAAATCCTCCCAATTTCCTCAATTTATTTTAATAAGCACCGCTTCATCCACCAAAGCGAAGGACGTAAAAGATCTGAGGAAAACTCGAAGTAAACAGTAGCTTATTTAAAAGATTAAAATATTAAAACAATAAATAATTTAATTATGTTACGCATCACCAATGCGTTCTGTAACATTTTGTAGAAGGAGCCGCTATCGATTCGATGCTCCTAAATTATTTCATGTTTCATAAAGGCGTTAACTTCTGAGAATGATCTATCACTTTATATTTATGAGTTTCTATTTTAAAAGAAAAAAAGCTGTCTTTTAATGCACCAAAAGCTAAGTTATTTAGTTACCCGAACCTGATCATAAGTCAGCCGTTTAATAAAACTGTGTTCTTCAGAGTTTGCGTTTACTTTATCATTTATTACATTAGCGTTATCGTTAGTACATCAGCGTTTCAGCTCCCAACGTAGTCTTCTCTTAATTTGTTCAGAGATTCCTGAAAACTTTAATTTGTTTTGCTGCTCCGCTCGTCGATAATGTGTTAAAGAAAAGAAAGGCTTTTAACATTATTATTTTTGCTTCGGCTGAAGATCAGTAAGAAGATGTTTACTTCTAACACATTGCCAGAAAATGATGCTATCTATTTTCTTTTGGATGTCACTTCCGAAATTCTGATGTTCTTGATTTTGCAGCAGAAAAACTAAAGATCGCTTTGCCAATATAGTAATAGAAGAATGTCTACGACTGAAACGTAGGGATTGTGTGTGGAATGATTTGCCTTCTCAGACTTCTTATTTGGAGCTCATGAGTTTCAGTGAAGTCTGGTATAAATTGAAGGATTCCTACTTCACCTTTACATATTATATAAATGATTTCTACATCGGATATATGCTGCTAGCCGTTGAAGGAAAAGTATAAGAATTGAAAGAAAGTTATACAAAGAAGATTTTAGTTGCTTTTTGGTAGTTTCTTTCATCATAGCTGCTTGAAGTAATATTTTATTCACCTTATTCCATAAAATACGAAATTATGTAATTTTTAAACATGACAGGTTTATACTTAGAATAAATTATTCAGAAAGAAACATGCATAAACAGTAATGTCATTTGAGAAGTATTCTGCATAGTTCCTTATTTTAAGTAATATTTACTCAAAATCTCATTATGTATTTTAACCTCCTTTTCCAATTTCTCACGATAGTGTCATATTGTTTAAACATTCGATGCTCAATATCTTCTCTACATATAATAAAAGAAAGAGTATGTCTGTGTGTGTGTCTTTCGTTCGCGGTTGCGCGTAAGCTAATAGACCCACGGCTACGACATTTGGTACATAGGTGCATCTAGACAAGTCCCAGTGCACCTCGAAGCGTTTTTTTTCGAAATTCGAATTCGAATTTTTTTTTATTTTATGTTTTGCGACGAAATCCCGTCATTTTGAGACATAATGGTCTATAGGAAAGCGAGATTTTACTCTACACACTCCATTTTCACATCGTCCTGAAACGTAGGCACTTAGCTATTTTACGAACTTAAATTAAATTTCGTGTTTCAATAAATCGATTGAATACAAATTTATTTAACAAAGGGAGTTTAACACCTTTTCAACGGGATTTTTTCTAAACAAGTTTATTTTTCAAAATGTACAGTTTATTTTTCTTTGATTTTTGGACACGTTAAACTTTCATCCTCGCGACTGCTTTTACAAAAGGAACTTTGGAAAAATGATAATATTTTGTATTTAAAAAATAAATAAATAAATAAATGAAGCTTCCGAGTACATTTCTCCGATCTCACATCTTTAAAAATGTGATTTTGGAAACAATTTTACTGTCTTATTGATGTTTATAGGTTTTTGATGAAATCGCATCGTTTTGAATAGTTTCATTCTTTTAGAAACATGGGTTTGGCAACAATTTTTCATCGTATTTCTTATGCCATTGTTTTTAAGAGATTGGCATATTTCATTGTCATTTTTATATATATATAATACATTGTTATTGATATTTTTTTTGATAAAGATGTTCTGAAGAGTAAAATTCTGCGTGGATTTTTTTTTGTTTTTTGAGTTTCTTTCATGTTAATTTTTGCTTATTTCACTGTTTGTAAGATTTAGAATAGTTTTGCATGATTTTTTTCCTTCAACGGAAAGTTGGTTAATTTTTTTATATGTAATATATTTTTTTAAAAAAATTGTGTTTTTTTTTTTCGGAAGTTATCTGCAGAGTAAAATTTTGCACAATTTTTTAATTTATCGTTTGGTGTTCCCTTCAGGCATTTTTACGGTACATTTAAAAGCCAGACGAAGGCTGCCAGCGTAGCTGCTAGTAACAAATAAATTGATGTGTTTTAGGTATATGGTTTACTGGTTTATCAGGTTCAGTGTTCCTCCTTACTTGCTTTGGGAACATTAAATGACCTGACTCGGAACAGGGAGCTTACTAAAGCTATGTTCAATAAATGTGGGAAGTAGACAAGATACACAGGAAGGGTATACGAAACCCTTTATTTTTCTCTCTTTACAATGATTTCCGGACTTCGGAATACAGAGACCAACCACTTGTGGTCTGAACATAAGAATATAAAAATATTAACTAAATTCTAACTAAACTAACTTTGGATTAATAAACAAGTGTCTACTTGAAGATTGGCCGTATATTAACAGAAAGGCCGTATGTAGTACAGAGAACTGTTAACACTACGATACGTTTAAAATTATGAAGAGGATTAAACCTCTGGCCTTGAAGGCAACCAGCAACCGAGTAAAACTGCTATGGCAAGCGGCCTGCTTCTAATCACTCCTTCCTCTCTCTTGCTTGGCAAAAAGGCCACAACTTAAGTACTTGGCGTTCGCAAGACAAATTTGCATAAATAAGTTAAAGCTTTTAATTCTGGCCGGAAGTAGAAAATAAGAAGTGATAGTAAAGATTTAAAATAAAATAAACGTTAGTAAAACTTAAGATCCTTACAGGTTTACCTTAGTTATTAATAATATAGTGACAATTATTAAGCTGTAAGGTATTTATTTATTTTACTTAACCAGGCATTTTATGTTAGATATCTTTACTGTTGTTCTCCCTTTCCGGTTTCCTGCCAGAGTGCTAATCGTAGTTCGCATGTATTCAAATGAGACAGAAGGAGGCAGTAATTAAAGGAAGGTTTTAAATTGTTTAGCCAGAGTGTGTCCCGCCTCCTAAAGACCACGTCACTAGTTTAATTTATACGATAGCTGTCTGTCTTTGAATAAATTAAATAGGAGTTGCTTTGTTCTTTCTAATAGTGCTGGTACGGTAAAGATTTGAGCCAACTTGCTTGCCATTATTTTTGTGTAGCCTTTTGGTTATTTTAAGCTTATTTAATTTGAATTTCTCACTTTTCAGTTACGCCATAATTTCTGGTTGGTTTGCAAAACCAAGGATTGACTTCTGTTAAATTACTGAGTTTTAATTAAAGGGTCATTTATACTCTTGTTACGTTTCTGTTGCTTATCTAGACATAGCGATACTTCGTTTTAGTCTTTTGGAGTTTCAACTTAGTGTATGCTTCCGAAAAGGCTGAGGATGTATAAAGTGAATGTTTGTAAAGGTACTGATGACACTGAATTATTCTAATGAACTAACTAATTATCCTAACGAACGTACTTGATTATTCTAATCATTCTTCTTTATTCTAAAAATTATTAATCATCTATGTCAAAGTTAGATTTACTAAAAGCATCAAAAGGGTATAAATATAAATCATTTTATATTTACGTATCGACAGACTTATTTAATTAATATTATCAGAAAACTTTTTCCTCGGTTTGGTTTAAATACGGTTTGAATAAAGTTATCGTTTAAATACGGTTTGAATAAAGTTTAATCCTCGGTTTGAATAAAGTTAGATTTACTAAAAGCATCAAAAGGGTATAAATATAAATCATTTTATATTTACGTATCGACAAACTTATTTAATTAATATTATCAGAAAACTTTTTCCTCGGTTTGGTTTATGTGATTACTCCAAAGCCTCGAGGGATATCTGCCTGAGGGAAGGGATGCCTTCGTGAATGACTTCCTGAGGGAAACTGGCTCGTATATACGTTACGCATAAGCAAACCACGAAAAAGCCCATGCAGCCAACTCATTAACGATATTCGAACCTCGGACCAAACTACCAGTATTCAGCGACTTTACCACTCAAACGATGGTGGGACTCACCCTCGTTGTGTGGTTGAAAGTAGAAGTTCATTTTATTAGATTAATATCATAGATGAAGTAAGGATGAATAAGATTATTGCTTGAAATTTCATATAAAAAATGATTAGAAAAACAAAACGACAAGCATTCTAATAAGGAGAAAATATCAAGTATTTTCCAAATTTATACACACTTCTAAAACTTCAAATTACTTTAAATTATTTTTCTAAACTTATTTTGAATTATCTGTCTATTTTATCCTGCTAACTAGAATTTACAATTTTAAAATATGCAGTCTATAAGGTATTTCTCCCACTTCCCTAGCGTGCCTTCGTGGTGTAGTGGTTCTGCACACTGAGCCGGTATTTGAGAGGTCCGTGGTTCGATTCCGGCGAAGGCGGTTGCATATTTTTCTTCTTTTCTGCTTCCAATTAACCTAATGACTCTACAAGTGGCGCCCGAAATAAAAGGGTTGTGGATGATGATTCTCCGCACCCAGGATTTGGCGACTAGGTCCCATAAAACCCTAGTCGCCCTTTAAAAAGTGGAGTATATAAGATATTTCTCTCACTTCTCTAGCGTGCCTTCGTTGTGTAGTGGTTCTGAACACTGAGCCGGTATTTCAGATGTCCGTGGTTCGATTCCCGGCGAAGGCGGTTGCATATTTTTCATCTTTTCTGCTTTCACTTAACATAATGACTCTACACGTCTACTTGAGAAGTAAATACTTTCCAAACAAGTGATGCTTAATTTAATAGGAATGAAAATTCGTGATTAAAAAAGAACCCTCCAGTGGAAAATACGTCAGTTTGTTCATTCTACTGTTCTGGTATCAGTTTGATTTGATGACTTTTTATGCTTTTGTGTAATATTTATATTACTATGAAATATAAAAAATCTGATGTGTACACCACATGACTTCCTTGTACGTAATATTAAATTATACGCATTTGTTTCTTGCATTTCTTTTAAACTTATTGTATTTAATTAAATCTACTTCGCCGACAACGCATAAACCACAATAGAATAAAGGCATTCTTTAAAATTCACTCTATTTGTTTAACATAGCGACACTCTGGCACTAGGTTCATTCATATTATAACTAAGAATGCACAAAAAGTATATCATTTAAAGAATTATCTTATCGTTGCCACATGTTCTTTTCAAATACTATAATAAAGCTAGAACGATGTAAAAAAGAAATTAAGCAAACAAAAAAAAAAAAAAAGTTTTTCACAGACGATTGAGTATTTCTCATTCAATTAATTCAGTTTTCACTTCGCGACAAGACAAAAATACATAAAAGCTCAAAATATCTGTATTAAAAATTACTAATTATTAAAAATTAAGTAAATATTAAACACTTATTTCCTCGAAAAAATTTCAGAAAGGATTAAGCATGATTTAATTCGCAATAATAAATGAAGGCGTTATTTTTGTTGTTGCGAAGCTTAGTCTCTCTAGATTGGCAACAAATCTACAATTCTGCTGTTTCAAATGTAAACAAATATATCCGCTACGTTATTTAAAACTTAACCGCACTTAAACAGCTTTTAAATTGTTGATAATTGTACAAATATTGCTTCCAGAATCACGAAAGGCATAAAAACCTTAACCAAAAGATAAGAATAACATAATTCAGTCATTTTTAAAGCAAAAAATGTACAATTTACAAACATATAAGAGTAAAGAAACTGAGATTACTGTGCCGAGTAACAGAGTGGATATATATGTAAATATAGTATTTATATACCTTTGGTGCGGCCGATTGCAACCAAAATACGAGGTGCACATCTACATGTTATAGCAGTCCTATATACAAAATTTCAACGCTCTGAGGATACTCGTTTTTGAGTTATGCGAGATACGTACGTACGTACGTACGCACGTACGTACATACGTTCGTACAGACGCCACGAAAAATTATCTTCAGAATTAATTTTAAAGCAGTTTTATTTTTTTTTTTTTGGAGGAAACGAGTCTTTTATTCTGTCCTTACGTACAGATATCACGCAAAAACATCGTTAAATTGCATTCGATAGCGGTCAAAGTGGATATTTTCGTTGAAATATGCTGCCTGAAACTTTTCGCGAGTACAATACTTCTTTTTTACTTCGTACAAGGAAGTAAAAATCACTCGAAGACCCTTTTACTCCACTTTTGTAATATGTAGTTTTTTATGTTTAATAACTAATAGATTTAAATTTCGACGCCCTTTTGTCTTTGATAGGATATAGCGTAATTTACTTGTACATTACAGAATTAAATAATAGCTACCACAGAATTGTTGCTTTTGTTGACATAGTGTGTTCATTTTATGAAATGATGATAAGTTCACACATTTTTTTTTTTTTTTCTTTTCAAATGACATGCATATCATTATAATATCATACATAACATATCATTATAATATCATACATAACATATCATTAGAATATCATACATAACATATCATTAGAATTTCATGTATTTAAATATATCAATATGGAGATTTATCAAAATGTTCTAGAATAAAATCTAATAATTCTAATTTTTTGATATGTTTCATCGACTTATCTGATATTGGACAAAATCTAATTTAATATAATTCATTAAACAAATATTTTGATTCTATAGCAGGTTTTTTTGTTTTTTTTTTTTTTTTTTTTTCTTTTCCTAGGCAACATCAAACGATTGTGCAAATATTTGGAAATCTGACATGGTTCAAATCCGGCGTTGCGGATTTAAAATGATCTTTTTCGATTTCTGTGATCTTATGTGAACAAAATATTTTATTTGTAACTTTAAATTCACATAATTTAATTTATTCAAAACTTATGTAATAAGAGTTACAAACTGAAACACTTTACAATCGTATCTCAAGTAATTGTACACGCATACTAAAAAAAGATTAAGAAAAAAAAAATGTAAAATTTTTTTTTTAAAAATAAATAAAAATTAAAAATAAAAAATCCTGAAAAAATACATATTTCATTTCACGCCCAAAGGAACATTAAAGGAACATTTACTAAATATCACATCCTTCGCACTTAAATCATAAAATTCAGTTCAACGGCTATATCGCAAAATAATTTTAAAATGAGCATGTCTTTAGAATTTCCGATTCACAATCTCGCGCTATGGAGATAAAAAGGTTTTTTTTTTTCGTGAATTTTTACCATTGCTCACTTTGAAATCGTTGAATTTATAAATCAAAAATTAGTTAAAAGTTTACAAAACATGAAAAAGGTAATAAAACAAAATTCATATTTCAAATGAAGGCTTCCAGATGGATATTCGATGGTGGATTAGGTTATTCAAAATTTGATGGCTGTAGCTACCGTTGTTTTAAAACAATGCCAGAAACATACATACATTATGCAGATTCTTCATTATTTAATTTCTTGAAATACAATAGAGGGCGATTATATTTGGTGGCAACAATTTGAAAAGTAAACCAATATTTATGGTGATCCAACGCAAAATGTCAAAACGAAATTAATAGTCCTTCTGGGCAAATTGACGCTTTGGACTAATTAAATTAACAATTAAATAAAATGAAATAAATGAGAGAAAAATTAGATGTGGCCCAAATAAATAGAATATTGAAATTGTTACTTTTATTTTATTTATTTATTTATTTGTAGAATAAGAATAAGGAAATTCATTGCCAAAAAAAAGGATGAATTCATGCTTAAGATATAGAGCCTCAGAGATATTTATATTTAGTATTGAGTCTGATTATTATGTTCTTCGACTATCCTTTATTAATATAAGTCTTGATGTTTGAAGACACAAGAATTATCTCTCTCTCGGAAAAGAAGTGGAGGCCAGGGGGTGCCAAATTTGGCCCAGTCTCAGGAAACGTAATAAATAAGACAGGAACACGATAATTAAATTCGAAGGCTAATCTGCGAATTGGCAATTTCCGAGAAGTCAGTTATCTTTTCTCTTGTATTCATTTTATCGTATTTCATTTGCCTCCTGAATATTACTAGAGGTACTAGTATGATTACATAGGTGCTACTATGATGAAGGAGAAAAAAGGAACAACTTCGAAAATAATAAAAGGCAGCCATTGATCAATAGATATGATGATTAGAACTAGAAGTTTCAGCAGAAAGTAAGTAAGGTTAAAAGGGGAAAAATCTTTATATTTATTACATATATGTTTTAAAATGTAAAACACAAGTTTTAGTAGAAATTAAGTAAGGTAAAAAGAGGAAAAGTCTTTATATTTATTACATATATGTTTCAAAATGTAAACAATTACAAAATTCTTTAATTATTCCTTTAAATCAATTTTTCCTTTCAAGAAACTTAATAACTTTGATTTCAGTTTGAAACTGCCATTGGAAGAATTAAAACAGTGGTAATTGTACCATCACAGGGATACAGAAACAATGTAGAGCAGCAAGGAACAAATTATTCCCTGCGGAAAAGATCACTGTTTATTTAAACAGTTATAAATTTTCACCTCTGTACTCTGAAATTCAGACCCACTCACATAAATGAGATGGTCAACACATATGTTTTAATTTACTTTATGAGAATTAAATTTAATATTTAAGTTTCCTGCTAGAAAGGGCTTCACTCATACTTTTAATAGAACTGATCTCTGCTTGTATATATTATCCATTCAGACTAAATAAATAGTCTGCAAGTAGAAATGAAAATAATTGTATGGTGCCCTCAATAATAAATTTCCAGGTTTTTATACTCAAGTCGCAAATCGGCCTCAGAATCAACCTGTGGGTCACAGTAACGTTCGCATTTGTGGCAGCATTTAGCATTGATGGGTAACCTTTTCTGCAGTTTTATACGGGAATATAAATTTCTTCAAAATGTAAACAAATAAATGATGAACATGTAAATCACTCAGCTCTAAGTGGTCCCAAATTAAAAACATATACAAGCTCATAAATGTATTTCTTTGTAACATTTAAAAATATTCAAATTTCTAAAATTTTTAAAATAACATTGATTTTGATTTCTTAGAAGTAAAATAATATGAATATTAGAATACATGAATGTGTGCTGTGACGTTGTAGAAAACACAAAGTATTGGTTAAGAGTAAGTAAAAATGGTATAAAATAACCTAGTCATATAGAGTTCCCAACGTTCCTGTTCATAATAACGTTCAGTTATTATGTAGAGTCATCAGATTATTTTGAAGCAGGAGACGTGAAAATGTGCAGTAACTCCGCCGGGACTCGAACTCTGAACCTCTCGAACATGCGTCGAATATGCTACCAATTACACCACGAAGGCACGCGAAAAGGGGGGGAGATACCTTATAACTGTTTTTATACACCTTATGAATTAATAATATACTTAGGTTTGAGATTGGATTGATGTAACACAAATGTTACATACATTTTGAGAGAAATGTGATGTAAGTGCACTGATCGGAACTTAAAATTATACATGAAAATGAACAGCTTGTACATGGATATATAGCGCATACACATATTATAGCATATACGTAAAACCAAATAATAAAACGTTCACTTTTGTAAATAATCTATTCATTTTTCTAATAATGTGGTAGGAAATGTTTACCTTTTCCTTGCAATTTTTTTTTTCTACTTTTCCTTTTCTGTGGCCCTCTCATGCACTTTGCACCTATGAGTGTCGGGAGTCAATGTATTAAAATACGTTTTATGGAATGCGTGCCCTATTGTTTGATTTCCTAAATAAACAATGCCCTCGACAAATGTGAAGATTTGTTCAGAAAGCTTGGCAAGTTTGATATATGTTTTATGAACTCGAGTGTGCGGTAGGGTATTTACGGTAAGAAACTTGACTTTTAAAGAAGGTTTTCAACACTTTATTTGCTTGCATATGCGTTGTATGCATGTGTAAGCATTAAATATATCGTAGCATTCCCGTATCCTTTGATTTATAATCCGCAGTTTCATTTATGTGCGCTCTATAGCATCCTCCAAAACATAAACATAATTTGCGTATTTAATTTCTGTAATGCAGGGCAAGTGAAAACGTGTTATTGAATTAGTAAACAGTGGAGCTCGAGCTCGCTAATTACCGTCGCTTTTCCAGTGTAATTTATAATGTGGCAGTACAGTGGACGACAGAATATGGAGGTTGAAAAGCGTTAATATAAGTAGATCCTCATGTGTGCCCTCAATTTGTGAATCACTCCTAAAATTTTCACGTTTCTTTCTTTCACTCTGATGGCTGCAAATGTAGCAGAATGCAATTATCAGTAGATAGAAAATGGATGATTATACCTAATTTTTTTTTCTTACCCATATTTCTCTGCTAAATTTCTAACAAATCTGTTTCTAGCCGTTTCGTTCCTTATACGGACCGGATTTAAGGTTAATTCGTTTATCGTTGTGAAAAGAATGACTTTTATTTCTATCATTCGATCTACTGAAATTGTGCATTTCACTATACAATATAGAAATTTCTTTTGCCACTCTTCTTTTGAGAAAAAAGATCTGTTACTTTTATACATATAGAAGAAAACGCATACTATATTGTGAAATATATTCTGCATTATTTTAGTTAATAATACACTGTGTAATATAACACAGAATTTTTAGCTTATATACTTGTTCATTTATTTGAGTACCTACCCAGTATTACTGCGGTTTCCTACACTAATGCCAAGTCTTGGATCATAGTACCCTAGTATAACAAGGGCATTGCTCACACATATATGTGCGGGCGCAGTTGTTAATCTAAGGTAAAATAATTACAAGTAATCCAAATTATCCCCAGCCGTTATGATGCTTTATGGAAAACAGAAACATATCTTCAAGGCTTTCACAATTTTTATTGACACTGTGCTTATATTTACAGATTAACAATTTACATAAGACGTATACTTTGAAAAAAATGACAGACAGTGACTTTAAAAAAGCCGAAGACTCTGTGGGCTTCAGACACTTTCTCCCTTCTGAGAAAATATAATATGCAAAGATGAAACTCATTTCCAATGCTAAACACGGGAGAGGAAAAATTACCTCCCTCATGGCTCTGCAGATCATTTCTGGAAAACGGAGTCATAAAACAAGACGTTCACTCTGGAAGAAAAATGAAATTTTGCAGATAATATTCCATCTCATCTAGCAAAGAAATTTACTAAGAAAAAGTCCACTTAACACACAGACGATAGTGCTGCTCCTCTAAATAGACTCAGAAGGAAAATTCACTCGCACAGCGAAAATGTACACTCACTTTAAGAACTTTTATAAATTAAAATTATTTCTCTCTATCTCAGTATGCACTTTAGTTTTGGTAAAATACTGAGATCGAATTAGATTGCTCCTTATTCTCTCTGAAAAGAGGATAGCATTCATATTATGTACCAATTGGAAGTGACGCTCTTTGAAGAGCTGTGTTTTATGGGTATTAACAAAACACATTATAAGGCACAGGTGATAGATGGAACCTTTCTGCTTACTAACTGCAAGTACCGGATATACGAATAACTGTAGCAAATATCTGAAAGCACCATATTTTATCAAGTTTATAGTTCTAGAAAGATGTACCCTCTATACCGATCAATAGCGATTATAACGATAAAGACCGTTACGTTTAAAAAATTGTTAATATTATTTTATTTTAAAGTAGATGACTTACTCCTTAACTTCTCCCTTTTCTGGTGCCCGATTAAAAAAAAATATTTGAATATACAAATAAAAATATTTTAATCTCCTTAAATAAATAACGCAACGAAGTGTAACAAAAATCCAAAAAGTTTATTTTTCAATGAAATACGAAAATGCGATTCACTTTCTAATTCTAGCTATCTCACTCTAAATTAAAACTATCTCACTCTAAATTAAAGCTCTTCTTCCTGAATAACAGGTGCAACATAAATGTTAGTAAAAAATGTGAAGATTAAATATGTAGATATGTAGAGATAGCCACAAATACATTTAATTTAAATATAACACAGAACAGCTCAAAAGACCCGAGAGGAATAAATTCCACAAGTAAGACGTCAATCACCAGTTCACATAAATTAATTAATCCGATCGTATAGTTACAATACACTTACAATTAATTTTCTTACTATGCGCAAAGTTACCCAGATTCGAATGGAAAAAGAAATAACCATGTTTTCCGTAAGGATCACACGAGTGACCTACCGTAGACCTCCATATAATAAATCAATAAAAACATTTATTAATTTTCCAGTATTTTATAATTTTAGATAGCTGGCCAGACTGCTCCTACAAAACAGTATCTAAAAATTACTCATAATTTTACATTTGACATACTGAACAGCTATCAATGTTGTATCTAAATATTTAGTAATGTACTTTACAATAATTGCATAATTATGACAACAAAACTCATGTAGTTTCAAACAATTTCTCATTTTCAATATTTTTCAAATCCTTCCAAAATCATAATGAAACACCTTACAATTATTACATTCATTTAAATAGTAACTCATGAATTTAAGCTCACATCTAAAGCTAATTTAGAGGAACAAACAAATTTTCCTTCGCCAGTAATATAACACTGATTTCATCTTCTAACATTTAGTACTTAATCAAATTACTTAATATAATACTCAATGCACATTAAATCAGATTTCTCCTCGTCTATTAATTTAATTAAAGTGCTGATTCATGACAATTAAACATTTAAAAAATAAAATTCACTTTCTCAGCTATTAATTAAGTAGCAAGAAACAAAAACAGGAAAATACACTCATGGTTTGCGAATGCTATCAGTCGGAGGCATATTCACGAAACCTGTAGACCTTTCTGCTACGTTCTGCTTACACTGGATGAAACGTCTCGTTGGCGGCCATTTTCGGAATGGCGAGTTATCGCCTTGTAGGCTTTGTAACAAACACTGAACACTCCTTGTAGGCTTTCAGTGCAGAGACGTGAAGCGGCGTTTGTCTCATTAGATAAACTTTAGTTTTGCAAATGAAAACAAAGAAAAATTATGTGGAATAAATTTTAAATAACCTACTGATCTTATTAAATATTTATTTGTATTTTGGATAAAGAATGATCTGAAACTGTTAAATGCTGGGTAATTATTTGCGAGAAAAGTGTTCACTTGGAAATTATATATGTTCCTTTTTGTCATTTGTGTTAGAAAGAGTCTGTTATATAAATTTCCACAGTGCATTAATTTATGCAAGTAAAGGGATATTTTAGAAGAGTGTTCGATGAAGAGGAACTACATAACTTTCAAAGCACATCAAGAAGCGTTATGCAAGTTCTAGACTCTGAACATCGCGGGGAACATGATATAGTAAAATAAATCAAAACGCAAAATAAACCAAGTATAAACACTCAATACACATTTAAAGGTGTCAGATACCTATTATTCTTACTTAAATTGTGACTAAGTATCTAAATCTAAAATTATATTTTATTCGAGGATGCGCTATTTCTACACTCAGCTTTTTGGCACACCACGCTCACAAACAAATAGCCAATCACAAGATTCCGTAACATTTACTCTTTTAACCAATTTATAGTTTTAAACATCTACTGTTTTAACCAATCGGAGCTACTGTTTAAGAACGTTCTGTAGGCTTTGTGAATATCCCAGTTGGAGGGGCTCGGGATTGCTGCCTGTCAATTTCTTTACATGTCGAATACTTTTAAACGATCGAAATCTTCATCATTGTCAAAAACGACCAAAGTCTGATTACTGCCTCCAGGATGTTAGCTTCTTCATTTTTTTTTTTTTTTTTTTTTTTTTTTCCATATTTGTCACACAGTACGCAGTCTAGTAGCAATATTTCACAAAATCAGCCTTCCCGTATCGGCACATTAGGAAGTACACTTTAGACGAATGTCCACAAACTACGATTCCTCAATGAAGATAAGTGCAAGTTGTAGTCAAATTGAAATGACGACCCTCCTTTACGCATGCTCCTTAACGGTTCGTCACGGAATATAGCCATTTCAAATATAACCTCGAAAACGAACTGTCCCTTTTTTTTGTTAGAATTAAAAGATACGTCAAGAAGGACTAGTTCGGCCTATCTACTTTCACCGCCAAATGCCTAAGGGGACAAGCAGCCCTCCAACCCTGTCGACAATAGGTAATAACCGTCATTTTCTCTCCGCGCAAATTTTCTCTCAACCTCAATAGCGCGGGAAGAATTCTTCTTGATTTCTAAGGAAACAAAAAATTTGTTACCACTTAGAAAGTTAATTGAAGAGGAGTTATGAATGTCTGTTTTAGAAGCTGTTTAAGAAATAAAAAAGAGATTTTTATAGAATAAGCTTTTATTTATAACTCATAAAATGACTAATGGGTTAAAAAAAGAAAAGTAGTTTAGATACTGTTTTAAATACTGAAAAGTAGTTTAGATAATGTATGCACGTTGCGTGTATGTGTCTGTGTGCTTATATGTGTAAACACATACTTACGTTCATATATATATATACACGCATACATATGCATCATATACATCCATATATACATGCATACATACATACATTTTTTTAATCCGGTCCGATAAAAAAGGACTACCGTGATCGATTAATAGGAAAAAAAGTTTAAATAACATACTTCACAAAATTCATTTACAAATTTATATCATGAATAATAAAAAAAAAAAAAAAAATGTCTCGCCCTTGATATATTTTTGACATTGCGATTAGACTATATAAGTTCGCTATTTAAGTGCCTACACTTTTATGATACGCGATATAAATTGCATTATATCATTGGGTAAATTATGAAATAATTCAATATAATGTAACCAAACTTTATATCGATAATTATTGTAATCGATATCACGATGATTTTTGTAAAGAGGTTTAATTAATCTCTTGTTCCCATTAAAAATACGCCATAAATTATTATTTATTACCTTTTCTTTTGCTTTTGGCTTATTAAGAATTTTATAAGTTTTGAATAAAGCTTATTTTATAAAATCTGTTTTAATTTTTTTTTTAATTTTTAACTTTTTTTTTTTTTTTTTAACTTCCAATAAATGTTTCAAATAATTGAAAACATTTTTTGACTTTCAATAATTCGCCCCAAAAATTAGAAGTTACGTTAAAAATTTCATACAAATTTTAGTTAAAATAATATTTTACGATGGTGTAAACATTAAAGTTTTGAGACTTTTGTAGTTTGTTTTGCAAATGAAAATATGAGCAAAAAATCGTGTCAACATTAATTTTAAAAAACATTTCATGGAATTTTATAAAATTCGTTTTAACATATTGTATTATTATCCGCAATCAATATGTTTACAAAATTTCAACTCAATAGATCATCAGGAAAGTAGTTTAAAAATATTTGATAACCTTCTGTTCATAGCAGCAAATACCATGAGTGAACTAAATATGTGCTGCTTCTATGCAGAAATATTATTCCGTTTGAAAGCGATCATCAGAAGAATTTTCTCATATTTTTAATTACTAACTACTTATACTCGCTTATGGGCCCACCAGCGGCCGAGCGTTAAAGTCGCTGAACACTGGTAGTTCGGTCCGAGGTTCGAATCCCGCGAACGGGCTGGCTGCATGGGTGTTTTCGTGGTTTTCCCCATGTGTAACGTGTATACGAGCCAGTTTCCCTTAGAAAGTCCTCCACGAAGGCATCCCTCCTCTTAGGCAGATAGCCCTTGAGGCTTTGCCATAATCAAAAACACACTATACACGCTTATGAGATTTGCTGTGATTTTGTAAAAACTGCCTTTTTTAAAATATTATTTCGCCTCTCCCATACTTAATGATCTTATTACCATTCTGATTAATTTGGAAGGTTAGGAAAACCAAACATTGAGCAGGTACTCATAAATCTTCCTAATAGATGCTATAAAAATACAACTCTTCATATCTGAGCAGAATTTTTTTAGTTCCTGGTGGAAAGAAATTTGTATTATATTGCTCTGGTAATCAGGAGAGTTTTACATCAATTTCAGTTTTTTGTTTGTTTGTTTTGAGTCTAATTTTCAGTTGTGCATGTGTGCATTAAAAAGCTCTGCTGCTTAAAGTGTTAATAGCTTAAAAATATTCTCAGTTATATTTAATGTTTACATATTTTTACCATAAAATTTCTTTAAAGACATACAATTATAATTGTATTCAATACACCACGGATTTAATGTATTTGGATTATGGCGCAGCGCGTGATTGTTTATCTGTCCAAGAGGAGGAAACTTTCTAAGAGGATCTCGCTTATATTCACGTTGCACTTGTAAAAATGGCCGAGAAAATTTCCATTCAACCAGCTCATTTGCAAGGATTTGCTCCCGTGTCGAGCTACCTGTGCTCAGCGATTTTAGCTGCTCTGCCACTGGAGATCCGAAGTCTTATTTAAAGTCTTGTTTTGAAATCTTCTGTTCTGATTCAGTCAAACAGATGTCATAGTATGAGGGTTAGAAAAGAGAGCTATCGGCCTATGGGTCTCATTCTATGGGAATTTGGGTCATGTTACACATAGAGAAAAAGGTAGGAATCCCGTTCGCTTGTTTGAATTCGATCCAAACTCAAACGAACTGCCAGTATTCAACGGCCTTAACCATTTAACCACTGGTGAGGCCGAAAGGGAAAAATAAATATTGCTGCAACGTTCTATATGATATCTAATTATCTACTTTCTATCCTGACTTATGGTCACACACAGACATTCACATACCTGCTACGCAACAACTAACTGCAGATAGCCGGAACAACCCTTAACATACTTCAAGGCTAATCGTTGGCAGACAGCGGCACTTGGAACTTGATGTCTAACTAATAAGTAAAAAACATTTCATTTCTGAAATAAGCCTGAACCCAAATTAAGATTTTTTATGCTAATTACACAAATATGCATCAGTCTTAGCACTTCATTTCTTTCAAACAACATTTTGCATTGAAACAAGCAAACGAACTTGAAATAAATTTAAATTGAATTTAGATCCAAAAATGACACTTAAATTTAATTTTTAAAGACAATTATTTTTTTCTATAAGTATATTAATGTTTATTTGCTTATTATTAATTCATTCAAACATTTAAAGAAGTTTTGTATTATTTTAGATGTATCCTATTGCATGTATCGATTACGAATCCCTAGGCTTATTGATGCGTCTATATTTTAAATCCGATTGCCCTATGTGTAGCGTGAATATAAGACCGTTTTCCTTAGAAATTCCTCCACAGAAATATCTCTTTCTTTAGGAACGTTGACCTCGCGTGCTTTAAATCCAAACATCAGTTTGCAGGATTGTATGCATTAATCATCTGAAATAATTCAGATTATGACATTATTCGTAACAGGGAAGGGCTAGCCAAGATACTAAACAGAGCAGAACTAAAAACACAAGCAGTAGAATAATAAAAAGTTTAATTCATATGTTCGGATAATTTCTTAGCTGCACTTCTACTATTCCAATTAATCTGAACACATGACAATTCAGTAGCATTTAATCAACGCATTCGTACTAAAATATTTTACTGAAAACGTTACAAGCTTTAGTTTTGTTAACACGTTATTTTCCTTAATTCTCAACTGTACTTTTCCTTTATGAGAATGTAAATAAGATTATGTCTAATAGCAAGGGCATTTGTAATTTACAAAGAGTATATTACCCTGCTTTTGAGCATTTATTTCGGAACAACGATCTTTCTATCTAGTCGAGATATGTGTTGTTGAATGAAATTTATATTTAAAGCCTAGGATAAAACTCTCAATACCGAAAACCAGTTAATAAGTCAAATTTATATTTTATGTCTAATTGTTTTAAATTCTTGTACTTCTAAAACAGAAGAACAGAAGCTAATATTTGTTGATTTTCATTGCACTATAAGACATAACTGAATTAAACATATTCTCTCAAACGTGCCACTTGTCTCTGTTAAGTTAAGCCGATACGTTTAGTTACACTTATATTAAATTACGCAGACGATAATTCGTCACAGAGGAAAAGTTCAATTAGGTGCATTGAGGCAGCTAATTAGGGTTAAACGTACAGAGTTTATAATCATGTTTATGCTCTTCAAAATGAGCAAAAGTAGTATAATTAACAATATATTTACAGCACTTAACTGTCAGTCGGAACATACGTACTGGATAATATTAACTTAGTTAAGTTCTATAGTGTTTTTAACTAAACTGTAACAAATGTAGACATATTTAAATTATTTCCCAAATTTCAGATTTAGAAACAATTTCCAGCTTTATTAGCTAATGAAGATGTAAATGGTAATGTCAAATTGTTATAATTGAGTGAATTTCTTTAATCAATAAGAATTTGAGGAAATTTTTACTTATAAATGAAAAGAACAAAACAAAATAACAAAGGGCATACCTTGGCAGTATCCTTCGGCATACTAAACAATTGATTTTAAAAACGTTTAAGGTTTTAAACAGTGCATTTACTCATTTTGTCTATACAGATTATAATAATTGTATGAAAAAGAATCTAGAAATAATGTGTTTGATGCCTGAAGAAATAATTCTTCTTGAAACATTTGTTAGGAAATCAAATATTCTATGTTAAAGAGACACACGTTATATGCTTTAATAGTGGCTTTTCTACCGGCAGTGCTTAGGTTTTTTGGGGGTCGAGAAACTCTTGCTACTCCTAATCCGTATAGGTATATTTAATATATATTATATCTGTATAGGTCTATTAAATGTAATCTAGCATGTCATCATTTATACTATGTTATTATTCTATAGTATTTATATTCTATATTATGAATTATTATATTACATATTCTATATTATTATGCATAGTATTTATATTCTATATCATAATTCTATATTCTTATCTAATATATTATACATTAATATATATTTATATATGCATATCTATATTGCTTACTTTTCTTTCAAACATCTGTATACGTGTAGATAATATTCAAAAATACAAACGAAATATAAACGGCAAACTAAAGACATACATAAAACGATAAAAAAATATGACATTAATCAATACCTGCACAACCAAAGAAGAAAAGATTATGCAGAAGCATATAAATATATAATCAGAAAGGAAAATGAGCTTTAGTTTGGATTTAATTCGGTTAATCTTGTTATAATTCTCTCATTAGATTATCCAGTATTACTTTTTTAACTCGTAAGTATTTCATTATTTCCATATTAATGGTTTTTCTTTTTTTCCTTTTTTTTTTAGTTCCAGGCTGATTAAAAACCAGGAGTTACTTTTTTCTTGCTCATAAGTTGAGTTAATCTTAACATTAAAAAAATTTTTTTTTCCTTTGCTGTTTTTGTCATTAATGTAAGTTTTGATTTCATTTCAAGGACAGTGTTTGTTGCCTTAGCTATACTGTCTTCCTCCTTATCTATATTTGACTCTAATTATATAGATAGTTAAGATACGTAGACACGTATAGCTACATATCTATAACAATCTATCTATATATTATATATTAAAATCACTCATCTGCTGCCGCAAATAATGTAAATTAATAAAATATATACCCGTAGAATACCGCTCAAACGGGATCGTGGTTTGTGATTCTGACTATCGTACCGAAGGGTCCGAGTTTGAATCTCAGACTAGGCCTGGATGCTTGTAAATGTATGATGTCTATGCGCATGGGGACACTTCAAATATATGGGAAGCCGAAGGTCTTCTTGTGTGGTTTGGCGGTAAAGGAAGAAGTCTGGAAACCCTCGGACTCATCCCCCAGCATGCTCTGTCTCCAAATTGGGGCGGAATTGTGGAAAGTCGTAAAGTCACCGAACGACAGACGTACTCTTGCATTTCTTGCCACCATTAATTTCGTGGTTTTGTTCTGGTGATGATGTCAGACAAGTGAGTTTGGGGGTGGGGAATTGTGAAAAATCGTAATGTCTACCATATGGCGCTTGCCAACGACAGACGTACTCTTGTACTTCATGCCACGATTAATTTCGTGGACATCTTCTGCTGAAAAAACAATGGTACTAGAGTCATCACAATTTGAATCACGTTGCTGTCCGCCCGAAAATGGGCACCAAGAAGTCCGAATTTGGAATTTTTTGTTGTATATTTCATATGTTCTAAAGCTTAATGAATTTTTCATTAAAAATTTAACGATTTCAAAGCGAGCAATGGCAACACTGTAAAGGAAAAAAAGCATTTTATGTCCAGCGCGTATGCTGCCAAAGCGTATATGTGTATGTAAATGAAAAAGACGCATGCCTCTTAAGTGGTAATATAAAATCTGAAAGGGCTTCAGACTTTTTTATTTTTTTAATTTTTATTTAATATTTAAATTACTTAGAATAGCAACTAGGTTTAATTTCTAAGAGAACACTTTTACTTATAATTAATTCAGAAGCTAGAAATATTTTTTTCTCTGTGATGCATTATGAATTGTTGCATAACAAGAAAGTTCGCGAGTTAAATTAAATATACCTTTATTTTGTAATTCTGAGAAATCACTATGTTCATACACCTATCTCACTTCACGAATTTTACCACGTAAGATAATCCTATACTGTCTATTATGATTCTTCATTTAGTAACACCAAAAGTTTCATTTTAGCGAATACATAATTACCAGGTGAACGCTGTAATAATGAAGATTCTGGGACTCGAAACAGATTCAGCTTCAAAATCGTGCACTGGGGAGAATGTCGCATTCGAGGAACAATTTAACTCAGTTACAGAACCGAAATTAAGCACTTTTCTTCAACCTCCGTGACTTGCACATCCGTGCGCGTCACAAGCCTCGTGATTAATTAATTTCATGCCGTAATTTACGGAAGTTTGGAAGAATAAACGCGAAACCTTCCTCGCTTCTCTAATGAGCATCGCCAGAGGTCAATTTGAAATGAAACTCCGGTTTTTAATAATTTTGATAAATGTTACTTAATATTTAGTGAAGTGTGTGGATTCTGGGAGCCATTTTTTTTTTTAATTCTCAACAAGTTAATCATTTTCCTCATGAATAAAATTATATATTTCTATTTTAATAGTAAGCGCACAACACCGTGCAATCATAAGAATTCTCAAAATTAGCTAAGGCAAAATTTGTTCCTATCTATTGTATTTTAAAGTTTGCGGCATAAGAGAAGTTTTCAGCATCGGTGATTTTCTGTCTTCGCGATGCGCTGAAAATACGTTTATAAAAAATTATCTTTTTTTTAATTAATCTGCGAAAAATAAATAATTGAGCGATAGATATTATTTCTCCCTCCTTCTAGCATGCCTTGAATTTTGTAACGATAACGTTAACGTTAACGAATTTTGTAACGGTGCGTATTCGAGGGGTCCAGATTCGAGCCCCGGCAAGGTCACTGCACAATTTTCTCAGCTCCTGCTTCAAAATAACCTAATGACTCTACAATGTATGTTAATATTTTACAAATATAGAACTTCCAATCAAGTACAGACATTCCGTTTTGAGCTGTTTTAAATCAAAGATAAAGTGTCGAGGGTTAAAAACGGGACTTCTAGTACTGCTCTTAAAAGGAGGTCAAAATTCCTACAAATTAGTGTCTAAATGTAATGATGGAATTAATCATATGAGCGATATAGGTATTAAAATCATATGAGGGATATAGGTATTAAAATCACGCATTTAAGCATCATATTGTTACGTTTTTCTCTTTTCTTCTGACACCAGTTCTTACATTATTTTCTTCCTTCACGTTCGTATGGGGTTCGTAGATTTGGAGTGAATAACGGCGACACTTGATGAAGTATCGAAACACACTTTCTTAGCCAGTATTGTCAGGACAGCTCCAAAACACGTTTTACAGTCGTCAATGAACTACTATAAACACGCTGACACGATCAGCGACACAGCTATTAGGTTATCAGGCTATCACGGTGGAGACAGCTTCTTGCAAAGCACCCGACTCTGCTTGGTCGTTCTCGGAACTCCACGTACTCTCGAACCTCTCCACGTTACAACTCGCGATGCACTCGACGACACACGAGCACAGCTCCCGACTTTTCGTTTCAGTCGTTTCCGGAGCTCAACACGCTCTCTCGACGATTCACTAACCGCGATACACTAACAGACTCCTTCGGTGCACTCGACGACCCACTCGGCACTCGCTGCCTGGCTGCCAACTCGATCGACTCCGCAGGGATTGACTCGCTACACGAGACACACTCTCTGAGACTAACTGACTGACTGCGGACCAGCAGGGTTTATATAGCTTTCGGCATGTGTTCGAGAACATTCTGGTCTAAACCGGTAAGAATTCGTTCCAGAAGGTTCTCCAACGTCCATGGTATATAGCCAATTTTGCCGCCAAATGGGCGATTTTTCGTCAAATATGGGAACTTTTCCCCCTTTGCTATTTTATGGCAACCCTAAAACTGCTTTGCGGGGAAGCCATCTTACCGCGCCTGTACATTTCGTAAAAATATTATTTCTTACATAATTGTTGCTTGCGCGCAGATTCATATCAGGTTGAATGCATACAGGTCCGATGATAAGTTAATAAAATTTATTTTATCGAAATATTTCACAGTGCTAGAACTTTCCACAGAAATACTCGTACAGGTGTACAGTCAGCAGTTACATATGAAACTACTAAGAACGTTAAACACAACATAAGCAATGCTCATCTTGAAGACGAAGCTTTCAATACTCGGAAGTCGCTCTGAACTGTCAACTCTCTACAGTAAACTGATGATCTATTCGATCTTATACAGTTTTCACTCGTTCGCTGAAATATTTCTGGTACTTTCTGCTTCTGAAAATTACTGGAAAGCATATGAGGCCTAGAAACGGTTAAAGCTAATATAGTTATTAGATTACGGTGATACAGGTAGCGGAACAAAATGTCACCAAATGGTCGTCCAGTTTGGCGACTTATGGAGATTTTTCTCCAAATTTAGAGACAAAATGTAGTCGCCAAAACCGTTGCCAGCTTGGCGATATCTCGCCAACTCAGCGAGATAACCATTTACTCACTGTTAAATAGACTTGCCACTGTAATCTTATTTTTCCGGCAGAGCGTCATTTCCAACACCTTTCCGTATTGCATTGCACAGAGAAATACAACAATTTCACAAATAATTTCAATAAAATTATCTCTCTATGTAGAAATTTTGTGACATTATTACAAAAAGGGATCCATAAATTTATGCGCTTTAATAAATGCTTAACTAAAATTCACCAAGTTCCAAATTTTGCGTTTAAAATGCTGAAATACTGCGCGAACAAAGCAAGTAATTGTAAAAATCTGCATATCATTAGTCTATTTCATTAAGCAAAATAAAAGGAAAAGTTCGCGTTTGTGAAAACATTTAACTTTTACCTTATAACCTTCTTAGCGTGTTATCGTGGTGTGATCGTTCTGCACGCTGGGCCGGTATTCCAGAGGTCCGTGGTTCGATTCCCGGCGAAAGCGGTTGCTAATTTTTCATCTTGCCTGCTTCCAAAAAATACCTAATGTCTTTGCAGTGGCGCCCGAACTAAAAGAGAGGTGGATGATGATTTCTCCCCACCCAGGATTTGGCGATTAGGTCCCCTAAAAATACCAGTCTCTCTTTACGAGGGGGAGTGTATAAGGTATTTCTCTCACCTGCTTAGCGTGCATTCGTGGTGTAGCGGTTCTGCACGCTGAGCCGGTATTTCAGAGGTCCGTGGTTCGATTCCCGGCTAAGGTAGTTGCTAATTTTTCATCTTGCCTGCGTGCCCACCAGCGACCGAGCGGTAAAGTCTCTGAACACTGGTAGTTCGGTCCGAGGTTCGAATCCCGCGAACGGGCTGGCTGCATGGGTGTTTTCGTGGTTTTCCCCATGTGTAACATGTATACGAGCCAGTTTTCCTTAGAAAGTCCTCCACGAAGGCATCCCTTCCCTTAGGCAGATATCCCTAGTGTGCTTTGCCATAATTAAATACACCAACAACACACACCTTCATCCTGCTTCCAAAAAATATCTAATGTCTCTACAAACTTCACAATCGAAATTCGTGTGAAAGTGTTGAAAAACAAATATATAAGATTTAATAGTTTTATTAATTTAAGCATATATTTAATTTCCAAGATGTTTGAGAAGAAAACATAAGCCTGTTACATGTTAAGCAGAGTAAGTTATTTCTCAAAGCGTTCCATTAGGAGAAAATATTCTTAATTAACAAAATTTTCATTCCAAACAGCAATCGAATAAGAAAATATAAGTTTGAAATTCCTGAGTTTATTGACAATTCAATACACTGTAATAGTCGTCGGATGGTAAAACCGGTACAAAAGAAATTCATCTAAAATATAGATAAGATTGCCCGTGGCTGATGTACATTAATCAGAATATCCCACAAAGCTCAGCGTGAAAACCATTTAGGAGATGAAGATCACATGAGGCGAAAGCCGCCTTTCAAATATATGTCATTAGTGAGAATTTCGATCCCAACAACCATGGCTGAAATCCAACTTTGAAGGTCAAACGTAAAGACTGCGATTGACCTTGACGAAGACTGTGCTAAGAATCTAATATATCCTTCTGGATGCTGTCAGGGGTAGCTGTAAGTACCATGTTTGAGATACGGGAGGCTTGATGACTCGGTAATTCGTAATAGAAGATATGAACAAAATTACTTCGACTAATCAGTCCTTGGCCGATTAAATAATCGGTTTGCAGAGGGCGTATTTATTAAGATACGCTTACAGTATATTTAACAAAATGAACTGATTCCAAATTACACATGTTAATTTATCATAGTTAGTACCATATAGGTTGAATTAAAACGGTACATTTTATGCATAAATTACAAATTTTCACATATGTTAAAATTTCACCAATAACAACAGATTGTACATATGTTGTTATTTGTGAAAAGAGTGAAAGCGTTTGAAAGTAGATATTTTCAAAAAAAAAAAAAAAAAAAAAAAAAAAGAATCTGTATATTGGTATTTGATTTTGTCAGAGTAATTAAAATTATTGAAAAAAATAATAAAAGCTTCATATTTGAATATTTAAAATTCGATTTCAGTTTCGTCTGAGCTGTTAATAGGAAAAGGAAATTGCAGTAAATTAAAAAAAAAATAATGGAATTAAGGGGACTTATATACCTTAAAACCCATAAGATGTTCGAATAGGTAACTGTTGCAAGAATTGGGATAACTTATTTATTTTAAAAGCAATTACTACCAACTTTTTACAGCTGACTACATAATATAGCTGCTTTCTGAAATAGTCATCAGAAAGTTTGTGTTGCCACAAATATTTTTCTAATTTAATCCCCTTTGTGACAACATTTTTCGTCATGTTTCCAACTTGCGCGCACAGTTTAAAACATTCTGTTTCATAATTTAATTCCATATTTAATATATAGCTTTTATAACTTTTGGAAACTACTGTGAACCTAAAATTGTAAAAATTTCACGTTAAATTTTTATTTTATTTTGAGTTAAGTTTATAAAATGTATTTCATTAAAAAAATTTTTAATGTTTTCGTCCATAAATTTTTCAATATTAAAATATTCATCAGATTGATGGTTCAGGTAGAAAGTAGTGCCCATATAAAGAATTCCGTCTAATTTCAAGTATGTACCATTAGCCATTTTTAAATTATCATGCGCGCAAGGTGGAAACGTGGCGAAATATTTTGTCACAAAGAGGATTAAATTACAAAAATATTTGTGGCAACGCAAATTTTCTTGTTACTATTTTCCAAAGCAGCTATATTATGTAGTCAGCTGTAAAAAGTGGGAAGTAATTGTTTTTAAAATAAATAAAATATCCCAATTCTTGCAACAGTCACATATTCGAAGATCATAAGGGGTTTAAGGTGTATGAGTCCCCTTAAAACTATAAAGGACGTTATCTTGTGTTCAGTTATGAGGAAGACTACTTTTTAGAAACACTGTAGTTAATTTCTTTGTACAGAGTTATAAAGCTAATTTAAATTTTAAAGAAAGGAACTGAAACAAGAACTTAAAAATTTGACTATTGCCCATGAGCTACATCTTTTACTAATGTGCCTTTTATTTTACATCTTATGCTGATATGTTATCTGTGCTTTGGTTCTAGCTTAACTTTCTTATTAATGCTAATAAATGATGCTAGCCTTTCAAAATAGTGTTGCTGTTATTGCTTATGCTCACTTGTCTGACGTAGTCAGCCAAAGCCCATGAAATTCCTAGTAGCAAGGAGCGCTAGATTACCCCTGCCGTTGGCAACAGCCTTGAGCACCATTCACGTGACAGTGTGATTTAGCTAAGCTCCGCCCCCAATTTTGAAGGAGAGCGACTCGGGGGACGGATCCGGGGATTTAACACATTTTCCCCTACTACCAAGGCCCACCAGCGGCCGAGCGGTAAAGTCGCTGAACACTGGTAGTTCGGTCCGAGGTTCGAATCCCGCGAACGGGCTGGCTGCATGGGCGTTTTCGTGGTTTTCCCCATGTGTAACGTGTATACGAGCCAGATTCCCTTAGAAAGTCCTCCCCGAAGGCATCCCCCCTTAGGCAGATAGCCCTTGAGGCTTTGCCATAATCACACAAACACACACACACACCCCTACTACCAAACCACACGAACTTTCTGCTCGCTGCATATTTAGAGTGCCGCCATGCTGCACCGACACTATACATTTATATGCATCCATGCCTTCTCCGGGATTCGAACCCGAGCCCTTCGGTGCGGTCTTCACCGGTTGCGCGACATTCTAAATAGTTAATAATGCTAATACGTGGACCTATCATTTATAACGTTGTAGCGTTGCGCGCCTCCAACTTGCACGCAACCAAGAGGTGACTGTTGAAACTGGAAAAATGACAGAGTCTTGCTAAGGGTTTAAGTCCCTTTTTATTCAACTTAAGAAGTTACAATTGCGTGCTCTTGACGCTCACAAACTACGCCGACACGGCGGTAAAGTAAAAATAAGAACCTGAAAAGAAACTAATAACAAGACTCTAACTACGAGGCTCTCTAAAAGTAACTAACCTCACCGCGTTTTACAATACCGCTGCTAATTCAGCAAGCTTTGAATATCACGTTGAACGATTAACAATTCTCCTAGGCAAGCACACAGGCCGAAACGTGGGGTTCTTCAATTTCTGGCTAACTACCTCCGCGCTCGTGAAGTAAGAACAGCACACCTCGAACTCGTTTCCTTTCTACTTAACTCAGAATACTTCCGCTGATAATTTGAATCCTTGCGCGTTCTAATAAAATTTACATACTCTGGCATTGTCAGTTCCAGGGGAAAGTAAGGCTTGAGAGGAAAGATAGTTTAAACTTAAAATAAATGTTAGTTAAAATAAATATAAACCCTACAACGTTATTGTCTTGTCCAAATATAATATTCAATTTGAATATATCCTGGAACAAATAAAATTATTTTTTGATATTACAACAAAAGCAAAGTGACGCCCAACCGGGACAGTGATTAGCGAAGTTGACTGTAAAAGTATACTGTCTGAGCGGCATGGGGGCACTCAAAATACTCGACGATTCGGAAGTCCTCTTGAAAGGCTGGCGGTAGAGATAGAGCGGTGGGAGACCCTCGGAACCGTACTCCCCCAGGGCACTCTCCATCGAAATTGAGGGCAGAGATGAGCAAAGTCATACTGTTACCTGTGTGGTGCTCAAAGTCCTGTGTGGTGCTCAAAGTCCTGTGTGGTGCTCAAAGTTCTTTCCAACGGCAGGAGCAGTCTCGCTCTCCTTGCCAGGATGTATTTCGTGGGCTTGTTCTGATGTTACTGTCATAGAAGTGAGATAAGGCTCAACAACATAGTACAAAGCAATTATATATAAACCGGAAATTTGATTCTGCTTGCTCAAGAGTGTTATTTTAAATTTTATACTAACACTTAATTAATGTTTTAAGATTAAGTAAAGAACCTCATATAAAAACAATAATAATAATAACAATTAGCATAATTGTTTATAAGGTATTTCTCCCGCTTTCCTAGCCTGCCTTCGTGGTGAAGTGGTTCTGCACGCTGGGTCGAAATTCCAGAGGTCCGTGGTTCTATTTCAAGGGAAGGCGCTTGCTAATTTTTCATTTTGCCTGTCTCCAAAAAATACTTAATGTCTCTACATGTTTACTACATTTACAAGCTTATTTACAAATTTATTAGAAGAAATCAATCTGCTGATAAAAAAGAGACGACAACTCTAGAGAGGTGACAGGTGATGGAGGACGGGGACAGCTGCTGTCTAACAAAGGTAAGCAGGTATATGTATCACGCCCTCCATTATCTTGAACCGGCAGCTCGTGATTCCCAGGAGGCCTGCCTCGGACAACTCTAGATAGCTGAATACTGTTAGTTCACTGACTTGCTAATTCAATGTGCATGCGGCGACTCAGGCTCACCAGAGCACTATCTAACGTCATGCCCATTAACAGAAGGACTGCATATCGATCTCCCTGAAACAAATCGCCAGCCGTTCTGTAAATATATGATAAAACAGCGGCACTTTATTAAAAAGCTGGTACAGTTGATGGACAGACTGTCCGACTTAGATACATACTTGTGTCAGCCATAGAACAACCCAGCATGTAAAAACAACTTAAGCATTTTAAAAAGGACATGTATTGCAATGTAGGAAAACTGTCATTCAAGTGAATTGTATGAAACTATAATGTAGACTAGAAACTCACAGTATAAAGACTGCCTGTATTCATACCTGGAAAGTCAGTTGCATTTAACAATGGGCATGTACTGTGTAAATAAATTTCGGCAAATTATACCGTAAGACCATATATAATGAACCGATATATAATGTAGGCATAACGAATGTATGAAAGTGCATATATCTGTAAGCAAAGTAATGTAAGGGAGTGTAATATATGTAAATATTTTTGTGTATCAGTAAGCTATGTATAAGTAAGTTATGCAATTTAAAGTAATGCAATATAAATGCAGAAATGTCTAATAAAAATGCATGGGTAACACATATGTTTTGTATTATGAATAAGGGATATAGGATGTCTAACGCAAAGCAATGTATGTATTGGAATGTCTATTTCATGTACTGGAAAATTATGCAATAAGTACCCAAATTACATGTAATGTAAGTAACCTGTAAGACTATTATGTTTGTAAATATTTGTATCTAAAAAATTAATCAGAATGTATTTGCATGTATCTATAGGCAACTGCAAGTATATGTAACCAAAGGTTAAGCAGTGTAGGTAAAATTAAGTAATATGTGAAGCAGGCGTGCCTGACTATGTATGTATATAAAAATAATGTAACGCAAGGCACATGTAATATTGGCATATGTAACTGCACATGCTAACTGTATTTATATGCAATCTACAAGTAATGTAGGTATATTTATTGAAATGTACTGCTAAAAACTGTAACTGTACACAAAAGTAATCCAACGCAATGTAAGATTAATGTTATTCAGGTAATGCATATGCATTGTATGCCGGAAATGAGAGACAAAGTCAGTATGTAACTCTGTAAATCACGTTATCCATAGAATATGTTAACCAGCAAACAAGAATGTAATACTAAATATTAACAGCCCTTGTATGGCCATGTAATTGCTCTTTTGAAAGACTCAAGGTTCAACTCTAGATATTGGTGGACCTGGCGCTACACCAATTAACCGACGGTAAAGGGGTGGTGCCCACGTCCCCCGTCGCATGTCGCATGACTTGCTAATTGCATAGTTTTTCATACGTTTATTTAGATGTATACCTTTATCTAGGTGTGTATGCTTTGTGATTTATTAATACTAGCCAGTTTCCCTTAGAAAATCTATCACGAGGTTCTCCCTATCCTTAGACAGAAAATTATATGCTTTGCGATAAGCAAATCAAAAATGGCAACTGTAGACGGTCTTTTGCGCTGATAGAATGATAATTGCGAAAACTGGTATCAAGTAGAATACTTTTGTAGGACTTTAATTCATAACTTACTCTTAATTACTTTTATTTTTACTTTATAATTTACTCTTAATTACTTTTATTTAAAATTTATATGACTTAGACATTATGTTAATTGAAAAAACCGGAAAGATTCAAAATTAGCAACCACCTTCGCGACCACTACACCACGAAGGGACGCTATAAAAGCGGGAGAGATACCTTATAACTTTATATATCTTTTAAAGATAAAAGATCTTCTCAAAGGCATTTCCCCGTAGATATTTTGATATGACTATTTATTATTATATAGAAGCTATTTTGATACACGAAAATATTTTGATATGACTCGAATTTCAAAATATTAAAAATACCGGAAGATATTTTGGTATCACATTTTGCATCTTTTCGGATATCTTTATATTCTCCTTTGAACGTTAAGTTGCCTTGAAGGACTAATATCTAATGGAAAATATAGTTGGTGAGTACATGCTGTGGCTAACTTAATGGTGGAATTAATTTCTGGCCTTTCAAGATGATTAAATGCAGATTTCTGGTTGTTAAGAGATATAAGCTAATTTCGCGGAAATAGTCTATGCAGACCCATTTCTTCGATGATATTCTTAGCAAAGAAGCATTGGTTGAAACACGAAAAATAAGAGATATAAAATTTCTTCTTTATTTATCCCTTTTTCTTTCATATTCTAACTAAGAATACGTAAGTAAATTCTCTAATTTTAATAAAGGTGAGTAGTTTAACTTTAAAACACTATAGCTTTGTGATTTATTAATTACCATTATTCTTATGCTATGGAAACCATCCTATTCTCCTTTTCGAAATGTGGATTTTTTGCCTAAAATTGCAATTAGGAAAAATGAAATATCTTTCTTTTGCACATAGCAAATACAAGATTAGGGTCTTGTTCTTATTGCACAATTAAAGCGACGTATATGAAAATAATTTACTACCTTTTATATGTTTTTGCTAACCTATTTTCTTTTTTCATATAGTCGGTCCCAGCTCCTTTAAAACTCTTAATATAATTCAAAGTGTATATAAGTATGCAAATTAGCATGCAGGTAAACAGAAAACATTGCCGAACACCGGAGTACTTGCTGAATTTCGTTGTCCGATGCAATTTGGTGGGTGATTACAATGAATTCTCTAAAGTGGTTTCGAAGGGAATTTTTATCTTCTAAATCTAATTAGTGTTGAGAGGACGAAGTCGCCTCCAGTAAGTCACTGAATTTGTTAACTAAATTGTAATTTAGCGAGAATTCAATTTCAGCGTTAAAGTCCCTTTCTTTTAACGCCGTGTCCTTTTAGCAGCAAGTTAAATTCACTGATCTGATTGTATTTCATTTGAGTTTCTAAAGTTTCTATTTATCTTGCAGTGATGAACAAAGTTGTAGGGCTTAAAGCCACAGCTTAGTTAAAATCACTTTAGGTATCTGCTTTAATTTAACGTCAAACGAAGGCTCGCTGATCAAATTTGGTAAAGATCGTTTAATTAATGGTTAAGTTGGATACATAGATGTCCCTTTTCCACGTACTGTATAGTTTATTTAACATCGACATTAAGAAAACCTTTAAGATACTAATCTAGTAAACAAAATGTAAGAAATGTTTGAAGCGTCATTTCTGCCGAATTATAAATAAATCGAAGACTTCAAAACTGCTGATTAAATTTAAATGTATACAGGGTGAATTTGAACCAACTGGGCAAAAATTTAGGAGATGATAGAAGGCAGCTATACGAGCAATATTCGTCATAGAATGTATGGTCGGAACCCAAGCAGTGAGAGGTTAAAAGGTAGTTTTCCTCTGTTACGTTTAACGAATTAACATTAATGAAATTAATGAAAGGAGATACTTCAGAAAACAATTTTTAACAGGAATGTAAGGAGATACTTCAGAAAAAAAAATTAACAGAAATGTAAAGAGATACTTTTGAAAACAATTTTTAACAGGAATGTAAGGAGATACTTCAGAAAACAATTTTTAACAGGAATGTAAGGAGATACTTCTGAAAGCAATTTTTAACAGGAATGTAAGGAGATACTTCACAAAACAATTTCTAACAGGAATGAAAGTAGATACTTTAGAAAACAATTTTTAACAGTAATGTAAGGAGATAGTTCAGAAAACTATTTTTAACAGGAATGTAAGGAGATACTTCTGAAAACAATTTTTAACAGGAATGTAAAGAAATACTTGTGAAAACAATTTTTAACATGAATGAAAGGAGATACTTCAGAAAGCAATTTTTAATACGAATGTAAGGGGATACTTCAGAAAACAATTTTTAACAGGAATGTAAGGAGATACTTCAGAAAACAATTTTGAACAGGAATGTAAGGAGATACTTCTGAAAACAATTTTTAACAGGAATGAAAGGAGATACTTCAGAAAACAATTTTTAATCGGAATTTAAGGAGATACTTCTGAAAACTATTTTTAACAGGAATGTAAAGAGATATACTTCAGAAAACAATTTTTAACATGAATGTAAGGAGATATACTTCAGAAAACTATTTTTAACAGGAATGTAATTGATGTACATTCTCAAAGAAATTGCACAAAAGACCTTCCGCCAACTGTAATGTAGGCATCACACCTGCGGGATAGAGACTGACGCACATTTGTGAAGACAGCATGCATTTCCCGAGTGTCGATGGCAACAACAGCGATCTTGATAATGACATTCATTATCATTTCAGTAGTGCAGTCGTAGATTAGGATTTCAAATTGCCCCGCAAGAAAAAGTCCAAACACGAGAGATCCGGTATCTCGGTGGCCAAGCTAAGGGCCGACTTCGACCAATCTAATGCCCTGGAAATTTCGTAGCCCGTATAACCAGCCATCCTCTTGGCAATCCACTGTAGAGAATGCCATTGGGTGCAAGAATTGATCCTTTTTTAACACTTACAATGCCCCCAGCTGTTCGACGTTTGCGTTCCGGTTGCACATTCTATGACACATTCTATTGCTTGTATAGCTGCCGTCTATCACCCCCTAAAATTTTACTTACTTGTTCAGATCCACCCCGTATATATATAATTTTTGAATGATGTATAATAAAACTCTAGTCATATAAGAAAAGATTTTGAATAAATTGCCTATTAAAGGTTAAAATCAGTGTGTAGCATCATTGGATTATTTTGAACCAGGAGACGTGAAAAATGCATAATCGGGTCTCAAACCCTGGACCTTTCGAATACACGTCGAGTGTGCTTCCTATTACATCACGAAAGCATACCACCTATCACATCAGAAAGGAGAAAATTCCTTATAAATGTATATTATATATAGCAACTTATGTAGCTAATATAAAGCAGATCTGTAATAAATTGCGACTAAGGTAAAATTTCAAAGTATTAAGGGAAAAAACAAACTTTTATGTAATTGAACAGGTTATGTTTTCATTGCATTAAAAACACGCAGAATTAGTTTGTGATTCAGGAAATTATTGATAGCCCTGCAACGTTTGAGTATATAATCTTAATGACCTTCAAAAGTGACAAACTGTATATGATATCGGGAAGCTCAAGCATCTTCGAAAACGTTTAGTAAAAAAGAAAAGCAAACAAAGAGAGATTTTTAGCTAAATGAAATAAATATTAATTGTGTATTAAGTGTGTATTATAGTATACTATTAATTGTGTATTAAGTGTGTATTATAGTATACTATTAATTGTGTATTAGATTGCGCTTGATTAATGTATCGGAAATCAATCGATAATTCAGGTTTATCCTTAACTAATATTCCCCTGCTGTAGATAAACATCGAAAAAGAATAGATAAAAAGCATATCTTATTTTTATTTTTTGGCTTCAAAACTGCATTCCAATATATTGAGAAATTTCCAATAAGTAATGGCTAGTTTCAATGGTTATGTTCTATAATGAAAGTGCATCTTTTTTATTAAGTTATGGATTCACATTCGCTTTTCAGATTCTTTTCGAAGCACATATAAAACGCATTTTTTCTTTGTGAAAATGAAATCATCTTAAGCGTTCTTTCAGGCCCAGGAGAATATTTGATTGTGTTAGAGCTTTCTGAATTCTCTTTTTATGATATCCGTGTATGAAACGTCCATGGATATTTACCATAAACTCAATGAGAATATTATGGAACATAAATTTCTTTCCGAAAGCCACTACAACAAAGCCTAATCTTTTTTTTTATTTGTTTTTCTTTTGTTATTCGATCTTCTTTCTCTAATAAATTTACTGTCTTATGGAGCACAAAAGATGGGTAAAGAAAAACAAAATGTGTTATTCTTCTGAAGCACCCTTTTTTTTCCTTACCAAGAGAGAACATAGTGATATAAGGCACCAAAATCTGCATCAATATTTTTACATATGTATGGGTATTTTTAATGTAAAGGAGTATGTTTCTTAAGACCAGTGATAGTTAAAAATATATCCTATTATGTTAATTGGTGTAAATTAAATCTTCCAGAAATTATTAGAGTAAATAATAGTTAAAATTGCTGAACTTTTAAGATTATTATCCCATTCTTTTTTTTTTTTCAGGCTTAGGAAGAATTTAAAGACTTTTTTTGAATTTCGCTAATTTTATTTACACATATTTTTATTTACACATATGCTTAATATTGGAGATAATAGTGTTCGTGCTATTAAATGTATGCTGTATGAGTTGCCCACATTACGTTCACGTCCACGTTAACTCTTTCGCATAGAAGTCGCCCGTAACGCCCGTTCATTCAGGCAACGGCAAACCGCCCCAACGCCTCGTTTATTTTCTACCTAGTTCTTTCCCCTCCACGTTAGTGTATGGCTCATTGGTTTCGCGAGTAGTTAAAAGACATGTCAATCATTCTTTTGAAGCAAATAAAGGAGAAATACGGAAAGCTATTGATGTTCGCAAGTGTAATCCGGCCCTAAGGTGAAACTGCACACAATGGATGAAACCGCAGGGGGAAAGGAAAACTATTCCAAGACAAATTCGTAAACACGGGCGTTTTCGATGTTTGTTGAATAGAGATTTGGTCATCTCTCGATGCGAAAGAGTTAAGTAATAAATAGTATATAACCAGAAACCACGCTCTAGAAGAATGTATGGCATATATCTTGAATAATCTATCAAAAATGTTGTTTTAAATTATTAGGGTGAAGGTTTTTAGCGCAGGCTGATATGAAGCTTTTTCTTCAGTTTTTAGAAGTGCATGCAGTGTGACTTGGTAGACCGAATGACCACGTTTGAATGTAGAAGTTATTTTTATTTTGGAATCCGTTAGGAGGAAATAGAGCAAATTTACATCAAGCTTCAGAAAGTCACCAGCCAGAAAATCTGTCTTTAATTCGGCAAGAAATTTTAAATTACCTGCCTTTTGTAAGCAGTAGAAATCTTGGACACTCTTGCGTATCAGAAAAGAGTTTTAACACGCTCAAGAAAAAATTGAATGTAATTAACAGCCAGGACAAATTTTGACTTTTTTTTCTAAGGACATTAATGTGGTCAATATTATGAACTTTGTGAAATTGGCATTAATAATCTGACTTTTAAATTAATAACTCATCAAACATCATGACAATTTATATGCAATTTAAAGTTAAGAACATTTTGCATAAGTTTATGCAAAATGTACATCAGTTTATGCAATGCAATATCTTCTTAGCTTTAATCTAAAACAGAGAAACTAAGGTCATGTATCTCATGATAAAACTTAATATTTTAGTTTCAGAAGAGAATGGAAATACACGATAAGTTTTAAATCTGTAAACATTCTTTTAAAGTTAATTATCTGAAATTTCGTAATATTCTAATAATTCATTAATTCAAAATAAGAACTGAAACAAATGTGTTGTACAAAATGCTCATAGCCTGAATTTCATTAATTCGTTGACAAAATAAGGGAGAAATATTCTTCTTTGCCGTCTACTAAATAACGAAATTTCCAAAAGAGCTGCGTTGAACGCAAATAAGATTAAAATCATATGAAAATATTAACCACAACCCAGACGCATGAGTGATTTCATACTAAAAGTTACAGATGTTAAAACGAACTAAAAGATCAGAATTATTTCTCTGTGTTTCAAACTGAATTTTTACTTTCTGACGCTTCTTAAAAGAACTACGTGTGCTTGTGATTGCAGTGGCTAACATGTTTTACAAGCCCATCCCATAGAATATGAAAATCATTTGTTAAAAGATGCAAAAAGTTTCAGTCGAAGACTATCCCAAATTACGTTCTATGAAATAATGACATGATACACAAATGTAAGTGCGGTGTTTCTTAAAGCGATGTAAACGCATCACTTCTCTCTACTTCTAACATATAATGGTAACATATAATGGTAGAGGGATGGTGCCTACGCCCTCCGTCGCTCATTCACTCACTCTTTCCGACATGCTCTGGTGGTGTAACAGTAGCACACTCGGCGCGTATTCAAGAGGTCTAGTTTCGAGATCCTGCGATAGCAGTAGTCATTTTTCACTTCTGAAGCATCAAAAATTTGTGATGACTACAGGGGAGCCTGGACTAAAAGGTGGTGGCAGATAATACGTCACCCCCAGGATTTGACGTTCGGGTCCCTTAATCTCAAGTCGCCCTTTATAAGGGGGAGTACATAAGGTATCATAAGTGGGCACAGCCGGCCCACCTAACCAAATAAAATGGTTTTATGGTCATAACAGGCCACGCCGAATTCAACAATGTAAAATAATTGAAACTCAATGAAAATAATCATGTATTAATGATACTTATAAACACAAAACTGAAGAGAATGGATAAATACAAACATTTAGACAATATCAGACACCAAAATCTCCCCCCCCCAAAAAAAATGCGTACAACAAACACAAACAATGGTTACAAAAATTAGTAAAAATAAATAGATCAAATAGTGATGGCAATAAAAAAGTAAAATCATCCACTGATTCCCACTGCTCGAGGCTCATCTTTAATAATTTTCATAACAAATTTTCATAATTGTGCGAAATCTTTATAGCATAAAAAGGGATTTTCAAAATCAATTTTGTATTGCTTCTCAAGCTATTAAAGTAGGTACAGGCCTCGAGGAAAGGTTTAGCATCACCAAATAAACCACATAGTTTACATTTATTGTCGTCCTGTATCTTAAAAACCTAGCTAAGTATCTCGAGAAACGCCCATGTCTGGTCAGAAACTGGTTAACATTAAAATCATTGAAGATAATATTCCTTTTCTTAGTCAGTTCTTAGTGTTTCAAATAACCACTTCTTCTTTCATAAGTAATCCACTGTGACTGCCATTGCTTAAAATAATAAGAAATAACTAACTCTCTTTGCTATTTTCTTTTAACCCCGAACATAGGGCATCCCGAAACGCTCCCCAGGGCAGACTCTTTGCGAGCACATCCGCTCTCTCATTCCTGAGTATTCCGATATGGGTTTTAAACCAGCCAAACTTTATATTAAAGGACATGGATAGTTTTTGTAAGGATCTTTAATATCGATAATTATACCATCATTATTTTCTGCATTATAAAGTGCATTTAAGCAAGACATGGAAAAGAGACTATAAGGTATTTTCACCCTCTTTCCAGAATGCCTTCGTGCTGTAAAGGTAGCATATTCGGCACATATTCGAGAGAGCCAGGTTCGAGTCACGGCAAAGGTTTTACGCTTAATCTTATGCTTAACCTGATGTTCCTACAGTTGCGCCCGAACTAAAAGGTGGTGAAAAATAATTTATAACCACCGAGATTTGGCGACTGGATGCCCTGATCCACAGGTGTTCTTTAAAAAGGGAAGTGTACAAGGTATTTTCTCTCTTCTTCCAGCATGCCTTGATGGTGCAATGATATAACACTCGGTGCGTATTCGAGAGGAACAGGCTCGAGCCCGGAGGGAGCATTTCTCATTTTTTTGGTCTCGTGCTTCAAAAAACCAAATGACTCTATAAACCGTTGTCTGACAACTAAATAAATAGCACTGTCACATTCGTCGACATCAGGTAAACTCATCTTGTTTACAAATCTTTAACAGAATCACTTACAAATCATGATCTTTGTATTTTTATACGCTTTCTAAAAGGGAAATGTATTGTTATGTGATACGTTAGGTGTCTTTCAGAATATGGATTATCAAAAGTGAATTCCTTTATTTTGTACATAATGCCAATTATTAAATGGTAGTTCAAGGTGTATTCCTAAAACTGAGCATCCTGTACGTGCCTTGCTAAATTTTGAGGTGCATGAATATTTACGTTATTTGAAACTGCATTTTTTCGAGATGACATGTTTTATTTAATTACGAAATTGTTAATTCTGTTTTAAGAGTATCACCTAAGCCCAAAGGAATTAAAATATGAATATGAAAATGTAACAGGTAGAGTTAATTAAATTCGTCTGCAAATTATCGCATACCTTAATGATAATTGTACCTTCGACAAATATTTTACTAATTGGAAATAGGAGCTCAAATATTACTACCTTCACTATATTAAAATTACTAGTAACTAAATTTAAATTACCTTGCCAGTAACGTTATTAGTTAGGTACATTTTCATAGTCAAAGCAATAAAGAAATGGAGTAAATAAATTATCATAAAAATGATTCAAACAAAGCTAGTTTTGGAGGCGTTACATAATATTCAAATGAAAGATTTGCGCTTTTGCAGCTGAGGATGTTGGTTCGGTAAAACCATCGAAACTAGTCCTGCGAAAATTTGAAAATATAACGCTGATTCTTGTTTGACTTCGGAATTATAAAGGTGTATATTAATCTAAAGTAGCGTAAGACTGTTTACTAGTTAACATTCAATGGAGTTTCATAGATTTTTTATCAAATATTTGTTATTAGAATACAGTGGGGTTTTCTTAAATCGTTGGCATCACAATGGATACAATATCATGTTATGCCTGGAGTAAGGAATGTATTAAAATAATATAGGGAAAGCATTTAAATATATTTTATGTAAATAATTATTTTACGTAGTAAAATACTGCATTTTATTTATATAATTTTAGAACAGTAAAAACGTAATTCAAAATTAGTAATACATTCGGAGAAAATGCATTGAGAAAGTGGGCATTGCCTTATCTTCTTACCATAATGCAACACAAAAGGCGACAAGCTTTTGGAATATAAGATAAAGTCATTAGTCCTAACAAAAGCCCATTTATCAAGGGCACAAGGAAGATAATAAGAGGACGAATCTTGTCATTTTCCAGCTGCTTTGTTAATTGCTCAGAGAGAGTAACTATCATTTGCGAAGATTAACGGAACTGAGAAACTCAAAATTATATGACAGAAAAATAAGAACAAAAACCAAAAAGAAGCAAAATATGGCTAAATAAGACTTAAAATAATATATTTCGGTTATACTTTTAAACATAACTCATATGCAAAAATAATCTCATTCCTTCTCATCCATACCACTGATTCTTTACTGATAAGTATATAAAAATACTGGTGTGTACACCACATGACTTCCTTGTACATAATATTAAATTATACGCATTTTTTCTTGCCTTTCATTTAAACTTATTGAAGATTTAATTCAATTGATAGTTCATAAATCACAATAGAATAAATGTATTCTTTAAAATTCACAATATTTGTTTACCATAGCGACACTCTGGCGCTAGGTTCACTTAACAGCGTTATATTCCGTTTATATGATAACTATGTCTATGTTTCTGTCTTATCACTTAGTAAGAGGCAACCGACCATTAACGACCTTTACCAATATATTATACTTGACTTTTAAATGCTTGAAGAATCCAGTAAGTTGTATCCAATAATATGGAAGTACTTGTGTATATGCTGTGCTGGAACTCAGAGATTACTAGCGACGGAGGCTCTTGTGCCGCCGTCCGTAGAATAAGTAAACTTTGAACAAATGAGGCGCTCGTGTGGCTCCATCTATTAGTAGAGATGAAAAGCATTTTAGTTGACTGGAACTCTGGTGGCGCCACCTCTTGCAAGATGTATTGTAAGGCATTTTTAAATTTCATAAAAAATATTCTTCTGATAAGCAATAATTGGAAAGTAAAATGATGAAAAACACAATTTGCAGTACATTGAAACTTTTTACAAGAGTAAAACCTATTTACACACAAAGTCTACCTGCTTTGGCAGAAACAAAGTCCATAGCGCTTTGTAATTTGATAAGTAAAGAAAATGAAGTAAAATCTTGGCTAAATAAGAAGAAAACGAAAATATATACATTACTACCGAATGTTATGGTAAATAGTGAGGGGACTCTTGTGGCGTTGTTCAATTGTGAAATCAAAATTTTCTAGTTTTTTGATGATATTCTTAGGATGACTGTCGCATTTCATAAAAATGTTATGAGAAGCTTTTAGAATTTCAGAATCCGTGGATTTAATTTTTAAGTCATTGTGAAGAGTACTGTTTCGTACGAACCAAGGCGCATTTGTAATGTTAACCTTGTTTTGAATTCTTCATATTTTTTCGCTATGAGTTCCTGCAGTTGCACCCCACGCTGTGGAAGCATACAGTAAAATTGGGCGGATAGCTTGTAGATAAATAACTCTTTTTATAGCGAGACTAAGTTTAGAATTTCTCCCTATGAGTGCATAGACACTGCCTATTGCTTGGTTGGCTTTTTTAAAGATATTTTCGACATGGTTTTTGAAGGTTAGTTTATGATCGAGATAAGCGCCTACATATTTAACACATTTTTCATTTGCGAGGGGGATATTATTAATTGTGATACTGTTGAGATGTCTTCTGGAAGGGTTCTTTTGGAAATATACTGTAGTGGATTTGCTTTCATTGATTTTAATTTTCCAAACGTTAAACCATGGGAAGATATAGTCTATTGCATTTTGGAGGTTCTGGATGGCTCTTTGCGGATTGATGGATTTGCTGAGAATTGCAGTATCGTCTGCATAGCAGGCGATAATGGCATCTTTGTGGCTGGGAAGATCATTTATGTAGATGTTAAAAATTAAAGGTGAAAAATTTGAGCTCTGAGGGACGCCTGCTTTCATTACACTGATATTAGATAGCTCATTCTTGATACAAACTTGAAAAGTTCTGTCTTTCAAAAAACTTGAAATTAGGAGATTTAATCCAGGTGGAAATTTGTTTCCGATAAGTTTGATAAGGAGGCTTGGGTGCCAAACCATACCAAATGCTTTTTCAATATCAATGAAGATGCCAGAAACCCCCCCCCTTTTTTTTTTTTTTTTTTTTTTTTTTTTTGTTAAAGGCTTCACCGATGATTTCAATAATTCTTGAAACTTGTTGGGTGGTGCTAAATTCATGCCTAAATCCAAATTGATGTTTCTTAATAATATTATTGTCTTCAGCGAATTTAGTGAGCCTATTGATGAGTAATCTTTCAAACAGCTTACCAACAGCTGAAAGTAAACTAATGGGTCTGTAATCTGAAGTTGAAGATCCATTTTTTCCAGATTTCTTCAAGACAATGATTATCGCATGCTTCCATTGTTTAAGAAGAAATTCTATACGCAGGCAAGCACTGAATTAGTAGTATACACTGGTGTACAAAAATTAAGGACGAAGTTGAAAAATTAGCATATCAGCTGAACGAAGAGGCAGAGCGGACAGAAAGACCAATCAGGAGATTAAGTAAGGTGATGTACGGTAGCACACGCGCAGATATGCAGGTAGACGTAATGGGGGAGTGTCTGAGTAGTATAAAGCATGTTGTCGGTGTAAGATCAGTATTTCTGGCAAAGAGATTGCACATAGCAGTTAAAATCACACCGAGTTGCTGCCTCAGCGAGAAATGGCGAATAATCAGTCTGTTAGACGACATCTGGATGCTTTTACCCGAGGTCGAATCATTGGGAAGTTGGAGGAAGGCCGCAGTGTGACAAGTGTGGCCACAGAGTTCGGAATTGCTCGCAGCATCGTTTCACGACTTTGGAGACAATTTCAAACTACAGGAACAGCTATCCGGGGGTTTAGTAGTGGTCGTGCACGAGGAATCCACGCCCGCAGATGACCGGTATATTGCCTTACAGGCCAGAAGAAACAGGCGGCAGACAGCGGACACACGACACAGGCGACTGGACGACCGATATCGCGTTTTACCGTGGCCAGAAGACTGCACGGTGGTGGTCTGATTGCACGACGCCCTGTACGGTGTGTACCTCTAACGCCTGCCCATCGGAGAAGGCGTTCTCTGTGGTGCCGGGAACACCGGAATTGGAGACACAATGAATGGGGATGAGTACTTTTTACAGATGAAAGTAGATTCAGTCTGAGTAGCGATTCTCATCGCATACTGATCTGAAGAGAGCGGGGAAGCCGCAAGCATCCCTCGAACATCATTGAAAGTGACAGGAATGGAGGTGGAGGTGTTCTCGTTTGGGGAGGCATCATGCTTGGTAGTCGTACAGACCTTCACATCTTCGACGCAGGTTCAGTCAACGGGACCCGTTATTGTAACGAGATTCTTCTTCCATATGTGCGTCTTTTTAGAGGCGCTATGGGTCCGCAGTTCCTTTTCATGGACGACAATGCACAATGTCATCGCACAGTAGCTGCCGAACAGCTCTTAGAGAGTGAGGACATTGAACGTATGGATCGGCCGGTACGATCTCCGGATCTCAATCCCATCGAGCATGTATGGGATTTTCTAGGCAGACGCTTGGCAGCTCGTACCTTATCACCAGTAACGATTCCGGAGCTTCGATTGGCGCTGCAAGACGACTAGGCAGCAATGCCTCAACAACTCATTGACACCCTCATTCTCAGCATGGGCAGACGCTGTGAAACCTGCCTAGCAGTAACGGGAGATCATATCCCCTATTAAAGACCGGATGTTTCTTGCTGGACACCCATCACAGGGATGTTTCGGCCTTCAGTCGCATTTTGCTCCATGCTACTTTTTCAATACAGCTTCTTTTTATCCCTCTCATTTCTCTTTTAGTAAGTGTTGCTTGCATTACTCATGTCCTTACGTATTGGGGACCTTACGGTATTAAATGTGTTGATTTGGAAAGCTATTGTATAAAGTTATATTGAAAAAACCGTCTCGTCCTTAATTTTTGCACACCAGTCTATTATAGCCCTGCATTATATTTAAAGCAATAAATAATGAAGAATATGCATGAATATATGAATATATGTATGTTTCTCGCACTGTGAAAAAACAACTGTACTAGAGACATCAAATTTTGTATAACGTAGTCCTCCATTTGACTATGGACATCTGGAAACCCAAATTTAAAATTTGGAATTTGTTTTTATATCTATTTGATATTTTGTAAAACATTAAAGAATTTTTTATTAACGAACTCCAGGATTTCAATGAGTGTTCTGTAAGCTTGATTGAAATTTCGTTTATCGATGGGGTCTAAAGTTCTATGATAAATTTTTCGAAGCCGGTTCTTTTCTTTAATTTTGTTAAGGATGTTCGCAGGGAGAGTGATTTTTTTAGATGAATGACCGATTTAGATCGATTGAGTGCTTCGTGCACGCTATGAGTGAATTTTTCAATTGTATCTTCGATATCTTGGCGGGCGGAGTTTAGATTTCGATTAATAACTTTGTTCTCTTGCATAATATGACAGAAGTCGTCCCACTTGATCTTGCTATTTACAGGTCCGCAGCTTAACCCGTAAAGGGTTAAACGTACAGGAAAGTGAGAGGATAAAACCTTGTCGGTGAAAAGAATACGGTTGATGCTTAATATTGGCGGTAATAAGAATATTGAGTCTTTGCAACCGTAAGCTCATAAGTTGAAGAGATAAAAGCAAGATCATCAGGTGTATGAATGTTCATATCCTTAAATTGGCCGTAATCATATAGTGTAAAGCCGTTCGGGTTATTAATTTATATCATATGAAGAATTATCTAATCGTTGCCACATGTTCTATTCAAATACTAAAGCGATGTTAAAAACTATATACATAAATGTTTTCGAAAAATTTATAAAAAATACTTAAAAATACAACATAAATCATAAAAAATGTGTGCCTTATATTTGGATTAATTCAAAATTTCGAATTCTGGAACAAGGAATCAAGTACAGAGAGGGCAAAATAATACGAACACCTGTGAAATAATGGAAAATCTTTATTAATAGGGGATTGGACTACCCTTTGACTGAACTACAGATTGAATGCTACGTGGGATAGATGCATAAAGGTCATGGACAACATTTAAAGGAGTATTAAGCCAATTAAGCCAATTAAGCCGCTCCTGCAGAGCGGCTTAATTTGGAAATCGGGAACGAAGTTTGGACTCCAAATATGCCCATAAATGCTCAATAATATTCAATTCCGGAGACTGAGGGGGGCAAGCGAGATGTTGGTTCAATTGCATCATCATGCTCTTCGAACCATTCTTGAATACACCTAGAAGTGTGGATAGAGGCTTTCTCGTCTTGAAAAAGCTGTCGCTCCCCAGGGAATACAGTCTGGATAAAAGGATGGACATATTCCTCTAGAATGCTTATATAGTGATTGGAGGGGATCCTACCATGCAGAATAACACGTGGCCCAAGACCGCGCCAAGATATCGCACCCCATACCATAATGGCGCCACACCCATGCTTCATAGTCGACAAGAGGCGGTAATGGTGAAACGCTTCTTTGGCCGTTCTCCAGACATAAACGCGTTCAATCGTCTGAAATAGGGTGAATGACGATTCATCTGACCATATAACCTGTTGCCACTGCTGTGGAGATCAGCCTTTGTGAGCTCTGCACCATTAGCGTCGCTTGAAAGCATTAGTTGCTTTCACCAAGGGTTTACGAATTGCCACTCTGCCATAAATGTTAGCAGCATGAAGTGTCCTTTTGACAGTGTTTGTTAAAACGGGGTCCTGTTCATTTCGGATGTTATCTCGGATAACGATTGCTTGTGCTTTCGGGCTACCATGCGCTTCAAGACCCGTCTATCCCTATCAGCCAGCATTGACTTTCGTCCAGTGTTGTGCTTTGAAGACATCGTCTTACCCTCTTTCGTGTACGCTGTCTTAACGGCTGATACTGAACTCCTTGCATGCCCTACATGGTTTGCTGTTACCATAACCGATGCTCCTCTTAAACGCGCTCCAACTATCATTCCTCTTTGGAAATCTGACAGGTCTGACATTTCAACTTCTCACAGATAGTTCGATTGAAGCATGCAACGCAGGTGACTGCTGTTGAGAGACTGATACCTTCCTCTTTACGCTCACTAGGTGGCAGACTTCTGTTGCAGGTGGCGCGGCTGTACTGCAGGTGTAAAATACGTCATACATTTTCACAAGTGTTTGCATTACTTTGTCCTCCATATGTAAGTTTAATTAAAAAGCAGAGATTCATAAATATATACAAAATTCAATTAGCATTGACGAGCTAAAATTTTGAGAGCTAATTTTTTAAGAACTATTAGTGCGATCTTTACAAAACTTGACAGTGTGGCATAATTTGAATCGTAGAATCAAAATGTGGAAAACAACTGGCATTTCAATTCATAAAAAGTCCATTTTTGTGTCAAAATACCTATGTTAGAATAATGATATATATAAATCTAATATATATCCTAAGTCGAGCTTTCGAGAAATGAGAAACGCAATTTGAATTTCGTGAATCGGCCCTAGTAGAACGGGAGATATAGACCTGTCCTTTTTTTTCCACTGTGTCCACGACGTTTATAGCTCAAGCCACTTCACAACTATATTCACAGTACAGAAACTTCCAGCCAAATTATTTTAAGTTACAAGCGTTTCTCTGAGAAATATAACGACATAAGAATAAACATTGTCTTAGATAAAGCTATATGCTTTTAGTAATTAAATTTGATCACATATTTTTGAAGATCTGCTAGTAGAAATCATTGTTAATGATGATACCATGGGATCTCCATGCACTGATACAAAGTCGTCTTTAAACCATATAATCATTCAGAAAGTCAAAGTTTTCTGCGAACCTATTCGGGTTTACGCTTTCATTCACTAGGTATTTCGTTGCAATAAGCTACTCTTTATTTGCATTTATTGGCTTGGGTCCTATGTTTGCAAGCTGGTTTGCTCCAAGTTTCATGTTTAACACACAATTCTTGCAGGCAAGAAGCATTAGCGTAGCTTATGATAAAATATACATTTCAATATTATGTTCTTGTAACCCTAACTACTCGTAAGCGCTAAAATCACTGTGCATGCGTTTGGCAAAAGAATATGGAAGTTTCATATGAAATACATGCGTATACACAGGTTTTACCCAAATAACGTAATATCGGTTCTGAAATATCACTCTTATATTAATGGGTTCTGAGTGTTCTAAAGTACGAGAATTCATTTCCATAAAAAGTGATTTGCTTAAAATATTATGCATTAATATTGCAATACATGCATGAAGAACTTGAGCAAAAGAAAATTCTTTTTTTCCCTCAGATATTTGTATTGCAGAAGAAAAATGGTTCATACAAATAGCTTTACTTGTCAGATAAAAAAATCGTTTCGTTTGTCACGTATCTATTACTAAGAAATTCTCCCAAGAATTCTACTGCATAGAATTCTTTTTTTCTCATTTATCTTAAGTTTTTTATGGTTGTATCTGAGTTTCATGCTTTTGTTAAGCCAGCTGGTGGAACTGGTAGCTGACTAGCCTGAACAAGCGGAACAGATAAATCTTGGATTCAAGTACCAAGTGAAATCTAGGTTTCAGAATATTACACCGTAAAGGATTTTAAAATGTATATACAATCGCTGGTCGATATAACAAGTCTCTATTATAATAAAATTCTCTCGACTACTGAGAGCATTTTAAATCCACTTTCATCACAGTGATAACTAGCTCTAACGTTTTTCTTTTAGTTTTCGAGTTTAATGAACATCATATTAATTTACTGAGTTTCAGACTTTTTTTTAAAATTGTGTGCAATTGTATTGGATTAAAAATGGGATTATAAACAAATAAATAGTGAAAATATTTCCTTATCTTCAATTATTTCATTTTAAATAATTATTTTTCATCAGAGTATTTTAAAAGTTTTTATGAAATTCTAACACGTTTTCAGGTTTATTTTACATAAATAAACTGTGTCTTTCAAAACTTAAATTTATAATTAATATTTTTAAACTTATCGTAAATGTATTTAACGCATTTAAATTAAACTTAAGTTCTGCTTATTTTATAACTTTCATGCAGTAATTCATTAATAAAGAAAATTAAAATTTTTGCTCTAGTGTCATCTTACAGTTCATTTTGTAAGGAAGAGAAAAACAAATCTAATTCTTGAAGATTTAAAACAACAAACAAAAAAGCAAACGTTCCGAATAAATCTTCTGAAATTGGAATTTAAAATGCAGAATCAAATGTACCTCTCGTGCTTCTGCTTCAGTTGAACTTTAAGAAGCATTTCACATGCTAATAGATTCTGTTTTGAAAGAAGTGAAGATTTATTTATATTTTCCCCCTTTTCCTCAGATTTCTGTAGTGCTTCAGCTTGCCTGTTTAGTCTTCTTATTCTTCTCATATATCGATCAATGCAAACAGCATCGCTTGAATGCAACACTCTGTTGAAAAGTTTGCAGCCAGAGAATCAATTTCCTCTTTCTTTTATACAGAGTCTTGCGTAAAAATAAATACTGTAAAGAAATCCAGGAATCAAAACATCTCCACTCTTGGATACAAGTAACAAAAGAATTCACAAATTTTTATCTACCACTTCCTTTGCATGGCTTACCAGACTGCTATAAAAATAGCGTAGCAGATTTTGGTACACTTTCAGAAGAGAAAGAAAACAAAATTTTGCATAGAATTCCGAGTTTTAATAACGTATGTTAGGTGTGAACTATTCAAGATTTATGCTGATATTCAATGACTTCAAAAGATGAAAAGAAGTTTTTTAGAAGGTTCGGAAAGATGTTACTTTTTATAATGATCAGTGAGTGTTACTTTTTTGTAATGATCAGTGACTATTAAGCCAAATTCATATGTTCACGTTTGCCATGTTTAGTTAACAAGAATATGGCATCATTATGACCTACTCTCAATGTATACCCAAATAATATTGTTTCATCCTCGATGTTCCTCTTTTGAGTCACAAACTTTTGCGAGTTTATCCAAATTAAATTAGTGCAAAAGTTCTAGATTCTTATTAAGTCATATGGTAATTAATTTATTATAACTATAGCAACAAACTTGTTTTTCGCGTGATGGAAAATAAATCGTTTTACTGAGAACTCGTAACATATTATAAAACAATCTACAGAAGTGAGGCATAAAGTTCATTAATGAAGTTGATGCAAAAATTTACTCAATGTTGAAATAAGTAATAGTACACCACTTGAGCTTGAAGTCATATAACTGCGAAAGAATAATGTATTTATTTCATACCACTGTGCACTAAATGGTAACGAGATAAAACGAGAGTAACGAGGTAAAAAAGTACAAATTTGCACATATGAAAATATTTTGAATGTCATCGGAGCATCTCAAAAATATTTTTCTTCGAAAAAAATTTAAGTTTACAATCTTGGAATTCCATATTACCGTGCAACATCTTAAAGATTATAAACTAAATTTTCAAAATGTCCAAAAATATATTTATATTATAAAAAGAATTAAAAAATCTGAAATGTTTCAGATTTAAAATTACGTCCAAAGGGGCGTTTTTTAACATTTTGTGTGTTACCTTTCTTTATTAAATATCATGTTCCTCGCACTTAAACCATAAGATCCAGTGCAACAGCAATATCGCAAAATAGTTTTAAAACGAGCATATCTTTAGAATTTCCGATACAGAGACTCACGCGCTGGAGATAAAAATGTTTTTTCTGCACAACGTTGCCATTGCTCGCTTTGAAATCCTTGAGTTTGTTAATCAAAAATTCGTCAAATTTTAAAAAATAGGAAATCGATCCTAAAACAAATTTCAAATTTCAAATTTGGTCTTCCACATGCTCATATTCGTTGGAGGATTACGTTATTCAAAATTCGATGACTCTATGTACCGTTGTTTTATCACAATACGAGAAATATACATACATTTATGCAGATTTTTCATTATTTAATTTCTTCAAATATAATGCAGGACTCTAACATTTTGTGGCAACAGTTTGAAAAGTGAACCGACGTTTATGAGTCCGACGCAAAATCGCAAAACGAAAACAATAGTCCTTCAGGGACAAATCCTTTTGGACTAAAAATATAAGAATTATAAGTTTTTTAAAACTGCATCTGATTTTCGTAAGCTTATTCCATTTTAAAATCTAGAAGCATTTTAAGCTAAACACCAATTGATAAATAAACCAATTAATTCAGATTTTAGCTCCCATGTGTCCGAGGTATAGAATGCAAACAAAGTCATCCATTTTAAAAGAAGTTTCATCTATGAAGACTGTTAGAAAACAAACTTTTTGTGGTATTATTTCATCATGAGAAGTAGCTATATAAAATATTATGCGATTATATAATTCTGCACTTCAAGATGTAGCTGTGAAGTTACTCCATAAAATTGCTACACGCAAGGCTTCGAAAAATTATACCTTTTAGGTAGTACTCATTTTAGTTTGGTTGGACGTCAATTTTATTTAATTAGGCTCAATAAATATCTCTGAAAAGGCTGAAATTTATAAAATAGAGAAAAATATAGCTTAAAAATACACTTAACATTTCCAATGTAATTTTATTCTTTTATTACCTAAAATTGCATTCTTTTAAAAATTTAATCACGGTAAATTTCATCGCCTTGGAGTTCCAGATATTGCTTCTAGAGATTCAAAACCGAGTTCCGAATTCACAAATTAATGCTAAAGAAAAATGAGGCGATGATTAAGGAAGCAATAAATGGTGTTGAAAGGATCCAGGAAAAATATGCGAATAAACGCAAATTAAAAAATCATTTTTCAAATGTTTGGTTAACAAACCGAAAGTAATCAAACATTTTTCACTTTCTCACGACCCTTTCATTTATCAAGTTTAAAATCTAAAAAAGAGCTTAGTACAATCAGTTATATACGTATTTTAGATTTTTTTTAAAACATTTTCTAGAAACGGCTTCAATTAATTAGTTCCGTTAAATGAAAGCTATAACAAAAAGTTTATAATTGTTATTTAAAGATGAAAAATATATTTTTATTGTTAGGAAGTAAATTATAATTTTTTTGTGTATTCTTTACCGTTTCACACAGCGCTTATCATTTCGTTAATTGAATTGCTTGAAATAAATAATATACGTTTCACTGGTTAAATAAACTCTCTTTTTTACAGTTTAATGCATTTTATTCGAAATAAAAATACGAAAATAGTACATGGTATTCATATCACCAGCATTAATTATCCAGAATAATATCTAAAATGACTAAAATGCTAACCCCATTAATTCCACTCTTTCTTTGGCAAAACTCATAATATATAATTAATAGCTTTTGAAGGAAAGTTATTTCCACAAAATTAATTACCAATTGATATCCCTATTGAGGGAGACATTTGATAATAAAATGCAACAACACTACTTAGCAAAGAAAACATAAAGCAAAGGAAAACGCTTAAAAAACACAACTTTACAGTTTGGAAATAATAACTTTTTACTCTAATACAATATCCAAGCACACAGATTTCAGGAACAATTCAAGGTGAAATAATTTGGAATGATTCAAATGTTCCTATGCAAACGTTATATATTCAGCAACATCCCACTAGTCTGCGAATGAGTTCTGAGCACTATAATTCAACCCGGGTGCAAATTGGGATATGAACCTATTTCAGTCAAACTAAAAGTAACAAGACTGTAGAGACACTAAGTTTTTTAGAAGCAGAAGAAAGGAAAAATGTGCATTGCCCTCGCCGGGACTCGAACCTCGGACCTCTCGAATACGCTCCGAGCGTGCTGACTATTACGCCACGAAGGCATGCTAAGAAGGCGGGAGAAATACCTTATGTATTCCACCTTTCAAAGGGCGACTGACGATTAGGGGACCCAACCGACAAATTCTGGTGGTGAAGAATCATCATCCACCACCTTTTATAGTTCGGGTGCTACTGTAGAGACATTAGGTTGTTTTTATGCGGGGGGCTTGAAAATGAGCAATACCCTAGCCGGAATTCGAATCACTGACCTCTTGAATACTCGCCGAGTGTCCTGATTACTACACCACGAAGGCGAGATAAAAGAACTGGAGAAATATCTTATAAGACATTGTTCAACCTTTTTGGACACTGAGTTCAGTGTCGTCAACTCTGTTTCAAAAGCGTTATTGCATCGACCTGGTTGAGAATTTCGGTTAATTTTGTTGCCCTGTCGCTTGCCCCTTCATGTATTGAACATTCAAGTTTCGTGTTCTAATAGGAAGCCTTCAAATAGGAAGCGAAGTTACATTTTGCCGGTGATGTGATGTAGTGTCCAGTTGACTGTTCATAACCTTGCAGCGAAATCTCTGTAAATAATAGCGCATGTTTCATTAATACTTCCTTTGTTGAGCCTAAATGACATTTTCACTCCTGCTTTATGATGTCACTGCCATTTCTATTGTTAACGAAATAATGTTTACTATTGTTTCTGCAAGGTTGGATAAAAAATAGTTACAAAGGTAATAAAAAATTATCTGTTAACGATAGACAGAAAATACAGAAAGGGAATTAAGAGGCATACATGCCTTCTCATTTTTCCACATAATTATCAAATCTATTATGCATTTATCTGAACGCAAGACCAACTTGTTTAACCCGGCATTGTTAAAATCACGCCCTGCCCACTGAGCTAGTTCTCTGTTTTCACATCACTATTTCTAGAAAGCCTCATTCCAGAAAAATGTTCCTTCAATTTCGCAAAGGAAAATAGAAACTTTTGGCTAAATCTGGGTTACATGGGAAGGGTGACTCTAGACCTCTCACTTTAACGTTTACAGACATTCTTGAGATTGGAGAGCAGTACGGAGCCGTGCATTGCGATGAAGTAGGATGACACCCACACCCAACATGCAAGGGCTTTTGCTTTGGATGGCTTCGTTAAACCTTGTCTAAGTAGTTCGATAACGATCGGTAGTAAGGGTATAGCAACACACCAGATACCCGATAAGGCAACGAATCACGGCTTGCAGTTCCAGGCGAGACAACTTTTCTAACCGTCTTGCATTTCAAACGCTCTGACGAGTATGCGAACTTACTCTACTTACGCGCTCAATCGCTGCTAAACAACTAGTGGCTTTTGCCCACACTATGGGAATAAAGTATTCCCTCGTAAATAGCTACTTTTCAAATGCTGATGCAGCAACCTACGTACTTGGGAAGCTGAATGTGAGTGGATGCCAGGTCTTTCATAAAATAATAAAATATAATTAGTCAGTTTAACGAGTTACAGTCCATTTTAGCAATTAGCTGGACCAGGGATATTTTGGAAGGAATTGTATTGTACTGTGAGAAAATTACAATTTTTGATTTAACAGATATAATTTTCTTGCTGAACACACAGAACAAGTTAAGAGTCTGCTACCCTGCAAGAGTGCAGGGTAACAGACATAGAGTAGCTCACGTTCTGCAGTTAAATCCATCATTGGCTCCTAAAGGGTTGTTTTGCATGACGTGCAACGATAAAGTTTATGAATCTGCTACACTCGTTCCAAATAGATTGTAATAAATTGCTTTTCAACGTCTTATTGATAGGGAAAATCATGTCTTTATATTTTCAAAGATATTAATTACAAGGGGTGGATTAAAAAGTGTTTAATATGTATTGAATACATCAATGAATGAAATTTAATCAATAATTTGCTAGTAACGTTTACTTAAACGTTTTATTTGTATTGGTATGCAAAGACGAAAACCACGTTTTACTTTTTTTTTTACCTAACTTATGATTTTAAGGAATTAATGTTCGCTAGAAGATTAAAGCTCTTGTCTTTTTTACAGTTCTTAAAAATTAGATGTTTCTTAATTAGATGCTACTTCTTATGAATTTTATCTGTGGTGCATTTATGATTTGAATGCTTCATGTACGTCTGTGTTTAAATTTATAACTTAAACCTTTTGAAAATTCCTTCTGCCAGTCAAAATAGATTATATGTTTAGAATACAAAACTGACTTTTATGGAATTTAAATTGAGTATATCTATGAAACAATTTAATAGGATTGATATTATAACATAAAACGCAATTTTGAAATGCTCTTTAAAATTTTGCGGAATTACGTACACTATTATTCTCATTTGCTCATATACCTTTGAGTTTATGCATATATTTTTTAATAATTTCTTAACAGATAATACAGAAGAAGAACTACCAGTTCATACTTTCAAACTTCCATTCATATATAAGCTTTCGTACTTTCATTCATACACGTTTCAAGCTTTGCAGATATCCTGATTGACACTTAGAAAAATAAAATCAATTTTCTAACTTCTGTATTTCCTCAAGTATAAAATCGGCTTACAGATGTTTCTGACAAAACAGCATGAGTTCAATATTTAAAATTCAGCTACAAGAGCGTTTAATGTTTAGCGCTACGGGAAAGTTTTCCGAAATAGTGAGAATTGTAGAGTGTTTATCAAAAAAACATAACACTGATAAAAATATAACACTTCTTTCAAAATTCACTTGTATTTTCTTTCAAGATTAAATTAAAATTTTGATAATAATAAAGATAAAACAATAATGCTGACATAAAATATAATATGGATAAATATAAAATACTGATACTTATATATAGTACTCATATAAAAATATAACAATACTTTGTAGAGACACTAGTTATTTTTTTGGAAGCAGGATTCATGAAAAACCAGCAACTCTTTCCCCGGGGAGCACTGGAATACGAGCGTGCAGACCACCACACCACGAAGGCATGCTAGGAAGCACGGAGGTAGGAAGTAAGATGGAGTCGCCCAAAACAAGTTTCTCCCGTACCCTGCTCTGAAGCACCGGCGATCTCTACGTGGTGACCAAAACCTTGGGTCATTTACCATTGAGTTCAATGGAATTTCACGCGTTCGGATGTAAATATTTTGTAATTACGTCGTAAATATACATATAAATGTATATATTTTCTTTTTCTACAACACTTCAGAGTCCCAAGTATATGAAAACAACATATTTTTAAACAACATTTCATTCTCAACGGAATTAAATGCTAGACTTTTCACAGAACAGTTTTCTTAGAATGGTTTAATTTGAATGAAATATTTTCACAAGGTTTCGTTAATTACATTAGAAGAAAAAAATAAGGTAATTCGATTTTATTCGGTTAAGGTACAAAAATTAAGATCAAAGTTTATTGTATTATTAATATTAAAATTATGAATTATTTCATTTCTATTTATAGAGCTTCTTCCTAAAATACTTTCTTAAATATGACGTGATTTTTTGGCTTCTGATGCATCTTTTAAATCGAAAAATGTAAGTCAATTTATAATTAATGCTCTATTTGGTTCATTTTAAATTAGAGAATTATTAGGAATTAGCGAAATACTTTAAATAGTACTTGACTTTCTCTGAACATTTCTAAAAGGGAATAAAATAAGTTTTTTTTTTTTTTAAGTAATATTTAAAACTTGTAACTGAGTTATTATAAAATGTGAGGGGAATAACTATTTTAATTATACTTATCAAATTTTTTTTACCCTTCATTTCAACAATACATATTCCAAAACTCTTTATTACGTTCTTAAGTGCGCATCTCATAGCATTTGCTTTACAATACCTTTTAACAGATTGCTTTCCAATACGAACAATTCTTGCTTAAATAGTTTTATAACGTATTTGTCAACAGGATTTCAATTTATGTTTACAATTCAATATTAAGGTTATTATATATTTAGATAACATTTATAATCATTATAAATTAGATACATTTAATCATTAGATTTCTTCACAGTACTTTCACAGTTGTTTATAAGTGAATAAATTCTTCATTTGAAATACATTTATAAATAATTTAATGACCTGCGTACGTTAAGAAGTCGGCATAAAACTCGAATTTCCGAGAAACAAAGACTTGCGTGGGAAACATTTAACAATCTGGAATCAATAAGAGGACCATTCATGATCGGACCTCCTTTGGCAGGATATGCAAATGTTTTCACCTCCGTCCATTACCCTATTTTCAAATTCTGAATAAGCTGTCTTGATGATGTAGCACGTTCGCATGGTCACATCATCTTGACCGCACATGGTACTTCCGCCAAATTCGCAAAAGTATCCCTCTTCTGTTCCACACATTTGTGTAAAACTGTACATAATTTTACACAAATGTGTGGTTCCAAATCAAGGGAAAGCTAACTTTCCTTGATTTGGAACACAGATAAACACAGATATTTTCTGTGTGTATATTTATTAATTTCGACGAGGATTGCAGCATTTGATGGTAATTTTTATTTTAATTAACCCAAATAAGTAAAATGTGTAAACCCAAAGTGATTATTTTTCAGATAGATAAAATTAAAACGATGAGTTTAAAATGGGCAGCAGTAAAGCCTCTTCTCTAAAAAATTTTAAAAGGTACATGTTAAATAATATATGGATGTGAAAAAAATTTGTTTTATTTAAAACATTTTGGCGATTGGAAAATAAAATTAAAGTAGCGAATAGTCTATAAAGGGCATCGAAAGACGTATACAATTTTAAATGTACCGTAAGGTGTTTTTCATTCTTTAAGCATAACATTTTTCTTAAAAATCTATATTTTTGTAGTTCAACAGCTTAGAATTTTACAAAACAAATTCATAATCAAAATCGCTGTTGTTAGTTATCGAAAAATAACCAAGATGTAGTTTTGCGTAAATGTCACTAAACTATACAAATTGCTATTATCCATCACACTATGAATGTTTCTTTCATGCAAAAGTGTCCCTTTTTCGATTTTTATGGAACTTTCGTGTGTCGAAATACTATCAGAACCCTGTCAAGCGAGCTTCTGAATGTAAACAAAGAACACCCATCTGGTGACCCAAGCTTCAAAGCAGTGCTTCACTTCTAGCGCCTGTTGGATCCTCCTTCCTTTCCTACCTCCATGCTAGGAAAGCGGGGGAAGTACCTTATATACTCTCCCTTTTAAAGGGCGACTGGGGTTTTTAGGGGACACAATCGACAAATCCTGGGTGTGGAGAATCATCATTCACCACACTTTTAGTTCGAGCGCCAGAGTAAGGACAGTAGGTTATTTTTGTCCAGCAGGAAAGATGAAAAATGAGCAACGCCTTCCCCGGGAATCGAGCCACGGACCTCTGGAATACGCGCCCAGCGTGCAGACCACCACACCACGAAGGCATACTAGGAAGACGGGAGAAATACCTTATAACTTTTGCTAAGAAAATAAGTCCGTTCAGGTAGAGTTTTAACGTAGCATTAGTTTAAAAATGCAATGTTTATTATCTCTATGATAAAACTTATAAATAATAAAAGTAATCTTTTACACATACTAATTGTAATCAAAAAATCATCGCGCTTAGCTTCCTAACTAAAATAATAGTTAATAAAAATGTTTAGTTAATAAGAAAATTGGAAATATAATTACGAAATTATGATTATGTAATTGCGCACAATTAATTTGAACAGCTATGAAAAGTGCATAAATTGAACATACTCACTTCCGCTGTTTCATGTGCAATTTTCGCTGAAGCAAAGAATATAAACAGTGCATTGGATAGGCATCGTTACCTTGGTCATCTTAATTTAATCTGAAACGTTTCATGCAGTTCCAAGAAGTGTATTTAAGTTATAAGAGAAACGCATTCTTCCTGTTGGTAATCCGCTTCCAAGATTAAATTCTCATTTATTTGAACTAGAACAATGAACCCTGAAGTTAGAACTTGAAATATGAACCAGGCAAAAGGAACCACAGATGAATGCTTTAAGATCTTCAGAGGATTAACTGTTATTATTAAAGTAGCCGTTAATTCCAAAGGTTCGTTAAAGATTTTATATCATCTTGGGAACACCATGTAAACTCCCTATCTATTTGGTGGGAGGCATGGATTCTGCTTAAAGATGTTCTGTTTTTGTGCAAAGGTAACACTTGTCTAGCTACGTAACTAATAAATAATATCATTACGCAATATAGCATAATGCTAAAACATTTGGAAAGAATCCCCTAAACATCCTTCGAATATCAATACATTCTATATTTCCTTTATTTCACAATTTTCTATTTAGCCCAAAATTAACTTCTCATTTTTCCCTTTCCCACAAAAGGGAAAAGGGAGTCCCGAATAGGATATTAGTCTCCAAACGGTATTTTGTGTTCAATCACTATATACCATGTACCACTTTTCAAATTTATACAACGAAACATTATCGCCCCGTACTATATTTAACTCTTTCGCATCGAGAGACGACCAAATCTGTTTTCATCAAACATCTAAAAACGCCCCTGTTTACGAATTTGTCTTGGAATAGTTTTCCTTTCCCCCTGCCTGGTAGATAGCTACAGCATTAACAATAACCTACTTAAGTGAAATGGCTGCTTCTCTCTTGGGGGTTTTTCTGCGGTTTCATCCATTGTGTGCAGTTTCACCTTAGAGCCGGATTGCACCTGCGAACGTTAATAGCTTTCCGTATGTCTCCTTTAGTTGCTTCAAAAGAATGATTGACATGTCTCTTAACGACTCGCGAAATCAATGAGCCATACACTAACGTGGAGGGGGAAAGCACTAGGTAGAAAATAAACGAGGCGTTGGGGCGGTTTGCTGTTGCCTGAATGAACGGGCGTTACGGACGACTTCGATGCGAAAGAGTTAAAGAAATTTATTAATGAAGAATCTGCACGAATGTATGCATGCATATAGCTGGCACTGTAAAAAACAACTTTATCTAGAGCCATTGAATTTTGAATTTCTCCACCCGAAAATGGGTACCTGGAAGCCCGAATTTTTATTTTTGAATTTTATTCCATATTTTAAAATTTTTAACGAATATTTGATTAACAAGCTTAAGCATTTCAAAGCGAGCAGTGGAAATATTCTACGAAAACAAAAACATTTATTTTCTCCAGCGCCCGAGGTTGTCTATCGGAAATTCTAAAAATAAGCTGTTTTTTAATTTTTTCATTATATTGCTGTTGAATCAAATTTTTATGTAGCGTAAAAGCCAAGAACTTCGTATTTAATAAATAAAGCAAACACACAAAACGTTAATAATAAAAGCAAAAAAAGTGTTTTGTAAAGCCATCTTAGAAAAAAAAAAAAAAAAAAAAAAAAAAAAAAACTTAATACTATTATGATGGACCGAAAAAAGACTGCAAAAAACAGAAAAATGTAAGGCAGCACTTGACGTTGCATCGAGAATTCTAAACGCATACTTCTATGTTCCTTTCAAAGTTTTGTAATTTTGCTGTTGAATTGTATATGGCATAAGTGCGAAGACAATGAGGCGTAATAATAAAGCTAAAAAGACAAAAAAAAATGTATAATGTGTTAGTAGGAGTGAGAGTAACAGCAGATTGTTAGACTTGGAGGTTCAGCGAGAGCGTAAAAAAACTTTCCCAAACCGTTTTAGGTAACCTTTAAAATCTGAAATCTTTGTGATTTTTTTTTCCTATTTTTAATTTTATTTACAAAAAAAAACAGTTCAATTCTTTGATTTCTTAAGGATTTTATGCTTTTTGCTTTATTTAAATCCTATTCTTTTCCTTAATGCGTTGCTGTTCTTTAGAATTTCTTAGTAGCAGGAATTCACTTATTTATTTTTTGAATATTGAAAGGAAAATTTAACGTTTTTAAGAAAATGATACTTTACCTTCTTTTTCATTTTTACTTCCTTGTAAGAATTAAAAAGGAAGTATTGTAATTGCGAAACATTTCGAGTATTATATTTCAACGAAAATATCGATTTTAACTGCTATCCAATGCAATTTAATGATGTTTTTGCGTGACATCCGCAAGTAAGGACAGAATAAAGGACTCTTTTTTCCCCAAAACAATTATAAAACTGATTTAAAATGAATTCTAAAAAGAATGTTTCGTGGCGTCTGTGTGTACGTACGTATCTGGCATAACTCAAAAAGGAATAGCCTCAGAACGTTGAAATTTTGGTATGCAAGACTGCTGTAACATGTAGATGTGCACCTCGTATTTTGGTTGCATTCGGCCGAACCAAAAGTATATAAATATATGTATATATATATATATATATATATATCGACTCTGTTACTCGGCTCAGTCAGCTCAGTTTCTTTATTTTTATATGTTTGTAAATTGTGCATTTTTTGCTTTAAAAATGATTGGATTATATTGGTTTTATCTTCCGTTTAAGGTTTTTATGCCTTTAGTAAATCTGCATACAATATTTGTAGAGCTATCAACAATATAAAAGTTGTTTAAGTGCAGCTAAGCCTAATTAATTTCCGGACATGTTTGTTTACACTTTAAACTTGGCAAAATGGCGGATTTGTTGCCAATTTAGAGAAATTAAGCAAAGATAACGCCTTCTTTTATTATTGCGAATTAAATCATGCTTAATCCATTCTGAAATTTATTCTAGGAACGCCAAAGTGTCGCTATGGTAAAAAAAAATATATAGTCAATTTTAAAGAGTGCATTTATTCTGTTGTGGTTTATGCGCTATCGACGATGTAGATTTAATTCAATCCATTAGGTTTAAATAAAATGCAAGAAAAAAGGCGTATGATTTAATATTCCGTGCAAGGAAGTCATGTACACATCAGATTTTTTCATTACATTTTTCTGAATTTGATCTCGGATTTTTCACAACCGCTATATGGTGGTTATAATCAAATCTAAATGGACGAAATTTTCAAGCTATTTATTATTATTATTGATGGCTTGAAGTACATATTATTTATTTACTTTACTTACATCTTATAGAGTTTGTGATGTAAAAAGACAATATATTGATTAGTTTTTATGTATTTAATCTTCTGATTATATGCTTTAATCTTTTTCAAGAAAAATACATTATTATGCATTATATATGTTAACATGGCAAACGTAAGTCTTAAGTATTCTACATAATGGCTATTAATAATCAAACGCGCATGAAACACAGTTACTTCGTCAAGAGTCTATAAGTATAATATATACGAATGCAGAAACAGTCGAGCTAGCAAGTATCCTTATTGAATTAACCCAAATTAGACGCAAAGAATTTTATAGAGAATTAATAAAATTTTCTATCTGTGCATATTCAAATCTTAATATCTGTCTGAATTTGATTATTGAGTATTACGAAGTTTAGTATTCTAATTGAAGGAATAAAACCTATATGCTAATGCTTTATGTAATTATTATTCAGCAAAACAAGGAAGCAATGCGTAATATCTTACCGTTTAAATAAATTTAATGTGGCGATTTAATTTCATTACATTGATAAAATTATTTGCAGTAATTTAACACTCTTAATAACCAATTATGTTTAAATAATTGTTTACGTATTAGTTTGAGCATTCATATAAAATTTTATTGGACCCGCTCCATTAACTTTGCTATATTACACTTCTGTCAGCTTAAAAGGGAAAGAAGTTGCATCTACCTCACTGGTATTTGAGAAAATAGTCCTTCAGGGAATCCAGTGTTTGTTCTAGCTGTCTCTTGCTTAGCTTTAAACCTCCTAATTATCTTAATTTGTGGTTTTCTACCAGTAAGTGCACGTTCTCATAGGGAATCAAAGCTGCATAGTTTACTGTAATTGCAATTTCTTTAAGTATTTCTCGGAAAGCTATTTATATATTTGCATTTACTCTAGGTTCTGTTTAATCTGTATGCACTAATATAATGATATGTTTTTGGAAAGTAAATGATAATTCTTACTGAAATTTAATTCTTATTCTCTCTTTAAATCATTCACAGTATGTGGTTCCCTTTGTTTAGCTCGCTTTGGTAAGATATGTAATTCCAGAATACACTCCACGGGTATTGCTTTTATAAACAATGCTTTCATAATGGAAATTTCAAAAGAAAATTTTCTTACTTTTACATCCAAAATCTGTTAAATATAAGAAAACACCCATTAAACCAGCCCTTTGTCCCACCAAGTATTTGTTCCGCATAGAAAATATAGACTTTCAGGCATCGAGACAACATAGGTAGCTTCATTGAAGAAGTCAAACAACAAGAATCATGGTAATATTTTTTTTTAATTTTGCAGGACTAGTTTCCAGTACTTAAACAATCGAAACTAATTCTGCAAAATTTACAAGTATTAAGCCGATTCTTGTTATTTGACATTTTTAATAATCATTATTCGGCGTGTTATTTTAACCTAAATTATAGGCAACTTTGCTTTGAAATTCGATAGGGTAAAACTGCATAAAAGCACCTATTTGCATATGAATTCTTTATAACAATTTATCTTTTTATACGCCAGTGATATTACCAGTTGGGACATTTAAATTTAAATACCGTATATACCCGCGTATAAGTCGATACCGCGTATAAGTCGACCCCCCACTTCGACATAAAAAATTCGTAGAAAATAAAAAACCCGCGTATAAGTCGACTCCCCACTTCCGAAATCGATCGAGAAACTTCGAAAAAAATTTTTAAGTACTACATTTATTCAAAATCATCTGAGAAAAAAGTAAATATACGATAAAAAGTACCTTGGTAAATAAACAAAATCAAAATCCTTCAACGTCCGATTCATGGCCAGATTCGCCAAACATTTCATAGAACTCTTCTGTCGTCATTGGCTCGTCATCATACATATTATCAGTCTCAAACTCTGTATTGTTACAATCACTACTAGAGCCTTCGTCGTCATTTTCACTTTCAAAACAACATCATCTTCCGTGCCGTCTAGTTCGTTGCTAATACAACATTTTTTAAATGATTTTATAATCATTTCAGAGGGTATTTCATTCCAAGCATCTTTAACCCATTGAGCAATTAATGTAATATCGGGCTTTCTTATTGTTCGGGGGCCGAAAATTCTTTGGTTTAATCGAAACTTACTCTAGTTAAAGTATGAAACTCTGTGATTAGTTCGTCACATAATTTAAGTCATGAAATTACTTCAAGTAAGTGACTTATTTGATAAGTCGTCCAATTTGAGTGCGGGAAAAAAACAACTGCATTATATAAAGAAATTTTTGAACTTCCGATTCTTTTAATTTTTTATGGCTCCGCGTATAAGTCGAACCCCCCACTTTGAAGTCTCTTTTTCGTCCAAAATATCTCGACTTATAAGCGGGTATATACGGTAGTTAGACGAGTTGATGTTTATATAAAATAGCAAAGGTATGCAATGCACTTTAATGAAACTACCACTATTGAAATTCCTTTTGAAAACATGACTGAAAAATGAATGCACAGTAGAATCAAATGTCTGAAAAAATTAATGTAAAGAAGTAAAAACATTTTATTATCTCCAAGTTAAATGGACACTAGTCTACAAATATAATTCCAAATTAGATTTTATAGGGAATTGGTGTTAAAATATGAGAAATGAAAAAAGAAAGAGTCAGTTCTGAAACATGATCTTATACTAAAAGCAAACATAATGGTGTGGAAATATGAGGAACAAAAGTAAAGGATATTACGTTATAAGGTATTTATTTATTTTATCTAACGAGTTATTTTTTGTTAGGTAGCTTTACTGTCATTTTCCCTTTCCGTTTTCCTACCCGAATACTAATTTTAGTTGACGTGTATTCAAATGATGTAGAAAGATATAGTATTTAAAAGGGACTTTTAAATTGTTTAGACAGAGCGTGTTCCAATTGATGAAGGCCACGTTACTAATGGAAATCTAATACAGCAGTTTCTCTTCTGCGTTGCTTTACTTTTTGACAATAGTGCTTATCACGCTTTTAGAAGTTTGAGACTACTTGCGTGCTATTATTTCTATAAACCTATTGGCCTGTCTTAAGCTTTAATTTAGTTAATTTGAATTTCATACTTTTGAGGTACGTCATAAATGCTGCCTGGTTTGTAAGCACAAGAAGTACATTCTGTTAACTGTTTGAGTTCTTAATAGAAGGGTCATTTTCTGTTTTCTTACTCGACATAGCGATAATTCGACTAAACATATACTTCTAAGAAGATGAAGTTTATAAAGAAACACATAAAAAGAATTAGAAGTGAACGAAAAATTTCAAATACTGAACATTTTTATTGTAAAAACTTGTAATTTCTTCATTTGATATAGCAGGCTTAAACGCCAATAACCCATATCGCTAAAGAAAATTTTCTAAATCTTTTAATTCTTGATTTTTTTCTTTGCATGATTTGTTAACGGATTTTTGTCCATAATGGAAACTGTAATCACAGTGATAAATAATAAATTATGTTAACCTATTATTAACAATGTTTTAATAAATACAAAAAAAGTCGATTTAGCACTACATGGGTTACGTTTGGAATTCTGATACTTAGCCTGATGAAATAATTATTATGAGCTTGAGATTTAACATAAAATAACAGTTATAATTTTCCACCGAATTTATAATATTTCGTTTTATAATTTCGCAGAACATGAATTAATGTTTTATTGAAGGTAAACAACAGACGCTTTTGTCTGAGTCCATACAACTTGATGTTAGTCTCTATGGATCTTTAACTACATTATTGTCGCCTTTCCAGTTCAATCTCTGCTCTTTATTTATTAATTTCAAGATATCACAATACAATTCTTGTAGGTTAGCAATGTTGCAGACGATGCATGCAAAATTTCAATTCCTAAAAGCTATAAATTTCTTAAACGATTTGAAGGATTCTACGAGACCTTATTATACATTACAAGTATATTTAAAGGCGAATGCAAACAAAGCACCGAAAAATACTGCATTAATTCTTCACAATACCGTGTTCGCTTTATAGCTTCATTTTAAAACAGCGTTATTCCGCTTCAGTTGTATTTTCAATTAGAGTACACTTCCAAAAGCATGCTTCTCCAATTTTTAACGACCGTAAACAGACGTAATACGCTTAGAAAGCGCCTGAGAGGGATTTCTATTGCCTCTGAAGTTGTTTTGAATAATTCTATGAACAATGCAATTCTTTTAAAAGATAAAACTTCCTGAAGAAATTTTTAATTGTTAAAATAATATTTATCGATGAAAATTAATGCTTAAATCTTTATCAATCACGGTATCTTAATCAAGATAGCTGATTGCATAGGAAAATGTATAAATTGTTGTTATAGTCTAAGTAAGTTATGAGAAATTCAGCTTTGATAGTATATATATATGTAATAATAAAATTCCATAGTCAAAAATACACTTAAAATTCTAACTGTATGTTCTTTTCATTTTTTAATGGCGACGTTCTTTTATTTGAAAGTACGTGGAATTAAATCCAAAACCCCGTAGTCAAGTTGTTTTTCCCGCCTTTTGTACAAGTACAGTTATAGAATGTTCTGGAAATATTTAAAGCGAACTGGATTGGCTGACGAGGCTGACGTCATTTCTGGAAGCTCCGCCTTTCCAGAGGCTATAAAAGGACTCGCAAAGGAATATCGGGGGCTTCTCTTAAATGTCACGATGCAGTAAACTCCATACAAAAAGTTATTAGTAATTCTTTTTATTTACTACGGATATTTGATTTTGTAACTGCTATTTCTCCTGAATAATAATAAATGGATCCTGTTTTTTTAAACTTATCGTCTGATAATTTAAGCTACGACTATATTTATATTTTTTCAGCAATCTATTTATTTCGGACAAAAGCTGGGACATCATATATATATATATATATATATATATATATATATGCATTTTGTATGTACATACACTAGATTATTTTGAAGCACGAGATATGAAAAATGAGCAATGCCCTCGCCGGGACTCGAGTTTATACATCTCGAATACGCGCCGAGTGTGCTTACTCTTGCACCACAAAGTCATGCTGGAAGGAGTGAGAAAGTACCTTATATACTGCCCATTTTAAAGGCCGAGTGAATATTAGGAGATCCGATCGCAAAATCAGTTTGGTGATGAATTATTGTCTACGACCATTTTTTTTTAGTTTGAGCACCACATATGAAGTTATTAAGATTTTTGAAGCACGAGATATGTAAAATGAGTTATGCCGTTACCGGGACTCGAACATGGACCTCTCGAATACGCGCCAAATGTACTACCGTTACATCACAAAGGCAGGCTGGAAGGTGCCAGAAAATACCTTATACATATTCCTCGAAATGAAAAAATTAATCGCAAGAAAATTTGTATACATTTACAATGTGCATTCTTTTCCTCGATGAAAGAGAAGAAACAGCAATTTCCTCATGTCTAGAGAAAATTAGGATTTTCGTTACTCTAGGATTACATTAAACTATAGTTCCCTTTAAAAACTCACTAAGAAGATTCTTTCACTGTCTGATATATACAGCACAGTTCAGAAAATTCTGTTTACAATTGGTGCTGCCGTTTTGTTTGAAACATGTAAACATTGTTTTGAATTTTCATATTTATTGAAATGAAACCTTATACAAGTATTTTGAACGAGTTAAGGTTTAGAAGAAAACAAATTACTGCCTTTTAATTATTATTGTTTTTAATTTTTGCTTTTATTAAATTTAATCTCGAATGAAGACCCTGGGGATTAGTTCAGAAAATACTTTTCGGAAAAGAGACAGTAAAAGTGTAAAAACCGGTATCATAGTAATACATTTATAATTTCACTAATTTGTATATAGTAGTCAAATTTATACTATATTAGAGCAATAAATATACGTGAATTTGAACTTAAAAATTGGCACTAAAAGTAATTGTAAAAAAAAAATAAAAATAAAAATAAAAATTTCTATGTGCTATTCAGTTAGAGCTCAGTTCAACTTTATCAGTGTTCTGTTATTTATGGGTGAACACAGGCAAAAGCTTTAGCTGAAATTGTAGTGCTCGACCGGAAGAATAAAATGCGGACCTTGCAACAAATTTTCTAGACATCTGTTTGAATGTGTGTGTGTATTTAATTATGTCAAAGCACACTAGGGTTATCTGCCTAGGAGGAGGGATGCCTTCGTGGAGGACTTCTTAAGGAAAACTGGCTCGCATACACGTTACACATGGGGAAAACCACGAAAACACCCATGCAGCCAGCCCGTTCTCGGGATTCGAACCTCGGACCGAACTACCAGTGTTCAGCGACTTTACCTCTCGGCCGCTGTTGGGCCCATCTGTTTGAAATGAAATAGAAGTTAAGTCATTATGTAGTAACAAGACTGCTGCGTTTAAATATTTAGGACGTTTGTATGAAGTCCAAACTATGAGACGAATTTTTGCGTGCAATAATTTAGGTCTTAAGACCAAAGTTGTCTTTGTTATCCTAATGATGGTTACTCTACTCATTTTATTTAAATAATAAAATAGAAGGGAAAGCTTAGTCTTAGTCTTTAAAGAAATAAATTTTTTTCTTCCGAATAGAGGCAAACAAACTAAGTGTCTGTATGTTTATATATTGGCATTTTTTACGTTTATATATTCAGTAGTTTTTTGTGATAGTTACTGTGTTCGATCTTAACCTAAAAACTATATTAGCTATATAATTTACATAATAACTTTGTTATTAAATGTATAAGGTATAGTTTCAAGGTCATTAACATAAGTAGCAATTATTGTATTCTTATGAACAAGTGATAATGCTAACCGGCATCATCATTATCTCTTGTTCATAAGAATTTGCACTTCTCAAGAAAAGTTTATGAAGAGATGCTGTGACTCCTCGTGACGGCACGATGTTGTGTAGCACGCTTTAATCCATTAACCTTAATATGCATCTGCACAGACTTAACATGTGTTTTGGAACTGATTCTGAAATGGATGGCTATTGCTTGAAAAACTGGTGGTACTGACAGACTGTACAAATGAAAAACTTTGACATACGAAACAAAAATCTTTAATCCCCTTAGGCTGCAAGTTTCAAACAATTACCGATATTTTTGTTGTTCTTCTCCTTATTATTACTTGATCTGTTTGTTTACTAACAATTTTACCATCTGTGCAAGTGCATATTCCTAGAAAAATGTACAAGTATTTGTATATCCATCGCTTTTGGTAGAAACATAATATAAAAACAATGAAATGGATATTTAAGAATTTAAATTAAATATCTACAAGTAAGTTTTCGGTTCCCAGCAAATATTTGTAAATATGTTATGTACATTATTTAATCGTATTGCTGAAATGTTCTGTCAATGTAAATTAAATGTTAGAAACTGCAAAAAATAAATTACATTTTAACCTAAACCCATTGCAAATAAGTGACGTATAAACACTCAGATGTCATATAAACATATATCACTCGAGTTGCTAAGTGGATACTTCTCGTGATCGATCACAGAAAACCTGAGACACAAAATGGGGGGGAAACAAAAACTGGAAAAAGCAAGGAAAAGAAAGAGAATATATTAACTTAACTAGTAACGACTTCACGAAAGTGGGAAAAAAGTGCAAGTTCGAGAGAAAAAAAATATTTTCATTTCATCCAGATAGGAGAAGTACACAAATACAAAAGTAATTCTCATGCAAGAAAAGCGGAGATGTTGGGACAGAAAAAAAAAATTCATACAAGCATTTTATTTTATTTTTTTAAATTCTTTCATTGAAGAAAGTGAAACTGAATACAAAAGGGTTTAAAACATTCCATTGTACTTGTAACGACTGTTCTGAGCATTAGGAAATAAAATTCATATTATTCTGAAAAAAAAAAGAAAAAAAAAAAAAAAAAAAGAACCTTTCCTGCTTGTCACATTTTTTAGAAAGGTTCTTTTGTTAAAACGCAAACCGAATAACGATATATCAAGAAAGAAACAAAAAGAATTATAGTACGTTTCTCAACGTTTTGATCGCGCTGTGTGTCTCACAGCCAGTGACTCCTATTTCGCACTTTTTCTTCCCAAACCTTTTTAAAAAATGGACGCGTCTTCATGTAGCTGCCTCAAAGGTCATAATCTTGGAAGGGCGAAATAATTCTAAAAATAGATCTCCTTAAATCGCGCGGATTGGGTATCTCACACCCAGAGCGAGCATTTCTGTAACTGTTCTCAGTACAGGCAGACGTATCTAAATCGTTCTTTCATTATGGCGCATTACCGCACTTATGACGAAGAAATGCGGTATTTGAAAAATTTACTGGATACTGTTTCTTCTAATGAAGAAAATATAGAGGAAGATAGTGATTTTTCAGGTAATGAAGAGCCAAATGACGAAGAATATTGTAGTGATCCTAATTCTTCAACAGAAATTGAATCTGATTCTGAAAACGATGTTTCAGATTCAAGTGAAGATAATTATTTTATCGGAAGAGATAACATAACGAAGTGTAATAAAGAGAAATTCGAAGCTAATGTTAGAATTTCTGCGAAAAATAAAATATCAAAACTCCCAGGAAATACACCCGTTTCAAAGAATGTAACTTCTCCTATGGATGCTTGGAACCTTCTTATATCTTCTGATATGATAAAGAAGTTAGTGCATTGGACTAACAGTTTTATCGAATCGATTCGAGAGCGTTTTTCACGGGAAAGAGATGCAAAAGAAACTAATGAATCTGAAATTAAAGCATTTATTGGATTGCTTTATCTCATTGGTTTGCATAAATCATCACATGTGTATATACGAGATCTTTGAGCAACAGACGGCATTGGAATAGAAATATTCCGTACAACCATGTCATCAACACGTTTTTATTTTTTATTAAGATGCATCCGATTTGATGATATACAAACTCGCTAGAGCAGAAAAGAATTAGACAAATCGGCCCCGATATGTGAATTCTTCGAAAATTTTGTAGAAAACTGCCAAAAATCGTACAACGTTGGAGAGTACGTAACTATAGACGAGAAATTAGAATCTTTTATAGGGCGATGTCCATTTCGCCAATACATGCCAAAGAAACCATCGAAGTATGGAATAAAAGTTTTTGCGCTCGTCGATTCGAGAGTGTTCTATACTTGGAAAATGGAAATATATGCCGGTAATCAGCCGAAAGGTCCATTTCAAGTAGATAATTCTCCCAGTAGTGTCGTAAAAAGATTGATGGAACCTCTGTATAATTCAGGAAGAAATCTAACAGTGGATAACTGGTACACTTCTTATCCACTTTAACAAGAACTTTTGAAAAAAATATAACAATTGTTGGAACATTGAGAAAAAATAAGAAAGAAATTCCTCCAATATTCTTGAGTACAAAAAAAAAAAAAAAAAAAAAGGGACGTTTACACTTCCATGTTTGGATTTCAGAAAGAAACGACTATTGTTTCGTATGTACCAAAGAAGAGTAAAAATGTTCTTCTGCTCTCAATAATGCATAACGATAATGCAATATACATCACTACTGGAGAATCAAAGAAACCCGAAATAATAACTTCCTATAATATAACGAAAGGAGCTGTTGATGTCGTCGACGAAATGGCTGCAACATATTAAAAACTAAAAAAACAAATCGATGGCCTATGACGATATTTTATGCAATGTTGAATGTAGCTGCTATAAATGCACGCGTTATTTTGATATCCACTAAGGAACCACCGACTCAGAATCGAACACGACGTTCTTTTCTGAAAAGTTTGGGATTTAAACTAATCGAAGACTACAAAAAGATCAGAAGCCAGCAAACAATGCTCCCGCAAAGTTTGAAAGTAAAACTGGTAAAGAATGAGGACTCTCAACCATCTGCTAAGAAGGCAAAAGTAATAATTAAAAGATGCGCTGAATGTGGATCTAAAAAGGACAGAACAAAGAAACAAAATATATTTGTGAAAAATGTCAATAACGTGTATGTATGGTAGAATAATTGTAAGTAATATTTTAAATATATGTTTAAAACTGTTTCGACTTTTATCTTTTTCTTCTGTTTTATGTTTTGTGCAAATTTTATAGTAGAAAATAGGAAGAAACCACCCTGGGTATGACACACCCAGCGCGAGTAATGCCGTTCGTTTTTCTCGCGCGTGCAATGCCGGGTTTAAATAACTCTGAGATATTAACATATTTATAGAGTATTTAATTCGCATATACTATTAAATTAATTCGTATTCAATTACATATCACGTGAATAGAAACGTCAAGAGCTTAAATGAATATGTTGTTAGATGGAAAATACGATACTGATAAAAAAGTGTATTTTTAGGGAATTTGGAAAATCCATAATGCAAAATAATAATGAAGTATTACTCGTAATTTATTATTAGAAATAAAATGTTTATTTACTTTTTATATAGAGATGGAATGAATTATTAGATTTCGGTTTGACTAATCAGTGCTAAGTAGTCATGTCCTTGCTTCTGACTTCTGTCCTTGCTTCTGACGTTATACTTGCTTCTGACGTTATTCTAGTCTGGAATTGTGCAATTATTAAGTAATGTGAGTCAAAGAGAAAAATGATTGGTGTTAAGGATTGCTTTCTAATTTCTCCCGACGCCTTCTCTCTCACGCTTTCGGCAAGGCTGTTTACTGATTAGGAACATAGGCTAATATCCCGAATGTATAAGGTACATGAGATATACTAATTAAAAATTCTAACAGTGTGAGAGTTTCAGTTTAGGTAGCGACGTCCTTGAAAATTTTATGTCTAAACATATGGAATTTCTGGTACTGCAACTGTAATTTTGTGTTAAAAACTTGAAAGTTGCAGTTGATCCTATAAACTGTAAATTAAATTTACCAAAAATGCTTTGCTTTTTGCCGGAAATTAAATACTTATTTAAGTTTATTTGTATTCTTATTTTCTTTGTATCTCATTTTTACTTGCTTGTACGAAGTAAAAAGGAAGTATCGTAATCGCGAAAAGTTTCAGAGTTTCAGGCAGCATATTTCAATGAAAATATCCATGTTGACCGCTTTCGAATGCAATTTAACGATGTATTTGCTTGATATCTGTACGTAAGGACAGAATAAAGGACCCGTTTCCTCCAAAAAAAATATATATATATATATAAAACTGCTTTAAAATTAATTCTGAAGAGAATATTTCATGGCGTCTGTAATAACGTATGTACGTACGTACGTATCTCGCATAACTCAAAAACGAGTAGCCTCAGAACGTTGAAATTTTGTATATAGGACTACTGTAACATGTAGATGCGCACCTCGTACTTTGGTTGCAATCGGCCGCGCCAAACGTATATAAATATTATATCCACTCTGTTACTCGGCTCAGTGATCTCAGTTTCTTTACTCTTATATGTTTCTAAATTGTACATTTTTTGCTTTAAAAATCATTGAATTATGTTGTTCTTATCTTCCGGTTGAGGTTGTTATGCCTTTAGTAAATCTGTCTGCAATATTTTTAGAATTATCAACAATTTTAAAGATCTTTAAGTGCCGCTAAGCCTAATAATTTTTCTGATGCCGGCCATTGCTTGTTTACATTTGAAACAGCAGAATAGTAGATTTGTTGCCAATCTAGAGAAACGTAGCTTCGCAACAACAAATATAACGCCTTCATTTATTATTGCAAATTAAATCATGCTTAATGCTTTCTGGAATATTTTCGAGGAAATAAGTGTTTAAGGTTTACTGCGTAATTTTTAATACAGATATTTTGAGTTTTCATGCATTTTTGCCTTGTCGCGAAGTCAATTAATTCATAACTGAATTAATTGAATGAGAAATACTAAATCATCTGTGAAAAACTGTTTCTTTTTTGTTTTGTTTGCTGAATTCCTTTTATACATCGTTCTAACTTTATTATAGTATTTGAATAGAACATGTGGGAACCGTTAGATAATTCTTGAAATAATATAAATTTTGTGCATTCTGAGTTATAATATGAACGAAATATAATACTGCTAAGTGAACCTCGCTCTGGTAAAAAAATAGAGTGAATTTTAAAGAATGCATTTATTTTATTGTGGTTTATGCTCTGTGGGAGAAGTAGGTTTAATTCAATCCAACAAGTTTAAACGAAATGCAAGAAAACATGTGTATAATTTAATATTCCGTAAAAGGAAGTCATGTGGTGTACACATCAGAATTTGTTTCTTAATATTTCTGTGATATGTGGAGCAACGATAATTGGCCAGGTAAGTAGGACGCCACTTACTTAGCTTGTAAATGTAGTGCATTAAAAAATTCTTAAACTGGTTTAGAAATTAAATAGTGTATTAAAATATCGTGGATATTTGTCTGAAATTATCAGGAATGAAGTTTAGGTTTCCAGATTAATTTCAAATATTGGAATAGAGATAGTAACAGGTTATATTACGAAAGAACGGGTCAGTAACGATAAATGTGTTTGATAACAATACATGAACAGATGTAGTAAAACATTTTAGAATTTTATAATATATTCGCCACAACATCTAGTAATGTTGTGTTATAACTGCAGTAATGCCTGAATTCCTAAAGAATAACAGCACAGTAACCCATATATATATATAGAGAGAGAGATTTCCTATATGTATATATATACATATATATAAGTAGAATGTAGTAAACGAAAAAGAGAGACCTATTTGGTAAAGAATTTTGCGCATTAAGCTGCAAATTTTTTAAATATTTGCTCAAAAGAGAAAAGTTCGAAATAGTTAAGGCTTAACTCTTTCGCATCGAAGTCGCCCCAAACGCCCAAACATTCAGACATCGGCTGGACGCCAGAAACGCCTGAATAATTTCCTACCCAGCGCTTTCCCCCATCACGTTACTGCATTACTCATTGCTTTCAGGTGTTGTTAAATCACGTGTCAAACATTCTTTTGAAGCTACTAAAAATAGCTTCCTTGTTTCCTTTGTTCCTTCCTTTCCTTTGTTTACTGTCAGTGTTTAGCTTTTGATGCCCGAAGTTGCAATCCCGTCCCAAGGGTCAAAGTGTCAAAGAAAGAAGTTCTTCACACAGTGTCAAAGCGTCCGAGAAAGAAGTTCTCGCTTTACTTAAGTAAGGCTATTGTTAGCGCTGTAGTATTCAACTTGTCATGGGGGAAGGAAAACCATTCCAAGAGAAATTCTTAGATACGGGCGTTTTTGATGTTTGGGGAATTGAAATTTTGCCCTCTCTCGATGCGAAAGAGTTAAAAGCACATTTGATACTGGAGTTCCAGAGTAAAAAAGTTACACCTAGTATAAACAATAATATAATACTAAAACAGTAAAAGTTATCCTCTAAAAACCTACAGTAATAACTACAAAACGATTAAACTTCAGAACTAAAAAGGGATTAGAAAATGCTAAAAAATTTTGAAATAAAAAATTATATACGATGCACGCTAACAATCAAAAACATTTCAAAGACATAGACAAAGAATTGCAATAAATGGTAAAGTAGCCCAATTCGAGGTGTAACACGGACTTATCAAAGAAAAAGCGTGAAAAAACTCGAATTTAGCTAATACCATTAGCGCGTTCCGTCAAACGAAAACAATTGAGAGAGAAAGCGGAAGTTCATTAATAGAATTATCAAATTAAATTATCTTAATATAGCTCAATATCAATGGCTTCGCTTCCTTTTGCAAAGCGCCTGTAAAGTGTAGGAATTATATACAAAGTTATTGCATCGAACAAAATCTCCATATAATGTAACTTATTCTAACAGCCAGATCACCGTTTACTATATTAATAAAATCAAATAACTATTCACCAACAAAAAACAAAAAACAATTTATTATTCAGTCTTTGGAGACCTCAAACTATATGTCCGTGCAAGAATGCAACTACACGGTAATAAAGAGAGATTTCATGCAGTCAACAACAACTGCATTCTATAAGCTTTGGTAATATTATTAAGCTAAGGGGTATTTGGCAATTACTTAACTTATTGCGATTTTAGTTTCCAAGGTATCCGGTATCTGCTTGTCTTATGCCCAAGAATATAATCTTTTGGGCAGATAATTTGACACTATGCGGCTAGGATGAATCACATTTTACGCAATTTCGATTGCTAAAAAACAAAAACCAATTTATTATTCAGTTTTTGGAGCCCTCAAACTATATGTCCGTGCAAGAATGCAACTACACGGCAATAAAGAGAGATTTCATTTCAATAATTTATATGCGGATGAGGCAGTTTTACTATATATCATAATTTTATTAATATGCGCTGCAAACTGATAGTGCTTTTGTCATATTGCGCAGCATATCTTGTTTTGTCTATTACGGCACTAAATATCTTCTTTGGTAGGATTGGCATATCAAAAACCTTAACTTGTATTCCTATTTTCAACTGTGATGAAGTTTACCAGCAGAAAAATACAGACTGTCATGTGGTACAGAATTATTGCACTGAAAATGTTGCCGGGCATATAACTGCCGCATTCGAAACAGTGAATAAAAAATCTGATGTGTGCACCACATGACTTCCTTGTATTGGAATATTAAATTGGAATATTAAGTTATACGCATTTTTTCTTGCATTTCATTTAAACTTATTGGATTGAATTAAATCTACTTCGCCGACAGCGCATAAACCACAATAGAATAAATGCATTCTTTAAAATTCACTCTATTTGTTTACCATAGCAACACTCTGACGCTAGGTTCACTTAACAGTATTATATTTCGTTCATATTATAACTCAGAATGCGTAAAATTTATATCATTTAAAGAATTATCTAATCGTTGTCACATGTTCTATTCGAATACTATAATAAATCTAGAACGATGGATAGAAGAAATTAAGCAAACAAAACAAAAAAGAAACAGTTTTTCACAGACGATTGAGTATTTTTCATTCAATTAATTGAGTTCTCACTTCGCGAGAAGGCAAAAATGCATAAAAACTCAAAATATCTATATTAAAAATTACGAAGTAAATGTGTAACACTTATTTCCTCGAAAAAATTAAAGAAAGGATTAAGTATGATTTAACTGGCAATAATAAGTGAAGGTAGACAAGCGTTAATCAAGTGGTCTGCTGAGTCAGCGACACATGGTTGCGGTGAATCAAGGAAGGACGTTGGATTCGCCGTATTATATCTGTTGTTGCGAAGCTAAGTTTCTCTAGATTGGCAGCAATTCCACTAGTCTGTTGTTTCAGATGTAAACAATCAATGGCCGCCATAAAAAAGGCTTAGCGGCACTTAAACAACTTTAAAATTGTTGATAATTCTAAACATATTGCATACAGATTTACTAAAGGCATAAAAACCTCAACCGGAAGATAAGAACAACATAATTCAATGATTTCTAAAGCAAAAAATGTACAATTTACAAACATATAAGAGTAAAGAAACTGAGATAACTGAGCCGAGTAACAGAGTGGATATAATATTTATATACGTTTGGCGCGGCCGATTGCAACGAAAGTACGAGGTGCGCATCTACATGTTACAGTAGTCCTATATACAAAAGTTCAACGTTCTGAGGCTACTCGTTTTTTAGTTATGCGAGATACGTACGTACATACGTTCGTACAGACGCCACGAAAATTTCTCTTCAGAATTAATTTTAAAGCAGTTTTATAATTTTTTTTTGGGAGGAAACGAGTCTTTTATTCTGTCTTTACGTAGAGATATCACGCAAAAACATCGTTAAATTGCATTCGATAGCTGTCAAAATGGATATTTTCGTTGAAATATGCTGCGTGAAACTTTTCGCCATTACAATACTTCCTTTTTACTTCGTACTAGGAAGTAAAAATTGATTGGATGTTAAGCGAAACAGTTTCGTACAGTTCTTTTTCGAAATGCACATTTGAACGTCAAATAATAAATATAAACAAAGTATTCAATAAGAAAAAAGGATGGATAAATAATAGAAGATACGTTAGTCAAACCACCATAAATTCTACTATGCATATATTGAATCTAATGTAAAGTCTTCCTGAAGAACTTAATAAACATTTTAAACGTACATATTCAAAAAGAAAATAGTGTGCCTTAGGAGAAGAGACAGACATAGGAATCACGATCACTTATATCCATTATTATGAGTCTTCTTTACTTTTCTTCTTAAGCTTCGATTATTAAATTAACAGTGGTAGAGGTGGTCTGAAATCATCCAAACTGCTCAAACTCTTATTAGATGCTAAGCGAAATATCGCTAAGTCTAAAGAAACAACAGAAAATTGAGCAGGGCGTAAAAGGCATTTTATTTTGAACTAAACAAAAACCGAAGATACACTTTGTGCTTACAACTCAGTCAACCTCTTGAGAAAAATAACTTAAATGCAAAAGTCGAACGTTAAATTTAAATACAGATAAGCTAGTAGCCAAAAGTTACACAGATGAAGTTGACGCGAAATTGACCCAAAACTTAACTAGCATGGATATCAACTGAAATGCAAAGCAGAAGACTTCAAAGCTTACCTTATCCAGCAAACTAGTAACGTGTCACGTGTCTTCGAGAGGAGAACACACTCTGTCTTACAACTTAAAAACCTGAGCTTAAATACAAGCGAAATAAATTTCCTTTCTGTGGCGAAAGCGGAAGGAGGAATTGAGAGTAAAGATACAAAACATATAATAATTAATTAACTAAAAATAAAATCGTATTTGTTATTTTATGTACAACATTTGAATACGTAGACAACTGCAAAAATGTAAAAATAAAATTTCCTTCATTGAAATTTGTGTTACATTAAGACGAATTAAATCTTTCTTTTTAATTTTAATTAATTAGATTTTGCGGAATTGCAAACTAAATCAAATTTCTGCTGGCTTATTTACAAAAGTTGTTTCATCTTATTCACAGTAACATACAGAACGTTCGAACATTTTCTAAACTTAAAAGAAAATATTGTTTTAAGGCAACAACTAATTGATTAGTAATGTTATAATTAAGATGACTAACTGATGTATTTATGAGTTTAAACTTATGAATTATTAGTGAGCAATAACAATGATCCTTTTAAACGCTTTTTAGTGGGGGGAGGAGATTTAATTTTTGTTGTTGTTTTGTCCATGTATTTCATGGAAAAATGGCCTCCAGAGTCTCAGGGAGGTTAGACTTCTACTTCCATCCCGACTTTGAGAAATAGCACAAGGGTGAGGGTCCGTGGATCTTTCACGCCTCTTCTCCTACCATCAAACCATACGAAAAGGCTTTCGGCACGCCATATATTTAGAGGGCCCACATTCCACAAATATAATATACATTTAGAAACATTCAAGCCTTCTTCGGGATTCGAACCTGTGCTCTTCAATTCCGCAATAGACTCTCCTAATCATTACATCGTCGGGAGAGCAGATTTAACTGTTAACTAAAGATTAATTTATGTCAAAGACAATACACTAAATTGTACTAATTTGTGCTTAGAAAAACTATTACATCGCATACATTACCATTGCATTCTTTTATTACTATTCACACAGCTTTTAGCCAATACAGAGAATTCAGCACGTTATTTAAAACTTTCACATATGAAATAAAAAGCATTATTTCGAAATTCCTAGAATTCAAAAACTTTGACTATTAAACATGTTAAACTATAAGAATTTCTTAAGTGATTAACCTACTTTGTTATTACATTGTAAATTAATTAAATTCTAAGTTCCGATCGGACGACAATTCGTATAATTACAATGCTCGTTGTTATCATTTGTACTGATAATATTCAGTCAGAAAGACTTAAAGACATTAACAGAGTCTACCCAGCTCTTCAGAATGTAATCTGCATCTACTGCCGACTCTCATTCATTCGTGCGAGCTAATAGTAGAATAGATTAATTTTGTTTGACAATTGTTTATTCCATTTGTATTATATCTATTCAATTACAGGTCTCAAGTGAACTAGACACAATATAAGATTTAGATACGATTGCGGATTTTTCACTGTCATATTATTAGCTCTTGTAACTTGCACATAAAAGCAACTTAGAGGTATATAGTATGCTTGTAAATACATTTGAAAGAAATGTCAAATCTGCCTATTCACTTCGATCCAAGGAATGTTTATTCCTATTATATAAATTTATATCTTATAAATATTCTTTCTTTTTAAATATGAGACTTAAATTTGTAACTGATACCTCAAAGTATACAGGGGGAATCTTAATAAGAGGGCAAAATTTTAGGGGATGATAGAATGCTGCTGTACGAGCAATATTCGTCATAGAATTTATGGTCAGAAACCAAGCGGTGAGAAGTTACATGGTAGTTTTTTACTGTCATATTTAAAGAATTAACACAGTGAGACGAGATAGTTCAGAAAGAATTTTATTAATATATTGTGCTCATAAAAATTTCTCAAAAGATCTTCCGGCAGCTGTAACGCAGCTTCACACCTTCGGGATAGGGACTGAAGCACAATTGCGATGACACCAGCTTTTTCCCGAATATCGTCAACACCAACGGCTATTCTGGCAACTAGATCCATATTGGTTTCAATGGTGCACTCTTAGATTAGGCTTTTCATGTGGCCCCACAGAAAAAGTTCAAACACAAGAGATGCGGTGATCTTGGTGATCAAGCTATAGCACCACCATACCAATCCATGGCCTTGCAAATTTTGTATTCCGTATAACCTGCAATCCTCTCAGCAATCCACGGTAGAAAATGGAGTTGGGTGAGAGAATTGACCCTTTTTATACCATTTAGTTACAATACCACCTCGCGACTCACCGTTTGAGTTCCTACCATACATTCTATGACGAAATTCCTGGTATAGTTGTCGTCTATCACCCCGTAAAGTTTTGCCCTCTTGTTCAGATTCACCCTCTATACAGACAACATTAGTTCTCAGATGTATTCAGAATACCTGCCCTGGTACAGTAAATATATAATTCTCAATAATTCACTTCTTTTTATATTGTTAATGAACAGCACCAGCTACTGTCATGAATGCGTGTAATAAAAGGACAATGCCCTAAAACTTTAAGCTGTCTAGCTGCAATATTCGTCACTTAGTGATTCAGTCCAAAATTTGTGACATATACGGGAGGAACTTCAATTAAAAATATGTGGTACGTCGTTGAATTAATATGAAAATACATATTTTACATGAATTCCAGGCTCTCCATTAAATTATTGCAGCGTTTCAATAGTAAAGGTCAGGAGTGCTATTGTCTATGATAAACTCTCAGAGGGCGGTGGAACATTTATTCAGTAACGATAGAGAGAATTTCAAAGGGCTATTAATGTACACCAGATTACCTCAGATTAATAGCAATGACATTGAATTGGAGACCAAAGATTTATCCTCGATAGCGTAAAAATAAATTTTGTTAATGTTTCAAACACTGAAGTTGATTTGACATTTCATATTGCATGCACTAATTCTATTAGCTAAGCAAACATTGAATTACTTTGAACTTAAGAAATGTTGTTTATTAAGAAAACCTCAAACAAATTAAGTGTTATTTAAGAATACTTTCCCACCAATCTCTTAACCAATCTCTTTTCCACCAATCTCTTAGCAATTTTAAGTGTAAATGTTTGCAAGTATTAACCATCAATATTTACAAGAATTAAATATAAATATTTAATTCCTTCATATTATCATATCTCCATTCATGAACTTAAAATTATCAAGGTAAATTTTTGAGCCATAGTAGAAACAACAACAACAGCAATAAATAAAAATCTGAAAGCTTTCAGATTTTACATTACGCTCATGTTTGAGTGGAGGACTGTGGTATTCAAAATTTGATGAATCTATTTACCGTTGCTTTTTTATAATGCGAAAAACATACATACATTCATACAGATTCTTCTTAATTTCTTTATATATAATACAGGGCGATAATATTTCGTGACAACTATTTGAAAAGTGATTCGACGGAAAATGCCGTTTTGGGACTTACAGCCCTTTTGAGCTAACACCTGTTTCAGCTAATAGTAACAAAGTTTAAAAATGTCATTGTCATCTTCGAAAATGTTTTAATATACGTTTTTTCAAACTGTAACAACATTGCCTTATTTATCACCACAAAAGTGTGAGTCTAATCTACTTTACCATGTAACTGCTTGAGAAACTTCATCAGCTAAAAAATTGTTAATAAGACTTTTGTTGCTACATTAATATTAATGTTATTGTGTTACAATTATTTATGTTCCTAACAATCGGTATGAAAATAAATTAATAAATAAACCACTAACTAAATCAATCAAAGTGACATCAAAAATTGCATAAAAGCAATATTGGAGTGGCCCATTAACAGCATAGCGGATAAAGCCACCAAATACTGCTAGATAATTGCAAAATCTTTGCAAGTGAGTTAAGTCTAAGTGTATTAACATGTCTTTTCCAGTGAAGACACCAGTCTTATAATATCATACTCAAAAGCATCTGTTACCCTGGGCAGATAGCCTTCCTGTGTTTTATCTTAATCCGTTATCTGAAGCTAACTAAACTTGACAAAGCCATGGCAGGGATTAGCTCCAAATGTGTAAATAAAAATACAAAATTTTCTAATCCTGATTACAAGCTTCATTTCATAAGATTGTAATTTGATGCAAATATCAAGTTTATTATCAGCATTTAATCAGTATCTCAGTGTTCAACGAGTTTAAATGTTCGAAATACAGAGCAGTTTATGAAATTTACTGTAGACTTAGGTAGTAAATTATACATGTTTTATTTAGCTTACAGTACCTTATTTAATCAAAAATAATTGCTATAAATGGGAAAACCTACTGGGGAAGAAGTACTTTTACTTTCATAACATGCTTTACAAATTCTAAAACATTCCGTAAATTTCTACAAGTCGCACTTTCTCTTCTGCTGTAGTTTCTGGAATTTTGAGAAAAGGAGATAACATCACGTCGTTCATTACTCGAGACCTAGCATTATCACGCCGAAGGTAATAATCCTAAGAACATAAAATAAAATTCTTTACGAGAGAATTTGACAGATTTAATGATCTCCTAGTTGCAAATTCAGAACAGCACATTATAATATTACATATTTCGTAAGGCTCGGCAGATAAAACTTCAAACTGCAGGATGCAAATGACCTTCTTTCACAGAAAATGTTCGAAGATATTTTGTACTTTCTTTCAAATTCACATTTATGTGCATTTTTAAGCAAGTATGTTTGTAACTCGATCCGAGTCACTGATAATTTCTTTATTTTTACTATAGTTAGTTGCAGTCTTAGCATATGCAACTGCAAAATTGTTATTATGATATATTATGATAATTATCCTGGTAAATACACCTACTGTATCTGCAAATACGCCATGTGCGGTGCTGGTATCGCAATAAACAAGCCATTCATTTGATTAGAGCACCTTCTTCCAAGGCGAGCAGAAAATGAGAAGTACAATAAATCCCCTTTCTAAAATTATTAAGGTATATGCCATTACGAAGGTGTATGTATAGATACTACATACGTGTTTTATTGCTAAATATATGTGTTCACATACGTGTTATATTCGATAATTCCTAATAATTCACTTCTTTCTATATAGGTCAGGAACAGTACCAACTACAGCTATGAATACAACATGAGGATGTGATAAAAGGAAAATACCCTAAAAATCGAAGTTGTTTGATAAAGGGTTAAGCTGCGAAATTGACCATTTTGGCGATTGAGTCCCCAAACACAAATCTATAGTGAATGATTGATTTAATATGAAATTCCATATTTTGTACGCGGATATTACAAATGATGGCTTCTGTGAAAAAAATTTGCCTTTGGTCTTTGCTTCCCTTTCGATAAAGCAAATAATAAACACATTATTTGCTACAATGTTTATGAATGAATCTTTACAGGACGGTCACGAAACAATAGCACACCTTCAATATTGGTGCCAGAAGAAGCCATACCCGTTGCTATCTATTGATTAACTGTCCATATTTCCGACGACCTTCTGTAGAGAAATAAAATAGGTAGAGATAGAAACTAGGATAGCACGTCTGTAGTGCTATTGGAATCAAGGGGGTATTGCTGAACCTAGCTAACACTTAACCATCTATCCCAAATTTGAGACAAAACACTCGGAGGGAGGAACAGTGCGAAGATATCCAGAGAACTTTTGACTCGCTGTGTATTTTGAGTGACTCTTGCCGTACGCACACAAACATTTGCAAATATTCACGCCTTCTGCAGAATTCGAAACATGCCTGTCATTTCGGCAATCAGTGTCACTCACCATTTTACCGGCTTCACGGCTGAACGAATTAAGCAGGACTTTACCATATTGGCGATACATTTACTGCTACTGCTCCAGAAAAATATCTTACAGAAGTTCTGCACAAACAAAGACATTTTCGTAATTATTGCTCACAAATATCTCGATCTGATTCTAGACAATATTTGACAATACTGCTGATTGTGCGACAAAATTTTAGATTATTTATCATGCAGCTTCAAATTTAGAATTTGCTTTTAGTTGGTCTAACGCTGTGATGTGCTTTTGTTAAAGGGTATGAGAAAACGTAATTTTCTGTGGAGTTTCTTTAGTCGCAAACACAGCTGTCTAAGAAAAATATATTTCTGTGGTAGTAATAAATGGCGAAGTTTCCTCGTCCAACTATGAATTCATTTAACCTGGTGTTAGAGACATTTTTTCATGTTTAACAACGTAAATTACTTCACGTGTTCTTCTGCCGTGGGATACAGAGTTTCATTTGTTTAGTAGATTTGATTCATTTTCTTTTGTGCTTTTTTTTAGATGGGACTTAGGCCATTTTGGAATTAAGAGTAGTATCTGCATTTTATCGAGGTAATCGGCATATTTTCCATCATTTTCTGCATGTGTTTACACCCAAAGAAGCGAAATTTTAATTTAGCTATTGTCTTCAAGGAGATGAAAGTTTTATTATGCTATTGGAGAAGAGAGTTTGAAATTCGTTATCACATGTAGCAAAAAGAATCTGATTAAATTGTGAGATGATTGCAATTTTTATTGCCTTTATAAATGTTGATGTTCATGAATTTGGTGCATAAAAATCTTTTTTCATGTTGCTTGAAAATCTGTATTTCCTGGTCAAAGGCGTCATTTGCCGAGTAGCAATACAACAGCTTCAGTTTGCTTTCTTATTTATATGTGCACGCCCCATAGTGTTCATTCTATGTTATCGCAGAAGGCGGATTATTTATCCTTTGTCCCATTTTATTTGATTTGTCTAATCGTGCAAAGCCACACTCGCATCATTTCAAATAAAGAAAATTATTTTTTTTTATTTCACGCCTGAACTAAAACTAAACTGAGGTAATGGTGCCTTAATGTCCTAAATTTCGAACGATTAAATTTCAGGACTTTGCTTCTGTTATATTTAGTTTGACATATATTATTTTAATATTAGTTTAGAAAGGCATCATTTTATTTTCCCTTTAACACCATTATTCTTAACTTCTGTTCAAATTCATAAATTATTCGTAATTTCTATTCAATTGCGATGAAATTAAGACGTCATTCTTTGCACAAAGTAACAAATTAAAAATATAATACATGTTACATTTTTCCACTTTGTAATAAATTGATGACCATCATTAAAGAAAGTTATGTGATTCTCTATCTTATTTTGGAAGGCCTATACTGTCATTTACATATCATTAACATTCTTCGAATTTAATGTATTAATTTCTAAAAATGTATAGCACTGTAAATTGTTTTCTTAATTATTCAAGGTAATTAAAAACACAAAGCGGTGAAAATTAATAACAACAGTATTTGCGTTACTTATTTGTATTTATTATTTGTAAGCTATTTTGGCTAAATAGAAAAACAAAAACCAAGATGAAAAGATTTCCGCATATCTATAACATGAATAACTTGAGTTATTCTGCATACACCTTTAATCAAATATTTCAATCATTTACGTTAAATATCTAATTAAGAATAATCCAAATTAATTCTAAATTAGGGCACCATTACCTCGTGTGAGACTAAAATCAGCATTATGCGCAAAGAGAGCATTAAGGATTACACTGAACATGAACTGTAATGTGATGTTTAAGGAACTTTTGAACAAACCCTTTTGCGTTTAAGTTAATGTAAATGGTCACATGAAAATTTATTGTGTTGAACTACGAAACGAATCATATTCTATACTAATGCGTATAAAATTAAAACATTATTTTGGATAAAATTAGCACTTCTGTAGTGCTCCTCTTAATAAATTGATATTGTTAGGGGTTGTGCATTCTTGTAAATTCAAAGAATAAGCTAATGGGCAAAATAAAATCTGATCCTTTATCGCAGATTGTAAGAGATAGCGATATAAAAGAAGTTGTTAAATTATAGTTTCACATTACTGACATTTTTTTTTTTTCTACTCGATTAAATGACTGTCACATTGTACATATCGCATGCATCTTAGCACCTTCCATCCTTTGGACTTGTCGGGCAGTAGCACGGTGTAGCTAATTTTGTCTCCGCCGGTTGTGTATTATGCCATCATAAATTTTAAAAACTAGCCCCCATATAAGTAAATGTTAGTAAATGCTAACATAGTTGTTAGCCCCCATATAGTAAATGCTTATGTCTTATGGGACAGTACTTTCTACTATCATTTGACCTAAGAAACTCAAAACTAATAAAAAATCGTCGAAGGCATTATACTGGGTATCGATGATATGCGGGAACCCAAGTACTGTGAAATGCATGTCGCTTGAGCCGAAGACGTAGTTGACGGAGAAGACGTAGTCTTGATCACTATTGAAAATCTGCCTAAAGAGTATCTGAATTGAGTTGTCCCATGGTTCATCACGGTTTTTGCAGGTTCACTGCAGGATAACTAGGATTTTCAGGTTCAATTTCTCAAAATGCTTAGACACCTTTCACAATGCGTTGCTTTTCTAATCTAAATAACTGAGAGCTATGGCAACGTTTCGATAAATGTTGCAAATCTGACTTCCAACATTAACACTAAAATCTCAAATTGATTTTAAAGGAAATTTCGCAATTCTGATTTAGTCCTTTTAAAAATTCTATCATTTATTTACACAATTTCACATCTATAAAATATAATAACCTTAATAAGCTTATAGAAACACAACTATTGTAAAAAAAAATAAATAAAAAATGCAAATTAAGATACGCGCACGCATTTACAGTAACACAAGATTCAATATAATAATGTTAAATAAATAAATATATGCGCAATGAAACATAATAAATAAAACAAGTATAACGAATGACAAACACATATTTGCATAACTTTACAGTAATACTATGTTTTCAAGTATAACATACAATTTAAAATTTGTTGCTGTATTGAATCCGACAAAGTGCATGAAGTTTATTATTTAAAGAACTATAATTTAATGAATTTCGCTACTATGTTTTCTATATGCGCAATGAAACATAATAAATAAAACAAGCATACAAGAAAGTCAAACATATATTTACATAACTTTACAGCAATACTATGTTTTCAAGTATAACATACACTGACTACCAATACGTATTTGGACACCTTTGCAAATGACGATATCTGCGGGCCTAAGGTACGTCACGGACTCCGCTGGTATATTCGTGTAGGAAACAGAATCGGCTTTAGTCGTATGCAAGATGCCTCGCATTTCGGGGCTCTCTGATTTCGAGAAAGGTATAATTATCGCGTATCACAAATGTGGCCGATCCTTAAGGGACGTATCTAGCGATCTGAAGTACCCAAAATCGACAGTGGCCTGTGTGATTAAGAAATGGAAGGTGAGCGGTGATTGTCGGAATGTTCCCCGTGTCGGCAGACCAACGAAACTGGGAGATAGAGACCGACGAGTGCTGTCCAGAGAAATTCGGAAGAACTGCACCCAACTGATGGCCTCATCCGCGAGGAGTTTCAACAGGCATCCAGGAGTATTGTGTCAATGAATGCCATCCGTAAGGAAGCACATCTGCTTGGTTTTCATGGTCGTGCTGCTGTCTATAAGCCTTTGATCACAAAGTCCAACCGCGCTGCTCGGTTAATGTGGTGCAAAGCGCATCGAAATTGGACCGTAGATCAGTGAAAACGGGTTCCTTTGAGTGACGAATCAAGGTTCACCCTTTACCGTTCGGATGGCAGGGTCTTGGTCAGGCGTCTACCTGACTTGTGGAAAGTACTTGTACAAAGACCTGTGGAAAGTATGCCCCGGACGGTCCACGCTGTAATTACCTCTCGGGGAGGCTCTACCAACTATTGATTTTGAATAAAGTTAGTTTTTCTTTTCTATCACAGGTGTTCAAATACTTATTGGTAGTCAGTGTACAAGTTAAAATTTGTTGCTGTAACTGGATACGAATAAGTGCATGAAGTTTATTATTTAAAGAATTATAATTTAAAGAATTTCGCTACTGTGTTTTCTGTACTTAAGTTCTGCCTTCTTTCGTTCCTTTCTTTTTCTGTTATAAATCTGATTTATTTGCAAGAAAATAAAAGTGTCCTAAATTTCAGGTTTACTTTTCTTTAAAGATGTAGGCCACTTTTATTGTTATTCGAAGAATATATGCTTCGTAAATGCGGGTGCTACTGTTTTTATTTGTTGTTAGAGTTAAGCAAAAGATAAATGTCGCATGTTACATGGTTTACTATTATCATTTTGAGAAATTAAGAGTGCCTATAAAGAAAAAAGTGATTTCTTAAGAAATGCCTATAAAGTAAATCGCTGTAGCATCATTTCAAATGCAGCATCACGTAAGAATTAGTTTTTATGTTTCATTTTGTGACGACCTGCTGTCATTAATTAACATGATGATAAACGCCAAAAATTTAAAATTACCTTTGAGATATCGATGGCTTTAACCAACTGTATTATTTCTGAATTCAACTGATCAAAAATGTTACCCACATAGCAGCTTAGCAGTCTTTTATAACATACGATGAAGAGAATCGAGATTCATGGTGGAAATAACGATGAGTCGTTTAGCCTACTTTTTTGATTATACAAACTTTTAACCACTTAAACGCAATGTCGTCTACAAATAAACGTACTTCGAAACAGAATTAGGAGTCACTGTTTTTGTAGATAAACATTCCGCTCCGCTCCTAGGCCACTTTGAAAACATGAAAAGTTCTTTTCTCTATTTTAACTTATTGGGCAATGGATTTGTTAAACATTTAACCATAGCATCCAGAAAAAAAAAATCTATCAATCAATACATAGCCTTTTAATTTTATTCTTCTGATCAATACATAGCTTTCGTTTTGATACTTTTTAAAGTAATGATTACGATGTTGTTCATTTAAAGAAACTGAAAACATATCAGTTTCTTTAAATGAACCTTATTTGATTATTGCAAAGCACTACAGGGCTATCTGCCTAAGAGGAAGGATGCCTTCGGAAAGGACACTCTAAGGAATACTGGTTCGTATACCCGTTACATATGGGTAAAGCCACGGAAACGCCCATGCAGCCAGCCATTTCACCGGGCTTTAAACCGAACCACTCAGCGGCTTTACCGCTTTGCTGCTGATGAGCTTCGTGCTAAAAGTAATATGGTAAACTATTTACTTTAACATAGTTGCCAGTTTTTGTAGAAAGAGTCTGGCAGAGTGTTGAACATAATATGCTCTTCTATTTATCACATTAATTTAGGCAAGATAAGTAGATCGGTGAATATTATACGTAGCACTGCCTCTGGAGGGCAGCTGATTTGCTTCCTAAAGGATTTTAGTAGAGTTCTCGAATTTTATTATACTAAGTCAAATAATCATCGTAGGTTCTAATTGTCTGTTAAAATATTTGACTAGCGATTGACAACATAAGGCAAATTATATTTAGTCAAGGACTTACAGGAAAGGTCGAAAAGTTAATTACTTATCGCTGTTTGCGGGAGAAATCAAGTGAAAACATGAAAATCTTCAAAATGATTAAGTATTTGACTCATAATTTACTTATTAGGATAGAATGTGTCCAAGGTAAAGGCAAAATGAACACCAGTTGGAATATATAGCTCATTCCTCTGCAGGATTAAAATATCATACCAGAAGAGATAAATGTTGCCAATGCAAGTTAACTAAATATTCTTTGCTGCATTTCAATGTTTAAACCTTATTTATAATTAGAAGAGTGACAAAAAGTAAGGAATTAAAAAGAAATCAGATGTAAATAGTTAATTACTTTAAAAAGATAAAATTACACTTCATTTTCGAGAAGCAAACAGTTCTCTTGGTTGTAATTAGCAAAATTGTTTTCCTGAAGCTTGTAGAGACATTCAGTTAATTGGAAAAGCCGGAGATATGAAACATTAGCAAACGCCTTCGCCGGGAATCGAACCACGGACCTCTGAAATACAGGCCCAGCGTGCAGAAGCACTACACCACGAAGGTTGGAACACGACCTTATAAGCTGATGGGAATGCTTGAAAGAAAGAATTGCAAATTTCCACTTTACGCAAAAAATCATTCAACTGAAGTGAAATTTTACCAGCACGAGAAATCTTTTCTCTCTAATATGTAACTATCAATATACTTTAAATTCCTGAAATCCTAAAAAAAAAATGATAGCTGTTCCACTGAAGGAAAACAGCTCAGGCTTTCACATACTTGATATAATCTGGATATTTCAATAAAGTGCTAGAGTACTATTTATTCAGAACAGTATATCTTTAGGTATTAATATATGTTACTAGTAAGATTTATTAAATTTCACATCAAACTGTTATAAATGTTAAACTCTCTCTTTTTTTCATTAAATTCAACAGCGCAAAAAATATGTTTAACTTCTGAACAGCCTTTGATAAATGTGTCACCCTGTCATAATTTGCATTACAAGTTGAAAACAATGCAACATATTAAAATATATGCATTTGTTTTATAAAAGAACTCCAATGTACGTCCAGAACATTCTATATACTATACACTTTTGAATATCTCTTTAATACATGCAGTTCTAGCATCTGATTAATATAGAAAAGTAGATTATACAGACTAATATTAATTATTATTAATATTAATATGAAGAATTATAGGGATCCTAATCTATGTCCCATTTAGACATAGGAATGTTTATATATTGCTAATTAAAGAAATTAAGATTTTGAAGCCTATATTCTTGGTTATTATTTCACATGGTCAGCTAAGTTAATGTAGCACTTACAGTACCGGGCTAGAGTGTTTTATGAAATTCTACCCCACATTTCTAGCACCAAAGCCACTAGTTCATATAAAAATACAATCTGCAAATATCTCAACATTACGATAGCATCCTGGAGGCAGGTTTCTGCATCCACACAACAGCTGCTTCAAATCGTTTTGGGTAGGAAGTTTGTAAATATAGTTCTTCGTCATTGCTCTCAGCAATTTCTGTCTTTTCAAATATTTAAAGGCTTTTATGGATGGGAAGCGCAGAGCTGGCGATGGAAGATTTCTACAATCACTAACTGCCTATCTTGTTAGGCTACAAATATATATGAGAATGATAACCGAAATCATATCTCTTCAGATTATCGTTTCCCTGACATTTCTAATTATAGTTAAAATTAAAAATTTACGGAACATTAAGTGTTTTACAAATGCTGTCTGTGATAATTCACGCAGTACCTTGAGCATATTAGAGCATTTTCTACTTCAATTCCGAAGGCTCTTACACAGAAGTTATTCCAATATACCGGGTGATCAAAAAGTCAGTATAAATTTGAAAACTTAATAAATCACGGAATAATATAGATAGAGATGTAAAAATTGACACACATACTTAGAATGACATGGGGTTTTATTAGAACCAAAAAAAAAAAAAAAAGTTAAAAATATGCCCACTGTTATCGGACCTTTTTTCTTCGAGGAAATGCGTGATTCTTGTTTTGTAACTGCTACCGTGACGGGTGAGAGGTACGCCAATATGTTACAGAATCGCATCGTCCCCAGCCTGGCTGATAAACACCTGCTGGAACGTACGAATTTTATGCAGGATGGCGCTCCACCCCATATTGCTAGACGCGTGAAAGATCTCTTGCGCGCGTCGTTTGGTGATGATCGTGTGCTTAGCCGTCACTTTCTTCATGGTTGGCCTCCCAGGTCCCCAGACCTCAGTCCGTGCGATTATTGGCTTTGGGGTTACCTGAAGTCGCAAGTGTATCGTGATCGACCGACATCTCTAGGGATGCTGAAAGACAACATCCGACGCCAATGCCTCACCATAACTGCGGACATGCTTTACAGTGCTGTTCACAACATTACTCCTCGACTACAGCTAGTGTTGAGGAATGATGGTGAACATATTGAGCATTTCCTGTAAAGAACATCACCTTTGCTTTGTCTTAATTTGTTATGCTAATTATTGCTTTTCTGATAAGATCATTGCTTTTCTAATTATTGCTTTTCTTATAAAACCCATGTCATTCTAAGTATGTGTGCCAATTTTTACCTCTCTATCTACATTATTCCGTGATTGATTAAGTTTTCAAATTTATACTGACTTTTTGATAACCCGGTATATTCAAGCTGCAGAAATTTAAGCTTTTTTATCTTCAGAGATCAACCATGAGTGAATCTCACATTTCTAATTTGTATCTGATTTTAAACGTTTTCTAAATGTTCATTTAACGGCAAAAAAAGAAACTTTTTGTCCATGGTTAACTTTGTCGTTATCTCTTCTACTAATGTATTATAAAGATTTGAAAAAATGAATATTTTTGTAAATGATGGAAAACCAAACTTCTACATAGGAAGTTTGTTCTATCTCAACATTAATTTCAGATCTGAAAAGGCTTCGTTTTGATTTCTTCATACGTTAATGGTATAGTTATATTAAACCCATTCATGTTTACTCTATTACATCGATTTAATAGTTGCGTTTATGGCATCGGATGAAGAAAGAAGAACAAATTTTAGAGATTGATAGGAAGAATTACAGGAATAACGTTATATGACTTATCTAGACATAGGAATGTTTATTGAACTTATGGACATGAATTAAATATATACTCACAAAGATGTATACACAGAGATATATATATATCAACATAATCTCTACATATTGTTGCGAGCGTACGGGTTCGTTGAATGTTGTTGCGTACGGGTAACAATATAATAAGAGAAAGACTCTGTGTGTATGTCTTTCGTTTGCGCTGGGCTTAAGCTAATAGACCCACGGTTGCGAAATTTGGTATATAGGTGCATCTAGACAAGAGCCAGTGCACCTCGAAACGCTGCTTTCGAAATTCGAATTATAATTTATTATTATTATTTTTTATTTTATGTTTTGTGACAAAATCGCGTCATTTTGAGATATAATGGGCTATAGGAAAGCGAGATTTTACTCTACGCATTCCATTTTCACATCGTCATGAAACGTAGGCACTTAGCTATTTTACGAACTTAAAAGAAATTTCGTGTTTCAATAAATCGATTAAATACGACTTTATTTAACAAAGGGAGCTTAACGCCTTTTCAACGGGATTTTTCCTAAAAAAGTTTATTTTTTAAAATGTACAGTTTATTTGATTTTTGGACACGCTAAACTTTCATCCTTGCGACTGCTTTTACAAAACGAATTTTGGAAAAATTTAATATTTTGTATTTTTAAATTTTTTAAATGAAGTTTCCGAGTACACTTCTCACATCTCACATCCTTAAAAATGTGATTTTTGGAACAATTCTCCTGTCTTATTGTTTTTTATTTGTGTTAAGGAATATTGCTTATTTCATTGTCATTTTGTTATACGTAATAACTTTTTTTTATCAAGTTGTTCTGCAGAGTAAAATTCAACGCAGTTTTTTAATTTAATGTTTGGTGTTCCCTTCAGCCATTTTTCCGCTTCATTTAAAAGCCAGACGAAGGCTGTCAGCGAAGCTGATAATGTACACTAAAGTACACTAAAGTTATAGAACTATAATTAGTAATAGTCCCTTAATTCATTTTAATTTGGGAATTTTTCTTTCCATTCTAAATGTAGTATAAATCTCTGTAAATTAGGTCTAAAATCTAATACTAAATAGTATATAAAATACTATATATAAGTCTAATATTGTGCAATAATAAATCTGTATAAATTAGGTCATTTCGAAAAAAATCTATGCCATATGTTTCTTGCATAATGCTAATAACGAAGGCTCTTACGTACAGGCTTCAGTCAATAATAATTTGAGAATTTGGGAATCAAAACTTTTATCGCCAGTACCAAAACCTGTAAGATTAAAAGGCTTCGATGTTACTGCAATGCGTCTAGAACGTCGTGAATTGATAAGCGAATAATCGCTTAGTTCAGAGAGATAGAAACGTAACCATACGAACGATTAATTACTCTTTATTATTCAAAATAAATTTAACAGACAACTCCTTCTTAGATTTAAAATCAAGCCTCCACTTGGACTTGAACTCAGGAATAATAATCAAAAGTTAACAAAACTAAAACGATATAGCCGAAGCTATCAAGATTCTAACAGAGTTGGCGTCTTAACACTAACTAACAGCGAAGCTATCAAGGGCCTAAAGTATTGCCTGTTAACTTCCTTTTGTAGTTAAATTAATAACATAGCATAACAAACATAACATAACAAACGTACTTACTGCATCGTACCGTTAAACATTTGAAGCGTACATCATCTCAATGAATATTTTTAAAATTATAAATAGAACGACATCCAGAAATTATCTGTTGCCATTTTCTCAATAGATATTTTGTCTAATAACAATTAAATAATTTACAATCGTTCTTACATTCGACCATCCTGACTTTTCAGTTGTCCTCAATTGAACCAAATCTTGTCATACATTAAAGAAACAAATAAACAACAACAAAATATAATAAGTAGGTAGGAAAAAATAAAATCAAATATGATTTTTTAAAAATTCTATAAGTCCTACACAAAGTCTCTATAGCCCAATGGTTTGCGCACTATTCGCTTGGGCCTATTAAGTTCGCTGTCAACCTCTTCATTATCATCATCTTCTGTATTTCTGGAAATGATGATAATGACGAGGTGAACTTCTGATTTATGTTAAATTCCTTTTGTAGTTAAATTAATCACTCGTAAAATGGTTGTAAAAGACAAACATTTATTTGAAGATAAATCTTAATAACCTATACGTAACGTATTCGTAAACGTACATAACATAACAAACGTACTTACTGCATCGTACCGTTAAACATTTGAAGCGTACATCATCTCAATGAATATTTTTAAAACTATAATTAGAACGACATCCAGAAATTAGCTGTTGCCATTTTCTCAATAGATATTTTGTCTAATAACAATTAAATAATTTACAATCGTTCTTACATGCCGAACGTAATAATAGCTTGAGTATCGCCGAAAGGCTAACGCGCGTTGATCAGAATCTCAGGCTCTCTAACGAAGTCAGTAGAATTTCACAGTTAAATACTTCGTTTTCTCATTTGCGTTCAAACGCGATTCTGAAAATATGTTCTCTTGTAAAAAGTTGTAAGCTGAAATTAAGGCAAGACAGGAAGGTAACTTCAACAACAACTCAAATAGTAACAACTCAAACAACTCAAAATTAACTTTTAGAAAATTAAGATAAACCTTGCAAACCAATAGAAAAATGTGCGAAACATAACTGAAATCAGTTTTTACCAAACTTTCATTTTGGACAGGTCGAATTTGATCTCTCTCTAGCGTCGTGCGAACTTGCTGCTGCTTCAGATCTACGAGTATTTTAAAACTTTTCTGTTACCGATTTAGTTCTTTAAAAACAGGGCCTACCACGCCAGTTTCTCTGCGCTGACTTCGAAATGTTTGCCAGCAAGAATAAAGAGGAAATATTAAAAGGTCTGTGACTGCAAGCTTCTTCTTTACGTATTATATATATATATATATATATATATGCACCCTATATCAGATATCATGAAAAGTTTTCCCATTGTATAAAATAGATTTTTAAGCAAAACACATGTCTTAGCCCCATCAGAGTTTTAAATGAAGACCTAAATTTAATGTAATCTACATATGCATGAGCTTCTAAACGTAAAGTAATGTCTTCGACAAAATTCACGATTTTGAAGGACAGAAAATTATGCATAGTTATGCTTTAGAAACATGAGATTCACAGCGTTAGTTACCAGTCTTTCGAAAATGATACATTTATATTACTAGCTATGCGTTCCTTTATTTATCCAGTTAAAAATAGACAGAGCATGATATTTTTTTTAATCTGGAGAAAATGATTCTCCTATTGCCAAAATTATTAAAAAAACACTATTCATATTTTAACTATAAAACTTTTCTTCTAATTTTCTATTACTTGACGTCTGATAAACTGAAAAATAAAGTTCTCTTGCTTTCTGGATGTTTATTGTAAAATATGTTTATTTCATATGAATAATTATCTTCCGTAAATTATGACACACATTTTAAACATTTAAATATGTATTCAAAATAATACATTTAAAATTATCCATCAAATATTTCAGAGTACCATCAAAATTCCATTCATACAAAATATTGAATATATTCATACAAAATATGGAACATAACCAACAAATATTTCAGAATTTTAATTTTAATTTTAATTTTAATGCTATATACTGATAAAAGTATTTTGCTTCTGCATTTTCGAAATTGCATTTGTTCTTATAAACTTTAAGCAAATAAGTAATAGTGTGATGCAAGATTGAAGGCCGAAGAATCAATTAAATTTCAAAGGCTGTTATCGTCTACTGATTATTATAGAATCTTAACGTAATTAGCAGAAACACATTGTGAATATTTTATATAGGCTTTGGCATATGAACGTAGATATTAAGGATATATTTTAGGTCTTTGACTTCCATTTTTATCAATTGAATGAAAACATTTTCACTCAGTTTACAAGATATCTTCCAATTTTTTAGGAATATAAATAATGTAATCTCCAATGTAAGCAAAACCCGAATTATCCTGCTGAATGCCAGGAAAAACACCAGAGCATTAAGCAAAACGTTTTCATACAAAATGTTAACGCAATTTATCAAATACTGTATCGAAGCAAGAACATAGTATAATACTGTAATAGGGAATGAAAATATTTCGAGATGTAGCTTAATGATAAGATGATATAATCAATAAGGTTGAAGACTGCCTGTTATACGGATGTTCAATTTACACACAAACTATTTACTCTGTTTTTAAGGAAACAGGTGGAATTATATGAAGCGTTTCGTTAAGATGTCACTTTACTTAGAAATTGTAATTACAATGGAAGGAATTTAGAAGAAATAAACAGTGCCATCGATTTAATGAAAGAATGTATTTTGCGCTTTAAAAATGTGATCTGGAAACTATAAAGGCTTAGAAGTAAACGCGAGAAGAGTTCAAAGATATGTTAAATACATATATATATATATATTTAAAAAGATTTAAAAAGATACATATATGTATATGTATATTTAAAATGATACTATTTGTATATATATATATATATATATATATATATACAATTTATATTTAATGTATTTGTAATAGCATACGCTATTTATTTATTTTTTCTATTTATCGAAATCGCCTTTCCATTTTTTACACCTTAATGTGTCAGTATTTGCGGACCTGTCGGGAAATTGGAACAGAGAATTGAGACTAAAGTTTTTTAGACATAGTTTATTTAATTCATTAAAATATTTGTCGCGCAATGTTTCAATTGTCTGTTTCGACGAAACGCATAATGAGGTTAGCTTGGTTCGAAATTCATTGAAAAAAAATTTCCCTTGAAAAGCCAAAATGAACTTCGAATTGGGCTAATTAACCATTTTTCGCTTCTTAATTGTAATATATATTTTTTTGTGTTTTTCCTTGATCAATTGATTAGTATTTTATTGTGTTTTATAATTTACTTTTTATTTAGCATATAGCCTATTATTTTACCTCATTCAAATGATTTGTTTTTTACTGTGTTAAAATTTCCTAGTTTGTTTATCATATAGCTTTTTATTAATTTATAAATAATCAAATATTTTTTCTCCTCTTTCACACTTTTCATTGTAACTAAATATGCTTATGTTGGAGTTTTCTCGCAGCCACAGCTTTTGGTAACCTTTTGACGAACTTACTACAATTTATCTTCTAATTTCCTTAATTTTGCAGCACAAAGCGCAAAATTTTGACCTAAATTGGTCTTTTGTCCTTTGTTCTTACAACCTTAATTATAATAATATAATTATATATATATATATATATATATATATATGTGTGTGTGTGTGTGTGTGTATGTATATTTAAAAAATATACTATATACGTATATATTATATATAGAGATAGATAGATATAAATACAATATCACATTTTTTAAATATATATATCAAGTATGTAACCTTTATGTAATTTTTATTAATTCAATTAACATTACTGGTAAATAAAAAGAAAATATGAAGTCAAGAAACAATATCATATAGTGCAAAAATATGAAAAGTAAAATGTAATTGACATTTCTTACATATATAGCATAGTTTTACTACAAATGTACCCATGCAAATTTTCACTGATATATATAAAATATATGGAATTACAAAAACTCCAACTTGCATTCCGTACAGCTCCTTTTAATTAAAAAAATTCAAACAAAGATGCAATATTTTTTGTTATCGATGCAGCCATACTTATTTCTAAAATTAAAACTTAGTTATTAGGTTTTCAATGACTAAGGTCAATCAAGCATAGTAGATAAATAATTTAATAGATATGCATCTGTACTTATAACACTTTGCGTAATATTCTGCGCATAACAAGTCACAAAATAGGGAAAGTAATTTTTAGATACACCCACAGACAAACTGCAACCACATCATATTATTACATTTTTATATTATGAAAGAAATATAAGTCGCATATTTATAATATGATTATTGGCATTAAGAATATCAATTAAATGTAATATCGTTAATATATGATCATCAATATGTGGCAGTTAAAACTGAATAAAAATAATATAGAAATCAAAACACAACAGCACATACCCGAAGTAGAATAACAGTTAACAAAGTAGAATAAAAGCGTCTGAACTTTACGTTTGTCCGATGTCTGTCAGTGGTGCTCTCGAACTTCTAGAGGCGCGTGAGAATCTTCGATCTCTGAAATGCTACTAACTGCTCCCATCGAGCTGCTCGAGAATCAGCAGCCAATCTTGAAGTGCGTCGCTTCACTACTGGACGCCGTCTGCTCCGAATTATTTTGCTTGTTTTGTTTTTTGTAGCTCTCTCCTCCGTGTCCGCTCACAACACTCAATTTCCAATCAGAAAGCGTGCTACCTTTACGCATGTGCCGAGGATGCTCCATGAAGACCTCCTCCCACCTGTTAGTTAGCTCGATATAAGACACTAGCAAAAGAAAAAAAAATAGTATATATATATATATATGTACAGTTGTTTATTTCTTTCCATCACGGCTGATCAACACATTTTCAATGAATAATAATCACCCCTGATACATAAAACAATAAGATTATTAATAGCAAATATTTGGGCGCAACGAGATCCCATTTTATAAATAACTAAAATGCCGTTTGTAAAGCAGAAATATGGTGAAAAATGAAGAGGTGTATATTTCGGGAGTGATGAACTACTCTGAACTTTTTAATGCTACCTCCGTTCTTATATATATGAAGGTTAAAATTTGCATGAGGAGATTTACAATGTTACGAAAAGAATAAACTTTCTAGAAACTGACTGCAAAGAAATGTAGCACGCACTTAAATACATATCTTTTATTCGTGATTTAATGAGTAAGCATAACTTCAACTTATCGTGGTGATGTAGACCTACTATTGTATATCTGCTCTTCATATATAAAATACATACATGGTTATATGCATAAAATATTTATCTTCATGAGAAGTATTAACCGAAGTAGTAAGAACACAACACTTTTATCGCGAGACGATGAATGAATAGAAACCTTGTAGATACATTAGCTTATTTTTTTAAAGCACGAGAGATGAAAAATGAGCAACGCCTTCGCCGGGAGTCGAATCACGGACCTCTAGAATACGCGCCCAGCGTGCTGAGCACTACACTACGAAGGCAAGCTAAGAAAGCGGGAGAAACACCTTATAACCTTTCAACGTCTTTAGCATTATTTTCTAAAGTATTCTAGCATATTTTCACCTGTGCAGCGTAAAAATCAGATTTTTCCTTAATAGTACAATACTTT